>NW_027491543.1:0-672394 GCF_021521415.1 Bidens hawaiensis | reverse complement strand
TGAAATATTTCGGACGATAAGTAATACTTTAGAAATAATTATATTAATTCTTTAAAGGTAATTAATCAAATAAGTTACAAGAGTAAAACAGACATTTTTCACTATCGCTGACAATAGTCATAAGATTAATTGTTGCACTCTGTTGTCGTGGGAAGGAGGCTTTCACCTAGACGCCATGACCATGTCACGCCACGTCAAGGGTTCGTGGCCTTAGCCTTCACCACCGGAAAATATGGAATTTCAATGCTTCCAATGGTTTTATCCTAACTTTTTAATATGCATTTTATTATCTTGTCCAACAAAATGCTATCATTTATTATTCTTATTTTTAATTCTGTTATATATTTAATTGAAGACTTATTTTTTTCTCAAAGAATTAGTGCTGGGTAATTAGAAAAATAAAACTAAATACACAATCTTTTTTTAATGAACTTTCCGACAAAGTTTTAACGAAAACATAATAGTTAAAGGAAGTATTTTTATCACATACGCAATTTAAAACGCACTTGAATCGACATTTCAGATGATATGTAATTGTTTATATTAATTAATAGAAATACATTAAATAATAAGAAAACACACTAATCACTTACCTTAAAACATGTTTAAATAGAGTGTTTGTCTACGTGGCATGTGTATCGTCAGTGGGAACTTGAAAGTGTTGACTATGCAAGAATGAATGACGGAATAAAATTAACCATTGATGATGAATGAAAACAGAACGTGTTTGATTGGTTAATGAAATAAAAAACTCTATTACACAAGGAATCCGTTCTCTTTAAACATATCAAAATCATTCATCCGCACTTCATATTTTTTTTCATTCCATTTCGTCTTTCGCCTTACTTTCTCAAGACCACCACCATCACCGATGTCATATTTTTAACGGTGGTTAGTTGATAAATGATGATACCTGGAGTTTTGACAAATTCATAAATAATAAACCAATAACATTGATAGGAAAAAAATGAACCATACGACAACTATATCCATTAAAATCTCATACATAATCAAGTTATAGATAAGGTTTTTATCCTAGAGGATAAACAAGTTACTTCTAGTTCTAGGTAGATTCCCAACTCCAAAGTCCAAAATAAATATGAGGACATGAAAAAAATATGTATTTAAACATAGTATGCCAATAGCATAAGCTGACTACAAAATATAATATGAATAAAAGATAAAAGCATAAAGACACGAAAAAAATAAAAGGAAATGTAAAAAATCATCTAAGATAAAGGAAACGTTTCATCCCTAAATGAAGGCCAAGTTAAATGTTTTTTCAACATATAAATAACATAACAATGTAAATTATATATTTAGTCTATTAAAGGTATTTTTGTTTTTTTCTCTTAACTTTATGGTTTTCTTATTATCTTTATAGTTTTCTTATAAAGTAAGTCAATCGATGTCAAAGTAAGTCATCAAAGTTTTGAAATACACTTAGAGCATTCACATTCCGTTCTTCATCCCCATCTCTATAATTACACTACAAAACACTACATTTCTCTTTCCTGTTTAATTAAATAATACTTTTATCATTACAGTTTTCTCTCTCCCCTACTCACAACCAATCCAACAAATATTAAAAAATAAATAGGGGCAAACAATGTTCCCTAAATGTTTCCCCAAATTTACAAAAAATCACCACATTTCTCTCTCCACCCTATAATTTACACTCACAATCGTTCAAAACCCATCCCTATAATTTACCAATCCCCTCACATAATTATGAGGGATGGGATGGGATGGGAATGCTCTTATACACAATAAAATGTTACTGTGACCATTTTAAATATATATATATATATATTCAACATTTAACATTCTGTATTGAGAGGAGAATAAAATTTATTGTTACTTTAATAAAAGTATGTGTCAACATTTATTATTAAAATGAACCCCATATGGACGGTCAGTTGTGAAGTCCGATCGAGGATCCCACAAAATAATTGATTATAAACAATAATTCAATAAGGTGACTAAAATATTAATATACATGAAAATATCAACACCACCTGCATATATTAAGTCGAGATTCATTTAAATCATATTTAAAACACATTTCTCATTAACACTGATCAAATTATGTATAGATCTGTCGATACTCGCAAAGTTAGGTTGTCACAAAGATATTGTGGGGTGTGCATGGTTATTTGGTTTGTCAGTTTAGATATGAAGAAAGACAATAGGCTATATTTGTTTTAATGGGATTAATTACACTCCAAAATTTTGGACTTAACCTTGATCTATAGGGAGAATTTAACTCTTGAATATTGTGAAATTATGGATTTATCTTTCTCGGTTCTTGAAATCGTTTATAGAAGTCTCGGTTATTATATGTACACTTATCATAAGTATGAATTTTCTCATCTCATCTATAAATACGTCCACCTTGATATTCAAATATGTTTTTCCTTGATTTGAAGGCTATGTTAAGAGTGAATGAGTATAAGAGTGACAACGTTGTATGTTAATTTCCTCTTCCATCTTCGAATATGTTTTTTCCTCTATCGCGCTAGAATCAACATCTTCTCTCATTCCCTTCCATTCACCATGGCCGGTTTTGCTGTCACTAGGCATGCTTCATTGTCTAGAAGATGGAGAAATAATAAGCCAAAGTCTATTTAAACAAAGTTGTCCAAATACAATTCTTCAACACAAAGGGCACACAATATGCGTTTGTTAAGTTTTGGAGAAAGGATGAGAGACACATGACATTATCTGTATCGTTTGTCTAGATATGAAGTTTGAAGCTATGTAGGGACATACATGAATGAATGTGGGCAAACTTGTGTACTAAGGTTGGTTTTTAATGCGTGTATGCATTTAATTTGGGTGTCCATTGGTTCATTTTGGAATTTTTGAAACTAGTGATGGATCCATAAATTTGTTATATGAGGAGACAATTGATTAAGCTAAAATTCGTCTATTTAGAAACAACAAATAATACAAAACACTTAATAAGTAGGCATTGATGAGTATTTGATACATTGGTAAGAAAATACGAGTACAAATAATCTAATAAGCTAGATAACTTGTTAGGCAAACGGGTTGAATCTGCAATGTCTCAAACAATAAACTAATTAGGCAACTTGGTTAAATTGAGTTTGATTTATTGTGTCCAACCTCGAATAGGGTATGTTTGGTATGAGTAAGGAATGACAAGAGAATGTAATGGTCGGAGGTATTCTTGAATATTAAACAACCCAAATTATCGTCATTCCATTATCCTAATTGGTTAACCTATAAAAACGAAATAAATCATTATTTTTTGTTATTTAATAGGACCGAAACTCCACATAAATGAAATAAAAATAGTAAAGATATCACTGCCTCAGAATAAAAGAAACGTTACCAAAAAAGTTGCAGTGGTGGTGGCGGCGGTTATGGTGGTGGCAATGGCGACAGTGGTGGTGGTGGTGGCGGTGGTGTGGTGTGGTGGCGGTAACAGTGATGGTGGCAAAGGTGGTGATCAGGCGGTGACAGTATTGGTCAGGTGTGGTAGAGGCGACAGTGGCAGGTGATGGTGGCGGGGCGGTGGTAGCAAACTAGCAATGGGGTGTATAGCCACTTAACCAAGGGCTGGGCCGTTTGGGCTTTTAGTTGGGCCAGTTACTAGTTTTTCTTCTTGCACCATTGGATTAATTACTAAAAATTTCCACATACTATTCTACTAATATCGAAAGGGGAATCGTATCTTAGTGTCCTCAGCTATCACTCCCACTGATAATAACATTCTTTTTGTAATATACAGTTGACTCAACTAGTATGAAAGAACATAATAACCATAGATTTTTTATGTTCCATAAAGCTTATAGATTAATAATTAACAATAACTATGAGTATTTCAATATTCTATATATTCCAAATATTCAATATTCTATAAATTCAGCATCACGCTCCAACGCATTTTAGTCCCAAAAGCCGAGGCGCGACACACTCAATGTGAAAAAAATAAGGCCTAGTTATCAAGTAAACCTTTCACAAACCTGGTTATCAAATAAACCTTCCATAATTTCTTCACACCTTGGTTGTTTTTTCATATAAACCTCCAACAGACCTGTAACTTTAACCAATTTTGACCAAAACTATATCAGGCACGCCATTTCCTCATGGGCTTTTTGAACCAAGGATGTAACTAAGCTTAAAGTTTGACCCGTTGAAGTCAACTTTCTATGGTGGTAGCAATCATTTCTGTACAATCAAGAATCTTGTTTCTTTTTGTTCTAAAAGTAGAAAAGGTTCAAGCTTTAAGAGTATCAAGAACCTAAATGTAAAGAAATGCACACATACCTCCACCCGCACACTCGATAAAAGCATAAACTTGAGAAAGCCGTTACCGACAGCACCAGAGATCTTGGGTCAAGAGGCCACCCTAAATTCATTGTTCAGAAAAGTTCCAACAAGAAACATACATCCTTTTGCACCTGCAAGTAAATTTCACTCATATAGAAGAATCATACACTTTCAAATATCCCCAAAGTTAAATAACCATCAGTAGCGGTAAAATCCAACTCGCTTAAAACTGATAGATTGCAAAGAGCCAAGTTTTACAACTTTAACATACTACAAATTCCAATGATTAAGAGGATAATACAAAAAATAACTTAAAACATATAATGATTGATTCATAAATACTTTATCCACAAGCTACAAATCAAAACTAAAATTGCAGTTATGTAACTTACAATTTGATGATTATCAACACTTAAAATACAATTTTTGTAGTTCCAAACTTCCAATCTAAATAAATCATGATCAAATCAACCAATATGAACATTGTTCTCAATTTTTCATTCCTTCCAAAGTCCAAACTATTAGATCCATTAAATTCTGAAATCGAAGACTCGAAAGCATGTAGCATATAAATATTGCATCATCATTACTTGCTCCACAATCTACAAATCAGACTAACATTGATGAAATCATAATCCAATCAATGAAAACAAACACTGTTCTTTCTCAACTTTTCCATCCATTTCAAACTATTAAATCCATTAAATTAAAAAACGAAGGCTCGAAACCACGTAGCATCATCAAAATCAAAAACTTATCAAATATATTCATCGAGTTCGAATTAAACTAGATTTAATCAACAAAGATGAACACTGTTCTCAAATTTTCATTCATTTCAAACTATCATATCCATTAAACCAACCAATTCGAAGGCTCGAAACCACATAACATCATCAAAATCAAAAACTTATCGAGACACCTATTAAACCGAAACAACATTCAATTAAACTAAACAAAACATACCAAAACAAACCCCACATCCTTAGGCACCGTAACCACCACCTCTCCACCACTAACCACCGCCGTAGCCATCTCCGGCACCGTACACTCCGGCAACCTAACCCGACACAAATCCACCAAACCCGAACCAGCTACTCCATCATCCGGTCTCACCACAACTTTAATCACACCAGGAGATATCTCAATAGCACGTGCAGCAATCTCACCGCCAATATTATCATCAGTTTCAACCACAAACTTCAACGAATCAGACGTTTCTTGAATCGAAACGACGGCGTCGGAGTAGAAGGGAAGCTCGAGGACTTTACTGAAGATGTGAGGGAGTCGTTGGAGCTTCTTTTGACGGCGGGTTGGAATGGGATCGTATACGATGATGTTGTTCTGCTTGTTGGATGTTGGGTGAATCTTCATGGGTGTTGGAATTTGGGAAAGTGTAAATCCTATAGGTTACAGATCTTATGTTAATGAATGTTTAACTGGTAAGTGAGTTTGTGTTTTTTGAGGTTTATGGTGTGTGTGTGTATATTATATTGTGTTTTTATATTAAAAGTTTGGGATTTGTGAAAAAGAGAGTGGGGAAAAAGATGGAAGTGAAGTTCCATGAAAATTACAGGTAAGGTTGGAGAAGGCAAGTAAAGTTAAAATACGCGTTAATCAAATAATAATATGAATATTTTGTTGTTTGAATAACAAATGAGCTACTGGTTAAATAATAACTCGTATTTTAATTTACAGAAAGCCTTTACCTCTGGTTAAATCATCACTCGTATTTTGATCCGAAGAAAGCCTTTACCTAAGAGATAAAACTAGTTTAGTTCAATAATCAAAGTAATGAACGTCATCTACTCGCTTAGTCTCACATCGTCATCTGGTGCCGTCGACATAAATGATTGGGGTGGGGGGGGGGGTATGAATTGAAATTAAGTCATATGAAATGTCAAGTCTCTCTTATCCATCTATCATCAATTTATTGGTATTAAAGTTTTAAGTTTCTTGTGGATTGAAAATAGAGCTAGAAACTTGGACTTAGATTGGACAAGATGGAGAAGGTTTGCGATTTAATTATGATATGTGTAGTTTTTGTATTGTCTTGTTGCCCAATCTTACTAGCTACTTGCTAGTGGGGTGTTGGGCATGTGTTTAATGAAGTTTGCACTTCAAAAAAAAGAAAAAAAGAAAAAAAAAACTACACCTTATATTTGGAAGGAATTTTACTCACAACTTGAGTACCATTAAACTAATAGATTATGAGTTTTACTTAAGTAAACATACTTTCACATCGGGGAATGCAAGTTCGTTACCTCGATGCCAGTTCATGGGACGTTAGTTGTAGAAGCTTTCGCAAATGTTACATGTTATATGTCATTAGATTTTCTTTTAGAGTTTCTATGTTACATCATGTGAACTTTTAAAGTTTTAATAAGAAACACGTTACCATTACATTTGTCTTTACATTTGACGAGGGTAATTAAGGATTAGACAAGCAAATTTAATGGATTGCCACGCATATGAAAGTAAGTGAAGGAACCAAGAAGTTGACTAGCGAAATCATAATATATGGCACCTCCTTAGTAAGTAAAAACACGGGGTTGTCAAAGGAATACAACGGTAGACTGGCGAGCCATGAAACTTTTTTGTAGGTTCCGTCTTACTTGAAAAGATAATCTTTGTTTCTTTACTCATATTGAATTTGAAAATCGAAATAAAAAATGAATGATTATTGATGATTTAGGAGGGTTGTAATAAGGGCTGAAAATCGAACAAATCAGAGGCTTTTTGTCATCGAGGTTGGTTGCCTGATCCAATGATGCTGGAGTTGACACTCGACAGCTGTGATAAAAGCGAAGGGCATAACTCAAAAGGCCAAAAGCGCAAAGGGTCGGGTGTTATATTTTAATTTTTGTAATTGTATTTTCGATTTCACATTTATTTAACTATTATTTAGGTTTTGTATGTTAACTAGGTTATTGGTTCACTTTATCTTTAATTCTAGTCTTCGCTTAATATAATGCTATGGCCGTTTGTCCGATTTAATTGTACATGTTTAGAATTTAGTAAATTATATGATTTCTTTAAAAGTTACATAAAATATGTAGTGTAGTATTTATGATACTTGAAAATAATCATGATAAGATATTTGATAAATATTACATTTAATATTTCATGAAAAGATAAAAATAATCAGTAACATAAATTTTATAATTTAAAAATATAAGGATATTTGAATAATATACTTATAAAGAGTAACTAATTAATATTATCGGGCCGAGTGAGAGAAATCCTCAAGGAGTTGCATAAATAAGCAACCATATATGCAATCACTACTTCACAAACAACAATATTCAGTTCTTCGTTTTCGATCTCTCAATCCCTTTGTTGCGTGTTCGGTAAGTAACCATTTATTTGCAGTTCTAGCTTATTAATTCCACCTTCCTATACGTGTTTCTTGATTATAATAATCTTGTATGTATAGGCAGTAAGTACCATGGACAAATATGAAATAATCGAACAACTTGGAAGCGGTGCATTCGGTGTTGTTTGGAAGGCCTTCAACAAGCAGACTTGTGAAACCGTGGCGATCAAGAAACTGCTAACAAAGTACGAATCATCGAACAAGACCATGATGCAAAGAGAAGTCAAAGCACTCGTATTCAACAGCCATGAGAACATCGTCAAACTCAAGGATTTAATCAATGATCACAACACCATCTTCCTGGTATTTGAATGCATGCAAGGCAGCCTCCACGATCTTATGGTTTATCGATCAAGGCTTCACGCGCCGTTCTCAGAAGCCGAGGTTAGACACGTCTGCTTTCAAATCTTTAGAGGTCTCGCATGCTTGCACCCAAACGGCTACCTTCACCGTGACCTCAAGCCCGCGAATGTTCTAGTTTCCGGTGGTCTAGTTAAGATTAGTGATTTTGGTGCCGCCTGCGAGATAGACGACGGGCCGTACACGGATATCGTTACAACAAGTTGGTATCGTGCCCCTGAGGTCTTCCTACATTCGGAGACTTACGATTCGGCTGTTGATATGTGGGCGATGGGCGCGATAATGTTTGAGCTACTCGCCTTTCGACCATTGTTTCAAGGTTCTTCCGATCCACGAGTGTTCCACAGAATCTGCTACGTGTTAGGCGCCCCGACGAAAAGTTCATGGTTCGAGGGACTTGAACTTGCAAGAAATATGAAGTTTGAGTTTCCAAATTATCCCGGTGTGCGGCTTTCTGAATTGTTACCGATGGCGAGCTTCGGAGCGGTTGATCTGATCGGTTCACTTCTTTCATGGTCTCCACACGCGAGGCCCACTGCTATGGAATCGCTTCGGCATCCTTTCTTTCATGGCTGTTACCTAGAGGACCCCGAGCCTTCCTCACCACCTGTGTTCGAAAAGTTGATGGAGAAGATATCAAGTTCGAAAAGTTGTGAAAGAGTTGCGGATGCACGTGAAGATGATCTGATTCGATTGCTTCCTGAAAATCCCTTTGAGTTTATGATGGAGAAGAAGGGTGAATTAGTTGCAATTTGAATGTCACTTTTCTATGTTTTTGAGTTTAGGGTTTATAACTCGGATCAAACAGTTGTTATGTACTTATGTGAATTTTAAACTGTTTTTGGTTTATATCTTTTGGGATGGTACACTTGGTTTGGTTATATGTCACGACTTTTTTTTGTTAATTGTCTTCAAGCCTAAAGATAATTTTTGTTTGGCTTTATTGTGTTAATTTGATGTGGTGTTACGAAGCAAGCTTTTATTGAACACAAACCTTGGAAACATTACTAAAACATAAACATAAGCAGATAGATATCAAACCGTCACCTTATATGCTACGTTGGATTTCAATTTTTTTAATTAAAAAATTCATTTCTTTTACAACACTATAAAATCAAAACACACTAAAAAACAATAAACGATATAAAATGTATTTTAGAGAGGGGGCCCCACACCTTCGTCGTTGCACATGCGTATTTTTGGACCCCTTTTCCGAACACCGGCCATTTCAAACCTACATATACACTACAACAAAAGAATTTGATATCACGAACCTATAGCGACATCACCACGCCATACTTCGTTGGCAAGCCTATACCGACGACATGGTTGCTATAGGTTTCACCATCGCATCCCCATTGCTACAAGTGGATTAGGTTGTCGCTATATAGCTAAGCCTTTAGCGACAACGTGGCGTGTAGACAACTCTATTATCAGAAATTTCTATTGTGGGGAGTGTTCACAAGCTCTCCAATGTGGTTGTTAAATGACATACTAGTCCATTGTCATTCAAGATGTAAAAGTAATATATATATATATATATAGGGGTGGGTTAACGTACAATAATGGCTTATCATACATTAGGTACGCGACATTCCTGAGCGTTTGATTAAAAAACGCGCGGTGGCAATATCGTAAATAACCCAACAGTAGTTCGCAATCAAAATTCGTCGATTACAAATCAACTCTGATCCGAATTCGGAACTTGTCGCTCAATCTAATCCAATTTCTAAACTCTAATCACAGCTTAAAGTATGAAATCTCTAAAGTCAAAAACCAAATCAAAATTGAACGTCGCTGAACATCAAGAAATCTTCAAATTGATCAAAAATTGATGATTTAATCAATCGAATTGATGTGTAAGAGGCTTTAGAATCGTCAATCGATTATGGAATTGCAGAACTCAATCGAGCTCTTATTAGGGTTCAAAATATTATGTTTAAACGTTCTGAAACAAAACTGAAAACCTTTAAACCATCTGACCAAAAAAGAGCATCTTTAAACGTTCTAAAACGTTCAATGAAGTTCTGGGTGTTCAAAAAACAATGAACATCTTTAAACGTTCTAATACGTTCTAAGAAGTTCAGGTTGTTAAAAAAAGTTTAGAAATTCTGATAAAGTTTAGAAGTTTTAAGAAGTTCTGGGTGTTCAAAAAAGTTTAGAAGTTCTGATAAAGTTTAGAAGTTCTAAGAAGTTCTGGTTGTTCAGAACTTCTAAAACTATAAAAAAAAACACTTGTAAACATGAAATTGAACACTGAAATCACTTCATATAATCTCATAATCATCAAACAATCGTCAATCGACCGTTAATTTGATCATTGATTCGATCATATTAACAAAATATGGAGCGTCTGCAACTGGGTTTCTGCATAATTCAAAATTGATTAATTGAAACTTCAAATTGATGATTAACTGTACCAATTTCAAAGATTAATTGATCAATTAGTTCAACAATTTCAATTTCAATTGGGCAATTTTATCAACTGACATGTGAGCAACAATTGATGGCTGTGTCAGAAGAAGATGGTGGTCGCGAAGGTGGATGATGGACGGAATCGTTGAACGGCGATGGTGAAGGTGGACGGAATCGACGGGAGAAGAGGTTGACGGAGGTCGGCTCGCGTAATTGTGATTTTAGGATTAGGATTGTTATTGAAGATGGGCGTTCCAGAATGTCGCGTACCTATTGTATGATAAAATAGTTTCCTAAAAATAACCCTCATATATATATGAGGGTTATCCTAAAAATAAGTAGTTTTCTAGGAAGACTAGGAATAAATCATAACCATTGGATCATGTTAATCAATGGTTGAGATTTAAAATTACCAATAACCGATATAGTTTCCTAAAATTATTCTTTCATCATTATAACCGACATAGTTTTCTAAAATTGTTCTTTCACTATCATTTGTAATGCCAAATATCAAAAATTTGTTAGTTATTACTATTACTAAGAAACTCCATATTATTATTTGAACTATACGTCTAAACGTTTAATAGTGTGAACTGTGAATAACTCAATCTTCTAATTTATTGAACTGTTACTCTATAAAAGGTATTTTGGGCCGTGGAAACAACATTCCGTTTTGGATTTACACTTGGGCTGATAAAGTCCAATTAAGCTATGTTGTTTCCATTAATATTGTTTGAACCAGAAGCCTAAAATGTGTGTTAAAAGGAGAATGGGTGCACCAAGATAAGCTTGTTTGGTTTTGGCATTGGAAATCGACCCTAAGCAGTAATGCTGAATTTCAAGAATTTAATATTTGTGAAAAAAAATACTCGATCCTTGCTCCTCCTTTGCCATTCAACATTCCTGGATCTGGGCTGAAGAGCGACTGGCATGTTTACTGTGAGATCGATTCGTTAGGATTGATCTCCCCTGCAATCCGAGCACCTCTTGCAAATTATATTGGAACAATTGGATTTCTTTGAAGATTAGGACTTCCGACGCACAAAAAGCATATATGGGACTAGAAGAATGATAAACAAAAGACTTTACAACCCGTTTTTAACTGAACTTTAGATAAAAGAAAAAAATAGTTTTATATTTTGTTTTAAACTATTTATTTATACTATATATAATATAGGAGTGAGGGACCTCTTAAATTTTAAGAGGTATCACTTTTGTTGCATATTATACAAGTAGCAATGCATATAATTTAAAAAATGTAGGGGTAAAATAGTCTTTGTCTATTAAAAAATAATATACAATAATGGTCCTTCAACTTTAATAAAGTTTTGTCAATATATTAAATACTTACACATTTTCCCCTTAATTAATAACCAACTACCCCACAACATTTTAACGGCTGTAACTTTTTCACACGCTAATATTTTTTCTAAAAAATTACACCATAAAAACGAGCATTTTATTATCTTTAATTTGAGTATCATATTGCTATAGTTTATTAATTTTTAAAAACTAACATGTTACATGATTACCAGTTATTATCGGCAATGGGTCGGACATGTTCGACTAATGGTATTAGAACGGGTTTGGGTTGGAACAAGTTTATACAAAAAGGGTAAATTTAGTTCATGTCGGGATGAGTTTAGATCGAAAGGGTTCTTGTCAAAACGAGGTTCGGGTTAACACATTTTCGGGTCGGAACATGTCCGTCAAAAAGGATTTTGTTAAAAGTAGTTTATTTGAAATTATTGTACATTTCATATTTGCTTCTTGCTTGTCGCCACCTGTTATGCGCGTCCAAGCATCAGTGACGTGGATGACATTGTTTATACATATCGGGTTGCTCGCGTATAGCCATTATGTGGCGCGCTTACTGGCACCGGTTACACGCCCGATGCCACGTTAAACGCCTACCACCGTCGGGTTACGCACGTACCGTTGCGAGGTTACAAACGTACTAACACCGGTTATATTTGTGCATACACCGCTGCATCGCGCGAACAACTGGCTAGTATATGATTTATGAGCATGTATTTTTGCTTTGTAAGTTATTTATTACAATCGATTTCTAAAATTAGTCTTGTCAATTAACTAATTAAATGAGTAGTTGGTATAAAATCATTATTAATAGTTAAAAAAAAAAAATAGTATCCCCCCCCCCGTTTCAAAAGAAAAAAAAAGTTTGTATGTAGTAAGTTATTGTGGAGAACCAACATCCACTCACGTACCCGGTGACTATCCATTAATGGGCCATCCCACCCATTATTATTATTATTATTATTATTATTATTATTATTATTATTATTATTATTATTATTATACCAACCACTTAATTAGGTTAAATTGTTTCTTTTAATAGATTAAATCACTTTTCCGAGATAGAAAACACAACACGTAATTCTTATATGTTGTATCGTTTGTCACGTAATTCTTAGCTTCGGATGCTATGGACCTTTTGAATAGAGTTCAGAAAGTCATGAATAGTAACTTATCGGCTCATAAGAATCGAAACTTTGTTTTTAGTAGGATTGAGTTTGCTATAAAAAACGGGGTTGCGGCGCAGCTTGTTTTCCGCTTACATGCCATTTCATTGTAAATCGTTTGGTTGTTTTTAATATTAAATAATAACAAGGAGGTCAAAAACTAGTCAAAACATCCTTTTATAATAAATTGTTTAGTTACAACTTACAAGGCATGTTCTTAATGAAAGATTGACATGATACAGTAAAAATAACTTAACAACATAACAAAAACAAATCTTCAAACTTTTGTTTGATGAAGTTTTAAAGAAATAAGGTTATCAATCAAAGGTAGATGGAGAAAGAGAGTGAATGTGAAAGAAAGGTATGTGTGTAATAAGTATAATGATGACGCTTTAGATCCATATATTCTTAGACTTCAAGATGAAGGACCACTCACAACCATCCAAAGCTTTCTTTCAAATGTAAGGTAAGTATTTATAACTTATAAGGTAGAATAGTATTTTATTCATAGATATATATATATATATATATATATATATATATATAATCTTTAGATTGGTAAAAAATGATTATGTATAAATGGAAGATCAAACTATTTAAGTATGTGGTAAACTAATTCTCATTTTTGTGAGGTGGTACGATGATTTGAGTGTAGAACATGAGGTCAATAGTTCAGTCTATGTACACTACAACCTTTTGTTGTAAAAATATATGTTAATAATAACTATAACTATTTCAAATATTTTTTTAACAGCCAACGAATCCTCTAAATGAGTTACTGGCTAAATTCATGACATCGGGATATACTCACATTCAATCCTAGGAAAACCCTCACCTAAGGCCAACACCCGTGAACACTCGCCCGAAAACACGACAGCGTGGTGAGATAAAATCTGTTCAGTTCACGGATCAAACTAGCGAACGCCACCTTAATCGCCTAGTCTCTCATTATCATCCGGTACAACCAAAACTAAATGGTGAGAAAAAAAATCAAAACTAAATCACATGAAACAACAAATCTCTCTTTTACTGCTTCATCAGCTCACTTGTAACTTCACCCTGTGACAGATAAATGCTCGTTTCTCAATCAAATCCAAAAATATCAGGTGGATTGACCTTCCAATAGGTTATAAATTTTTTTGTTGTGCATTTAGTCAGGCGCTTTAGTGGAACTTAGCTAAATAGCTAGTTGATAGGATTGTTGTACATGTTTGTTAAACGAACATATTAAGAATATATTTGGATTTCAATTCCCCTCAATTCAAATTCCTATTGAAATGTTCAGAGTTCAAATCCAATTCCTTCAAATTCCAAATCCTATGCAAATTCCAATTCCAATCCATTACATTTCATGAAACGAACGCGCCCTTAAGATCTATTATTTGTATTTATGCTACAAACACATTTTCAGTTAAGGAGATAGTTGGTAAATAAATTTTATCAGTGTTCAATATATGAATTCTTTACATACAATTCTGTACACAATATGTGTATTTAGGGAGTAGGTTCCTTCTAAGGTAAAGCCAAAGCATAAATAATACAGAGAAAATTCTCAATAAACTTTTGATATAAATCGAACGAATTAATCATTACAAGAAATGTCTTATTTATAGACACTTATGATCCGGCTCGTCAAGACCTATTTGTTCGTTAGTTGTGGGCCTCACAACTCCATTCCTGGCCAAGTTATGCCAGTTTTTATTTTGAATCTTTTATTTGTCATGTTTCTCTGTCTAGTTGGTCCAAATAAGAGTTTTGTCAATTGTAGGGCAGTGTTAGTTGGTTCAAACAAAAGTTTTGTCAATTGTAGGGTAGTGTTTGTTATACAGGATTAGCATGCGAAAGTGAATGAACCATTGTGAGGCAATGAAAGAAAAGACTATGCTAATTAATTGGTCAATCGAAATCGAATCACCTATCACACAAGAAATTTCAAACACATCGAAACCCTACTTATTTTTCATTTTATTCTCTCTTTCACATACCCTACATTCCCAACACCACTACCACCACAACCTAGCCGCCTCAACCGTAGTCACCGCCACCACAACCAACACTGACACTACCACTACCAACATTGCCACTATCGCCGCCACCATCCTCACCACTTGACCACCATCATCGCCACCGCCACCACCACCACCACTACCATCGCCATGTCCATTTTCTTTAGTATTATGGGAATTCTTCATCTATTCACATAGGTTGGTTAATTAAACAAGTCAATAGAACGATAATGATAAATGCTCTTTATCCATTCAGTTTCCTTGTCTGTTTCATCTCTTCCGTTCATTCGATTAGCTCATAGTAAACAGAAAAGAGAATTTATCATCACCTTTAACTATGTGAATTAAAGTGTCTCTAAAAAAAGTAATTTGCCCAATAAGATTTACCACGTGTATGAGCTTACTATTATAGGAAACTACAAGTCAGACAATCTAGTGATAAAAATGATCAATTTAGATCTAGATAAACAAGAAACAAGATAAATATTATTTTTTTAATAACAAAAACATGACTAGAAAATATAAAAGTTATCGGGCTAACATGCAAACGTTAGGTAAATGATTTACCTTTGATATTAGTTGATGCCATAGCCCATACGAAGAACAATATCATTGCAGGTAATTTTCCTAGATTGTATCGCATGTGATATGTTGCAAAACAACAATAATCATTTATTACGTATAATTATGATCTTTTTATCATTTTGGGTCAATATATTTACAATTTAAAAGATCATACATATCAATATTTTCAATGAATTAATTCAAGCATGAAGTAATCTTCCTCTAGAGCTCTAAACATAGAATAGTCTTTATTAGATCTTCCTCTAGTCAATCCAATCACATTCCCTAATGCCACATGTAAAACGGTTTAAAGCTAACTTGCATAGTGATATGTATGATCTTGGTCAATGTGGGACTACGGGTGAGCAGAATTAAAGATTTTGAAGTTAGTTAAAAGAAAATTAAGAACTTCAAGGGTACATATATTTGTCATTAGTTGAAAGTTGCTTTAAACTGTCGTTTTAAGCTTCTGGTTTTCTCAGTACAACTGGTGATAGTTTAGGGGGTGAAGATAAAACTTTGCCTTGAAAGTTCTACAGCGATGAAGATCAGGTTGTTATAATCAAAATCTAGGGCTTGGAACCACTAATTCAATTCTCTCTTATTACTCACTCGTTTCTGATTAATTCGCCTTTCTTAATTCTGTAATAACCCTAAATCAATTTCTTGAAATAGTGATTGAATAATACCACTTCGTTTATGGCTTAGTGTTCTTCGTTGTTAACTATGATTTGAATTCTTCATTATTGTTAACACATTAGACACCTTGTAACCATCATCAGCAAAAAACATATAACTATTTAAAACTGGGGTTTAAATTGTATGATACCCGGAATTGCTAAATAAATTTGACATTAAACGAGCTCGATCTCAAGCTACATACACGAGCTTGATCAGGCTTGTGATCCTAAACACTCATATAATTTATTTAAGTATAACATTCTTCAAATAATATAATATGGTTTTACCGTTCTGCCGTTACCCCCTAAGTCAAATTCCACACCTCAAACTCAAATGGCAATTTGATGAATCATCACACATGCGTTTTAAAGTGTGTGGGCGGGGGACAAGGGAAGGGAAGGGGGGGGGGGGGGTTGAAGGTAATTTGACATTTAACTATGCAAATGACTGTTTGATTAAATTCGAGTTTTTATTCATCATCCTAACACATGAATATATTTTATGCACACATGAATTCGCTCATAACATCATGATTCTTATCTTTCTTTTATTCTTCGTTAAATCAAATTATTTAATCACACATAAATTAATATAAAAATGGAAAAAAAAATTGAAAAACTTATATTTAATAGCTTTATATTAGTTTTTGTGGGTGGAATACTCTTGGGACTTGGATGGTAGTTATTTTGGATGGAAGTTTGGCCAGATTTTTGCATAACTTAACTGAAAGTCAATATAGCATAAGCATCCAACTTTGACCGATCAATTAGTCAGTTTGAGACTGGTGGCTTATGACAGTGAGTGATTAATGTTTACATTATTTATTTATTAATTACTAGTTGAACTTGTTTGAATCAATATAATGTAAACTCTACTAATGTATATGCAATATTTAAACTGTTTTCAAAATACTTTATAATTCTCTATATATTTCTATTAGTATGTCATGTATACACTACGGAGGTTCACACGGGGTGCCTACATGGCTCAAATGATGCTCCATGCATAAACACCGAGCATCCCATCCTCTCCTCATGCGTGACGGGGTGCGCATGAGGGCCACTGCGTAACTCACCCATGTTTCCCATTTTATGACCCCATTACTCACAAGTCACAATCTCACTCAATCATATTATTTTTCCTTTTATATATTCATTTCTTTTATGTATTTAAATAATTTAAACATATGAAATGGTAGGGAGTGAAGTATAACATGAGTTGAGTGGTGAGGTTGAATGTTGAAGGAAAAACTGAAATAACGCGCTCTGACGTGGTGAATGATGAAGAGTAAGAAAATATGTGTGATAGCTAACAGGTGTTTGATTTTGATGCTTGACTTCTTTTTTTAAAACGACCAATTAAGTAACGCCGGGTACTCCGTACGCGGCCCCCATTGGCTAAAGGTAGCCCGAGCCGGCCACTAGTCCGGACGGACGGAGCCCCTAGCGGTCCACCTATTAAGGGATTCACCAGATAAAACCTGACCCCCACGCTCGTCAAATGGCACGACAACGAGGAGCCGGTAAAACCGATTGAGATCAGGACTCGAACCCTGGCAAGCCAGAGTCATCCCTCATATCTCTCATATAAATTGGTGATAGTGAGGTTTGAACTCCCTCCTCACACATCCGATTTATGATGCTTGACTTCTTTTATCTTCCAAATATCATATATGGTGTTATTAAAAAAAGAATAATCCTACAATAATCAAATTAACTACTTAAAACCTCTTTTATTTAATTCACTTGGAGAGAGAGTTACATCATTTGATTTCCCTTTGTAAGACACACACGTGTATGGTACGTGTGTATATATTTTGTGCGTGTATCTAATATAATATTAATTAAATAAATAACTAGAGTAATAGTCACTCCACAAATCACAACTCAACCATCATTTTCTTGATTAATTATTAAAGAAGTCCTTTTTGAAACTTGTAATTGCTTCCTAATTCAGAAATCACAACACTTTCTCGCTTCTTTAATTGATTTTTACAAAGAAATCTAGGAGGGTAATTAACTATAACTATTTATCTAGAAATAAATAGTTAGAATTTTGTTTCTGATCGTCAAATTAATAGAATTATTCAAGTTAGTTAAAAACAAATTGTGACACCATATTTTTTGCTTGTAAGAATTGTTAGCATAGTTATTGCGGAGACTTATAGGGAAATCATTTATCATGGATTTTTTATACCACTTACACTTAAACACACTTTACTGTGGAGTTCTTTCCTAATCCACTACTATTATGCTAAAAATATGTTGGTGATATCTTAGGCATGGAGTTCTTTATAGCTCAACAATTCTCCTGTGACAGGATATAACTTGAATTTTCTTAAGGTGTTACAAACACCCCCGACTCATCGTGTTCGATGAGCTTTACCCCACCAAACTAAACATAACAAAATTGGCTCTTATATCATTTGTAACATTCGGCTTCTCCTTACCAACATTTGTGTACGCTTGTCACCAAGGATCTCAAGGATTTGCTCTTATAAGTTAATTGCCCGGATAGAAATTTTATAGGAGATCACCCATCATGGTGCTGAGCATGCTAACTGTGGAGTTCTACTCTAGTCGACATGTTGGTTCAAACAAAATTGAACTATGTAATATTTACCTAAGGTGGTGAACAAATTGTTAAAAAATGACTCCAAAAATGAAAAATTACTCTAGTGGCATGGGACAAACATTCATATAAGATTTTAATCTAGTTTTAAATTTTCCCAAGCTTTGCATCGGAAGAATACATGAAAATATGATTTTTCATCAAATTTGTACACATTCGACTTTATTTATATATAAGTTAATTAATTGACAAATAATGAGTTTGATATTCTCCTTTATTTAGGAGAAAGAGAGTTTTGCAACAAATCAAAGTGTGTCAAAAATTGAATTGAATTTTATAAATATGAAATTTGTTTAAGGTGTTTCTGTTACACAAACTTTTATATCCATAAATAGAAAACGATTTTGAAAAACTTACTCTAGTGGCATGGACGCATGGCATGTGTCAAACTCAGACATCAATACAAGATTTTAATTCAACTTTCAAAATTTCACAAGGCTTGTGTAATTGCAGTGTTTTGAAACCCGGTCGGGTCGGTCGGACCGGTTCGACCGGGACCCGGTCCCTATACTGGGTCGGGTTAGTATATTTGGGCCGCTTTGAAAAACCCGGTCGGTTTTGCCGGTTGACCCGACGGGTGAACCAGTAAAACCAATTTTTTTATTAAATTCAAAATGTAATGTGTATGCCGGGATTCGAACCTAGGACATTTTGAAGATGAAAACTTTTATAATTACCCATGACCCAACCAACCAAGCTTCATTGATATCTTAATTGATCAAACATATATCATATATGTTTAAAAAACAATATATAAATCATAGATAAACATTAAAGTTTGTTATTATTATAATTTTTGGTTATTATTAATTTTTATATGTATATGAATTATATATATATAAGTATATATATGTAAATATATATTTAAATTATTTATTACGTCATCCGAGTCAAACACCGGTCTGTCCTCCCGGGTCGGTCCAACCTTTGACCCGGTAAGGCGTCCGGGTCGACGTCCGGGCCGGATCTGAAAACATAATTGTGTCTGAAATTTAGATTTTATCAACTCCGTACATAGTGATTTCACTTTAATATAAGTTATAGAATTGATAAATAATGGATTTGGTGTTCTCCATGATTATTTTACAATAAATCGAAGTGTGTCAAAATTAAGTTAAGTTGTATGTGATATCAATTTCCAAAGTAGTTATGTTAATACGAAACCTGAAAAGGTAATGAATAAAAGTTTTCACATAGCCGAGTGGACAAACCTTGAAGTTGTATATAAAATTTCTCATGTGTTAATTCCTTAACTATAGGAAATAAGTTATAGCCCAAAAGTGCGTGAAACACCATATTAAACACTTTCACATGTAACCTTGACCATGGTGTTTATTTTACCAAAATTGGTTAGAATAGTAGAATACTAGACACGAGTCAGAGCAGAACATATTTTCTCTTTTAGGAGATTGGCCTATGTTATTACTTCTTCTTTTCCATAATATGAAACACCAAAATTTTTTGTGTTATCTTGGGCATGCAAGTCATTTTAATAAATACAACCACTACTGTGTGAAACATACACGTTCATTTAAAAGTAGACATGAAACTCGCTTTAGAGGATCCGTGTCAAACAACACATTGGTCTGAATCTTTCCACGCTTTAATTTACATTATTGTAATCACGAATTCACGAATTGTGAACATCAATTTGCTATACGTGACATGATCAAAACACTGTACACTAATCGAGTAGTTTTCACTTTAGAAAATACAATAAAACCTACCTTAATTTGCAACAAGCCTTGTTCTCCACCTTACTCCATTTTCACCATTTTCTCTTTCTAAACACTCTTTTCTTTCTTTCTCTCTCATTTGGGGTTTCCCCCCTCCTCTGTTTTGGGACATCTTCACAACACACAAACACAAACACAAAGAATCTTCAGCTTTTTCTTTATGGTATGTCGGTCAAACCCTCTTCATGTTTACTAATTCTTTAACCTCAAATTCAACTTTACACTCTTTATGTTCATGTATCTATATGTGCACACATATATATGCATCATGCTTTTTTACATTTATCCATAATAACAAGTTACTAGCATGTGCTGATGTACATGTGCATGTGTTGTCTCCCTGATGTCATTTTAATGCCTTCCCTCGATTACTGCACCAATTTAATACCTTTTTTGGAAATTTATTAACCCTTTTACTTTTCATGTGATTCCAAAAAAACCCTAATCTAGTTTTATTCCTTGGTATAGCATGTATTTATGTTCCTTATTTTTACAAACTCTTGCCAATTATTTTTAAATTTCTGGTGTTTTTATCTATATGTTTTGATTATGGATTTCCAAGATGTTTATTACTTTAAAATTGGCTAATGAATAGTTAGGTGATTCATGCCATAGTTGTTTTCTCGTGACTATACTATAAAACCGTATCAAACACTTCTGGTCAGTTATGCCTGGTTATAGTAGCTAGGAGAGATAAAGAGATATGATTATGCGGATAAATATAACCGTTTTATGTATGACACTATGACAGTTAAAATAACATGTACAAATGTTTATTCAGTTCTACACTTTAAATTGGACTTGTAACATATATATTCTACGTAACAATGTTCACAAACTTTTATGAATTAAAATACTATATTTAAAAAGCATAGAAATCAAATTAAAGACACACCAAAACATCTTTTTTCCTCCCAAAACTTTTGTCTAAGGTTCATAGGTTGTCTTGTCATGTCTTGATCCAACAAACTGACACCCATCACTTCTATAAAAAGAATGAAAAATTATGTGTCTTTGTTCAATTAAGGATATGGGTTTGTGCACTTTCATATGTTTTTACCATTTATAATATTGCAGATTTGTTGATATGGAGAAGATGAAGGTTGACAGTTATTCTCCCACATGTGTTCTTGAGGATTATTTAAGGGGTTTGGAATCTGATACAGTTTCCTCAAAAGAAAGCACATCTGGAAGTGATCAAGATCATCAAAAGGATTCAAAGTTTTCAAAATGGATGGATTTTGTTCATTTGATTAAAAGCAAATCTAAGAAGTGTTTGCATCCTATTACTAGTGGTTTGCAATTATCAAGAAGATTAAGTAGCAGTTTTAGAGAACAGTTTCCTGTGATTCCACCTTCTCCAATGGTGGATATGAGTTATTTTAAGCCTCATTGGAAGAACTTTACATTCTCACAGTTGCAATCTGCCACTAATAATTTCTCAAATGGTAAGATTTTTGACAATCTTGATTATTTTTTATCTGGATGTGTTTTAATATTTAGGGGTTGAAATTGTGTTCGGTTAGCGGGTTTTGGGTAGGTGGCTTGTAAATTAATTTTAATCGAGTTCTAAACGGGTTGGTGGGTTGTAATAAATGAGTTGACGGGTTGATCTTCTCAACTATATTTTTTTTTCTTTTATTCTAGTTTAAACGGGTTTATGGATCAAGCTGTTTAATTAAACGGGTTAAATTCATGAGCCTGCCCGGACACCGTCTGATAACGATCCATTTAATTAAACCGGGTTAATTAGGTCAACCCGAACGACCCGTTTATTTACTGATAAGTGGGTTAAAAAATCAACCTGAATGCCACCTGTGTTAATTAAATTGGTTAAAACAGGTCAACCTGTATACAAACCGTTTAATTAAACGAGTCCTAAACATGGCCTTTTTTTATTAAACGGGTTTAACTTGTCAACCCGAACATGGCCTGTTAACTTTAATGGGTTTAACATGTCGACCCGAAGATTTCCCGCTTAATAAATCAGTTAAACAGACCAACCCGAACAAGACCTGTTGTGTCTGTGTTTTGGGTTGTATCCGGAATCGCCACACCTAATTTTACTTATTAGTTCTTGACATAACAAGAATTTACCAAATACCATGTTTTATTAAAATTACAGGATTATTTGATTCTAACTATTATACATCACATAATTAATCACATTACAAATTTTATAGAAAACATGATTGGAAAAGGAGGTTATGCTGAGGTGTACAAAGGAGTTTTTAAAAATGGCCAACTTGTTGCTGTGAAACAACTCACACGAGGCCCGATCGATGAACGAACCGCGAGCTTTCTATCCGAGCTAGGCATCATGGCTCATGTGAACCATCCGAACACAGCCAAATTAATCGGTTATGGTGTTGATGGAGGGTTACATCTTGTTCTTGAGTTGTCTCCCAATGGTAGTTTAGCTTCATGGCTTCATGGTTAGTAATAATTATAACTTCTAAATTATTATAATTGTGGGCCCAGACCGGCCCGTTAATTATTGTTTCTTGATATTAAAGTGTAAGGGAGTAAAGGGTTAAAGCTTAAATTTGAATTATACAATTTTGTGACAGCTTTGAAGGAGAAATTAGATTGGGACATTAGGTATAAAGTTGCTTTAGGGACAGGTGAAGGTTTGCTTTATTTACATGAGGGATGTCAAAGGAGAATCATTCATAGAGATATTAAGGCTGCAAATATATTGCTTACAAAGGATTTTGAGCCTCAAGTAAGTAAAGCCTTATTTTCATTTGTTGGTGTGTTTGTGACAGAACAGAAACACAAAATAAAAAACATACTATTTAGAGAACATAATCAGTAAATGACAGTTTTTGGAAAATCATCTTAAGGTCAAAATTGAGACTTTGTGTGAGGGAAATTGGATCCAAAAGTCAACGTCTGGCCCATTGCAGTCGGCCCTTTTCTAGCCCATTATTTCGTTAATAGTTAGTTAGTTAACATACCGGTTTGGAATTTTGGATTTGTATTTTGGTTAACTAATTTGTACAACTTAAATAATCAAAATATAAATATATAATAAATTGAGAAAAATGGTAAAAACAGCATAATCCTTTGTTATTATTATTTAAAACACAAACTGTTCAATTATTCTATTTGGTCCTCATCATTACATTCATTAAGTCACAAACTTTAGTCTAAAAGTAGAAAAATATGTGACTATCAGTGTGTGATTTTTTAAGTTTTGTACACAAACAGTCAAATAGCAACCATTATCATTTCAGATTTGTGATTTCGGGCTAGCGAAATGGCTGCCCGAGCATTGGACACATCATACGGTTTCAAGATTCGAAGGCACATTCGGGTTTGTACATTTCATTACTGTTTGTAAAGTTTGTATAGCTGTATCATACTAGTATTGTGATTATTAAATTTCATAATTTTACTATTTTGTGTAGATATCTAGCTCCAGAGTATTTGATGCACGGAATCGTTGATGAAAAGACTGATGTTTTTGCCTTTGGTGTACTTTTGTTGGAGCTTATTAGCGGTCGTAGAGCTCTCGATTATTCCCAACAAAGTCTTGTTTTATGGGTATTGTTCGTCACTTCGTCCTCTATTTAACCCGCAAAGGGGTGGCATTATGGGCTGGGTTGGGTGGGTTGAATAACGGGTCAAAATATGTAAACTTTTATATTTGTTTGAAACAAGTCAAAGTTGGGTTGACTAGAAACATTTGACCCGTTTGGCATGATCAAAAAAGTAGTTCAACTTGACCTGTTTTCTGTTCATCTAACTTTTTGACACGGTTTGAAATATTAATTTTAAAGGAACATTTGGTTTACTTAAACAGGCAAAACCGTTGCTGAGAAAGAATAATGTTAGAGAGCTCGTTGATCCTGCGATCGTTGATCATTGTAACACCCGACAATTGCATTTAACGGTTTTGGCTGCTTCTTTATGCATACAGCAATCATCCATTCGACGCCCTGATATGAACCAGGCATGTATAATATAATCTTTCAGATGAAGCTTGACTTGTATCAAGCAGCATTTAACCATGTTTAACCGCGGTATAATGTATATACAGGTTTTACAGATCCTAAAAGGTGAATATGGTGGATGGGAATTCGCGATGCAAAATTGTAGACGTCGGTCGTCATTGAAGAAACGTTATGAAGAGCTTTTTAGCATGGAAAATTACGGTACGGTCACTTCACAAAACCCAAATCATGATGGTTGATTAGGTTTTGTTATATTAAAGTTGTAACTATCTAGACAATTTATGAGTCATGTTTGTGAAATTTTGAAGTAGAAATGTTGTATTATGTTCACATGTATAATTACTTTTAGTTCAATTGTAAAAATATATATATGTATTGTTGTTTTAAGAATGAAAACAAAGGTTGTTGGTGGATCCAACAACATTTATATGATGAAGAGTATTTGTATTGTCATGTGACTTTTAATATCTTATGAAGAACCTAAAACAAGATCATTTTTGAGAAAATTGGGAGTATAGGATAAAGACAATCAGTGAGTTAGAAATACCTTCCTTGAATGTTGAATAGCATATATTTATCAGGCTAACTATTCCAAGAGTTTCTACTATTCCAGGGGTAAAAAGATACTGTAAAGTTAACTTAAAGTATACTCTAAAAATTGTTATTAAGAATGAACTCGCAAGCTTACTTGCAAAGATAGAATGAGTACTTTTTATTTACAAGGTTTTCTCAAGTTTAAGTTATATAAAAAAAAAAAAAAAATCCAAACGCGTGAGTGTATTGCAAAGATATCTTCACCATTGGTCTGTCTTCAGTTGTTCACACGTTTTAAACGCGTTTTGCGTATTAGTAAAACATATTTTGTAACATATTCTTGTACATTTATTATCCGGTCAACTGTTGTTATTCACTTCCCTTAATTAGTAGCTAGTTTTGCTCCTGTAATTATGTTATTACAGTAAAGTCTGTAGGCCATCTGATCTAATTGTATCCGGTACAACTGATTCTTCTTGGACACCATAATGATCAATCACAAGAAGTAAAATAAAGAACAAGATAAAACTATGAATGTGATAGTAACTTGATAAACAAACTTCTTATTCCACAATAATCAGTATGTACAATCGTAATGTCACAAGCCTTAAATAGATAATGAAGTGTTGCGTTGGATGGGAGGTGACGGTTTTGTGATAACCGTCCCAAACGATTATTCGTGACCAACTAACATCTCCTATAATCACAGAGATTATCTCAATCTACAAGTTGTTTGTTGGCCAAAGGCCCAAACATTAATCCCGCAAGCCCAATTCGACCAGTAGAAACCTCAATATAAAAATTTATATGTTAAACAGAACAAAAGAATTCATTTACCAGTAGGAACCTCAATAGAAACTTCATCAGAAAGTTACCACTACTCTGTGTTGGTACTTAGTGCCAAGCATTATTACCACTTAACTAAGTTACTACTGCTTAATAGTTAATTGCCACTTTATCATATTCTTTATTTCAGAAATTGTTTTAAAAGCTACTAACTTGTTAGGTTTGCCCCTTGAATTGAAAGCATTATATGGATCCCAACATTCGAATAAACACGCAATTGAATTTTAACAAGAATAAGATGATAGCATTTATTCGATACCAAATTTATGAGAAAATATTCAACTAACAATGGGACTGATCTTTATTTGATTCAGATACATGATTAATGAATGATGATCACTTAATCGAGAATATTAATTAAATAAATTCTTGTTTTCTTTAGTAAGTCCACTCTTTCGGGAGAAATATTTCAGGTGAAGAACTTCGGTTTTGAGAGATGACACATGTTGGGCTCGACACATCCCTGTTCTTCTTAGGTCTAATCTGATCGCATTCTAATCCCATCACATTATTGTTATGCTCTGAAATAACCAGAAAAAACATGCGACGTTAATGGTACGGTAATGAATGGAGATTATTTACAAAAGGTTAATATTAGATATATAAGATTCAAATAAAACCAATATATGTGTACCTTGAGGCTTGATTTGCAAGCCTAATTCGTGTACGTTGAGGTTCAAAGCTTTTACAACACGAGATGGAAGGAGAATGGGAGCAATTGCTGAAAATAACCATCAAAGATATGTTCAGTTTAAAATTGGTTATTTAAGACATACAATACTGACTCTGGTTGGGACACCAAAAAAAAAAATTTCTGTTGTATATTATTTTTTTACAGCCTGTTTTATATTATTTAAGCAATTAATTCGGATATAATGATTAAAAAATATAAATATGATTAAAGTTTATACTTAATATATAATAAGTATAGGATGTGTTCATTACAACAGTCTTTTAAATAAAACATAATCGAAACTGAGCTCCTTATTAGTAAACGAGACGACTTTGTGACTTAAAAGTTATTAGTATATAATTTCTAGCGATTTAAAAGCTCTCTTTAGTTTAATATGGTTCTAAAGAAACAATTATGACATATCGTGATGATATCGAGACAAGAATTTACCTGGTTTTCTAGGTTTTTCGGCTTCGGTTCCTGCTGTACGAGGAAGAAAAACTCCTGTACCACAAGATCTTTGGCCAGAAACTAGAAACATAGCTTGCATACCAGGTCCTCCAGCTGCCCAATTTGTGGAATACTTGGTCTTTTGATCCGGTTTTGAATAATTCTTCCAATGCTAGCAACACAAAATAAAACTATTTAACATTTACACCAAAATTCGAGTTCATATTCTTTTTGAACAAGCAACTCCATATATAAATTACTATGTACAATGTAAACGGTCTAAATCAACTTTCTTTACACAACAAACAAACTAAGACGCGATTCTTTTAAAATAACTAAGACCATTCCTAGTCCAATGCCACAAACACCAGCCGCTTGTGACAAGGACTAGGCTTTGCCCCTTTGGCATGAGCGCTCACAAACGGAGATGTGGGCCCATTCACTCACAATTATAAATAAACTAGCTACGTGCCCGCGCGATGCGGCGAGGTATGCACGCAAGCATGACATCGGATGCGTAACCGGTGTTACTGTCTCTGTATGTGCGTGACTTCATAATAATACGCGCGTAACCCGACGATATTATACTCGTATTGCGGCATTGGAATCTTAACCGGTGTTAGTAAGCACGTCACACAACGATTGTGCACGCTCAGTCAGGTGTTGGTGCGCACTTAACGCTACATTGAACTCGTCTTGACCCGCAACCCGTTCCGCTTGATAATTTTCTAACTGAAATTCGTTATGACTCGACTCCTTTCAACCCAAACCCGTCCTGACCCAAACCAAATTAACTTTTTTTGTATCGACTCATTCCAACCTTAACCTTTTAGACCCATGACCCGAACGACCGAACCCGCCCGATTCGTTTGCCGATCTTTAATAGTAATCACGTAACAAGTTAAGTTTTTGAATGAAAAAAGTATAGCAATACCATACTCAAATTAAAGAGAATAAAATAGTCGTTTTTATGGTATAATGTTTTAAAAAAATTTTAGCATGTGAAAAAGTTATAAACGTTTAAACGTCGTCGGGGTAGTTGGTTTAAAATAAGGGGTATATATGTAACTATTATATAAATTAACAAAATGTGATTAAAGTTAAAGGACCAAACTTGTATTTATTTTTGAATAAATTAAAAATAAACCATAAAATTTTGCTAAAAGACAAAATTGTCAAAATACAAAATTGCCCCTAAAATGTCTTAATTTTATGCATTATACTTTGTACTAAAAATAACAAGTTTGGTACCTCTTAAAATTTAAGAGGTCCCTCACTCATGCTTTATATATAGTATAGATATAGATAAATAAAAAGTATGTATAATTGTATAGACATTGTACACACACGATACTATAAAAGTGCATTGATAATTTGATGCCAACTTCATGTAGTAACTGGTCAATGAGATTCTGGAATCTGGAATCTTTCACATTCTATATTGTGCTATAACATAATTGGAAGAATTCAGAATCTTTCAACTTATGGTGCTGATTTATTTATATTTGATTTCATACTTATTAACACAATTTGCAAGTTGCAACACACCGGCTAAACGACAGTTAAAAATGATATGAATATACGTTATTTTATATTCTTAAATACCCTAACAAATTTTTAGGTTGGATGTATAAATCTCGTCAGTTAACAAGTTGACTATTTTATACAAGAGTTGACATCATGACTGCTATATTTGATAGAATTCTCACAATAAATGCTAGATTATATATTATCATCACTTATTCTAATCACCCAATTAGAAGTTTTTATATGAATTCTCTCTCCATGCTTTGTGCATGTGTGTTACAAATTAATATCGTGTACAAATATAATTACCGGTGGTGGTGACGCCAGAAGAGGAGGTTGTGCCCGCGACTTCCGGCCCGGCGGAGGTTGATGTCTGTGCTTATAGTTATAATTGCTCTCCTGTTAATATTAACAGCATATAAGCCCACAACCTGTAAGGCGTCCGGTTTGATGTCTAGTCTGGTTTTGAAAACATTGAAAACAAAACTAAAAGTGTGCTTACCGTATAATTAAAACGAAGATCGTCTTCTCCAAATGCTTCCAATTCGCCATTGACAACGCTCCGTCGCTGTTATTGTTTCAGTTATCATACATTAGCGCGATTTATTTAAATCAAACTAATATTCGCCTAATTAAAATCTATCTATACGAACTCAAATGATTAAATGTAATCACTGCTTTTCAGTTTTATATTTTTAACTTAGTATTATTATGCATATATGACGATAATTCAAATATTAATTCAATTACATTAAATTCAAACATAAATCCAAAAGCGTATTCAAAAAAATAAATCAAACATAAATCAAATCCGAAAGAGCGTGTAATACCTTTGAAAATAAGCGATACTCGTCTTGTCCGGAATCTCCACATGCTTCGGTATCATCATTGAGAATGCAAGTAGGAAGCCATGGCAATCCTGAGTCATGAAACTCGACGATTTGATGCGCTTGTTGAGCCATAATCGATGTGTTTATGCGATTGGAGACGGTGAATTTGGGAGAAGAGAAGTTAGAGGGAATGTGGATTTCCAACTCTAGACCTGCAATGTAACTACTTATAGTTGCCACCCTTTATATATGAGTATGAGAATTTGAGGAAAGAAGGCTGTTGTTTATATAGTGACACACAGACACTGTTCCTTTATTTTCTCCGGAAATTATTATTTTTTGTATTCAAGTTTTAAACAACTTTCCATAATTGTCCTTATGTATATTTTTTAATTATTGTTTTTTTCTTTTTGTTATCTACAACTTTAAACCAAAAGTTGGTAATCTAATGGTCCTTCACCAAGTAGAAGGGTCAATTAAGTTTGACCAGATTGAACTCCGATCGGTCAAACCGAAAAAATGTTTATTACGCCGGTTCGATTATAAGTTGATGGACAGGACATAAATGAACTAGACATAGCACACAAATTTTTGAACCATGACGGTTGGTTGAAGCTAAATAGTAGTGTCAATTTGCTTGCAAACTCATGAGTTGGACTTAAATGAATCGACAAATTTTTTAAGGGATCATAAAAAATAATCGTCACGATTGGGTTATTTCTTTGTTAGCAAACAAGTTTTTTAGACCAGGTGAAACGAAATGTGTTTATAACTTGCTACGTTCTAACTTAATGTTGTCCAAAATGTGTTTTAATATTTAATTATTTACAATTTACTAAATTATTTATTTACTTAATGACAACTTTATTAATAATACATTTCTTTTAGCATTGTATTTTACACATTAATCTTTACAATTTGTAGAAAGTTGATACAACTTAGACAATCATTTTCTCAACAGTTTCGACTGGCTATAAAGTATAAACATAAACAACCCACCGCATCCTAAATTTATTCTCAATCAACTAATTCAACTATTCAGTTTCTGTTCATACTCATGTCTAATTTTATTTTGATAGGTATAATATGCTAAAACTGGTAAGGGTAGAATTGTAATTTTAGAGATAATGAAGTAAATAGAAAGGAGTGTGGGGGATATGGATAGGTTGGTTTTGGGTTGGGTGAACCTCTTCACGTTTTTTAAATAAAAACGTTAATTTCACAGTTAATTTCCTCACGTATGGTTGTTTCTATCCTTTCCATTATTGTAGCTAACACATTAATTATGTTTCATCTGTTTTTTTTATTCTTAAACTACCCTTTTAGTTGTAAAGCCAAAAGGTTTATGTCTTTTTTATACAAATAGTTTAATAAAAAAAAGTTGTTATATCTAGTGAACGAACTCATAAGCAGTTGTATATTATAGTTTCTGCCATAAATCAGGAAATAAAAATGTAGGTTTGCTCGATACGTAACGGGTAATTACCCAGTAGAAACCCGACGGGTATGTATAAGATTTCTAATTATAATTAATGGTGAGGCGCGTAATAAAACTTTTAACAATACTCGTTTGTTTCTAACAAAGATACAATTTATAAAATAAAATATTATTTTGTATAACCAACTTCAATTCGATTTCTAATTTCATCACCAAAATTTGAAAGTCATTAAGTTGGTTATATGATCATTGTAAAACATTTCCTTTAGGGGTAACCAACCAAGTATGTAATGTTTATTTAGGTAAACAAATTCAAGGAACATAGAACTGATGTATGCACATGATAGTTGATACATGGTTGAGATCAAACTAACAGCCTACAAGTGTTCCTTCTCCTTCACAACCACCCACAACAACACCCACCCAACAACACCTTCAAAAGGTTTGGTTTAGTAAAGTGGAGCCCACAAGATATATTTATAACATGGATATAATAAGGTAGGCTTCCTATATTTCAACTTCTCATTCATATGACCATTACTAAATATAAAGCTAACTCACCCACTTTTCAAAACTAAAATATGTCATAAAATTTGTTGTTATTTCCTGAATGATTTATCGGAAATTTTTAGTGGGGAACCATGTGTGGTAAACGATATCACCGACTGATCAACTTTCACCTTTGAATGTTATAGGTGGATCACTGTGACTATATCATTAACAGATTAGTGACGATCATTCACCAACGGCCACTGATGAACCAATCTGTTTATCAACAACACAACTCAGCCTGAACACTAGAAAAATCGAAAAGGATATTTGATAACTTAGGCTTATCCTTGAAGGGCTCAATTGACAAAGAATGATACGGGACCGGGTTGGATCTGAAAAGCATTGGGCCAACCAAAATAACCACACAAAGTTGATGGCTTATTAGGCTTTTTATTTTATTAGAGCATAAAGGCTGACCCAAGCCCAGCTACATCGTTTTATAAAGAAGTTCTCACGAGGGTAATTGATAAAAAAATAATATATAATAATTAAAAAAAATACTAAAAAGTAAAAACGATAAACTTATCATACATTGTTTAAGAAGCAGTCGTTATACTGTAATGTTTAAAACAAGTATATATAGTTATTTTCGTTCTTGAAATTAATTTTTAATTGTTATCAATTAACTAATAAAGGGTAATGAATGATTTTAGGAATTTAGTTGGTTTCAAATTATGAGAATTAAGTGGGAGTGACAAGTGACAAAACATTGTAAGTTTTTTAAGATAGTATAGGTTAGAGAAATTATGAAATTATCAGCTAACTTCTGAGTATAATTCTATTCACGGTTGTTCATGAATTTTGAAGTGTTGTGCGACTGATAAAACATGCCTGAAGAATATCTGACACATGCTCTGCAACGACGATAGCTACGTATATTATTATGAAATGGTTGTATTTTTCTTTCATTTTAAAGGGAACTGTTCCCACCAACATTCAAGATTTTTACTAATAGTCTGTGTGTATAAAGATTAAAGACTAGTGCGTTAAATATTTAAGAATAAGGGTGACATGTGACACTTTCCAAAATGTAGCTTATGGGTACCGGAGTCTTTTTTTTTAATGTGTGTTAATCTTGGAATTGATCATGTTGTTATAATATGTAATTTTCATGGATCGGAAACAAAACATCTACTACTCTACCAAGGGTTGCTATTGGACACTTATCCCCTTTTTTAGGGGGTCAACATAGGAGTCATGTAGGCTGTTCTCCTTTTATAAATCTAATATCTATGATCTATCTAATATTTTAAATTAGAAAAAAAAATACTGCATTACATAGACCTGTTTTCTAATTTTATAACCCATGACGCGTATCTATTTTACAAACAAGCCGTATCAATATACTTTACCCTAATAGTGATTCAAAACATTCAAGGGTATCTAGTTGTTGATTTTGATCTGATTCCAAACGGCGCTATAATCAAGTATTATGAATTGCAAATTAAATAAGAGTTAATCTATTGTATAATCAATAATTCCATATGTTAATCGATTTTGGTTTAATCGTTCAATAATTCGAAACGGCGCTATACAAAGCCGGCCCTGACCTTGTGCAGGTGGCAACCACATAGGGCCTACTCTTTTTCGGGGCCATAATTTTTTAAATTTATATTTGTTAATACAAAATCTCATAATTAGAATAAAAGCTAAATAACAGGAATAAGAAAAAAAATTAGTTTAGGCTCATTAAAAAAATTAAGCCTATTGTTTTAGCCCATTCATATAGACATAGTCCATTATTCAATAGTCAATACTTGTTGAATCATTAATAAAAGCCCAATGCCATGTTTAAAGTTTAAACCAACTAACCCAATTAAAAAATGGTTTGCGGGGAGAGCGTTTCTGCTTATGCCATTTAGCTCTTTCTTATCAACGATCGCCGATCATAATAGAAACTAAAACATGTTCTGGTTTTTGATGTGGAGGCTGGAGCACATGGAAGTGGGAACGAGGCCGGAGGTCGGGGTCAGTTAGGATCACGTCTCCCTTATATAGTCTTTTTGCGCTTTTTGGTCTTCGAACAAGTCAGTAATGGGGCATCATCAGTATGCCTTGCGAACACTATCATTTTGAGTGCCACATCTTCTCTATAGAAGCAAAACTCAAACGGATAGAAAAGATAATCCAACTACATAACTGATGAGGTAAATATAACTAGAAAATATATTTTAAATTAATAATTTTTTTTTTCCATTTCATTGCTTCCATGGTCATGCCTCATGGCACGACAAATACCAAGCGATAGGTTAGCGAAGCGTGAGCAGGCACACAGAAGGAATGGCTAAAGGCTTCGGTCTAACGGGAATGAGCAAGGACGAAGTGACAAGATTAGTTGCCTTTGCCACTCCCATTTAGAAAGAAGGGTCAAAGTTTTTTAACCCGTAGCTTTACCCATTCCCTCCTTTTCAGCAATGCTTGTGTAGGGCGCCATAAGAATTCGGGCTTGACACTCTCACCTTAACAACGAGTGGAAAATCGATAGTTGTTGGTCATGGATACTACAAAAATATCTCCAATGAAAATGAATATTTCACATGGAGATCTTTATGTTGAGTGTTCTTCTATCATACAACCTAGCAGCTTATGTGAAGCATGTGGCCCACCCCTCCTAATAGTTCAAGGCAGGCGGCGAGAACTATGATTCAATCTGGGTATTCAATCTCGCCATTGAGATGCTCAGAAAAATAGTTTATTTGTGACCTTCGTAAATTTACAAACCCAAAAACTCAACCGTTTAACATTTCGATGTAATTTGGATCTTCTGTTATATATAATAAAAATAGTGAATTTATCGAGTATTTATGCTCATTATATTGCTTATGTTTACAATGATGTTTATTATTTATAATGTTTTAAAATTCAACCCCAAGTCTCATTTCATGTATTTTGTACATTTATGGCATCTAAATCCAACTCCAAGAACCAAATGTGTCAAATTTCAAAATTATGAAAAATTGGACACATTGGATACACAAGTGCCCATCGCGTAGCGCAACAATCTTAGGTTTTATCCCGTAATTTTTTAGGTCGCGCTACGTGAATCCTTCCGTTTATTGCTCGTCGCGATACGCGACAATGGTTCAGAACCGTTAAAACGAGTTTGTCTCACGGCTAGCATCATGTTAACCCGATTTCTCGCCTCTTGACTCGTTTAATTCATTATACAATGAATCCATACTTTTGCTAACTTGTTAATATAAGTTTTGATGTAACTATTTTGACTCATTTTGGCCCCACTAATAAAAGTCATGGATTCATAGCAGTTACATAATAAAGTGAAGGTATATATGTTTAATACTACTTAGAGAGTAATTTTGTCATTGTATGTATGCAATCATAAGTTGATATATGTGTAATAACCAATTTCCCCATAGGTTGATGCCTGAAATTGGCCCGTAGGGGGTGGGACTATAATATATCATGCGAGATGCGGTGTTCATCGGCCCAAAGTTGTTATTATTGTTGTTGAGTGAAGTTTCCATTGCTCTAAAAACTTCGACTATTCTAAAGGCATGACTATTAGTTGGTTGAGGTTTCCTCAACTAAAGACCCTGCGCTATTTTGAAAGCATTATCGATTAAAAACTTTAGTGCTTTACTATTATCATTGTACAATAACTCTAGCATTGGCTAACATACACCAATTAATTGTAACAACCCAGCATAACCACATAATATTGTCCATTTTGACCGGGATGAACCACCATCGCCTCGCGGATTTAGAACGCGTCATGATATGGAAGATATCCAACTCCTTATAAAAAAGATTTCATTCTCTTTCCCAACAAATATGGGATATTATATTAGTCGTATCATCAATTAAAATATATACATATAGATGATTGAACCAACGTAGTGTAAACCATTCGGGCCGAATCACTTAAAACCATTCATAAAATAGATCGACTAAACCAACGCGGTGTAAACGATTCGAGCCGAACTTATTCGACTCGCAAACAAAGCATACATTTCAACAAATTTAAAACGCACGTGCTATTTAAATACCCAAAAACAATTCACAATTAACACTTTACACCTCCAAGAAACCTTTACTTTCTAAATACACCCCTTAAACATTAACCATTCATCCAAATGACCCCCTCGCACAGTCTCCATCAACAGATTTCATTCCATTCGCTGTACAAACAATAAATATAATCATTAACACCGATCACCATCATGCAATCGATCTAAACCCATATCATAATTCTAATTCACTCTTATTATTAATCGATCGATTATTAATTTTTGCTTTTTGTAGCTGTTTATTAATGTCAGGTGGATCAGTAACCGGAGCACCGGTTTCCGGCCGCCGGAGCACCGTACGCGTGGCGGTGGTCGGTGATCGGGGCACCGGTAAATCAAGCTTAATTGCGGCGGCGGCGTCGGAGAGTTTTCCTGAAAGCGTGTCTCCGGTTCTTCCGCTGACTCGGCTTCCGGCGGATTATTATCCTGACGGCGTTCCGGTCACGATCATCGATACGGCATCGAGGTTGTCAATCGTGTCGGGTTGGCGGTTGCGGGTTGCGGGCTGTGGTTGACGGGTTGAAATGTGTAACACGTACCCGATACATATTATTATTCATAGTCCAAGATTTTAACTTTAAGCCGCACACACAAATTCGGGTCGACTTGGTTTATTAAAAAATGATTTTTTTTTCTAAAACGACCCGTTTTATTATTGATTTTTAATTGATTGAATTATAGTGTTGTTTGTTAGTTAAATTCAGGTCGACCCGCTTAACTCATTTATTAAAATTTATTAAAAAAATATGATTTATTTTTGTTTTTTTCTCTAAAACGGCTCGTTTTGTTATGATTTATTTAATTGATTAAATTATACTGTCATTTAGGTCGATCTGCAAACGACCCGTTTAACCAATATATCGGAAATGATTTTTTTTTTCTAAACGACACGTTTTGTTTTGATTTTTTTTACATTGATTAAGTTATAGGTTAGTTAAAATTTTTGTGTTGGTTGTTAATGTAGTTTGGAAGGTAAAGCTAAGTTAGAGGAGGAACTGAAGCGAGCTGATGCGGTAGTGATAACTTATGCTTGTGATAGACCTGAAACACTTAATCGCCTTCAGACTTTTTGGATTCCTGAAATTCGTCGGTTAAAGGTTTCTTATTCATTTATATTTAATAATGAAACAGTAAAGAAAATTAGATGTTATATGCATTTAATTGTTTCAAATGGTGATTCTGACACTTGATTAATGTCTTTAGATTTATGTATATATGTATAGGTGAAGGCTCCGGTGGTTGTGGTTGGTTGCAAGCTAGATTTGCGTGATGAACAGTTTCCGGTGAGTCTAGAGCTGGTGATGGCTCCTATAATGCAACAGTTTAGAGAGATTGAAACTTGTATAGAGTGTTCTGCAGCTAATCTTGTCCAGGTATGTTATTGTGTTTTGACTTTAATATCAATGATTATAGTTAGCAATTTTGTCAACGCATAAAGTCCAATAATATTACTTACTGTAAATAGATAATTAGATTATTTGATTTTCTGTGTTATTGCCAGTTTTTACTCAAAGGTTAACCCTGTACTTTTACTACTTAAATGTTTTACTTGATGCAGTATTAATTAATTTCCTTTTCATAAATATTTAAGCTATTTTGTGTTTTGTTTAATGGAATTTCTGGTCAAAAGATCTAAATCATACAGAAAGTCAAAACGCTAAAACGCGTCCGGAGAAGTTAAAAAGCAGGAGTTTTGTTTGCTGCATCAAGTTTAACCTCTCCATCATAGCGCTAATTTGTTTCGTGATTACATTCAAAAGCTTATTATATCTTGTTTTGTAGATACCTGAGGTATTTTACTATGCTCAAAAAGCAGTTCTTCATCCAACAGCCCCCTTGTTTGATCAAGAATCTCAAACGTTGAAACCGCGATGCATAAGAGCACTAAAAAGAATATTTATTCTTTGTGATCATGATATGGACAGTGCATTAAATGATAGCGAGTTGAATGAGTTTCAGGTAGCATGTCTTCTGTTATCTTCCATAAATCCATTACAAGAAAGTCTTAATACTTTCTTCTTATAACGAGCTACTTTTTTTTATAACAGGTTAAGTGTTTCAATGCTCCTCTACAACCTGCTGAAATAGTTGGGGTTAAAAGAGTTGTGCAGGAGCGGGTTCCGGAAGGGGTCAATGATCGTGGGCTTACCCTAACCGGATTCCTGTTTCTTCATGCTTTGTTTATTGAAAAAGGCCGTCTTGAGACCACGTGGGCTGTCTTGCGTAAATTCGGTTACAATGATGACATTGAACTCTGTAAAGAGAATCTTCCTGATCTATCTAAAAAGGCTCCTGACCAGGTTATGCTCTTTTTAATTACAAGTAATTTTTCTGTTTTTTTTGCATTTCCTATATGATATTCAATATTGATAATAATTTTTTAACGGTTGTTTTCATGTAGAGTGTTGAGTTGACTAGTGAAGCTGTGGACTTCCTTATAGGGATTTTCCGTTTGTTTGATTCTAATAATGTACGTTTTCTTTCACACGTATTCTTAGTTTTTATTCAAAGGTTGTTAACTACATTAAGGATCTTTACTCAACTTTTTCAGTAGCTGTTTAGTAACTTTGCTCGTATATGTTAAAATTAGTAAACTCCCATTACCCTGCTGATAATGTTGTGATGTAACTAGTGCCATTGTAGTTACTAGTAAACTCTTGTCATTTTTAGTTTTTGAAGTTATTTGTCTCTATTATATGTCTTGGAAGTAAAGGTCACATACTGAAATTTGTAACTGATTTACATGCATATAACTCACATGTAAACACGTTCACCTGCTAGGATGGAGCTCTACAAGATTCTGAGCTTGATGAGCTATTTTCAACTGCACCAGAAAGGTTCAGTTTTTCTTTTTTTCTTTAATGGTTCCTATTATAATGCCCGGACACTCGGATGAAGTATTTTCATATTATACTTTGTTATTAGCTATGACACTCAATTGACTAATTACAAGGTCAACATTTCTTTTAAAACTAATATATATTAATTTTTAAAGCAATATGTTTTCTTTCCAGTCCTTGGGATGAAGCACCTTACAAGAATAGCGTGGAGAGAAACGAATTTGGGGATATAAGGCTTTCTGGTTTTCTCGCTCAGGTACGTGTGATAACTTGAATACTTAAATGGTATTAATATAATTACTAATTATATTAACATTTGTTCTTTGGAATACACACACATATTCAAATATAAAAGGTTTACTAAGTTTAGAAATGAAATACATGGTTGCAGTGGGACCTAATGACGTTACTGGACCCATCGAAAAGTTTAGCCTATCTGATATACCTCGGATACTCTAATGATCCTAAAACAGCACTCCGTGTTACTAGGAAAAGAACCTTAGATATCAAAAAGCAACTATCAGACAGACATGTTTATCAATGCTTTGTGTTTGGGCCCAAAAACGCGGGCAAGTCTACCCTGTTAAGTTCGTTTGTCGGAAGGTAAACTTATAAAATCTTTTGTTCTTTAAACGTTTTTCTAAATGTTCTAAACCAAATTATTATCTCCACAAACCGAGTTTATATCTTATAAAACACGTTTGCTTGCAGGCTTTTTCAAAATGCTCATGGTTTAGCTGACAGTTATTCTTATACAGTCAATACAGTTGATCAACTTCGGGTGAGTGTTTATTATTAACAATTGTGGTTTTATACGTGTACTTGACAATGGTGTCTTAACAAGTTTCATTTTATATCAGGGAACTAAGAAGACTCTTATATTGCATGAAATTCAAGAAGATGATGTCAAACAGTTTTTATCTAGTAAAGATTCATTGGCTGCGTGTGACGTGGCGGTTTTTGTTTACGACAGGTAAGCTTCATGCTAATGTAAACTGTAGAAACATGAAATGAATCTGACCTGATCCATGACGATGTTCCCCGGTCTTCGAGATGAACGAACCACGACTCGATCTTCTTCTCCGGTAGCTTGTGATCTGCAATGGTTTTTGGGGGTGTGGAGGTGACTGCTAAGAAATCTCAAGGATCTCTTGTTTACAGACACAAAAATGGTTATGGTGGTGGCTCTTATTGAGAACAATAACCACCCTTAATAAGGAGGTGGAGACCTCCTTATATAGGGAGCCTCATGGCCACCATCATGGTACCCTAATGGGCCTAGCCCAGTTAGGGTTACCTCCACAAAACCCCCTCAGCCCAATAATATTGTATTAGTCCATATAATAAAATAAGCCAGACATAATAAATTAAGGTCGTAAGCCGGGTTTAGTACCATACCCCTACATAAACAAAAGTTGTACGTTCATACACTTGTTTAGAAGTCTAAAAAACATTTAAAAATGAATATCTAATTGGTTGTTACAGTTCGGATGAATATTCCTTAAAAAGAGCATCAGCACTTCTTATGGATGTAGCGAGGCGAGGTGAAGATACCGGTTATGGTGTACCATGTCTCTTCATTGCTTTTAAGGATGACTTGGATTCTTACTCAATGGCAATCAGAGACTCAGAAGCAGTAATTAAAGCTTTATTGTTTAAATAATATTTGAAGTTTTATGATGTAAATTTAACAATCACTTGAATTTTGTTCTAGATTTGTCAGGAGATGAAAATAGACGCACCCATCAGTATTAGCGCCAAGAAAAGAGAGATGAATGATATCTTTTGGAGAATTGTAAACGCAGCTGAACGATGTCATTTGAGTGTCCCGGAAACCGAATATGGAAGAAACATGAAGCAATATCGCCGCCTTGTTAATCACTCCCTCATGTTTGCTTCTGGTAAAGAAAAAAAAATCACTTCCCCTTAAACACGATAAAAAATGAGTCGAGCCCAAGCCCAAGCTTGAACTCGACTCGTGAACAATTTTTGAATCTTGAGCTCGGATCATTTATTATTTAGTTATTTTAATACAACATACAGTTAAGTTTGCATATATTTATAATTATATGTATATAAGATAATATATATAAAGTGTGCCAAAATGATATTTTCTTAGAAAGTTTGATTACCCAATGTTTGGTATGTATTTTTTAATAATATAATGTTTCTACAAATTTGCAGTCGGAGCTGCTACAGCTGTAGTAGTAATGGCAGCATACCGAGCCTACGCGTCAAGGAAGAGCCATTCGGCCAGTTAGGTGCAAAGCATTAGCATCTTCCCGAGTCGCGGTACTATACAATTCAAAATAAACGGTTGGTTGATTGGTATTTTCCAACCCTTTTTAAACTGTAGTGTACAAAAAAACAAATAGTTCAAATCTCAGGTATATTTATCTTCGCAATTTTCTCATTACCATTTGTTCATGTTATTTGAAACTCTGTCATCTTAAAGCTCTTAGTTATCTTGAAAGCAACCCATGATTATTATTATTATTATTATTATTTATTGTTACGTTGGATCATTTGCAAGGTTGTAAAACTCGCTAGGCGCTAGCCAAGGGTTGGGTAGGGACTAGCGATTAATCTTGATTAACATGTATTAATCGGATTGAAATTTTTATATGTAATTTTGATAAATTAGATATAAAAGTTCACATAAATATTTGAAGGAAGGTTCACATAGTGTAGTTAAAACTTTAACAATTAAACGTAAAATAACAAATTAATGAGAAAAACAAATATCTGGGGTTAACGGGTTAAAACCAGGCCCATTTGCCTTCCAAAAGTTTTTAAAAGTATCAACTGTTTCTTTAAAAAAAACGTTCGATCTGGGCCGATTTGGTCCAGTTTGACTTGATTTAGGCCGACTAGGTCCAATTACTAATTAAATGGACCAATCAGCTAAAAATTTATCGGCCTAGGGGCACATAACAATTAATCCCCGCCTAGGCCCGAGTTTTATAACACTGGTTGTATACATTCATTTAGGGTATGATACTGATCAAATGTAATCAGCAACAGAATATGATATGATATATGTGTGTGTTGTATTTTACCATTATACAAGATCATGTATGGGCACATAGGAGAAACAATCTCTAAGTTAAAAGCTAAACCCTAATATTTGGCTTTAACATAAACTAATGATATAATCGAACACTCTCCCTCGAGTGCTAGGGGAGTAGGGGTGTTCTTCGAATCCAATTCGGATTATTCGAATTTGAAAATTTTAAATTGAATTCTAATAAAATTTTCAAACACGATTCAAATAAGGTTATCAGAATTCTGGTTTGTTTAAATAAACCGAATAAAAAATTTCAAAACCGCAAATTATAAAGATGAAAATTACATCTTTAAACTTAGACATAACCCAAAACCTATATATTACATATGCAAAATTGGATTATTCAAATCGGATAGGTTATGCGGAATTCAAATTACAAGTTGGATTATTCGTAAATTTCGAATTTAGTTTGGTTCGAATTTGAGGTTGTTTTGAGTCCTATTTGAATAGTGAACATAGATATTAATTATAAACGTGGCTACTGTTTCTTGATTGACCAGTTTGGAGAATAAAAAAAGGATCCGACCAATTTTATGAGGGGTTTGCATTTTTGAGCAATTAGACAGGAAAGTGAAGACACTGATGTCCAGATTTTTAGGGACTTTTGATATTTGAATGATGGAGAGAAGTCAATTAGAATGGAAATGTGGAGGTGATGGTGTCTATGTATCTATGTCTCATTGGTTCTTGACCCCAAAATGATTTCATTTCTCTCAATTATTTCTTCAAAGATTCCACTCAGCCAGTGATTAAAGGCATTGAATGGGGTGGCCTTTGTTATTATTATTATTATTATTATTTTTTTTACTTTTTTTTTTGAGAGGGAGGCTGAAAATGGATTCAACTTGGACTGATGATCAGATGATAACTCACCAATATATTTTTTTCTTATTATTATATCATTATTTACTTAATATTTATTATTATAAATATAGATTGAGAGTTTGAGACGTGTGATGGTTAATACTTGATATATTTATGGTTTTATGTTCGAAACCTGATTCAATGAGAGATTTTCAACTGTGGTGGCTTTCTCCTTAATGGTTTTCTTGTGTTAGCAAGGTTGAACCGTCAAAATCAGCATGTATAGTTGAAATTTTGTCTCAAAAAGACTCACTCAGGTATTGAGTGTAGTTTCGAACGATGTTAATTAAAACTGAGTCTAAGGAAAACCTAAGGAGGATCATGACAAGAAAAGCTTATAAGATCTTGTGCAAGTAGACTCTGGTGTGTTATCCTCTCTATATCTTCTTAGGTATGTGGCCCAACATCCTCTGCGTCTCTTGCGAAATGGTGTAGCAAAAGTACAAATATTTAAAGTGAAATAGATTTTCAAAGCAAAATATATCATTCTTGGTATTTTAAACCATCGACTACGCGTATATATAAACGAGAACTCCAAAGATGATAGCAATCGGTAACCACATCTACACTATACGTTCTTACATCAAAATAATTTCACGTAATAGTAGTTCGTTACCAAAATGATATAGAAAGACGATGTAACTAATGATACTGTAAATAAGTAAAACATTAATAGTATGTTATATGTGTTTATGATTAAACTATATGAAATATTACTGCATGGGCAACTGAAATTAATTTAATGTATGAATTGATGATTACATTGCATGTGTTATCCATGGCTACTGATATATGTATTGGTGTATGCATTATGTTTACACTACTCTGTTACTCAATTAATGGTAAACATGTGTTTCTTCAATGTTCTTAATATATTTCAACTGTTTATTATTTCAATTTTTGTTCGGTTTGGGTCCATATTTTTCTAATTGATCTTCTAATATCTTACAAGGTATGTTTTTGATCTATATGTATAGTGTAATATTATCGTTGCCTATAAATAATCTTTTATAACATTTGAATAATGCTGTCAATAATTGAAGAGGTAGGTCCCCGCAAAGCCCAGTTGGACCCGCAAGACACACCTTGAAGAGGTACGTCTGTGCAAAGACTAACTGGCCCCGCAGGACCCACCATGTTCAGAGAGAAGACCTTACACGCAGTAAGCCAGCTGTTCCCGCAGGAAAGCCTCCCTTGGTATAGTACCATGCCTGTTCCCGCAGCTATGGGTACAAGCCAAGAAGGAAGGCTACCCGCACTAACGGTAAGGCTACACGCATAAGGCACTAACTCTTATACTTTAGCAATGTCACCTGAAGGAATGAGCAAGGCGGAATATTCCCGCCCAAAACAGCCAGTCCGTACGCTTCTGGAAGATCTTTTGTACTATACCTGCCAAGGTATGGACAAAATAGACAAGATCTGACCAAAGCAGCCCATGAACCAATCACAGGGTGACAGCTCACCGACAATAGTACGAGGAGGAGCACGCTCTAGTACAAAACGTCACTATCAGCCGCTGCCTACCCACCAACTCCCATCGTGGCACATACATAGCCCGTAGTTGGTGGAAAAGGAATAGTATACAGCCGGCCATATCACTATCAGCCGCTGCCTACCCACCAACTCCCATCGTGGCACGTACATAGCCCGTAGTTGGTGGAAAAGGAATATTATACAGCTGGCCGTACCTGCTTGGAAACCTACCTTCGGCTATAAATACTCCAACACCTTGGAACGGTATCATGATCTTATCTTCTCTCTAGCTATTTCTCTCTATATACATTTATATTCAGAGCAATCTAGTCTGATTCTCACGCCGGAGGGTGGTCACAAGGAGGAACCCCCCCCTTTCTCAGTGACGAGCTCACGGTGTCTGTTTTGCAGGTCAAGAAGAATAATCATCTTTGCCGGACCTAACCCTCGTGGGAAACATCTACTTAACCCCCAGATTATCCTTAATCTGCCGGGGTCACTTAGTGTTTCTTCATTGGCGCCATCCGTGCATAAAAGCTAGAACTAATTCTTTTTCTCAGTTTTTTCAAAACCTCTGGAAAGATGGTTAAGGTTACTCCATGCCAAGGCCAACGAGTGACCAAGAAACTCCGGTAACCACAACCCAGCTACTGGGGGGAACACCGGCGAGTACACAATTTTTACGAACACTACCCCGGTTACCCAAGCCGGGACAAGTGCAGTAAACAATCCTCCCCTGGGATTCATTGATACCCAGTTGGAGAAACAACAGACGAGGCTCCCCCGCCAAACACTTGATTAAGTTAAAGCGTGGGCAGAAGCACGTCAGAAAGAATTCCAAGCTGAGTTGGATGAACGTTTACGTTCACTCCAACAGGCTAATGACGAATTCGGAAGCACTCGACAACAGCTAAACATGAGCAACGATTGCGAGTACTTAGACGATGATTGGGAGGAGTCCGACAGCGACGCAAACCCTCGTCATAGGGCGAAAGGGAAGCGTAAAGAAACGGACCTCCAGCCGAGAATAAATTTTGGAGAAACCTTTAAACCAAGGAACGCGGGGGGAAACCCACGTGACTTCTCCAAAACCTTCAGGCCAACTGTTGCAAATGCGGGAACGTCCAAGTTTGCAAGGGACATTACGGAAGCAATCGCCCCGAAAAGTGCCAAACAGATGTCCAACATCGGCACTTATGATGGCATATCCGACCCAGACGATCACTTGAACAGATTCATAGCGGGGGCAACCGTCAGCAACTGGACGGAACCCACGATGTGTTATATGTTTCAGATGACGCTGGTCGGAGCGGCCAGGGCGTGGTTTGATCGTCTGCCGGTCCACCACATCTACGATTGGGCGGACTTCCAGCACAAGTTCAGCCAACACTTCAGTCAACAGAGAAAATATACTGAAGAGCAGTGGACGATCCTAAACTGCGTTAGAGAGGAGGATGAATCTTTGCTAGACTTCATCACTCGCTTCAACTCAAAGAAGCTGAGTCTGGGCACCATAAGTGAAGATCTTGTTCGCGCCGCTTTCATCCAGGGCGCCGAATACCCAGAGCTTATCCGCACGCTGACGGGTAAAGACGGCATGCCATCCACATGGGATGCCATCATGACGGCAGCCAAGCGCTTTGCCGAAACGGAGAAGCAACTGGGTAGGAATCTTCCCCAGAGTACAAACCTCTACACGCAGAGGACCAGAGAAAACAACGTCCGTACCGCCCGGCAAAATAAAAAGAGGAAGCTTGGTATTTGGCAGTCAAGGGTAAACTTTGACACCTCATCCAGCTCTCGCCCTCTATTAGGCGGAAGGGATAACACGCACTCATCAAACCGGAACCCTAGATGGACGCCACTCACCAAAAGCGTCACAGAGATATTTGCCACCGAGAAACTCCCATGGCCAAAAGCTCAAATGATCCGACAGCGCCATAACGCTGATCAGAGCAAATCCTGTGACTTCCACGGGACAAAGGGCCACACCACTGAGGAGTGTACATCTTTGAAGGATATTGTCGAAACATTCGTCAAAGATGGAAAACTTACACACCTTGTGGCATCAATCAAGAATGGAGGGAGAAATGATAATCCGTACCAGGGCAACGGACGAAAGCCCGTCGACATCAGCATCCACATGGTTCATGGTAACGTCAGAGGAAGAAAAAGACGAACGACAGAACCATGTGCGTGGAAGGAAGCTGAAGTGCGCTTCTCGCGAGTGCCAGGAGGGCCCAACAAAGAAGGCCCTATAGTCATCAAAAGCCAGCTGGGGCACTACATCACTTCCCGCACTCTTGCTGATAACGGCGCTTCATCAACGGTCATGTACAGGCAGTTCTTCGACAAGCTAGACGACGAAGACAAAGAACGCCTGGAAACGGTCTACGCCTCGATGGAAGGGTTCGATGGCAGCACAAACACCCCCTGGGTATCCTATCTTTCCCCGTCACTCTCACGGACGGGAAACACTCCCGCACAGAAGACGTGGACTTCGTCGTAATGAGGAAGCCACACCACACATACGACATTCTCTTCGGGAGAGACGGGATGGCAAGATTCAATGCCGTGGTGTCTTCAGTCCACGGCCTGATGGGGTGGCCAACAGCTGAGGGTGTAGCGATGATCACCGGTATTCCCCAGGTATGCATCGCATCTGTCTCATCTAAACCCAAACCAAAGATGGCTAAACCAACCATTACCGAACCAGAAGAATGGGCCTTCAATGGCAAATACCCTGACCAGGCTATTACCATTGGCCCAACAATCACCGATCCCACACGCACATTACTCAAACGCTTACTGCAGAAAAACGCTGACATCTTCGCGTGGACACCAGCTGACATGACTGGTGTACCTCGAAGTAAGGCAGAGCATAAGCTCAAGTGTGACCTGGCTTTTACGCCGGTCATACAAAAGCGTCGAGTAATGGGAGCGGAACAGGCTAACGCGTGTAGAACTCAAGTCAAGGAACTCCTTGACGCAGGCATCGTACGCGTTAGTAAATATCAAACATGGGTTGCAAATCCCGTCATGGTACCGAAATCTAACAAACAATGGCGCATGTGCATAGATTTCAAAGACCTAAACAAAGCATGCCCCAAAGATTATTACCCGTTACCCGAAATTGACCTTAAGGTAGATTCGTTAGCACCGTTTCGCCTTAAATGCTTCCTTGATGCGTATAAGGGATACCATCAAATCCACATGGCCGTTGACGATCAAGACAAAACCGCATTTCGGACGCCCGATGGCACGTTTTGTTATCAAATGATGCCATTCGGACTTAAGAATGCCGGGTCCACATACCAACGCCTGATGGACAAAGAGTTTCATGCCTAAATTGGGAGGAACTTGGAAGTTTACATGGATGACCTGGTCATCAAAAGCCTTGAGCCAGAAGCGATGTTGAAAGACATCGAGGAAACTTTCAACACGCTCAGAAAGATAAACATGAAGCTCAACCCGAGCAAGTGTTCTTTTGGAATGGAAGAAGGGAAGTTCTTAGGAGTCATCGTTACCAAAGATGGCTTCAGAGCGAACCCTGAAAAGGTCGAAGCCATTATCAAAATGGAATCGCCTACTACCATCAAACAAACTCAGACACTGAATGGACGACTAGTCGCACTCAACCGCTTTTTGGCGAATCATGCGGATAGGTCGTTCCCATTCGTGTCAACATTGAGAAATTGTTTAAAGAAAACGCACTTCCGCTGCACACCAGAAGCGGAAGCAGCTTTTCAAGAGATTCGGTCACGCTTGATCGAACTCCCAACGCTCACAGCACCAGAAGCGGGGGAGGAGTTAATCCTATACCTCTCCGCCACAGATAGAGCAACCGGGGCAGTCCTGCTAGTAGAACGAAAAGGCATCCAGATACCCACTACTATGTTAGCCGCGTCTTAACAGACGTAGAAACCCGGTACTCTACTTTGGAAAAATTAGTCTTAGCGCTCGTACAGGCTTCACGCAGGCTAAGACGATATTTCCAAGGTCACCCAATCACCATTCTCACCAACTTCAAACTTGCAAACGTTCTACGCAAACCCGAGTTGTCAGGACGCCTAGCCAAATGGGCAATAGAATTGGGAGAATATGCGATAAAGTACAAGCCAAGACCAGCCATAAAAGGTGTAACACCCCGACCAAAGGCGGATTATACATCGGGGCGCCACATATTGTTTCATTACTCGTGACACTATTGGGTGTCAATATTTAATAAATACATTCATTCGCGCACGCGCAAAGTAAACATAAGATAACATAAATCATCATAAATCAATATATTATAAATCATAATATTCGAACAGCAATAACTTGTCTTGATACATTTTAATCTAGGTCAAAAATAAAGAAAACTTCCTACGTGTCCACAAGCTCCAAAACAGCTACTGCAAACCTGAACATGTGTTAAAATAAAACGTCAAACACTTGCGTGTTGGTGAGAAATCAAGTTTAATACAATACATAGATAACAATAAATCTGCGCGCAACATGTGTATGTCTGGTTTTCAACAAGGGTGTAATCTGATCGGGACCAACTCTAAGATTCATAAGACTGCCAGTGCTCACAATTGAGCTCACAAACAAAACAAACTGTGCATGTGTAAACAAAAGAGAAAATCATAAACGATAGTTCTCCCGTGTTCATCTAATGGTACCATGAAAACTGCGGAATAGACCGACAAGACGGTTAATGATCCACACATACAAATAAACAGCCAAGTCTACGTCCTCAACACATGGGATACTGCGCGACTAAAGTTCATAAACAAGTTTAAGACTCTAAGTTTGTATGAACACATGAACATCCAAAAACATTAAAAGCAAAAAGGGATTAGGTACGAGATTACTCACTTGATAAACGGTGCGGTGTAAGATAAAGCAAGAACCAACTTTAAACAAGCACAAGTTAACCTATAATTAAAGATTATAGTTTTAACGATTGGTTTTAAGTCTTGAATATAAGTTAGCATAATTAATAAGTAAATTATTATATATATATATTACCGGAAAAGCAGGGCAGAACAGGGAGGAAGACGGAGGCAGAGAGGGAGGCGGCAGAGAGAGCAAGGAGGAGGACAGGGGAGATTAAGTGTTTTGTGTGTGTAGTGTTAGGAAAATAATACTATTATTTATAGAGAAACCCTAGGGAACACAATCCCTAGAAAAAGGGGAAAAGATCTCAAAAAGTAAAAGATTCCAAAAGCAAAAGATATGGAAAGATATGGCAGCTGCAGAGGCAAGATAAAGCTGTCAGGGAACAGTAAAAAGGCATGGGCGGTTCAGAAAAAGGTACTGGTCAAGCATGGCAAAAGCAGATTCTCAAAAGATTATGTCAGTCACTTTATCTGTCAACCAATGGGGTTGGTGCGCATGCTGCGCCGAAAGTAACTTTTCAGACATAAAACAGATTAGGTCAACAGCTCAAAAGATAAGACAACACAAAAGCAAAAGGCTAGATTAAACAGAAGAAAACTCAAAGGGTTGAGCGCGAGAAGGCTAAGGCAGACACAGAAGGTCAAGAGAGCGCGAGCGCGAAGGCAGACAGAACTAACCTTAACGCGTCGCGGAAAGAACTACATTTCTAAGCGCGCCGCGGGAAGAATCACATTCCTTAGCGCGCCGCGGGAGGAACTAAAATTCCTAGCGCGCCGCGGGAAGAACTATAATTCTTCGCGCGTCGAGGGATGAACTACGATTCTTAGCGCGCTGCGAGAAGAGTTCGTCTCGCGTATCGCTGAAACAGGTGGTCTTCACGCAGGATTCCTTGTAAGGGGTCTAGCGCGTGGAGCTGCGCAGACAACCTTAGGCGGAAAGGAACAAAGGACAAGCAACGAGTTAGAAGAAAAAAGAGGGAAACAAGGCGTAAGGGCGGGACGGCGACAAGAGGGAAAAGAAGGCGGAAAGAGAGAAGGAGAGGGACGGGACGGCGGAAAGAAAGAGAGAGAAAGAGGCGGGAAGGAAAAGTATATATTATTATTAAAAGTAAAATATAAGTATAAATGAATATTAAATCATAAAAGAAAGAGATCGGATCAGAGAAACGGGTACCTAGGTCGGGTCGGATCGGGTCAGATGTCACAGTCTCCCCTACTTTAAGAAATTTCGTCCCGAAATTTATCTCGAAGTAGGTTGCGCAGAGAACAGGTGCGGGTACTTGATCTTCATTTGATCTTCCCTTTCCCATGTAAACTCGGCTCCGCGCTTGGACTCCCAGCGAACTTTCACGATAGGGATACGACTGCGCTTGGTTTGCTTTACCTCGCGATCCATAATCTCAACAGGCTTCTCAACGAAATGCATAGATTCATCAACTTGAACTTCATCAAGTGGAATGTGAAGGTTCTCGTCAGCTAAACACTTCTTGAGATTGGATACATGGAACGTTGGATGCACATTACTGAGCGCGGGCGGCAGGTCAAGTCTGTAGGCTACTTTTCCCACACGCGCGAGAATCTTGAATGGACCAACATATCGAGGAGCAAGCTTACCTTTCTTCCCAAAGCGGACAACACCTTTCCAGGGCGACACTTTGAGGAGAACAAGATCACCAACTTGAAATTCGAGAGGCTTTCGTCTACGATCTGCGTAACTCTTCTGTCGGCTTCTGGCAGTCAGCAGATGATCACGGATCTTGGCGATTTTATCGGTTGTCTCTTGAACAAGTTCGGGTCCTGTGATTTGAGTTTCACCCACTTCGCTCCAGCAGATCGGGGAGCGGCACTTACGACCGTAAAGTGCTTCAAATGGGGCCATACCGATACTGGAATGATAGCTGTTATTATAAGAGAACTCAATCAAAGGCAGGTGTGAATCCCAATTACCTCCAAAATCAAGAACACAAGATCGGAGCATATCCTCAAGAGTCTGAATAGTTCGCTCAGACTGACCGTCAGTCTGGGGATGATATGCCGTACTCATGTCCAAGCGAGTTCCTAGCGCAGATTGGAGAGATTTCCAAAAGCGAGATATAAAACGGCCATCGCGATCGGATATGATGCTCAAAGGAGTACCATGGCGGCAGACAATTTCCTTGACATAAAGCTGCGCGAGTTGCTCAACACGGTAGTTTTCACGAATGGGCAGAAAGTGAGCAGACTTAGTCAAACGATCCACTATTACCCAAATGCTATCATGTTTGCTTGCTGTCAAAGGTAACTTGGTAATAAAGTCCATTGCTACACATTCCCATTTCTACGTAGGAATTTCTGGTTGTTCGAGCAAACCAGATGGGCGTTGGTGTTCAGCTTTTACTTTAGAACAAGTCAGGCATCTAGCTACGAACACAGCAATATCCTTCTTCATACCGGGCCACCAATAAGTAATGCGCAAATCCTTGTACATCTTATCAGCGCCAGGATGAATAGAATACCGAGATTTGTGCGCTTCACTCAGGATATCAGCGCGAAGATTCTCATCAAAGGGAATCCAGATGCGATTGAGATAGCAGAGAATTCCACTCCGATTAGGCACAAAATGCGCTTCCGCGCCACACGCTAACTCGGCGCGAAGGTTACCATTACTGATGGATGCGCGCTGCGCGTCACGAATACGCGATTCAAGGTTGCTTTGAATCGGCGCGAAGTGAAGCTGCTGTGCGCGGCAAAATACAGTTAAGCTGGCAGGGTTTTCGGCTGAGCGCATCGGCTACCACATTAGCCTTACCAGGATGATACCGGATCTCACAATCGTAATAGCTGATGAGTTCGTTCCATCGGCGTTGCCTCATGTTAAGTTCCTTTTGATCAAAGATATGCTGAAGGCTTTTATGGTCGGTGTAAAGGATACACTTAGTACCATAAAGGTAGTGTCTCCAGATCTTCAAGGCAAAAACAACTGCACCAAGTTCGAGATCGTGAGTTGTATAATTCTTTTCATGAACCTTGAGTTGCCTTGATGCGTAAGCGATAACCTTGCCTCGTTGCATAAGAACACAACCGAGACCTTGGTTGGATGCATCGCAATACACGACAAAATCATCATTACCCTCAGGTAGCGCAAGAACAGGAGCTTCACACAACAAACGCTTGAGCGTCAGAAAGGCTTCTTCTTGCTTCGAGCCCCAAATATACGGTTTACCTTTGTGCGTTAGAGCTGTTAAAGGCAAAGCGATCTTTGAGAAGTTCGAAATAAATCGCCGGTAGTAACCAGCTAAGCCCAGAAAGGAACGGATTTCGGTAGGAGTGGATGGCGTAATCCAGTTCTTGATTGCTTCAATCTTGGATGGGTCGACATGGATACCCATCTTGTTAACAACATGGCCAAGAAACTGTACTTCATCCGACCAGAATTCACACTTGGAAAGCTTAGCATAGAGTTGCTCAACTCTAAGCTTTTGCAACACCAACCGAAGATGTTGCTCGTGCTCGGCCTTGGTCTTAGAATACACCAGAACATCATCGATAAACACAATCACGAATTTATCCAAGAAAGGCCTACACACCCGATTCATTAGATCCATGAAAACGGCGGGTGCGTTGGTTAAACCGAAGGACATGACCAAGAATTCAAAATGGCCATAACGAGTTCGAAAAGCAGTCTTCGGAACATCTTCATCGCGGATGCGCAACTGGTGATAGCCAGAGCGGAGATCAATCTTGGAGAAACAAGAGGCACCTTGGAGTTGATCAAAGAGGTCGTCAATACGCGGTAAGGGATACCGGTTCTTAATGGTGAGTTTGTTCAACTCGCGGTAATCAATACACATGCGAAACGATCCATCTTTCTTTTTAACGAACAACACCGGAGCACCCCAGGGCGAAGAGCTAGGGCGAATGAATCCTTTAGCAGTCAACTCTTGAAGTTGGCTGGCCAATTCTTGCATCTCAGCGGGTGCAAGACGATAAGGAGATTTAGCCACGGGGGAAGCACCAGGGACAAGATCAATACGGAACTCGACTTCACGAGCGGGAGGGATACCAGGAAGATCATCAGGAAAAACTTCAGGGAAATCACGCACAACAGGGATATCGCGAAGCTTCTTTTCTTCAGCAGGTTTAACCACATGGGCTAGGAATGCAATACACTTCTTCCGCATGAGTCTTCGGGCTTCGGCGCAAGACATAAGTTTAAGACCACTGGAGGGTTTTTCGCCGTAAATATGAAGATCACCATTTTCTCGAGGAATGCGAATCAACTTCTTGGCGCAAATAACTTCGGCGCGATTATGCGTAAGCCAGTCCATACCAATGATAACATCAAAGCTTCCAAGAGGCATAGGGATGAGGTCAATCAGAAAATCGTTTTCGTTAAGGTTAAGCGTGCAATCTTTAATCACAGAGTTAATTAAAACAGTTTCACCGTTAGCCAATTCAACTGAAAAATTTTCTTTTAAATCGCTGCGCGGTCGCGCAAGCTTCTGCTCGAAGGCGCGAGAGATAAAACTTCGATCGGCGCCAGTATCAAAAAGTACAGAAGCATAAAATCCGTTAAGCAAAAATGTACCATTAACTACGTCATTATTCGCTTGCGCTTGGTGCGCGGTTATGTTAAAAGCTCGTCCACGCGTCACTTGGTTCGAAATCTGGTTCACCGGATTCGCCTGTGTGATTTGCACTTGTAGTCTCGGGCACGCGTTCCGGAAATGACTGGGATCACCGCAGTTAAAGCACGATCTGGGTCGTGGGTTTTGGTAGGTTGGTTGTGGGTTCTGCGGGTAGACTGGTGGTGTTGGCGCAATTGGGTTGGCGAGAAGGACTCTACAGTTTTCTGCAAGGTGACCAGTACGGCCACATCGGGTACAAAGTCGACACGGGGTTTGGGTTGGGTGGTGAAATCTACAGGTTGGGCAAAAGGGGTGGTTTCCTGTGTAAGGTTTCTTAGTTGGCGGGGCAGGGAGTGCTGGATTGGTTAAGGCATAGTTGTGGACTACAGGAGGTGTTGGGTAGGTTGACAGAGGGTTAGGCGCATAAACTGGAGGTTGGTAAATGGGTTGCTAGACAATGGGCGGGTTGGTAAGCGCATAGGCCTTGCGCCTGCGCTTGAGGTTGTTACGGTTTGAGGGTTCGGGTTTGGTTTCTGTTGGTTCAGGGGCAGTCTTGGTGGGTTTGGTCTTTTCTGTTCCCCGCAGGAACAGGGTTCCTGCTCTGACATGGTTGTCGCTGAGCACAGCGGCCAACTCGATGGCGTCAGAGAGGGTTACTGGGTTTCTGGCCCATACAGAATCTTGAATTTCCATGGGGAGACCCCCAAGGAATTTCTCTATGGCTCGGCGGGAAGGGGTAACAAGGTGAGGGACAAGCAGGCTTAGTTCATGGAAGCGCGTCGCGTACTCGCGCGCTTCACCGCTGTATTGCTTAAGATTCCAAAATTCCTCCTCTAGGCGCTTAATTTCGTTGGGAGGGCAGAATTCTCGCGTCAGAATTTCCTTGAATTCCTCCCATGTCATGCTAGAAGCAGCCTCTGCGCCACGCGCATGAGCTACTCCATTCCACCATGTAAGCGCTCTAGATTCCAGGACACTGGAAGCATACAGGGTTCGTCTGTCTGAGGGGCATTGGGTATGGAGGAAAGTGTTTTCAATCTTTTCGAGCCATTGGAGCATCACGGTGGCTCCTTCAAGACCTGTGAACTTTGGAGGGTTACCCGCGTTAAAGGACTTAATGTTATAACTGGAGGTATTGTTTTGGCTCAAGGCTTGGGCTATCGCGGCGGCCATTTCCTGGGAACGTTGCTGTCTACGCATGCGCGAGGCTTCTCTTCTCTGAAATCGGCGAGATAGCGGAGGCATTCTATAAAAGTTTTAATTTTAGTTAATATCTTGGTTTTAGCGCAAAGTTTTAATCTTATAAAGCTTGGTTTCACGGAGTCAGTTACTGTCAAAAGTTAAAGTAAAATAAATGACTTTAATGCAGACTTAATAAAGATAACAAATTCGAATCAAGAATCGACAATTCATGTATCACCATGACTTTCCGAATTCCCAATTTAAAATATACGAGCAAACGAGTATTGGAGATTGACGATTCATGTATCACCATGACTTTTCAATCTTCAATATAAAATACACAAGAAAATGAGTATTGGAAGTTGACAATTCATGTATCACCATGACTTTTCAAGTCTCCAACCTCATAACATAATCGTAAATGGAAATTGAAAATCAACTATTCATGTATCACCATGACTTTTCGGATTTTCAATCCCAACAAACGAATATGTAAGTAAAATCAATAAAAATCGAAATTCAACAAAAATCGAAATATCGCGAAATAAGACATAAAATCATATACTGCGCAAGCGCGAGCATATTCATAAATAACGAGTAATTAACAATAAGCGCGCAAACATGAGATTTCTCTCATGCGCGAGAGGGGACTCTTAGGTATTCTAGGCCGTTACGTCTAACCACCTATCCTAAAGTCAACGAGCTCTGATACCAATCTGTAACACCCCGACCAAAGGCGGATTATACATCGGGGCGCCACATATTGTTTCATTACTCGTGACACTATTGGGTGTCAATATTTAATAAATACATTCATTCGCGCACGCGCAAAGTAAACATAAGATAACATAAATCATCATAAATCAATATATTATAAATCATAATATTCGAACAGCAATAACTTGTCTTGATACATTTTAATCTAGGTCAAAAATAAAGAAAACTTCCTACGTGTCCACAAGCTCCAAAACAGCTACTGCAAACCTGAACATGTGTTAAAATAAAACGTCAAACACTTGCGTGTTGGTGAGAAATCAAGTTTAATACAATACATAGATAACAATAAATCTGCGCGCAACATGTGTATGTCTGGTTTTCAACAAGGGTGTAATCTGATCGGGACCAACTCTAAGATTCATAAGACTGCCAGTGCTCACAATTGAGCTCACAAACAAAACAAACTGTGCATGTGTAAACAAAAGAGAAAATCATAAACGATAGTTCTCCCGTGTTCATCTAATGGTACCATGAAAACTGCGGAATAGACCGACAAGACGGTTAATGATCCACACATACAAATAAACAGCCAAGTCTACGTCCTCAACACATGGGATACTGCGCGACTAAAGTTCATAAACAAGTTTAAGACTCTAAGTTTGTATGAACACATGAACATCCCAAAACATTAAAAGCAAAAAGGGATTAGGTACGAGATTACTCACTTGATAAACGGTGCGGTGTAAGATAAAGCAAGAACCAACTTTAAACAAGCACAAGTTAACCTATAATTAAAGATTATAGTTTTAACGATTGGTTTTAAGTCTTGAATATAAGTTAGCATAATTAATAAGTAAATTATTATATATATATATTACCGGAAAAGCAGGGCAGAACAGGGAGGAAGACGGAGGCAGAGAGGGAGGCGGCAGAGAGAGCAAGGAGGAGGACAGGGGAGATTAAGTGTTTTGTGTGTGTAGTGTTAGGAAAATAATACTATTATTTATAGAGAAACCCTAGGGAACACAATCCCTAGAAAAAGGGGAAAAGATCTCAAAAAGTAAAAGATTCCAAAAGCAAAAGATATGGAAAGATATGGCAGCTGCAGAGGCAAGATAAAGCTGTCAGGGAACAGTAAAAAGGCATGGGCGGTTCAGAAAAAGGTACTGGTCAAGCATGGCAAAAGCAGATTCTCAAAAGATTATGTCAGTCACTTTATCTGTCAACCAATGGGGTTGGTGCGCATGCTGCGCCGAAAGTAACTTTTCAGACATAAAGCAGATTAGGTCAACAGCTCAAAAGATAAGACAACACAAAAGCAAAAGGCTAGATTAAACAGAAGAAAACTCAAAGGGTTGAGCGCGAGAAGGCTAAGGCGCGAAGGCAGACACAGAAGGTCAAGAGAGCGCGAGCGCGAAGGCAGACAGAACTAACCTTAACGCGTCGCGGAAAGAACTACATTTCTAAGCGCGCCGCGGGAAGAATCACATTCCTTAGCGCGCCGCGGGAGGAACTAAAATTCCTAGCGCGCCGCGGGAAGAACTATAATTCTTCGCGCGTCGAGGGATGAACTACGATTCTTAGCGCGCTGCGAGAAGAGTTCGTCTCGCGTATCGCTGAAACAGGTGGTCTTCACGCAGGATTCCTTGTAAGGGGTCTAGCGCGTGGAGCTGCGCAGACAACCTTAGGCGGAAAGGAACAAAGGACAAGCAACGAGTTAGAAGAAAAAAGAGGGAAACAAGGCGTAAGGGCGGGACGGCGACAAGAGGGAAAAGAAGGCGGAAAGAGAGAAGGAGAGGGACGGGACGGCGGAAAGAAAGAGAGAGAAAGAGGCGGGAAGGAAAAGTATATATTATTATTAAAAGTAAAATATAAGTATAAATGAATATTAAATCATAAAAGAAAGAGATCGGATCAGAGAAACGGGTACCTAGGTCGGGTCGGATCGGGTCAGATGTCACAAAAGGCCAGGTCTTGGCCGACTTTATTGCCGAAGTCCCCGCTTCGTGGGAGAAAGAGTGCCAGAAAGAGGCTCAACCCTCTCCAGCACAGGACATTGATGATGTCTGGCGACTCTACACTGATGGAGCAGCCAACAACGAGGGTTCAGGCGCAGGGTTGAAACTAACCAACCCAGCAGGCCAAGAGTACACTTACGCTATTCGACTGGATTTTCCAAGTACGAATAACGAAGCGGAGTACGAAGCATTCTTGGCCGGATTGAGAATTGCGCGTAAGATGGGAGTGAAAAACTTGGAAGCCCACGTGGATTCCATGTTAGTAGCCAACCAAATAAACGGAACGTACACGGCTGTGAACGACACAATGGCCCTGTACCTCGCACAAGCAAAAACCCTTATGCGCGATTTCAACGATTGTAAAGTCATACACGTCAAGCGAAGCGAAAACAAATCTGCGGATGCGTTAAGCAAGCTTGCATCGTTAGCCTTCACCCACTTGGGAAAGGACATCCGCATTGAACTCCTTGGAACACCATCAGTCCCGCACAAGGAAATTTGTGTCATCCAAACCGGCACGGAAACGTGGATGACACCAATCATAAATTACCTTGCGGCGGGTATACTACCAGAGTCAAAAACACAGGCAAGAAAGATACGCTGTAAAGCACTGAACTATCAACTCGTTGATGACATACTTTACAGGCGTAATTTTCTTGGCCCACTCCTAAGATGCGTGGACAACCAAGATGCTGATTACCTCCTAAGGGAAGTACACGAAGGCATCTGCGGAGTACACGCAGGTCCACGCGCAGTTGTAGCTAAGCTAAACAACGCGGGATACTTTTGGCCGGGGATGCATACGGATGCGCTGGCATACATCAAAAAATGCAGGTCTTGCCAGCTTTACGCACCCAACACGCACCGCCCGAAAAATGAACTTGTTCCAGTCACCTCTTCATGGCCATTTCAGAAGTGGGCCATCGATGTGACAGGCCCATTTCCTACAGCAGCAGGAAATGTTCAGTTCCTAGTGGTAGCCATCGACTACTTCACCAAGTGGATAGAAGCAAAACCCTTAGCCCAAACAACCGCGAAACATATCAAAAAGTTTATTTGGGAATTTATTATTTGTCGTTTTGGACTTCCACAGAATTTGGTGAGCGATAACGGCACCAACTTTGCTGACAAGAAGCTACAACAGTGGCTGAAAGAACTTCAAATCACCCACACCTTTACCTCAGTGGCGCACCCGCAAGGTAATGGTGAGGTGGAAAGAGCAAATAAGAGCATCGTCGACGGCATAAAGAAAAGACTCTTGGAACATAGATCCGGCTGGGTGGACGAAGTTCCACACGTCCTTTGGGCAAACAGAACGCTGAAAAAGGAAAGTACGGGAGAAACCCCGTTCAGCCTCACCTACGGCACTGAAGCCATGGTCCCGGTCGAAATTGGTCTACCCTCACTAAGGGTCTTGACTCAACCAGAAGACAATGATGCGGAAAGACGGTTAGACCTTATGCTAACCGAAGAACGCAGAGACTTAGCCGCAGCGCGTGAAGAGAATTACAAGCGACAAATGCAAAAATACTACAACACGCGGGTAAAACTCTGCAACTTCAATATCGGAGACTACATACTGCGTAACAACGAGGCTTCGAACCAAGAGCGCCCAGGAAAGCTGGCCCCGGTCTGGGAAGGGCCATACATTATCAAAGAAGTTTTGGGAAAAGGCGCATACCGGCTCGAAAGGCTCGAAAGGCTCGATGGCACCCCCATCCCAAGAACATGGAATGGGGCTCAATTACGCAAATGTTACATGTAGATCAATTCCAAACTTGTAAAGAAAAGGCCTAGAGCCACTTCTAATGGAAATGATTCTCCTCTATCACATTGTGTTGATAGCCTTACCTTTATACTTATGAACTTTCCAGACTGATATGCCGGTATTCACCGCATAAATAAGTGTGGAAAGAAGTAAGTCGTTGCGTGTGGAAGGCGGCAAAACCCGCATAAACATAAAAACGGTAAAAAATTCTAAGGAAAAGATGAGGAAAACCTTCAAGCAGGTCAGATATAGGTAAAGTTTGGCCATCCTACTAAGTGAAAGTGATGGTCTTACCCGCACAATCATGATAGAGGAAGCAAAACTTGAACTTATTATCTACCACGTTGACAGGTTAACTTATCCTAAACACTTAGAAAATTGCTAAGTTAAACTAAAATATGCATGAGCACAACATATAAGGTTTACAAGGCAAGGCATTAACAAAACATTTATATTCCATAAAAATTCAAACATTACAAAAATGGCTGGGTATCTACCCGCCTACAAATATATAAATCTATCCTAATGATGGGAAGGGATCTCAAGGTTCAAACTTCAGGACCAGTCCCTCCAAACCCACTTGAACCCGCACCATCAGTTGGCTGTGGCGGTTCAAGGAAAGCCTTGAGAATAGTTAGCCCATCATCAGCAGCAACAATCTCATTCACCTTCTCCACCACCGGATGCGGGAAGGCAGCATACTGGTTCACTGCTTAGTCGTAAGCAGCTTCAGTGTCCACGTCATAAAGAGGGAAGTTGGAAGGCGGGATGCCCTTCTCAACAAACCCCAGACCAAGCATGAAACCAGCCTTTTCCCCATCCTCATGAGAAGCGTTGAGGGATGCGCTCATAGCATCGTCATATGATGTGTTCGTGAAAATCCGATGCACAACCTACAAAATAAAAATATATGTATCAAAAACTTTTCTAAATATGAAGAAAAGCGTAAAGAAATTACGCAATTACGCATACCTGCGACAACGCTTCTCGTAGAAGCCATTCCTTGGTGATCAGAGCTTCCTGGAGGGCAGCTTGAGCTTGATCACGGGCGCGTTCGGCTTCATTTTTGTTAAGGTTGGCAAGCAACACATCCTTAGCAGCAGCCTCTTCAACGCCCTTCAGTTTACGCTCAGTGCGGTCAAGCATACCCTTCTGGTCCAGAAGCTCTTGGAGTTTCTTGGCATCTTCTAAAGCCAAAGCATCATGAGCCTGCTGAAGCCTCTCTAGTTTGGCTTTAAGCTCTTCATTCTCGGCGCGCAGAGGCTCAGCAATGGCTTCAGCTTTGGTGGCCCTCTCAGTCGCGTTCTGCGCAGTTTTCTTAGCCAACCTAAGCTGTTCGTTAACAGCTTGGGTAGCCTTGGAACGGGCCTCATGCATGGCCTGGACCTCGACCTCAAGGTCCTTGAAGGCCTTCTCCTTCTCCGCAGCAATCATGGCAAGCCTTTTGTTCTCCTCCCGCAGTGCACGCGCCTGAGCCACTTCCAGGCTACGCGCCGTCTTTAACTTGTCGTTTTCACGACAAAGCAACTCGACACGCGGCTGCATTCGAGCAAGGAGAATTCGAAGCTCATTGGTTAGCCTACCCTCCTGGTAGCTAGCCATTGCTTCCCCCAACGCACCGCTCGGGGCGGCGTGGCGCGCCCATTCGACGCAGTCCACAGCCGTTCGAAGGGTTGTTCCCCGGCGGATGTTCCACCGTGGAACATACACCTCATTGGAATCTGAAACTGCAAAAACAAAAAACAGTTAGAAAAAAAAAAGGCCAAAATAACCCTACGCACCTGTAGGGTCGACAACAGGCCGGTAGCCGCCAAACCCATCACCCGAACCTAAGGGATATCCATCCAAGAGGTCAGGGAGATGGGAAGGAGGCAGAGATTGGCTAGAAGCCCCAACCCTGAACATACCTGATGAACCGGCCGGGGACGAGGTAGTCGCCGGTGCCGGAGGAGGCACGGTTGAAGCCGCCGCGGTAGAGACCATCGGAGGTGAACTCACTGGAGGTGAACTCACAACCGTGGCCGCCGCTGCGGAAGAGCCCGCAGAAAAAATCACCGCCGGCTCAGTGAAGGATGCGGTGAAGATGGCACTGACAGCCGGCGGAGATGACGTCACAATTGGAACAGTTGCCTCAACGGGATGAGCAACTGAACCAACCCTGCAAACAGGCGCAGCCGCCTGGGTCATCGCCTCAGGTAGGTTGACCAAACCTACCGTCGTGGGTCCAGAACTGCTCCTTCCCGCACCACTTTGGAATGCAGTTGCATCCACGCCTGAATGAAAACAATATTAAAAACAATGGCGGAAAGGAATGCGAGAAAGATAAAAAGTAAACTTACTGGTTTTCTTAATCTTGAAGGTTCTGACGGGCGGGGACGAACCCGATGGAACGGGCCTCTTCATACCAGTCACCGTCGTAACGCTTGGCTGCTCGGAGGTGACAGCTGTCCCAACCTCCGAGACAATTATCTCACCACCACCAGGGTACCTCGCTGCCCCCTCGCTTTCAGTCTCGGAGTCAGACTGATCTCCTAGGTTGACGGCGGAGGTAACCTTCGCCTTGCCCTTCACGGCGGCAGCTTTCTTCTTCCTCACGAAGACATGCCCATCTGCGGATTCCTCATCAGAAGATGACAAAATTAGAGGAACTCCAGCAGAAGTCTGAGCATGCAGAGGGCGAGGATTAAAGAATCCCTTACCTTGCCGCGTGGCGCTCAAAATCTCGTGGCCCGGCGGGTAGACCTCCACGAACCTATCCGCCGTCTGCTCCAAAATGGGCAACTCGTTCTCGTCGAGATCACGAGTAACCAGTCGAGCGGGACCACCAGTCTCCCGCGGTTGCAGAAGCGATTGTAAGTTGTTTTCCTCTGAAAATAAAAAGAAAGAAACAGTTAGAAGAAAAACCCTAAATCAGCACAAAAGACGGAGCATACCGTAGGGAGTAGAATTCAAACCGTATTCGAGGATGATAGGTACTTGCGGCGTCCCAGAACCGGCATCCTTCCATACCCGGCTCATCCCGAGCATCACCATCCCAGACTCCGCAAAGCGGTAAACCGGAGTTTGGATCTGGGATATCTTGGTAAACCATTCCGTCTCCTGATAGTTGGAGGCGTGAAGGTTGGGGAGTGCTATCCCGTTCTTGAACGCCATCGCAATGGGGATGACGCGGGCAGAGATGTAGAAGAACTCCCGTTTCCAAGACCGAAGACTGCGCTCGGTAGCGCAGATCTTCAAACCCTTGATCCGAGTGACCAAGGTATACCAGCCCTGGATGCACCTCCAGGAGTAGAAGGTCATCAGGCGGTCAACACAGGGCTCAATGTCCAGAATGTGGATCACCCATTCAAAATGGCGGACCTTAGCGATCGCCATTGGGTGTACCTCCGTCAAGTGTACACCGTGTTTCTCCAATACACTGTATACAAACTTCGTTAATGGGAATCTGAGATTCCCATACATGAAGAATGAGGCATAAACCCCTATCTTGCCCTTGGGGGCATCATACACCGTCTGGTGAGGCTCTGGAAACTCAGGCTCGTAGGGCTCGAGCATGAACTTCTTGACGATGTAGTGATACAAATCGACAGAAAGAGCACACTGGCACTCGCCAGCAGTACTCTTGTCGTCTTTGTCAGACGTGGACATCGGGTTCTCAGGGTATACGTCGGACTCTTCGGCAGTAACCTCAGGATCATGAACGGATGACATGTTTTAAGGTAGGAAAGAGAACGATTTCAGGAGAATGCTCAACAGAGAAGTTAAGAGTATTCGCCGGAAATCGCTTAGAAGAAGAAGAGTGAAGTGAAGGTGTGAATTGAAATGCACCCTCTCCCCCTTTATATACTCATCGCAATGAATGCGATGAATTTAATGCGGAGGAGAGAGGGAGTGCAGGTTCAATGAAATGGCGACACGTGGAAAGCGCAAACTGGCAATAGCTGTCGAAAGGACGCGTGCCGTAAAATTCGCGCCCACGCGCCCGAAAACTCGCGCCCACGCGCCTGAAAAAGCGTCTGGAATGATCATATACTGTCACGTCGCCATAACTTCCTGCACGTCCTGAAACCGTCAGAAGAAACCGTCAGGAGACGCCAACGTCACTTCAACAGTTTGGACTGTTCTTATCCTTTCACCAACTCTTCGAATTGCAAAAAGATTCAAAAAGATTCAAAAATAAGAGAGAATATATCCCCTTACCTTGGGAAGCAAAAAACCATAAGACAAATGCGGGTACAGCGTCAAGGCGAAACCCTTCACATACTTAGCACTTGCAGGGAATTGAAGCCAAGAAGGACCTTATGGGCCATGCTTGCGGAAAGGGAAATAACACCTCCGCATTGCGGGAACGTTGAGAACTAGATTGTTTGAAACTTCAAGGTGGAATTGGTAGTTTAACATAACTGATCACTATGTCCAAAACTTCCAAAACCTCGTGAAGAATCTATACAAGTGAAACTCAACACTCCCGACTTGCGAAGAAGTTAAACACCTACCCGCATCATAACCAAAGATCAGGCAGAAAAGTCGGGAATTTCTGCAAGTGACATTAGGAAATCCGCGGGAAGAATCCCCACGGAAAACCTTAAAAAACAAAAACCTCTTTAAAACCCCTTGCTTAAAGTCCAAAAGTTCACATCACTTATTAATAATTCATGAGAAGAACAATGGACTGGGGGGACTTGAAGAGGTAGGTCCCCGCAAAGCCCAGTTGGACCCGCAAGACACACCTTGAAGAGGTACGTCTGCGCAAAGACTAACTGGCCCCGCAGGACCCACCATGCTCAGAGAGAAGACCTTACACGCAGTAAGCCAGCTGTTCCCGCAGAAAAGCCTCCCTTGGTATAGTACCCTGCCTGTTCCCGCAGCTATGTGTACAAGCCAAGAAGGAAGGCTACCCGCACTAACGGTAAGGCTACACGCATAAGGCACTAACTCTTATACTTCAGCAATGTCACCTGAAGGAATGAGCAAGGCGGGAATATTCCCGCCCAAAAGAGCCAGTCCGTTCGCTTCTGGAAGATCTTTTGTACTATACCTGCCAAGGTATGGACAAAATAGACAAGATCTGACCAAAGCAGCCCATGAACCAATCACAGGGTGACAGCTCACCGACAATAGTACGAGGAGGAGCACGCTCTAGTACAAAACGTCACTATCAGCCGCTGCCTACCCACCAACTCCCATCGTGGCACGTACATAGCCCGTAGTTGGTGGAAAAGGAATAGTATACAGCCGGCCATATCACTATCAGCCGCTGCCTACCCACCAACTCCCATCGTGGCACGTACATAGCCCGTAGTTGGTGGAAAAGGAATATTATACAGCTGGCCGTACCTGCTTGGAAACCTACATTCGGCTATAAATACCCCAACACCTTGGAACGGTATCATGATCTTATCTTCTCTCTAGCTATTTCTCTCTATATACATTTATATTCAGAGCAATCTGGTCTGATTCTCACGCCGGAGGGTGGTCACAAGGTGGAACCCCCCCTTCTCAGTGACGAGCTCACGGTGTCTGTTTTGCAGGTCAAGAAGAATAATCATCTTTGCCGGACCTAACCCTCGTGGGAAACATCTACTTAACCCCCAGATTATCCTTAATCTGCCGGGGTCACTTAGTGTTTCTTCAATAATCAATAATGATATGACATACGCATGCGATTAAAAGATTTGGGTCATGCGACATGTAATTCACAGCCAGTTAAAATTACGCAACATGCGCATATAAGCAATATTACAAAAACATATATAAATAAGTACACGACAAAAATTCGCAACTTATAAAATCTATTACACAACTTATTGTAGTTATTATGCAATCAATATTTAATCCTTCGCATGTTAACAACTTTTCGTATATACATATGTATATATATTATATGTATGAGTTATCTTTATTATTATCGAGCTAGGGGTCTCACCGAAACAGCCTCTCTGTCCTTAAAGGGTAGAGGTAAGACTGTCTACATCTTACCCTCCTCAGACCCAACCATAGCTTTGTTATTGGTGGGATATACTGAGTACGATAATTATGATTATCTTTATTATTATATAACCTCTAACACAAAATAGTTATCCAAGTATTGTTTTTACTGAAACTGTGAAACAGCACCTAACTCTAATTATCTTAATAAGAAAAAAACAGGTTCAAACCATCAAACTGTGAACTGTCAAAACCAAACTGTCCAGCTTACTTAACGAACCTGGTTAGTTAGATTTACCAACTGTTTTATAGTATGTGGTTTTTTTTTTTTTTTTTTTCACACAAAAATCAAGCAAATTAATCAAAGGATGAACATGCACCTCTGCTGATAGATTTTTTCTGCTGTGTGTATTATGTTATGTGGCTTGGGCTGTATGTATCATCGTTGGTGCTTAGTTGAATCTGATAAATAAAGAGAAGCTAGGAGACAGAAGCAGCAGGGGGGTTGGATTTGCAAAATCCAAAATCATGGTAATAAAAACCAATGGCCCCATTTTGATATTGTTTCATGGGGACATCATTATTTAGTCAATTGTACAAGATCCTCCACCCTTTTCGAAAATCTTTTCCTAATAGTTTTTGTCCGTATATTGTAGTGTCATGTATACATGATACACACATGAGTATGTATGAATATTGTAAGTATGCATGTATATCATCTTCAGACTTCACAACAAAACAAATATATAATTAAAAATTAATAATAAAGCTTTCTATAGATAATATGGATAGGAGACGTTCTAACAAGATATGACTATCTAGTCAGCCATGCATCCATAAAATTTTGCATGCCCTTAATTATATATTTAACAATATGATATTAATCATTTATATTTATGTACTTCCTAAGTACCGGAGTCGTTTGAAAAGCAACCATGCCCTTCAAAAACTTTTTGACCCGCTTGATATCTAAATTTGGGGGGTGTTTGGCCTAGCTTTTATTTTTTGGCTTATGCTTATTACCTTACACAAGTAAGCTTCATCAAATAAGCTAAAAAACTATATTCAAATATAAGTTTCTTCAAATTAGTCTATATAAGCTAATAAGCATAAGCTTAAAAAGCTAAACCAAACACAAAGTTAAGCTTATTTTATAGATAAAGGCTAAAAAAACAATAAGCTTTGTTAAAAAAGCTAGGCCAAACATCCTCTTGGTTATTTAGATGGAACACACACGTATATTGGAATAAGTTTTAAATACAATATCTTGCATTTGGTTTGGTTTTATATAGGGAAAAAGTGAAGGTTTAGCCATGATGTTGCTTTTAAGAAGTTTCATGTATTTGGATCGGTTAAAATGGTCAAACAAGGTGGATGGTGGTGGAAAAAGTAAGGGTTATCCATTAGTTTAAAACACCCATTTAGCTTTGGTTGTTTGGCTATTTGGGTCCTTGAAGTTCATTTTAAGTCGTTTTTAATAATAAAAGGGCGTTTTAAGGCACCGTAAAGGGTGTTTTCTTGATCCGACAATTGTGAAACATAAATGAAACATAAAACCCAATATTTTATTAATAACGAAGGATCCGGAAGACAAAATGTGTCGGGTTTCCGATACAAATACAAATAAAAGTTAAACCAAAAATGACGAATGTCACACAGACTTTGGTCTTAAGTGTGTAATATTTTGACATTATAGATACAGACCAAAGTGTAATTAGCTAATTTGTTAATCAAGAAACCCTAATATCCAACCTCCAACTCCCTCGTTTCATCAAACTTATTGTGCAAGATAGAAGATAAAGCAAATAAAGAGATATTAGGTTCAGGTTTTTTAGGCATTGGTTTTAGCATCAAAAAGTAAAAGAAAATTTGTGGTAAATTTCCATAGGTGGAAATCAGCTCGTTTAATCTCAATCATCTTCAAATATGGAACTAAGGACCAAGTTTGGATTTCAAGTAAGTTTTCGTTTAAAGATCAAGTTCTATCGGATAGATTTGTATGGGACCTTCAGGGCTTACTAATCGATACTTAGGACATAAATTTCAAAACTTGAATAAAATGTAGGATCGTGTGAAGCAACAACCAATCATATCTGTGTTTAGGATTATTTGCTAGAAGAACTAGGTAAGTCATTGCATAACCGAAGTTATCGCATAAGTGGAGTTATCTTGTAATATTAGTTATCACATAGCATTACTTATCGCCTAGTGAAAGTACTCGTGTGTTACGCAACTACTTTGGCCATGTTAGAATTATAGTAAGTTGTTACTGTGTGAGGAATAAGCGACTACTTCGAAGTTCTAGCATAGTAGTAAAAGTTAATAATTTCATATGTAAACCTTGTACAGTCATTCAAAGTATTAGTTTTAGAAGCTCTCGACAAAAGTAGAAGTACACCGAACATGTGAGTTCTAATTCCATTTTTACATTTATGGGGTGGTGTGCATAGTAGTATGTAACAGTAAGAAGTATTACTTATGAAGTGTAATAGTATAAAATTTTAATATGTATCTATTTTATAAGTTAACAATCTAATTTATTACTAATAGTTACTCATACGTACTTAGCCTTTGAGAAGGGTGAAAGTATAAATGGCTAAAAGTTTCCATAGAACTTTGGTGAATGACTATGGTCATTCTGAAGTTATGTGACTCTACTCATTCTAAAGTAAGGTGTGTCACGAAGTGTAAAATAAATGAAGTAACAATAAAAGGAAGTTTCCATCCTTTTGAATTAACGAAGTGTATGAGAAGTTGAAATATGTTCAAATGTTTAAAACTAATGATGCACGTGTCAACCTAACCTCTAAGTCATCTTAGGTTCAGGGTATTTCATGACTATAGTAATGAAACTGCATTTTGTTTAGTTACCTATTCAAATTTCTCACAGTTTCAATTAGATGTTTTAATGAACAATTTTTCTCCGCGACTACGTTATTAAAAATGTGTATATATTTTTAGTTGCATAAGCAAAAATGTATTATATAAACATACACATACCGGGGAGAAATATAAATATGGACGTTGACTAACTAGGGTATATACGCGGTTTTTAAGTTAATTAAGTTTATAACTTGTAAAAAATTAATTTTTCAAGTTTTATTAGATCAAGGATGCGCATTCGCACGTTACAGCGGAAGATTTATCCATATATTTTAGCAATTTATTACAATATATAATTAAGTTCATTCAGTCTCTTCTATATCTCATACCTCTAGTAACATATTGTGTCGAATGAACGGACTAACCTAAGTCGTTACTCTTTTATTAAAATATAAATAAATTAATTGTTAAAAATACATAATAAGTTTTTCTTTTTCAATAACCATACTTTAATAATATTTAAACACCTAATCTTTTAAAAATTATTTAAAAACAAATACCTAAAAGTACTATATATTTTAAAAAAATAAAGAATAAATAATTGAGACATAAATACAAAAATAAGAGAGAGAGAGAACATATTTTGTTAGTGCTAGAAATATGTTACATGTCCCATTAGTTCTTTATTAATTATATGCTAGCTTTAGAAACTCTTGTATTATACGGGATAAATTAATGTATAAAATATAATAAATAACTTAATACAAATAAAAAAAGATAATTAAGTCTCTTTATATTATTTAATTTTTAAGACTTATTAAACTATGAATATTTAAAAAAAAATTATTATAGTTTTCTTAGATGTCTCAAAAATTAAATGTTAGTGTACTCTTTAAACATAAACTCTTTTATATACATTTTAATTTTAAAGAAAATATCTTTTATGACATTTAATTGTTATATTAATATATTTTTATATTAAGTATGTTTACAATATAATTTATGGCATTAATAATGCAATCAATGGAGATTGACCAATTAATACGGTACGTTGATTTATAATCATATATCTTTTTTTTCTTTTCCATAAATAGAAGAGAAGTAATTTCGACGGTAATTTAATAGTGAGAATTAGAAATGCTATGTGTCCAGAAATATTTTCTTTTATTAGTATAGGTAGATGGTATAAATATTAAATAAATATGAATAACTTTGATTTCGACGAAAATTTGATAGTGAGAATTAATCTTAGAATGCTATTTGTCTATAATTATTTTATTTTATTAGTATAGGTAGATAGTATAAATATTAAATAAATATGAATAACTTAATAAATAACTTATACATTTATCTCATAGATTTTTTTTTGTAAAACAATTATTTAATAATGTTAAATATCATTAAATTTATGACATCTTATAAAAAAAGTTATTAGTGGTCTATTAATATAATATTGATCTCTTTTATATATTCTTTCTAAAGCAAGCAAAAGTTTAAATAGAAAAGAAAATAATTAAAACTCAATAAAAGGTGTAAAAAAAGTGGCATCGAATTATATCAAACTTAAAACAACTTAAACCACAAACATCAAAACCAACATTATGAACCACATGCAATTCGAGATGTTGGAATCCACGGAGAATATATTACCAAAAAACACGAGGAACAAATAAAACCATGGTGGGTTTGCATCTAAGTATTCATCATGGGCCCTAGCTTCACTCATCATTCTTATCCATTTTATAATGTTTCTTAGTCATCTACCCATCAAAACATTTATTCAATTATCAATTATCACATAGTTTGATTCATTTACAATGGAATAGATTGGTTTAGATAGCGGCGAAACTTGAAAAAAAACGCAGGGGACGGACTCAAAATTTCAGACAGAAACGAGGGATCGGGCTCAAAAAATCATATGAAAACGGTTAAATTTACACCACTATAAGAGGGAAGGGGTGCTCATGGGTAATACTCATGCACTGGTCAACCATGTACCGCCACCTTATTTCTACCCTTAATTACCCACAAACCGCAAACTTATAGGCAACTCATACCCACAAGTACCCTAGAACCTTAATAATTTATTTTAATTCTTCGATGGTCAACAATGAATCAATTTTGTGTGGCAAATGTTTGCCATGAAATGAAGCCATGCACCTTACCCACATGAGATGGGGGTGGTGTTGCCATGTGGTTTGGAAGCCATACAACCTACCCATATGGGTGCCCCTTCCTCTCTAAGCGCGCGCAGACGGAAGGGGGGGCCATCTTTAGCCCATGGGTTTGCATATAATAACTGATTATTTATAAACTATTATGATAAGTCATGTTACGAATATATAAAAATACACACTTAAACTCGTATATTTTCATTTGTATGTATGTATGTTCTTAGAAGAGTATTTAGAAAACAAATATAACTCGTTAGTATTGGATGTTGATACCCATTACATAACACAAATCCCCATTGTCTAGCACTTAGGGTTCATTCCATATATGTGGGTATACTTCAATGCTCCACACACTCACACACAAGGTGCGTGTAAAATGTGTGGCTTAGGTTCACATTAAGGTTAGTTCTTATCTATGAACATTGCTTGCCTTGTTTAGTTGATGAAAAGTTTAAAATAACTATGTATACGTAAGTCTGGACCATATATGTTCGATATTGGTCTTCTTGTATAACAAGCTATAAAGAGAGTACCACGAAATCCATCCATGCAAAATAAGCATTTATCTTATATGACTAGGAATACACCAAATTGCATTTGATTCTCGAACCAGCATTAATTTCCCTAATATTACTAGGAATATGTCAAATTTGTTGATTCTCCAACCAATACACGATTGTCATAGATTTAATCATTTAAAAGTTTTGTTCGAGTTGACTAGTAATGCAATTATCATTAATGTTTATTGCCATGTAGTTTTGTAGGGGACAAAAAAACCAACAAACATAATATTATCAATAATTAAGAAAAGTGACATCACTTAAGCATGGCCACATGATTGATATACGGTGGAATCTATTCTTGTTGTAAAAAGGGGTTTGGGTTGTGGTTGATGACTTGGCTTGGTTTTAAGTCCATGGTGGCTATTGGTTAATGTTATGTGGGCATGGATTAGAACTTTTCTCTTCTTTGGTGCCAATGAATTCAAGTGAGAGTGCTAACCAACATAGCTTTGCCTCACCATCTTTATGGTTTTTCTTTTTATATTCAAAGTTATGCTACCTAATAATGTTCTTGGTAGGGCAGTTCTGGTAATTACCTATGAAATACATTTTCCCAAAGATGAGATAATTAAGCAAGAATTTAATTGTAATCGTGTTGTGATGGGGTTAAAGATATCGTGGGACGAGTTTGACATTTGAAATATTTGCAATAAGGAAAACTTAATTACAAAATGTTACAATCGACATTTTATTATTATTTAGTACAGAAAACTTAACTAGGAATAGATAATTTTGATAGTTAAGTAACATGCGACGTAAATAACTCAATAATAGATAATTATATGTCACATGTAAGTCCCTACACACTCAAATCATTAAGTATGCTTGCTAGTCAAATATCAAATCACTGTGTACACATGCTACAAGATTATGTGTCATCAAAATATCAATTATGCCAATACATCAAGAAGTGTTGAGGAATGTAACGGGAAACCGACATATGCCATAATTATTCATTGAAGATCAAGATTCGGTTTGAAACAAGAAAGTGTAATGTGGGAATTCAATGCAAAACAGATATGTGCTCAATTAATCAACAGCAAGAGGGGTTTCAAGTGAAGATTTAAAAGAAGTCACCACGAACCTGACATGAACAATCAAACCAACGAATGAAAAAGATAATATGATACGATAAAGATTTAAAACATTTTCTAAATTAATCTCAAGAATATAAAAATATAATTTTCATAAAACAAAAGCCATTCCCCTAAATGTTTTATAAAATTTGATAAAGCTTTTATAAAATGAAAATCTCTATAAATAAGTATCAAAAGTACTTGTTTTAAACTTGAATTGTTCTTCTAAAATAATCGCAAAGATTATAAAATTTTAATTTTTATAAAATAAAATCCATTTTCTCAAAATGTTTAAAATAAAACTCAAATCTTGTATATAATATTTCTAAAATCAAATTAGATTTCAAATATGAATTTAAATTTTGAAATCAAGTAGGTGAAAATTTTATGTGTGGTAAAATCCCAACATCTATCATCATGGAAGACGGACTTGCTTAAAATAGATTAAAGGCAGTACAAAAGTGGAAGTCATCTTCCTTGCTTTACAAATTGTAAAAGTAACCATTTTGTAAAGAGTGAGATGAGTGTATGTTGTTAAGGTGATTACTACATTGCTTAGTGAGTTATTAGGGTGATCACTACATTGGATTACTAAGATGAAAAAAGATGATACTTTCCTTTGAAAAGTGAGACATTTGTATAAGGTAATCACTACCTAATTTAGTGAAAGGGAACGTTTATAGTGGATTTGTTAACATCCACTTGAACCTTATAAATCGATTATGTATCTATTTCCCTAAACTCTTTATATACATTTTTATATGTAACACCACACTCTTCATTTCATTTCACGCAGGGCATGGTGAAAATGGTCTAGCCAACGTAGACCATTCTTGCTCTCTACAATTTTAAAATATGAAAAAGAAGATTGAAAAATGATAGGTATAATATAGGTTGAATGAGTGGGGGTGAATGGTGGAGGAGGCGGTAAGGTGACGCTGACGTGAGGAGTGATGTAAAATGATGAATGGTATGTATAATAACTCATATAAACATGTGTAAAGTCAATATATTGAAAATAATAGTTCCGTTGAAATTGGTTAAAGTTGTATTATGATGGCTGGAAATTGGCTACCAACGTGTATGTTGATTTTATAGAGTTTCGTAAATTATGTGCTATTGTAACATGCCACCAACTATATTCTAAATTGTGCAAGGTGCATGCATGGTTTGACATCTATGCATAATTTAGTGATATGGAATTGATAAATATTGTGGTGAACAAGTTTCTAAACGGACATTACACACTATGTGTAACTCTTGACAACTAACAAAAGCTTGGGAATATAAAAAATGAATTAACATGTTATTCATGTGTAACAATATCTCTAACAATCGAGAATACATAAGGTGAATCGGTTATAACATATTATAATTAGTGTTAGGTGTGTTGGTTTAGGATTAATTTCATTTCACGTAGTATTGCTTAGAATATGTTTCTCAGCTATTTTAAATCTAGCTCCAAACTCGAGCGTGCAATATAAAGACTCGTTTAGCTATCAAGTTTGATATAATATATAACATGTTTTTTTTTTAAATTTAGACAATAATATACAAGAGTTGTAATGTAGCATGTACTTGGCATGTTTAGATTGTAAAATCTTGAAAAGGGAATGTGTACTAAACAAATTCACATGCAAAGGATCATTATTCATCGGCTGTGAGGCGGGTGCATGCTCCAATCATAGGTCCTACACCTGACAGTTACAACGTAGAAGTACCCGAGTCGTACCCCGCCCCACTTGCATGTTCCTCTATTTTTATTGTCTAACCAACTATTTAACTTTTTTCTTTATCTCAACTTTTGGACCTCTACGCAAAAATAAGTTAGATTTGTATCATGCTTTTATTGGGTGATAAATTGTTTCAAAGCCTTAATTAGGTATTTAGGATCAACTTATAAAATTTTATGTTACAGTTTAAGTACTCAGAAAATTCTCTAATTGGTCGAACATTTTCAGGTGTCAATTGCTAGATATTAAAATATTACGTTTTAAATTCGATCGGGTTTTCATTTTGTATAACCTAGATAGTCATTATTCATTACATCATCTACAAAAACATTACCTTCAATTTTTTTTCAATATAAAAGTAAAAGTTATTATATATAACACAAACTGAGCTACATCTGAATAATGGGTAAGCGAGCAACAAGCTGCGCCGCTATCCCATTTTGAATCGCAAAGTCTATTCTACTAAATATAAATCCTTATCAACTGTTTTATAATATAACAAATATGACTATCTTTCAAATTCTCATCAACAAACTGATGACGCAAATCTGATTTCACGCAATTTATTATTCACTGCATATGAGCATCCCTCAATATTTGTTGTTGCTACGAGTAAAACGAATGTTAACTTCAATAAACTAATTATTATCTTGCAACAAGTTTTAAGAAATTTGTTGTATTCCGTCTTCCATGAACATCACTTCTGTAATGGATTCATGCACTAATGATAATAAACTTTTTACTTCGTCTTCCATGGTAACACTCGCAACACCAACCAAGGAGATCGTGATTTAGGGTTGGATCGATATAAGTTATAACCTTCAACGGCAGAAATCACAACCAATGATTCTGGTTAATTTGCAATTGATTTTTTGTATTTTAGATATGTAACTAAATTTGGTTTGTTTGCAATCAATTCTATTTTAGGTTCTCTTCTTCTCAACAAAGGATATTTGTATATAAGTTTGATTAGTTTATGTTAATCTAAAATGAATTTTGTTGGTTCATTCATTTTGAGTTTGTTCGCTGTTTTTAATTTGGACTGCGTTCTCATTTTATTCATCTAAATATAAATCGTTTACATCAAGACAGAGGACGAACGGGCAACAAGTTGTGCCGCAAGCCCTTTTTTAATAGCAAAACTCAATCTTTTAATTTTGGTTTATCGATAGGAGGTTCATGGAGATGTAGGTAATGAGATTTTGTGAAGAATGGGTATATTGGTAATCTTTGAAAAGTTCATGGAAAGTTTTAAATTCTAAGACATATAGAAAGGGTCGTTGAATTTCATCAATCAAAAGAGTTTGATGGAATTCATTTCATTCCAAAACCCTTTATTTTTTAACCAAACACAATTTGGTTGGAATTAATTTCAATTTCAATTCCTTTTCCAATGAAATCCATGTTTCATGAACCAAACGAGTCCTAAGAAAAGAGAAGATTATAACCAGATCACCCCCCCCCCCCCAAGACCTCGATTTTGAGAGTACGTTCACCTAACCAGTTGTGTTGGCTTCTCTTTGAGCATTCAAATCCTCTCCACGATTTTTTAATCTACACTTTAACAAAAAATCAAACTTTTCAAAGTTTCTCCCTCATTTTAAAGAAACTTCCACATCCCATCATCATTCTTATATTTATTCTAATCACAAACACTTATTTCATGGAATATAAATAGTAGTTTTTCATATGAAAAGCTACTATAGTAAGTTTTTATAATTATGTCAAATAAATGAAAATGTTGAAGGGGTGAAGTGTGTTTTTAGAAGAATTGCATGGTATTCTTTCTACCGTTATATGTTAATATAGAGATGGTTTCGATATAAATATTTTATTAATATAAAACACCAATAAAATGATATTTTTAAAAATAGGGGATGGTTGACGATGACTTGTGAATGCTCTTAGTAGGAAAGCTATTTTTAATAATAAACCTGAAATCCAATTCAAAGGATGTAGTATATTTCCACATAAAGAACATATGTGTATTCACTATTTTGTAAATAAAGATTGTATGGATAAAACGATATGATAGTGACTAAAATCTTGAAAATGTCCCAAATGTTGTCGTATTGAATGGAACATGTTTATACAAGTGGCTGTTCTTTTTATTTCTGTTCATTTCATATAATAGTTATTCATTTGGACATGTGTTTTCTGATCGAAATCATCCATGATTTGAAATAATGTTTGGTCCTTTTCACTTATCTACGTATGTTTTTATTTATCTAGAATTAGCTAAGTAGACATTCGTACCATACATTAATATCAAAACTTGATCTTTACACCTACAATTTACACCTACAATTAGGTAACTAAATATCTGAACTTGATATTTAAGGCAATAACATGTTCATATCAAATGAGTCAATCGTACATTCAAACTATCACCTTAATTATGATTCTATTAAGAGATTACATTTAAATCGGTCTGAGATTATATTTTAGTTCATTTAAAAGAAACATATTAATGTAGTAAAGCCTTTTAATGGGTAAGTTTTAAAAACATGTTTACTGATTCAGAGGCGTCCATTTACTATCGGTCAAGCGTCTAATCTTAATGACTTAATACAAAATTGTCAAACATCCTCAAATCTTAAGTAGTTTTGTTACAGTGATTAAATGCCATACTCATTTTTTTTGTTTGTTTAAAAAGATTACACATGCATTTATATACTAGTTAAAAAAATGGTTCACCCAAAGACAAAAGAGTCATCCAATAACCATAATAACTACCAACTATATTAGAAATACCCTATAAATAGGATATCAAAAACATGAAATTAGAAGGGAAAAAACATTAGAAATCACATGTAGTAATCAAGCATATAGCTTTTTCTTAAACAACAATCAAATTTTTTATTTTCAAGAAATTGCCACCCGACAAGAACCCCAATTATTTGTAAACACCTTGTTCCCATTGCCACCCTCTTTGCACCTTGTTAGCACTTTCAACTCTCCTTTTCCAGATTGAGCTTCAACAGAATAATTCGGAGTTCCAGTTAGCTGCCACTGGTTTCCGTCCATATCCCACCGCCAACCGCCCTCATCCTCCTCAGCTGCCACCGTCACCGTCACTGCCACCACATCCTCCTCCTCCTCATCAGATTCCACCTCACCACCTTTTTCATAATTTTCAATTTCAACCCTTCCACTTTCATAATTTACAAACCGGTCCCTCAACAACGAAAGGCGAAGCCTACCGTTTGCACGTTCCGTTTGAAAATGTGTACCACAGTTAAAAAAGCTCACAGCTTTTATAACCAACCTCCCACCTTCCCTATGCTGGTTGACCTTCACCGCGCCATCAGAGCCGCTGATGGAGGTCAACGGCGGCGGGAAGTCATTCCGACGGACTTTCCGGTCAAAATTCCGGCACTTGGACCTTTGAATTGCCCTCAATCTCTCCCTTTCCTCCATTGAAATTGCATAAAAATCATCACCACTTTCACTAACATCACTTCCAGTCTCACTTCCTAAACTCTCAGTACACATCTCCAAGCTCTTGGAACTCAATGCGGATGCGGACCGTTTGACCATTGGATGAACGTAAACTTCATCAAGATTCTTGGAATCCAATGATGGGTTCTCAAGAACTTTCAAAAAGCTCCAACCAGCGGACGCCATTAGAGCTAAAAAGAGCGGAAAAATCAAGAATTTTGTGTGTGAAACTTGGAATTAAACCCTTTTTTTGAAGGGATTAAAGGTTCAAAAACAAGTAAGATATGGAGAGGAGTGTGGTTATGGCATGAAAGGAGAGTGAGAGGGTGAAGGGTGTATTTATAGGTGAAGAAATGTGGGAGAAAGGCTGCAAATGGAATTTTTAGTTTTAATAATATAGTGTTTTTATTCCAGCCTTTTACTTGTCCACACATTTTATTATCAACTTGGATACATACAACGCATACACAATCCGTGCTCAACTGTATCTAAAGTGTGTCCGGGATAAAACTTTTAAGAGTGTGTTTAGCTGGTTGACACACAAAAACTTGTCACATATTTTTTAATAGGGATGAGATCGGTATCAGTGTACTTGTAGCGAGAATGCACGTATAGAATATTAACAAAACTAATGGCCTGTTTGGTAGCATCCTAACAGTTATTAAGAGGCTACCTCTTAATGGTTAAGAGATATTCTTAAGTCTGAATGGTTAAGGTTACTTCTTAACCATTAAGCCACTCGTAGTGGGCGACGGGCTTGGGTGAAATCTGGGCGATAGGGGGGGGGGATGTATTTGTCAGGCGAAATGTGTGTGTAAATAGTATTATTATTATTATATGTGTGTGTAGTATATAAATATGTGTGTGTGTATATATATATTCACTTCTCGCAAGATCCATCACAAATTTCTACCATTTGCTAACTGGGCGCTACGTGTCGCAATTCGTCCAATTTGTAACTCCTTCACTGTGCATAGCCTTTAGAGGTTATGAGTCATTAAGAGATAAACTCTTAATGACTATTAAGAGGCTACCAAATAACCCTAAGAGCATCCACAAAATGAGACATAAAAATATCAAAAAAAAACATTATCTAGTTAGCTGTGACGTCATAAAAACATTATTATTTAAAACCACTTAAAAAACACACCCAACAGAATCCTCATAACATCGAAAAACATTGTCTCATCACCCAACTAAAAACACTACCCCCCTCCCCTCACTCGGGCCCACCACCAGCAAAAGATCCTACCTCCATCTCGTTTTTTCTGATTTTTAGCCAAGAACTTATGAGAAAAATGGGTCATAAAAATAATACATACAATAGCTAAAAATGGATGACGTGTAAAAATGAGAAAAATATACTACCCAAAAATGAGCTATTGTGGATTTTCTAAGTACCGAATACCGTACCAAATAAGGGTATCGTACCCGCTTTACCACTTGCCCTTTTCTTCTTTCAAATCACTAATGATCTTACTTTCGGTACATGTTCGAGTAATAAACAGGCTAACTCGGTGCGATACGAGACGATTGCCAAATTTTCAAAATTGTTATGGAAGTAAATTGGAATACGTAAGAAAAACTAGGGTTATCAATTGGAATATGCAAGACTATATAATCGATTGAAATGTGCAACTCTATGTTTCATGATTTGAAAAGCCGACTTGATCTAAAGAGCATGACGATTCGCATGTGTTGGACCTATTTTTATCTCTTGAATATTGAGACTTCCTAATAAAACCTCTGCGTATTCCAAAAGGGTACCAAATACCGAAAAGTAATCATACGCGTAATTATCGTATACCGAAATCCTAATATATTGATATCGACACCGGTACCAGATAGGCTAAATTGGTACGGATATTTGGAGAAAAAGTCTCATCCCCATTTCTATTTAGTGGAAAAGGCTAAAACTTATCATTGTCACGAGTACCTTCTAAATAGAAACCCTAAACCCAGCCTCGCCATTCCGTTAGGCCTATCTACATGAACGAGTACCCCAAATATTAAGACACAAAGCCCAATGCTAAAAAACAAGCTCGAACCCCACATCATCACATAAACACCTAGTAATGATGGCCTTGGAGATTCTCTCAAGAGGTTTACAAAACTTGTAACAAAAACTTTGATACTAGTCTGCAGTTTGGACCGTTTTCCCAATTTGTTTCAACTTTATCTTACTTGTATTGCAACATTGTAATACAATATAATGTATAACATTATAGTGTATATAGTAATAAAATGTGAGTGAGATAAATATACAAAGTAAAAGTTAAAATAACAAATCTAATTTCAAAGTTTAAGAATTGTTTTACATGCCTTTAAACCTTGTATTCTTAAATTAAAACCCATAATTTGATGCTTAAACCCAAAGCTATATCCTTTCTTTTAGTTGTATTCCAATATGGTCACTAGTAGCACCTTTGAGAATGTAGAGAGCCAAGGGAAAAAAGGAAAGTCATGACTAAGTTGCCAAAAATGAGATTAAAAAAATGTTAAGTTGGAAACTTTGAGGAGAAAAGTTGAAACTAGTTGAGGGCTATAAACGTGAAGCCTTTAAATTTGATTGGCTAATATGAAAAATACCTAAACCAAATGGTAAAAAAAAGTTTTATGTTGGGGTGCAAAAGCATTATGATTGGCACATCCTTCTTTTATAAGCAAAAGTGAGCCTACAAAGGGACAAGATCCCTTAGTGATTTTTTAGGTCATTACTTTGCTTTCCATTCCTCCTCTTAAATTATTGCCTTTTATTACTATTTTTTATATTTGTTTTCATGTTTGCCTCATCCCAAAGGTCAAAACCTATGTTGGTTTAGAATATTGGTACGTATGCCAGCCTTATAGATTTTTATATTGGGTTAGTAACATGAAAATATAACATTCTTATTATATTATATTAATAAAATACCTGACCCGGTTATAAGAATTATTTTAAGTTGTTAAACTTGTTTAAACATAAACTGTTTTTAACTACTAGTTCTCATCCATAAATCACAATATTTTAGTATCCAAACAGAGTTGATTTGAACTCCTACGACTTGAAAGAAACACATTTTTTAACATTTTAATATCATTAGACTACAAGCCCTTTGGTGATAAGAGTGTGTGTAGTGGTTAACTTTAAAGTAAAAACGTAGACGTGGAGGCTCTTACTAACTTTTTGCTAAAAACGCGTATTGGTTTATCTAAAAACAAAATTATCTTAAATTTTTTTTATGAAAGTGTGAGTTTGATGGTTTGATTGGTTAGAAGAGTCTGGCCCCACACCCAAGCCCATAGCGCCTATCAAACCCCTTTCACGCCCTTGGCGCCCTACCACGTTTCGTTGTTTAACACCCCCAACCAAGTGATGTGACATAGGGTGCTATTCCAAACACTTGGTCTGAACATCAATTGCTAGCCGAATCATTACACACATTAATGTTATGTGGTTGATTTGTTTTCTTTCTAACAATGTTTTTTCGAGTCTAGTTATGACTAGATTTCAATCGTTCCTAGTTGTTAGACACTTCAGGTCCAACTCGAAAAGCCCCCATAGAAGGAAACCCAAACAACCAGGTAAACCCGTCCCCCAACGTAGTTGCCAAGGCTAGAACCAACGACCTCTCATAGGAGAAGCAACTGGGCTACCGCTACGACATAAACGTGAATGTCATCCATTTTTTTATACAAATTCATATCATGTTATACTATTAAAGAATTATCTCTGTTAGCATTTTTACACACTTTGTTTGAGGGTAACCAATGGTTTTCTCTATGAAAATTTACTAGCAAATATGTTAAAAGGTTCATAGATCTGAATATATCAACATGGTTAAAACATATTTCGAACAAACATATATAAAATACTAAGATTATCAGTTTATAAAATTTACTCTTGTATTCCATCTTAAGTAGAGTAATTTCATATTCACTTTATATGTGTCAAACTTAATCATTTTCTTTTTGATCATTCATATGACGTGGTGTTAAATAAAATACATGATGCTGATAAAGAAACTAGGTAACATACATACATATATATATATAGAAAAGAGTTCAAATAAAAAACAAGTGTCTTGTGAGAAGTGTAAGAAAAGCTTTAAAATAAAATAAACCACCTAAATATGACACTATACAATGTAAATAGTGGGTTTGGGCTACCCAGCAAAACCTGCGATTGCGGACGTTTGAGACCGTTTTTTTCCACTGGTTACCTCAGGTAACCGAGCTTTGTTTGTTGATATTTTTTTAGAAAAAAGATAATAAATTGTTTTTAGACATAAAAGGGTTAGGTACGTCATTTTAAAAAAGTAAGGGCATAATATTTTACATTTCCCTCTTTATATATTTGCTTTGTCCACAGGTAATGACAAGAATAGTTAGACTTGTTTAATCATGGTTTACTAAAGTATAAATGTCACTAATATTTTATTTTTAGTAGGAAAAAAAAGTAAATAAAATAAGATGCTAAAAAGATAACTGAAATCACAAGTCGTGGAACCCACTCTGGCCTACGTCACTTGCCTTTTTAGCATGTGTTTGTATCGACTTTCATGCTGGCCAAGATCAGGATTTGTCTATTAAAATCAATGTAATCGTACAAAAACATGGTGTCATGTGTTAAAACTTGAGAAAGGGGCCGCTATGTTAAAACTTGAAGAGAATTAGGAGAAGTGGTAATTAGGACACGAAACATGTGCGTCACCGCAAAACATAAAAATCTGGTAACATTAGGCTGAGTTAGTGAAAAATTGCAAGAAATGATTCTGACTAATCACATAATTTTCTATTATTTTTTGAATTAATAGTTTAAATGGGAATATTAGTCACGTGTCAATTTTCTTTTTTGAATTGTAAAAGTTTTTAATACATTTTCATGAGTCAAAACCTATGTATTCACCAACTATTTATAATCGACATGTTTTCTAATGTATTTCACGTATAAATGTTTGATGATTGCAAAATGAAAGACAGAGAAACTTTGGATCTCGTGAAATCAAGAAAAACAATATTATTATCTTTGCTTGTTATGTTCATGTTTTGTTGTGTGAACAATTTGTTTGTTGAATTCTTAAATTGTTAATAAATTATGAAACATTAGCCGATCATGTGCTTATGAACAATCGACGTCTCGCCCCGGCATATTACACCATCGGTTTGGATGTGATAGGAAACGCTTCATGTTTAATACAAAAATAACAAAAACACATAGAAGCAAGGTAAGAGTGGTACAGTGAAGGTGTCAACCCATTCACGATTTAGAAAGCTCTTCGTGTGATTGAAATACGAAATACATAACATACACTACCAGAACTAATCAAATTGTCTGAAGGAACTATGGTGGTGTAAGTCGTGTTGTCGGAGGAATCGAAGTAGTGTAGTGTCGAGGGAGGAATCAAGCAATAGTGGCCCTATGTTAGCATATTAAACTTTCAACAGTCAGAGGTGAACGCATCTGAAAAAATGAATATAAGTAGTTTTTTTGTAAAAGAGGACTTTGTGAAAAATGCAATGTTTTCAGACAATAGCATGGATGTTAGCCCGAATACCTTACCGAGTCAAAGATCGGACTGGTGACTCGGATGATGCCATAAATAATATATATATATATATATATATATATATATATAATTATAAATATAAAAAAATAATAATAATAACCAACTTCCTTGTGCAATTACATAGATTTTTTTAAATATATATTTTTTGAACGGCAGAGATTATATTAAAAAATGTTGAATTTGGCAAGAAGACGAAAACAAAAGAAACAACTTATATCAAGGGGAGATGGTTTTTTAGCCACCCATCCCAAGAAAATAAAACTTTATGGTTCCTATGAGCATACAAAAAATACGAATAATATAAAATAGAGTATAAATCTCTCCGTTTCTTAGCTTGGATGGTTGAAAGATGGATGTGTTCCTATATCTCCAAAGCACCTACCATGTACGACCACCTAAGTAAGCCTTTTCTTAGCGTTAATCCTCACACTATCAAGCAACCCCATCAACGTTTTAGGTCGTACCACCACCAAAAAATCAATGTCCAACAAGGATGCAATCAAGCTCCATGCCCACCGACATCACACGAACCACAAACATGATGGTTGTCCTCAACCTTCGTACTACAAGTGGGACAAAAGATAGATTGAATTTCACCGAGTAAGGGGTACGTTTGAAGAACTAGAAGGAAGGGAGGCTTTATCAATATGCTTTCTAAGATCCTTAACAGAAAATCCTTTGTTATTATTTAGAGACCAAATGTGACATTCGTCAATTTCGGGTCCTATTCATATTCGTTTTATATTTCGTTTCTCATTTAACCTGACCCGTTTTGTAAACCGAAACCTTTGAAAAAATCAAAATGATGGATTTTATGTTACATATTTGTTTCATACTTGTCGGATCTCAAAAACACCATTTTCTGTCCTTAAAATGCCTTAAAAACGTTTTAAAGCAACTCCAGGGGCCAAATATGCCAATTTTGCAAAGTTTGAAATGTCTGGCTGCCCACCCCATCACGATACGCAATGGGTGAGGACCTAGGGGTGTTCTTTGGGTTCGTTTTTTAGGTTTCGGGTTTTTCGGGTCGGGTTCTTCGGGTTTCAAAGTTTTAAATCTTGACCCAAAACCCAACCCAAATCTCTCAAGAGTTTTTTTGGTTTCGGGTAATTCTCGTTCGGGTTTTTTTAGGTTGGGTTAATCGGATTTCAAGTATCCTAGAAATAAAAAACACAAACCAAACTTTTTTTAAAAACTACAATGCTAACATTAAACAACATATTTTTATTTGCTTATAACACAAGTAATCAAATAATAAACTAACCGCACTTGATAAAACAATTAAAAAAAAGAGTAAAACTAACTCGAACCATAATTGTATTCAATCGGGCGTGATTTGGTTGCTTGATTACGGTTGATATTAGCAATAAACGGAAAACATAAATTAATAATAAGCAATTGATCCATAATGGTTAAAATGACAACAGTCGATTAAAGCCGGATAACTTTAATGGCTAAGACTTAGCCTATTACATAAAAATATGTTTTATTTCAAAACCAAAAAAGTTATTCGGGTTTTTCGGGTTGACCCAAATCTTATAAATCAAACCCGAGAACCAACCCGAATTACTTCGGTTCGAGTTAGTCTTTTCTCGGTTTGGGTTCTTCGAGTCGGGTTTGTTCGGGTTCGGATACGGGTTTTTTTGGGTTGGGTTCCGAGTTTCGGGTAAAAGTGACAGCCCTATGAGGACCTATATGGTCGCTGATGACCGTCGTTTGAGTCAATCAAAAATCTAATTATTCTAAATAGTTAGAGCAAGTAGGGTATCGTATCACAAGGAGTATGTGGTCAATGTATTCGTGTAAGCAACTTTAATATGAAGTACTGGTTTTTAGTGCTGATCACACAAGCAATAGTTTGAATTAAGAGAACTAAGCAACGAACAAGCAAACAAGTATTAAGCAGTTAACAAAGCAAACCACACCCGGGAATTCAAGTAAGCAACCAAACAGTATCTCATGCAACCTAACAGATTGATTATCAATGATTAACTGAAAACTGATCAACCAGACAAAACCTGAGACGTCAACAATTACTTTACACACGGCACTGGTTATCAAACAGTCCTTGCCAGTGTGACTTAGTTAAGGGTAAATGTACGTTTTATCGTATTCAATCTAACCAAACAGTTATATGACTAATTACCTAGCAACTGGTAACAGATTGTTCAAACCAACGTAAACCTAAACCGACCAAACACACAGAAATACTAAATATCAATAATCATATATCAATCATCAATAACAAAACATAAGTATTCTTAATCACATGAGAAAAACTGTAAATGGTTATAAACTATACATCCCGGGTGCGATTCTAAGAGATTAGCCGAGCCTAGACATCATTGAATCTTCAATATGGATGATAGAAATCATATGTAGGATCTTGACACGAGCTAGGATAGTGGAAATCGCCTATAGGACTGCTGGAAATCGCCTTTTGTTCGTAAAAACCGAGTTAGGGTTTTCTAAGATGAAAAATAAGATATAAACCAAAAATCCCGTCTGCACCTCCCATCGCGATACGCGATGGGGTCTTCAATGGTCCATCGCGTATCGCGATGGACCAGAAAATCAAAGCATAATTAACACCCCATAGCGATACGCTATGGGTCTTCAAGCGAGCCCATCGCGTATCGCGATGGGTCTCCTCGCCAGCAAAAATCATTTAACTTCTCGTTTCGCGTGCTGGACATCTCGGGTCTTCATTCCGTGCTACAACAGTTCCATATTGAGTACTTTAACGCATGTGACCTGAAATCCAATAATACACGTATGAAGTATCGATAGTTCTAGAATAAACAGTTAAAACTAAATAATAAACGAAGTAAAACATATACAAATTAACCGGCCATCACATCCCCACTCTTATCTTTTGCTTACCCTCAAGCAAAACTCTAAAGCAAATATCGACCTCCATCATTGGTATGTAGATTATCGCCATTAATACTAGTAAGGTTTAAGGTCATACCCAGTTTCCCAGACTGACACTGTTTTTAAATTGACATCTCACAAATACGGTTAAATGCTATAATAAAAACAATAGAGCCGCCTAGACAGGTGTACTTTGTTTCCGGTTAAGGCACACATGCTCATACCACTCGTAATATAACATCTCTCCTCTCGGTTTAATATATGGACTAGCAAAAGATGTGCCAATATCAATCAGCTCTCAATATCAATCATAAGTACATATTAATCCATCAAGCTGCTTTGGCACAAATGCAAATCAAGATAGATCATTAAAAGGGTTGTAACGGGGCCAGGTGTAAGGGTATGCAAGGGAAATATTTAAGTAGCTCAAACGATCCGACCCGACTTATTACAAAACATCTAAATAAACGAAACTAATGTACAACTAACTGACTGATTATATACATCTAAATAAACAAACTATCAACATCCTGATTTCACAAATTTTTTTTTTTTGACATAAACGAACTTCAACGATACAAAATACATAACTAAATATAAACAGACATCTTTTTATCTTTTTCTCATTTTTTTAAGCATAATAAGGTGAAGCTTAACAATGGAAATACAAAAACAAATACAATTACAGTTACAAATAAACCTAGTAAGATGGATCGTCTCGTAACATAATGTCGGGGTTAAACAAACGAAAAATAAGTCCAAGAAATGTTTTCTAAGGGAACCAACCTCCCGCCCCTCACATTACCCACGCTCATATGTATAATGTATGAGGCCTAACCCCCAGTACCCACACTCTCGATCATCCAGACGAGGCTTAACCTAATTGCCTCTATCACTTTTGCATTTTGTCAACTACGATCCCGTAATCCATGAACATCAGTGAAAGCACTCAAATGACATGTGTGTACTATATATTATATGTGTATTATATATATTTGGGTCAACTCACACACGTACCGGAGGAATAGGGTTGACGATATAAACATGTGTACCTGTCCCCATGACTCGTTATCCCCGCCTAAACGACCCCATTTTCAACTTCTCGTAATAAAAACATTTGTGAGCAAGACTAATGAGACGCTGAAAAACCAACCATGACCAGAAACCTATGACTTGGCATTAATGGCAATAATTAACAGTTAACAACTTTGGTTTCTGAACACTCTTCGAGGTACTATCGGGCTAAAATTTTTCAAATTTCCCCCATCCCCACACTTGAGGTTTACATTGTCCTCAATGTTAAAATAGATATAATGATTAATAAACATTTGAGGGACGGGGTTGAAATTGACTTTTTTACTAATAAGCAATTTTAAAATTCTGGGATCAAATGTGGTGGTTCTACTAATAATTATAAAATTACACTTTTAACATTTAAATTAATAAAAACAAAATAAATTATGAAACTGAAATCACCTGATATCAACAGGACTGGAGAAGGACCAGTCGGCTCGTGAACTCTCATAACACTCGTATACTCTCGTCTCATCCAATTACCAAACTGACAATCGAACATGCAAAAATCTCGAGATGTGTAGAAGCAAGCTTCTCACAAGTGTAAGACATAGTTCTTTTAGGAGTTAAGAAAATGAATATTTGTTAATTTTATTAAAACACTTACCGAGCCAAATTAATTCGTTTCATAATAAATTCTGTTAAATTAGTTAAAAACGTTAAAAGACCTAACTCGCTTTCGTAGGAATCACGATTGCATTTAGCGTATACAACAAGCCCTGTAAACCCCCCGGTAGCCCGGGAGGACGAGTGGGGTCTCGTGAGGGTTTATAGTGAACTACACCCACAAAGTTCAATTACAACATAATATACACGTACCTGGATTAACCACAGCAAAATGAACATGAAAGCACTCTGGGTTGCTTAACTGAAACCTCATTTTCTCGTGGAGCGGTATCCCCACGCTTAGCTTTTACTATGATGGTACGCTTGAAATACAATTAGTAATAAATAAAAAAAATGCAAACTAAAAATATACAAAATGTACAAATACCACCCTTTTGAAACTTGTATGCCATTCAAGGTGGGCGTCTGACCCGATCCCGTGCAACCTCATCATTATAAGCACGCTTCTCTTCAATCATTTGTTGCCAGTCTTCCGATAGGCTAGGATCTGGCCCGCACATCTTCAATTTCCACTCTTGATCATTTTGGTTGGGTGGATGTCTCACTTTCTTCTTCTTTGGTCGGCTACCTTTCTCTTCCACCTTCTCACTCTGTTGTTTCTCAAATCCCTTCTTATTTATCCTGTCAATCACAAAACATTCCTCTTTTCTGCGATCCTTGTCCAAGGATACACACTTGTCAACAAGAGTATTAGTAAAATTTTCAAAAAATAATAACCGTTTACCACAGTCTCCACACTTGATTCCCAAAATCCCATTAGCACAATCAATCACTGCATGTGTTGTGGCAAGGAATGGCCTACCCAATATGACTTGTGGTTGTGTATTGTTCACACGTTTAGCATAGTCAAGTACAAGAAAGTCAACTGGGTAGAAAAATTCCTCCACCGGAACCATTACATTAGTCACCATGCCCCGAGGAAGTGTATGAGTTTGATCCGCAGTGGTGTTTACCCTTTCTAACGGGTCAAAACTGATCATATAAACTACCGGGCATGAAACTAACACATGCTCCAAGATCTAGAAGTGTCTGATCAGTTTTAAATTTCCCGATTTGAATTGATAAAAGTGGCACTCCCGGGTCTTGGAGTTTACTTGAGGTGGTATTATTCTCCACCTCCTCATCTCTCATGTTGGTCAACTTTTCATTAAAACATTTATCACAAGAACAATTTTCACAAAAAGATGTTTCATTTGCTTTTAATTTTGAGCTATTTTGGAAAATCGTTTCATTTTGACCAAGACAATCTCTCTCATCACTAACATCTTCCACCACCCCTTCAACACACTGTGGTGGTGAATTAACTTCAACACTAGAAATTTAAAAATTAGGTAAAAGACTTACCGCATTGATGTGCACATTGTTTCCCTTCTTGGAGCTTGAGCAGTAATGGTTTGTGTTGACTGTAGTATCGCTCGGGAGTTGACCTGCGCTCTTTTGCAACTTTGCCATATCTGCTGCGAGCTGACCAATCTGCTTTGACATTGCGTCTGCTAACTTATCATGTAACTCAAATTGTTTCTTTATCTCAGCCTTATGATCTGTCATAAACTTCATCAATGCATCCAACTTTGAGTGCATCGACTCATCCGCATTTCCCGAGGACGCCCTCTGCTGCTCCGATTACCCGATGAATTTCCACCCCGGTTACCGTCTCTGTTATACCCCCGATTCTGATCATACGAACCTTGTTGCTGCTGATAACCGCCCTGGCGGTAATTACCCTGCGACCTGTTATGGCTCAATCCCTGAAAGTTCAGGTTCAACTATGTAGGCGCGTTCCCGTAACGAAAGTTCGGGTGATTCCTCAGGCCCGGGTGATAGGTGTTTGAATTCAACCCTTGACCAGTGGAATCCCCATAAGCATAATTAACTTCCTCAGTGTCTTCCTCCTCATCATCATAATACTCGGGGCAATTTTCTGCCTTATGCCCGAGTACACCACAATCTTCACAAACAGGGAATTTAACACCAACTTTCCCGACTTCTTTCTTCTTACCCTTTCTATACCCAGCCAGCTCACGTTCTAACTCAGCAATTCTTTCAGATTCACTCGTAACTGACTTAACTGACCTGGAGGAATTACCACGTCTTCGTCTTTCAGCTGCTGCTTCTACCTTGGAATCTTCACACATAAATTCCAAAAAATCCCAATCATCTTCCTCAGGCTGATTTAGCAACAGACCATTACACGAGGCCTTAAGATGCTCTCAGTCCTCGTATGTCAAACCATCAACAAAACACTTAACTAGTTCCCACAGTTCGATCTGGTGATGTGGGCATTTCCTGATCATGTCTTTGTATCTAGTAAAGGCTTCGTGAAATAACTCACCAGGTAACTGTGAAAAGTGACGAATGTCGGAACGGGCCTCGGTAGTCTTCGACTGTGAATAAAACTCGTTTAGAAAAACTTGTTGCATCTCGGCCCAGTTTTTGATACTATGCATCGGTAGCGAGTTAAACCAAAGTTTCGCTTTGTCTTTTAGGCAAAATTGGAATAACCACAACCGGACTTCATCTTGATCAAACGTACCGTCACCGATAGACCCGCAGATAGCCGAAAAATCAGTTAAGTGTGAATAGGGGTCTTCTGAAGCCATCCCGTTGAAGTGAGGAACGATGTTGATGTAAGATGGCCGGGACTTGAAAGTTGGTTGTCCCTGTACTCGTTCCTGTGGAACCAACGGGGATGCTCCATCTGAGATAGCCGGTCTGAACTGACTGTTAACACCATGAGCCGGGGCTATGTAATTTCTCCTCTGCCCCCCGGGGTTTCCCATGCCGCCCCGGTTAACCGGAATACCACGAACTCCTTCGGGCCGTTCTGCCCGATTTACCCTTTCTCGACCCCTCCCGTTTCTGTTGTCTGCTTCAGCCCGTCTTCGATTAACAGGCTCCTCCACCTCATCTTGATAATTATTATCACCCTCAATCTCTGGTTCACCAACCTCGTTCTCAAGCTCAGCCGCCCGATTCCTCCTAACCCATCGATCTACCTCATCATCCGCTGCCCGAAAACCTTCGTTTCTATTATTATATTCCCCATCATCCTCATCTTCAGTCGGAACACTCGATCGAACATCGTCAATATTTATCCGAACTCGGCGGTTGGGGTTATTGTTTGGAACTGATGGTCCTGCTTGGTCAAAGTTGAGGTTTAAGTTTCGGTTTCAGGTTTGATTTCGGGTTCTGGATGCACGAGCTGAGTTATTTTGGGCGTTTTGGTTATTTTGCTCGTTTTGTTTATTGAAATTGAGTGGTGGAGGTATGTTATCTGGGTGAAACTGGTTATTCTGTGGAGTGGGTCTTGGTTTTGGTTCTGGTTTTCGTTTTGGTTCTGATTTTGGTTTTGGTCTTCCATCTCAGAATTCCTGTTTTGTACTCGGTTCTGCCGAGCTAACCTCTCGATTTCGGGCACGTAAATTAACGGAGACTGTCGGCCCGAATGGCGGGTGTGCATAAACCTGTAATCTGCACAACTAACACAACCAGCGTAAAATACAGAAAAATAAAATTTAAACTAAAAATTGAAAACAAAATTGAAACTAAAATAAAAATTAAAATTAAACACAAAAATCAAATAACACAAAAAACACTAAGCGCACTAACTCCTCGGCAACGGCGCCATTTTGATGACCGTCGTTTGAGTCAATCAAAACCTAATTATTCTAAATAGTTAGAGCAAGTAGGGTATCGTATCACAAGGAGTATGTGGTCAATGTATTCGTGTAAGCAACTTTAATATTATGAAGTACTGGTTTTTAGTGATGATCACACAAGCAATAGTTTGAATTAAGAGAACTAAGCAACGAACAAGCAAACAAGTATTAAGCAGTTAACAAAGCATACCACACCCGGGAATTCAAGTAAGCAAACAAGCAGTATCTCATGCAACCAAACAGATTGATTATCAACGATTAACTGAAACTGATCAACCAGACAAAACCTTAGACGTCAACAATTACTTTACACACGGCACTGGTTATCAAACAGTCCTTGCCAGTGTGACTCAGTTAAGGGTAATTGTACGTTTTATCGTATTCAATCTAACCAAACAGTTATATGACTAATTACCTAGCAACTGGTAACAGATCGTTCAGACCAACGTAAACCTAAACCGACCGAACACACAGAAATACTAAATATCAATAATCATATATCAATCATCAATAACAAAACATAAGTATTCTTAATCACATGAGAAAAACTGTAAATGGTTACAAACTATACATCCCGGGTGCGATTCTAAGAGATTAGCCGAGCCTAGACATCATTGAATCTTCAATATGGATGATAGAAATCATATGTAAGATCTTGACACGAGCTAAGATAGTGGAAATCGCCTATAGGACTGCTGGAAATCGCCTTTTGTTCGTAAAAACCGAGTTAGGGTTTTCTAAGATGAAAAATAAGATATAAACCAAAAATCTCGTCTGCACCTCCCATCGCGATACGCGATGGGGTCTTCAATGGTCCATCGCGTATCGCGATGGACTAGAAAGTCAAAGCATAATTAACACCCCATAGCGATACGCTATGGGTCTTCAAGCGAGCCCATCGCGTATCGCGATGGGTCTCCTCGCCAGCAAAAATCATTTAACTTCTTGTTTCGCGTGCTGGACATCCCGGGTCTTCATTCCGTGCTACAACAGGTCCATATTGAGTACTTTAACGCCTGTGACCTTAAATCTAATAATACACGTATGAAGTATCGATAGTTCTAGAATAAACAGTTAAAACTAAATAATAAACGAACTAAAACATATACAAATTAACCGGCCATCAGTCACGTGGCGCGATGCCCTGCAGGTCAGCAGCTTGTTTGTTTATTGTTTGTGCTTTACATCCCATTATCCAATCCGAATTTTTATACACTAGACCTCATGCATAACCCTTTCAATCTTATCCTATATATACAAGACCCTCCTCTCCATTAATTCCTGCTCATACATCATCTTCTCTCTCAAATTCTTAAATTTTAATGTTATTTTTCATGTTCTTGGCAGTTTGACTTTCAAAAGTCAAACTGACCATAATACTTGATTCTAACTAACATATTATTACTATAACTTGTGGCACAACATATATATATATATATATATATATATATATATATATATATATATATATATATATATATATATATATATATAATATACACTCCTTGTTACCTTTGGTGGCTACTTCTCCGGTATCTGTCGGTGGAGTATCGGACCTCGTAAGGCAAGGCCTCATGGAGGACTTTCGTGGTCCTTGATATATATATATATATATATATATATATATATATATATATATATAACTTGTTTATGCTTACTAACCATGCTTAACTTCTGCTCATTTTAGTTTTTAATTCATATTTATTGAGTTCCATGGTTATGGGTTTGTAGAGACTAGCCTCGGTTTAATCGTAAATAGCTCTAAACCGTAAACCGAACTTTGTTTACTAGTTTTTGTTAAATAATTGTATAAACATGCTTTATGTTAGATTTAAATTTCTAAACTCATTTTTATGAGTTCCATGGTTATGGTTTTGTAGAATCTAACCTCGGTCTTGTCACACCCCAACCTACGGCGGAAATGCCGGGGCGAACTGATTGCTCACAGCTTTTCAAAGCAAGATTAGTAAATGACATTATCTATTTAATTTAATTAACTGTAGTTGTTACTATCAAGCAAGATTAGTAAATGACATTGTTGTAGTTTCTTTATATTTGATGTACTTAACTGTAGTTGTTACTATCAAGCAAGATTAGTAAATGACATTATCTATTTAATTTATTTAAATGAAACAACTACAGTTAAGTACATCAAATATAAAGAAACTACAACAATGATTAATTATTTGTATCCTAAAAGGCATCTCTACGTGATCTCCATCTTACTAAACAACCAAGCTGATAACCTGTAAATGCGTATAAAATATATTTTTGTCAACAACACATGTTGAGTGAGTAAAACACCAGTTTCAGACACAACAATAATAGTATATATAATATAAAAAGAAAGATGCAAACTGTTCCTGTGAGATAAACAGTTACACCATAGTACATACACAAACAATCAAACATAAAGAAAGGGCTAAACCGTTGCCAGATGGAGACTTCTCAGGAGGTCACCCATCCTAGTACTACTTCCACCTAAGCACGCTTAACCGTGGAGTTTTCATGTGCTTCAAAGCCAACTAAGCCCAAAACGCGTTGGTGATTGAAGAGGCATGACATTTACTTATGAACCAAGGATCTCTCTTGTCCACGGCCGATGTGGGATTTGCCTAAGAGTGGGACGATGTTGTGTTTGCCAAGGGTGTTACAAACAACCCCCTTTTGGACTCATCGTCCTCGATGAGACGTGTCCTATCATCCCGAATGGCACAAGAGTGGCTCTGATACCACCTGTAACATCCGGCCCCTCGCACCACCAATATTGTCCGCTCTGCCCACGAAGAGCTCACGGATTTGTTTTTGGTTGCTAGATGGTGACTTCCCAGGAGGTCACCCATCCTAGTACTACTTCCATCTAAGCACGCTTAACCGTGGAGTTTTCATGTGCTCCACAGCCAACTAAGCCCAAAACGCGTTGGTGATTGAAGAGGCAGGACATTTACTTATGAACCAAGGATCTCTCTTGTCCACGACCGATGTGGGATTTGCCTAAGAGTGGAACGATGTTGTGTTTGCCAAGGGTGTTGCAGGTCTTGACCCGAAACAAGATCCGAGCCGAAAACCGAACTTTCGTTTAAAGACTTAATTGTTGACTTTTTGGTTGTAAAACTTAAGTATCATCATTTATAAATTATTATACAAGTTCTTTGATGTTTGGGCATGTGGTGACCATTCTTGATCTTATTCCGAGTTGGAAACCGAACCAACCGATTTCACTCGCTTAAGACACACAAGTGTGTTTCTAGCTATCAAGACTTGTATATTTCTTTAAAAATCATTTATAAAATGATTTTAATTATTTTCTTAGAGTACTTGGAATGTTGAATCCAACTTGCTCTTATAACAAAGTTTGGACCGACGAAACCAAACACTCGCTTAACAAACATTGTTAGTTCTAAAACAATAGAACTACATACTTGGTTAAGTCTTCTTAAATTTTATTGAGTTATCTCATAATATTCATTGTTATGGAAAGTTGACTTTGAGTTTGACCAATTACCAAGACCCGAACCAACAACCCAAACACTCATTAATACCCGTTTTAGTATCTATAATATAAAGTGACTTGCAGTTTTGCATTTTACCCGCTTTATTACTTAATATAGGTTGAGTAAAATAAAGGGCTGGATACTTTAACCTGGTTTCTAGCAAACTTATATTTTTAAAGAACTATTATTATAACTTCTTAAATATTTACATTTTAAACCTTAAACTTTAGATTGTTTGCATTTCATATCATTTATTTTATTTAAAGACTCCCTATACAACCCTTCTAATACAAGATTTCCTTCCATCTAGGCTTTAATCGTTAAACCTCATCCTTGCGGTTACTTGTCATTTAACCAATCAAGTTTATTACTTAAATGTGAGTACTTTCATCCCCCATTTTTCCATCTTTCGTTTTGGGGGTGATATTGCATACCTATTCAAACTAAATGTTTTATACTTGAGTTTTAAACCACAAACTTTATTGTATACTTTACATAAATAAATGCTCGATTTGGTGTTATATGTTTACATGCTTAAATGTTAATGTGTTTACCGCTTTTGGTTGGTTGATTCATAAATCCGAGTATATTTGGCATCCCCTTATAGAAATGTGTCGTTAATGTATTCTTATTAACGATTTCATATAAATCCGAGCTATTTGGCTTTCTCTTATAACAATGTGTCGTTAATGTATTCTTATTAACGATTTTATACAAATCCAAGTCTATTTGGCATCCCCTTATAGCATTGTGTCGTTAATGTATTCTTATTAACGATTTCATTATCTAAATTGTTGCTATTATTTATTGTTTTGTATACAAGTTGTGGAATTTCCTAGTATATTTTCAGTCAACAACCAGATTATATATTGTGTATGCTTAATAAATAATCAACCATTTCAAATAAAATTAGTAAAATAACTCTACAATAATAATTGTATAGTATTAGTAAATTAATAAAAAAAAGTATAATTAAGAATTTAAGGTTTTACATTGAACCTTAATCATAAGCATTAAGAATGAGTTCCATACCAAAACAACAAAAGGTGCCGACATTTATTTTCTTTTTTAGGGTGAAACCCCACTACGAATGGTGCAATGTTTTTGGGCTTAACATACTATCAACAAAGTCAACCATTAGCATATAAGTAATATAATATTATAAACTCATTAATAAGTCTAGTTTATATGACACACATGAACCGTTTGTCAACGCATAACGTTGAATGGTTAGAAAATCTTTATATGTTATTTATGCATGAAAATACAACCATTATATGATCATACATACATGATACAACATGCATCCAAATATAGCATTTATAAAAAATTTAAATCAATGATTGAAATATTTAGTGGTATTAAACTAATTTAAAGCAATTACCAAACATCAATAAAATTTGTTGGTTGAAACAGAAATAGATAATTATCAGAAATAAATTAGTAGATGATAAAAAATAAAATAGAATCTAACTTTAGTATATAGCTAAATTTGTATCTATAAAATTTGTTTTTGAAGACAAAAAATATCTGCAATATGATTTCATCTGATTTAATGTCTGCAACTGAAGATGTGGTCTGAAGGTCTGCAATCTGAATTTTCAAACCCGAAAATACGACCCGTTTTAAATTTTCAGTTTTTATTTATAAATATATGTATAAAAACATATTATAATATCCAACTCCATAATAAAATATATATATTCAACATTTCTAATCCCTGATGTGACACCCGACATTTTCAGTTTAATCCTGTTGACTGTGTCAGTAAACCCAGTTAGTTCTGTTAACTAAGTTAATTAACTCCCCTGCATATAGTGTCATGTATGCATATATTGAGTCAGTGGTGTCGTTGGTGACCTAAGTGAGAGTAACCAGTTATTGATAACTAGAATAATAAACTTGTCACACATGTTATTATATATGATAGGTTATAATAAATTTGTCACACATGATATGTTACATGTATTATATGTGGTGGGTGAAATTGTGTTACATGATATATGATTAGTTGTTGTATACTTATATGTTGTAGGAGAAGTGAATAATTAAACTAACATAACCTGTGATATATTACATGACAAGTAACAAAAAGACTAGTACACAACATATGGTTACTAGAAAATGTTTATAATAGAATGTAACATGTCACATGTAATAAAAACTGACATAACCTAAAGTTTAATAAAATTAATTATGTCTTAATGATTGTGTTAATGATGAGTAAATAACAATTAAGGTTATAACTTTTCTTTTTCTTCCTTTTGTCCGTCCATATCACATCACACACACATACATTTTATTTTTCTAAAACACTCTCAAAATATCATAATCAAGTTGGGTGATTCTTGGAACAAATAGTGATATAGCGATCAAGCAAGTAAGTAAGCATGGTTAATATATATTTTGTTTATGTTTCTTTGATTTGGGATTGTGGTATTGAGTATCCAAACACATGTAATCATAAGAAATAAAAAGATGATCAAGTTGATGGTTTTAAAAGAAATTGTGTGTCTTGTCATAAAAGAAAATATGAAAACCTTTTGTACATAAATATTATTTTATAAATCAGTAAAATAATGAAATACATGAGATTTGGTAATAAAAAATGGTTCCTTGATGATTAAAGATCATAAGGATATAAGAATCATGATTTTTGTGACTTTTGGTTTGAATCTTCTTGTTGACAGATTCTGTATTTTAGATTGTAGATTGTATAACTTGATAATACGTTGGTGTTTCTGATTGATTTGTGACTCTATGATTACGTAATTTGAATCTACTTTTCAAAAAGTCAAGAATCATAATTTTTGGACTTTGTTTGACTAGCTTTTATTAATTTACAAAATCGGGTTGCAATCCTGATTGAAAGAGAAATTTTCCGAGTTGTGTTGTAAATTGTATAACTTAAGATTGAAAATAGATATGGGTGTTATTCCACTTCTAGAATGCTATAAATTGAAGTAGGATTTTAATCCAATTAGTCTTGCATCAATTGGACAAATATAGAATATTTGGCAAATATTTGTGTTTCATGAATTTATCATAATTGATTGTTGTAGATTTTGGAAGGTGGGAAAATTTTTGGAGGAAAGGATGTTATTTTGGATAAGATTATAGGAGACATAAAAGTGTATGGTTTCCTTTGATTCAAGTATAGGTCTAAATAAAGTTAATTAGCTTGAGTGAATTTGTGTGTTTTTTATTTCATGTAATTTTTGCTCATTTTGAAGGGTGATTTCCGACTTGTGGTGGTGGCCTTTGGGTGTTGGGTTAGTGTTTATAAAAGTTTGTCTTTCGGAAAAAAAATAACATTACACACCTTAATGAGTGTAAAAAATGAAGCCCATCCTGCTAGTGACAATGACGATAACATAACATCTTTTCACTCTAATGAATTTTCTCAATTTATTTAAGTAAAATTTCTAATATCATTTCAAATTGTGTAATGTAACAAAAAGAAAACCAGAATCTCTCACTATCTTACCAATGTCAGCACTAGTTTTGTTGTAGCCAAATACGAGAAAGTATGTATTGATAGCCAACACGTGTTTATAGTTTATACCACTTGTATTTGATACTTTTGGCTTACTTGCACTTGAGATTGTGAAAATACTTAGTTGAATCCAATAGGTAATGCATAGTAATAACTATGATTGTGAAAATACTTAGGTTTGCGACAGGGCCGGCCGTTTCCAATAATTCTTTAAAATTTTGGGGCTCGGATTAAGTAGAAAAATGAACCCCTAAAATCATGTTTTTAATAATGTGATAAATAAGTTGACAATCTTACCAATTTGGTAGCATTATCAAAGCCTAATACGAATCAAAGTGAATAACAACATTAACAATAATACTAAATGAGTTACTAAAATGACCATATAAAATATAAAAGAAAGTTTTTTCTATATATAAAAAAAAACACCATTCGTGAAAATTGAACCAATGACTTTTGGCTTCACGTACTAGCACTCTTTTCCATTGAACTAAAAAGTGATAAAAGTTGGCCTTGAAGGTTTTCGTTTTAAAACAAAATTATATATAAAATATATAATTCTTTTGTTAATAATTATTGGCCTCTTAGAAGACCGGCTTAAATCAGTCGCCCTTTTTTTTAGCCGGCCCTGATTTACTATCCATAAAGGGTTCGTTACACGAATATTAATGTAAAAAACTATATGATTATAGTTTTAATGAGAGATTAAATTAAGAAGAAAATTAATCTATAATATATATAAACGAAAACCCAAAAATCATAAGTGTCGCGATGTGGTCGCTCCCCCCTTTTTAGGAGTCACCAGATCTGCTTGATTTTTAAATGGAGGTTTCTCATGCATTTGACCCGAATTCACGGGTATGGATCTTACCAAACCCATATATTTCTTAAACGGGTTATAACATCTCATTAAATTAAAACTTAGTATCACCAAATATTTGATGTAAAAATCCTACAAAATAGGGATATATTAAAAATTAATATATGATACTTTTAAAATATATTATTATAAATAAGAAACAATTTTATGGTAAAACAATAAACGGATCTTGGGTCCCATCAAACTCATATAGCTTTTAAACTGGATTATAACATCTCATTTATTTGTGAAACAATTTAATATCAAACCATAAGTATATTATTAACTTTCATACAATAAAAAAAATAAAATTCAAAAAATAGATAAATATTAAAAACAAATAATATAAAACGACCCCCGTAATACGGGGGATAAAAACTAGTCTATATATAAACGAAAGCTTTTTAAATTCTCTTAAGCCATCAGATTGCTTTATTCTTAAAAGAAGGTTTCTCATGCATTTGACCCGAATTCATGGGTATTGATCTCACCAAACCCATATAGCTCTTAAACGGGTTATAACATCTCATTATATTAAATATTAATCTTATTAAATATTTGATATGAAAATCCTATAAAATAGGGATATACTAAAAAATTGATATCCATTAAAAAGATATTATTTATAATTAAGAAACCCAATTTTATAGTAAAATAAATAAATAAATAAGCGGGTCATGGGTCTCACTAAATCCATATAGCTTTTAAACCGGTATAACATCTTATTTATTTATGAAACTCTTTTATCATAAATCCCAAATATATAATTAACTTCCTTACAATAAATAAAATTAAAATTCATAAAAATATATATAAAACTTATAAACGAATAATATAAAACAACATATGAGGATGTAAATAAATTACAATACATGTTGCGTGCAAAAAAAATAAAAAAGCAAAAGGAAAAGAAAAGAAAAATCATAGAACTAAGAATTTTAGTCTTAAATATATATAAATGAAACCTTTAAAAGCTCTTTGGTTGCTTCTTATATTCTCTCAAGCCACAAATTGTTTTATTTGTAAATGAAGACTTTTCATATATTTGACCCGAATTTACGAGTATAGGTCTCATCGAACCCAGATAACCTTAAACGAGTTTATAAACATCTCATTATATTAAAATTTTATTTCACTAGATATTTGATATGAAAATACTATAAAATAGAGATATGCTAAAAACAAATATCTAATTTTTTTAAGAAAAATATATTATTTATATTAAGAAACAATTTTGTAGTAAAAGAAAAAAAAATAAGCGGGTCATAGGTCTCACCAAACTCATAGCTTTTAAGCGAGTTATAAAATCTCATTTATTTATGAATTACTTTCATCATCAAACCCTAACTAAATTATTAACTTTCTTACCATAAATAAAATAAAAATCTAAAACAATATAAATATTAGACACGAAAAATAAACACAATCCTTGTAATACGGGGGATAACAACTAGTAATAAGTATATATCCAATCTTTTCGAGACACCTACCATCAAATTTGCTAATCCACTTAAAATACTATTACTTCAAAGATAATGCCCACATTTCTTTTTCTTTTTTTTTTGAAAAAAAAAATTGGTTTTAATATTGTTCAGGTCTTTAGGAGGAATTTATATTTTGAAGGTTAATACAAATCTAAAATAAAAGTATATAAGATTGTAAATGTTTATTTACGTATATAAATTTATTCAACATTTTTGGTATAACCAAAGAATTATTATAATGTATAAATTTACAATCGTTCATAATCATTGTCTATTTTTACGATATCGGCAACACATTTTTCCTTACTTCTTTATCACAATTTGTTTTCTCTCCGATCCCTTAGAGCCTTGTAGCATCCCAATGCGGGATCAATGAGTTTCTGTCCGTTGCTGAATTGATGCCTGGGGTGGGGCATCTGTGTGACGTGGCCCGTGGGACATCTATGGTCACATATAGCTAATACCAGTGAGATAGGGTTGATTTGGTAATTTTCTCTCGTTTCATAATTAATCGGGAGATTGTAGATAACAATGGAAGCAATTTATGTATGGAGAAATGAGGATAGTGATGAATGATGATGGATCAAATAAAGAGGAGAGTGTGTTTATGGTGATCGAACTTAACTTGAAACAACAAAGATCTTGACTAGGTTGGGTGGATGCTATGCTAACATGTCAGATGAATAATTGAAACCAAAACAAATAATAGAGAAAAAAATGTCACTATGCACACCCGATGATATTAATTGATTCAAATGAATGTTAACAATTATGCTTCTCTCTAAAAGCGATAGTGATCACCTATATACAATCTTCTCTTTAAGATGGAAAACATCAAATTGCCTATATTAATCGTAAGATATAGTGAAATTAAAGATTAAAATCTAAACATTAGTTGGTTTGTAAGGAAAAGTTACAACCTTCAAATTACCTTGTATGTATATATACGAAGAGATTGGCAAACAAGAGCTAGACACGTCATAACTCAAATAGCCAATTTTGTCCTTGAAAAGGTCTTCTATCAATCTATCCTCCATGACAGGAGTACCATGTTGTACTTGCAGACAAAAATCCAACCTTTGATCATATTCCAATATAGCCTAGTACCATGAGTGGTAAAATAATGGAATTTTACAACATTTGTGACAAGAAGAGAGAAATCTTGTCAAAATTATTCTAGAAATGAATCTCGAATGTAGGTTTACGCCATATAACATCAAACTATCAAAATACTTTTTTTTCTTGTAAGAAATAAATTATTTACCAACGAATGAGAACATGACACGGCAAGATCACCCTTTTACTTAAAACCAAAACAAATCATAGTTGTTGATTGGTGGACACTTAGAGGAGATCTTGGTTGGATTCCAAAAAATTATAAGATGCTGCTATTTAATCTATGTTTTTTTACACGGCGTCTCAAACCATTTTCAACCCCTGACTTAGTAACGACTTAGCGTTACTGAAACCATATGCTAACCTTTCATACTAATTTTGAATTTTGACACTCTATAGTCTATACCTGACTCACCATAAACACATCAGTGAGCATTGTGGTAAAACCCACTTAAGTCAGATTTTGAACCCGATACCTTAGAGATCCCAAGTCTTAAACATCACTCTCATGCTATTGAATCAGAATGTCAATTAAGGTGATGTTTTATGATACTCACACCTATACATATCTTCCATTTGTATGCACATTTTAGATTATAGTTATATAATTTCGAAAACTTACAAATTTGATCATCAAGGTTTGTCAGGCCATAGCGGGTTTGGTTCTTTCAATCCAAGACGTTAAAAAATATGTTAAATCCATGTGAAATGGTTGTGTTACCCTTCTTCTTGGAAACTACTATTTGCATGTGAAGAATCAAACTTCATACATACTTGATTGTTACAGGTGAATGCTATCTTAACTTTACGAATTCGAGTCATTTATAAGATTCTAGATTTGACTGCACATGATGATAGTGGTTGGCTCGCTTGGATCCACTAATATCTTGGCAGCAGTTATGAAATATGTATCTCTTATATTCGTTACCTATCGAACTGGATTTGCATGTTTTATGTGCATAACAGTTGTTCAATATTCGTTTTTTCATGTTTAGTTTTAACCTAATGTTCAATGTTTATGGTTCTTGAACTTATTCCAAGTCAATCAAGTGAGTCTAAATATACTTTTGATATCTCTTTTATGCTACCTAGCAAGTTCCAATCACAAGTGATAGGAAACAACTCTAGACAATAAGATACGATAATATATTATACCAATTATTCAAAATCAACATAATCCCGGTTGGTATAAAAGTTCAAATATTACCCACACCATTTGGTGTGGGACAAAGATGATTTAGTTTTATAATTATGGTTAAAAGTCCGATTCTCACTAGTGGTGGTTTGTAAACATATATTTGGTTGTTCAATGAAAAAAAATTCAAATATCCGGCTTGTGTAAAACCTTTTCTCCATTTCTGGCACGTGTGTCTCGCCCTTTCCTCGCCATCTACTCCATTTGTACACATGTAAGGGGTTGTATGGTAGTCTTTTAATGATTATATTAAGAGAATCTCTTAATCAATTAGAGGTAGATCGAGTGTGCTGGTTCATTAAAAAACAACTTTTAATGGTTCACAGAGCCTCTTAATGTTTAAGCTTCAGAGACATATGAATCATTCAGAGACTGCATCTTAATCAATCAGACCTCTTAATGATTCTGTACAAGATTACCAAACAACCCCTAAGTTTCACTAACTAATATGAATCCCATGTAACTTGTAGGAAAATGATAAAATTTTATAGTATAAGTACAACCCCATCATATGTTATTTCTTCATTTCTTCCAAGTACTCAGTGGGTTTGTTTATCAATGACCGGTCACATTTTGTGGAAACAAACCTCATCATCCTTAGGTTTATTTACTCTGCAGTGAGGATACAATTTGGTCATACGCTTTACATTAACAACTTTTGATAATACTTGTCAATAAATGGACTTAAGACCAATTATATTGTTTTCATGGGAAATTTAACTCCAATTAACACAATCCAACTATGGCTATTATTTGGTCATGTTGGATGTTAAAAACTGGAACTTGAGCTCAAGGTTCCATTTCTATGCGATCCAAATAATAAAAATGAGTTTAATTACCTCTAATATGAATTTTAAGGTTTATTGAAACCAATTTTAAAACACATTTAGAAAAGCAAATTTTATTATTAAAACCAATTTTAACTCATTTGGCTAAGACCACTAGTTGCGAGGCTTCAACAAGGGCGACAAAAGTGATGTAGCGTGGTAACGGGGCTTTAACATCGCGTCGGGCCGTTAAGACCCGAGCGGTATACAAGAAAACGGTAACGTGGTAATGAGACTTTAAACCACAACGCAATGTTCAATGGGCGTGTTGATTAAATCTTCACTGCCTACGTGGCATTCGCGTGACGCTTTAACTTGACGTTTATAGTCTTACCACAACAAATAGCCTAATGAGTTCACCAAATTACCATTTCGGGTAAGAAGTAGTCGAAATAATCATTTTCACTGTTTTCACTTTGGACTTCTGATATTTCAAAACTTAAAAAACAAGGTCGACTTTTAGTCGATGTTGGTCAAATTTCTCTATGAGTACCAAGACTGAACTTAACTAGTAGCTTATAACACAATATATGATGTTCCTAAACTATGATACACTAGCTACATGTTTAATTCATGGTAATTTATGGGAAAAATGGATTTTAATAATCCTAACTTAATGCAATTGGCCAATAATAATTCCAACTTTGAAAATAGATGTCACTGGTCCCAACTTTCACACTATTTGTTTTCATTGAACCCCCGTTAAAAAAACTTAACGGCGTTAAGTTTTTTCCAAATTTCAAACTAATATTTTAGGGCTTTTGATCAGAATGAGAATATGAATCGATTGATGTAAAACATACCTCGAAACGACGTTTCAAACAACTTGATTTTTGTTAATTAAAAGTTTAAATACCAGAATTGAAGCATACTTTAGTCGTTTGGACAACCGTTTGGAGGTAAGTTTTATATCAGTCAACTCATATACTCATTTCGATCAAAAGCTCTAAAAATATCAGTTTGAAATTTGGAAAAAAACTTAACGTCGTTAAGTTTTTTTAACGGAGGTTTAATGAAAACAAATAGTGTGAAAGTTGTGATCGGTGACAGCTATTTTCAAAGTTTGGATTATTATCGGCAAACTGAATTAAGTTGGGATTATTAAAATCCAATTTACCTTAATTTATGACATGTTTAAAGCCCAAGTCTCCAAAATTAGAAAGTTGACCACAAGGAGCTTATCTTTATGATATTCTCTTGTTTCCCTTTAGTTCTCGGGCATGAAACTAAGCTTAAACAAAAATTTTGCAAATATTCATCGTTGGTTATCAACCTACTCCTTTTAATCTCGCAAAACAAAGTTCTTATGCACTAGAACAATGTTTATTTTTGCACCTTTATAAATAACATCCAAAATATATATTCAGATTTTAAAGGTTTACCATAATGATAGTTTTAGCCTCTTAAGTAACTAGAATAGGTAGTTGTAATTATGTCTGAGGTTGGGATATTCAAAGCTGGATATTCAAATTTCGGATCGTGAATACAAAATTTATTTATTTTTTCAAGTAATTATGTAGTAAGTAATATAACTGTAAAATCGGATTAATGTCGATAGTGACAGTGGTATGATTTTGTAAGCCGAATCCATGATTTTATTAAAGAAATGACAAAAACTACTATACATGCATATCAAATAAACGTCTATGTAATTCACTTTAAAAATATTAGTTTGTGATAGGAACCAAATAAAAAAGCATGACAAAGGTAATATAATATATTTAATAAAAATTTGACGACCGGTTAAACTAAATGGACGTAGAGACTATGAACTTAATTCATGAAAACTTTTGACATAAGAAGAAATTTGTAATTCACACCAAACCATACTTTCATTTGTTTGAAATTTTTGCTGCAGAGTTTAAAAAGCTGATTATAATGTTATAACTTTATTCTTTACTTTTTTTTATAATTTAAATATTTTCTTATTTATTCCTTTTAATTTGAACAATATGCTTTTATGACAATTCAAACTTTAAATTTAACCTAAATTTGTTAAAAAAAATTTGAATGGCAAAGATTGTATAAAAACAAAGAAATCGGCAAGAAGCCGAAAACAAAATAAACAACTTACATCAACATGAGAGGGTTTTTTAACAACTCGTCTCAAGAAAATAAAACTTTACTTTGCTGACTAAAATAACGTCAGAGAAATGAAATCGTAACTAATTGACCAACCTATAACCGAACTATAGTGTTAAGGAATTTTATTCACAATCACATAAGTCATGGTGTCTGAAGGTTAATTCTATTTAAAATTATTATTAGTTGAATGATTTTAATAAGGATTTTTGTGTACACAATAACCATATATGCTAATATTAAAAGGCAATCCATCGTATGACGTTCATGGCTAAAGGAGCTAAAGGTAGAATAGCATTAGGACGTCCACGACCAACCCTTGTTCTATGACTTTTTTGACCAATTTTAGTGCTTCCTCTCTTTAGATTTTTCTTTTTCTCTAAAGCTTCTCTTTATGCAATAATTTATATTTTACGTCACATTTATTATATATGTTTTTATTTCTTAATAGTAAATTTAAAAAAAGAGCTACTTAGTTGGTTATACTTATGGCAACATTAAAAAAATATATATCTAATAGCCATCCAGTGTTAATTTATATTTTCCTAAAACGATATAAAGTTAAAAATATACAACAACTTCCATTTGAACGCCAAAAATTAGAATAACTAAAGGATAAAATTATGGTGTAATGTAACACACATGCAAATACCCCTGTTATGGTCTAGTGTTAAGAGGCTTGCGTTCTTTAGTGAAGACTATGCATTTAGGCATTCTGCAAAGGTTGTTAGATTGAATTCTGAGCTCACCCGAGTTTTCGTCCCACCGTGTGTTACGTCAGAGAGTACTGCTCTTGTGGTGCCACAACGACTGTCAAGTTCCAGTCGGCGGTATTCCTGGGGGAACACCCAAGCCAAAGTCTGAAGTTAATAATCGGTTAAGACAATATAGTTTGGTCAAAGTAGGGCATCGGGGCTCCCCAAATTTGAAGGTGCCGTAACCTAAATAAAAAAAAAATCGTCGTTTTAACAACGAGAAAAAAAGAGAAATAAAAATAAAAAATTGTAACACACATGCCACCTTAATACACATTCATTTAAAGGAAAATTTTCAAGTGCTATATAACTTTTGGTTTTATTGGGCGTTCAATTGAAAATGGCCATGTGTGAAGCAATTAGTTTATTTGTTTTTTTTATTAACACCTTTTTGTTTACGCGTAACAAACAAAAGTTTATTATTAAAAAGCACATAAATAATTAATATGGGATATTATGTCATACTCTTTAGTTCACTAACAATTTTATTTTATTAATTCTAGCTATCGATTTTTCAGTCATTTCCAACTGTTTCTTCTAATCTCAAGCTAAAGTTTCATTTCAGTACGTAGGATTTTTGTTTAAACTACAACCAACTGTGTACTACTCATACATAAATAAATATAGAACGAGTCGATTGAAACACAACTTGAACAAGACACAATTTTAAACGGGTCCGACATGACACGCATAAGCATTCGGGTTAAGGTTTTTTATTTAAGCTTGCCAACCCATCAACTCGGCACGGTTTACACCCCTAGTATATTTCAAGTTGGTAGGTTATATTGTCAAACTCGAATATAATCTATACATTTATGTTTCGAATAGAGCAGTTCTAATATGGATACTCTTAAACCGTATAACTTAAACATGGTCATTCAGTTCATTTCATCAAAATGATCCAAACGAATTGATGGGTTATGATTGGATTATGATAAAGTTCGGAACATGTTTAACGAGTTTACGAGTTGTAATATATAAGTTAAATGGGTTGTAATGGTTTAACTAAGCATGTGAAAAATCCAAACACAACTTTTTTTAAAGCAAATTTCTTATACTTCCTAACTTTATTTTAAGACTCGAGTTGCCTAAGACATTTAGATGTTTAAGAGACTATCTCTGCAGCTGGACTACTAATCCCAGCACACGACATAGTTAACTAAGCATATAAACCTAAACCCACCCTATTTAGTTAAGCATGCTAACCCAACCGGCAACCACTACTCATTTACTAAACAGATTATATATGAAAACAAAAAATATGATTACTTAACTTTTAATATTGTCATAAACTTAAAATATCTCATCAACCCACTAAAAATGGACCCAGAAAAACTATTTAGTTATTTTAAAGTCATATGCACGTAAAACATATATAAAAGCTTAAAACAAGAACAGATGTTTTGCCAATACTAATCCAATTTGCTCGTATATTGTTTTTCCTTTTTGTGAACAAAAACTTTTAATATAGACCTTTTAAATTTGAGTATATTAATTCAACTTGTATTTAAGATGATGTGTACCATACAAGACCATAAACTAAACTAGTATTATGATATAAAAATATGATTTATGTTATATTAGTTAGATGCTTGTGGAACAAAGTTTGCATTATATATTATATTAGGGTACATGTCAATTATTATTATTTTAATTTTATGGTATGCTTTTATCATTGTGCATAAGACCCAAAAACGGAAAAGAATTGCATAATTGTCATCAACATAGAAAATGATCCTGATCTAGAACTTTCGTTGAATCCATAGGTTACCCGATTAAGTATACATTAATAGAACAACAAAATAACAAAATTATACTTATCGAATACAACTTTAATAGATATACGAGATTTGAGCAAGCGAATCAAGAACGCGAACACGAGATTTGAGCAACACACGATTGACTCTTTTATTAAGAAAACGACAAACGAGAAAAACTTAATAATTATGGTACAATGTATGGCTTATATAGAGCCCATACATGACTATTCCTATACTAACTCAAATACACAATTTGAATCTAAAACAAATAGGATTAAATAAAATAAGACTAACTTATCTTATAATAATAAACTAATTATTATATTAAATATTTCCGAGATTCTAGGAGCCTCCAATCTGATCTGGTGTTGGACGCGTTTAACACTCCCTCTCAACACCAAACTTCTTATAACCGTGACACACACGAAGCACCTCGACTCGAAACAAACCGCGACTCAACACAACCGGTCATGTCTTCCGACATCGGCTCAAATGCTGAATTCCAACGCTCCCTCTAAATTCATACTTTTTCCTTTAAGGTCTTTCACGACCCACAATACTCGTATATCTTTGTACCTGATTCTTTGACTCATCACACGCCTTCACACGAAGTTACATGAATCCATGTCTTGGTTGTTTACTCCTTAATCTACACAATATCTAGGATACCATTCAACTTACCTCTAAACACATTTGTTGCATGCCTTATCTTCGGTAGTCTCCTACGAACCCACTATTCGTAAAAACCCCAAAACCATCGAGCCCGCTATCTTCTATTTTGACAATCCCAAAACCATAACTATGTGGCCATTTTTAGCCACCGGTTCTAGCTCCATAACGCATCCCTCGCTGTTGTCAACAACCTGAACCGCTGCTGACCTGTACATTACGATTTGCTCCCGAAACCGGCCCCGGACATATGATGTTGATGTCTCGTTTAGACAGTCCGGCAACGCTACCACTCGGGACTATTGGGTCACCACTCGGGACTATTGGGTCATCTATCCAACCCACTAAACTACCCCGACAAACAAAGATTTAACCATACCGACACACGATTATGGCACAACATCATTGCTCGACACATAGAGATTTAACCATCTCGGCACACAGTTCTAACACTTCATCACTGCCCCGACACACGGAGATCTGACCATCCCGACACACAGTGTTGGGAACATTATCAGTGAAACCTTCAACAATTCGATGAACACCAAAACTAAGTTGACACACAACTTCTTTGCACTCCATTATATCGGCGGACCAAACCTCCTTGTAACTCCTTCGCCGTCACCTTTGAGCCATGACTTAGTGAGACTATACATTCACATCTTTGCCTTATCCATGCAAAAATTCAACTATGCAAGTCGGCTGCTACGTGTTCACCGGTTCGTCAGCCATCCAAGGCTGCTTTGCTCGGTTGCTCCTATGATTTACTTCAGCCTACCCTTCGATCGGACTCTTGCCATGATCAAATCTAGACACTTTCAAATTTCGATCGGGAACTTACCGTGATCGGAACACGGACACCCCATCGTTCGACCATAACCTCACAGCAATCGGTTCGACCGGAAACTCACCGCGATCGGAACATGGACTCACCTTTGTTCGATCGGTTTCCCTGTTCTAAACGAACTAAAACAGTCGGTCTTCGTTTCCCTTGATCAACTTGGATCAACTTTAAGGTTCCTCACCTTTGTTCGATCGGTTTCTCTGTTTTAAACGAACTTAAAACAGTCGGCCCTCGCTTCTTTCGATTGCGATCGGTTCAATCACCAACAAATACGACAACCACATGTCGATTCATTTTTTTTCTTTGTCGATCGCCAAATGAATTCCTTAGCTCCCCGCTCTTTCGTTTCTTCCGCGACACGGCCACTGGTTTTTTCCGCCATAAAAATTGAACTCCTCGCTGTGATTTTTCTCCTTAGCTAGAAAGAGTGTCCGACACAATAAAACACGATAAAAATAAAAACGTGTTAAAAACTCCCGCTTCTGTTCGATCATACCCTCATCATAAAGTTACCTTCATATCAAATCAATATGGTTTGATTCTCATGCAAGCCAATTAAGCATTTATCTCCACTGCCCAAGTTAATTCCCACCATATATAGGCACTAGGCACATGAACTACTTTGAACTATTATATATAAATTATAAAAACTCCCACCTGGATGTTTTCCACAATTTTGGAATCCATGATAATTTCACAGATCAACGGTGACTTCTTTTAACACTTCGGTCACTACCGAAACCGGCCGTTGTTGATCGAGCGTTTCTCCCCAGCCCCCGGACGTTACAAGGGCTGCTCTGTTGCTCGAAGGTCGACTCTCAAAACCACTTCCTTTAAGCCTGCCCTCCACCGACGGACACACCCGTTGGTGGAGGCTGCTCCGAATCTTCAAACCGCTTCCCAGTACGAGCCCTAGGCTCTGATACCACTTGTTAAACTTTGAGCAAGCGAATCAAGAACGCGAACACGAGATTTGATCAACACACGATTAACTCTTTTATTAAGAAAACGACAAACGAGAAAAACTTAATAATTATGATACAATGTATGGCATATATAGAGCCCATACATGACTATTCATATACTAACTCAAATACACAATTTGAATCTAAAACAAATATGATTAAATAAAATAAAACTAACTTATCTTATAATAATAAACTAATTATTATATTAAATATTTCCGAGATTCTAGGAGCCTCCAATCTGATTTGGTGTTGGACACGTTGTAATGACTTTTCTTCTAGGCTTCAAGATAAAGTGCACCATTCGATCATAATTAATATATCCTTCCTACGAGATTTCTAACCTTCGTATTATTTTCATGTCTAGATTAACATATCAAAACATATGGTATGATGAAAATTCATTTTCATCTAGATTTGTTGTCTATTTTTTTAAATGTCAAATAAACATGTATTCCAAATCAGTGTAAAAAGGCTAGCAATTTATATGAATCAATGTCATCAAGAGTATCAAAGTTCTCAATCATTACATAACCAGTTTCACGTTTCTCAAATACCCGATCGACGTTTACATCATATCTTTTCTCTCTATATCAGAATGTAAATCATTATAAATTGATGGCCATACACCCTTTACATCAATTAATATCTTCAATTAGATGCTTTCTCAAAAGCCTCATCTTCTAAATTCTAATTGAACATCAAGATATATTGTTTTGTATATGGCATGTAGGGATGTGTGTCGGGTTGAAGCCAGATCGATCGAACTCGAACCTGAAATTTATAAGAGTCTCAAAGTGGTATGCTAAACAAAAGCCTTGATAAGTTGGTATATTTATAAAGACTTTAACTAATGTTGGTAAATTTAAAAGGTATGATAAATAAACTAATTATATAAGTCGTATAGTACTTTTATAGATGCCTAATTCTATAAAAGAATTCAACGTTTTATAAATATAAGTCAAAATTTAAATTTTAAAGGAACCTTTTGTCATGTTAAGTTTTTTTACCGTTAATTGTTTTATCATTGGAATTGTTCTTGGACTAGAACAACTCCCAATTGGACAATGAGCTATCGGAATTATGGACATGTATTTCCCTTCTTTACGGGTCAATTTGAAAACAAACGAGGACAAATGGTTGTGGACATCGAATAAAATAGGGTTTTTTCGGTTAAATCTCGGAGGCTGCTTTATAGTGGGAAGGCCAAAACTAAACTGGATATTGTTTTAGACTGTAGTAAGTAGGTCCCAAACAAACTCAATCTCTTTGTTTGGATAGCCGATATGGGACGTGTCATGACCTACGATACTCTCCCCCCCCCCCACCCCCCCACACACACACACACAAATCGCACACAATGACAATTAGGTGATTATTTAGAATTCATTGTAAGCTTTGCGTTCCAAACAAACACATTTAAAAGGAGCATAGTTCATATGAAGAATAAACACAAAATTACATTCAAGATTGAACGATGATTTCATACTCAATTCCCATCCCAATGGCTCCCTATTAGTTATTATTTATTAACCACTTGCAATAGGCTTGGGCTTACATGGGCTGGGCCTCTTTTAGTGAGTTTGATCCACTAGTCACTCCTACTGTCCTACATCAAAGTACCAAACTCCCTATTGTTTTTGCTTCTTTTCAACATCTTTCAGCTTCGATTCAACCTCATTCAAACCATCCTCACCATGAGGATCATTCTCGTCGAATGGCCCGAGCATACGCGGAAAGCTCTTGAAGATCTCTCGCACACCTTCAATTCCCTTGTTCGATAACAAGTTCCCATTAATATTCAACAACCGAAACCCGAATTTGCCCACAACTGCTTTAGCCAATGCCATAGCTCCATCTGTTTTGATCTTGTTTTCACTCATATCAACGATACATAATCGTCCAAACTCGCCTTCGAGTGCCTTTGCAATCACGATGGCACCTTCATCTTTTAGTTCATTCGCGGATAAGTTTATTTTGGTTATAGAATGTTTCTTTGAAACAATGCAATCTGCTAAAGCATTTGCTGCTTCAGAACTGATGCTGTTTCCTGCCATCTCGATGATTTCAAGGGTTGAGTTCGAAGTTTTTAATGCGTTTGCTGTTGCGATCACACCCTCGTTTTCTAAATTCGTGTTACTTAAGTAAATTTCAGTGAGATTAGTGTGCATGGATAGGCTCTTACTCAATGTGACACCGGCTTTTGGTCCGAACATGTTATCACGTAAATCGAGTTTCTTCAAAAGTGTACATGTTTTAAGGGCTTCTGCTAGAGCCATTCCTCCTACTGACCCGACCCGTGTGGAGGAACACCTGAAATGAAATGGGCCGGGTTGGCCCGAGTGAATAAAATGGGTTGAGCAAGTACAAAGATGTTATAACTAAAACAATGTGAATAGTCATAATAAGTGTGTTTAATCTCATGAGCATAATCCAATTTAGTATTTGAAACTTGGGTTCGAACTTGTTTATTAAGCCAAGGGTAGATCTTTGTGTGGGCCAGGCCGTGCCACACCCACCTAGCTTTTTCGCACAGTGGTCTAATTTTTCTGAAAAAATTAAAAAAATGTATTGAGCCCGGCCCATCAAAATTATAGTTCAGGATCCGCCACTGTATTAGGCGTGTCAAACCGTAAACACCGCACCTAATCAAACTAAGACCCGTTTAAACACGTGTACCTGAAAGCCTCGAGATTCGAACACCCTTTCACGAGTTTAGAAATTGCAACCGCACCTTCGTCTCCAGTCTTATTATGATGAAAATGAAGAACCTTAAGTTTACTAGTCGCGGGAACCAACTCGCAAACCACCTTCGCCGCTTCGGGCGAGATCCCGGCATTCTCCAAATACAACTCCACAAGATTACTTTGAGACCTCAAAAGACTCCCAAATGCCCTAACCCCCTTTTCATTCAACACATTATTAGACAAATTCAAATAACTCAACCCGCACCCATCAAGAGCCGACGAAAACATCCTCATAACCTCAACAGCTTCGGGCTCGGGCCTCCTTGACACAATGTCCGATAAGTCAACTTCGGTCAACTGATCTTTGACACCCGACAAAACCGATGCAGCCACATGGGCTGCGGGTAACCCAAAGCTTCGGTTACTAAAACATATTTTTGTAAACTTGTTTCCAGGCTCTTTTTAACGGTTTCAACAGCTCCTTTGCTTCTTCCGCCTCAATAAACGCGCGACGACCACCAGAAATATCGAAAACATGATCTGATGCGATTATTTCCAGTACGGTTTCTCTATGTTCTTTCGGTTTGGGCCCGGTTTTGATGAATTCCACCATTAATTTACTAGCTTCTTTGGCATAAACTTGAACAGCTGATCCACCATCACTTTGGGGATCTTTTTCAAAGTGTTGGGTAGCTGCATTATAACCTGCTGATTCGATTAGTTTGGCCTCTTCTTCGGCTTCTTCTTTGCTTAACAAACCGCATTTTCTTGATAATATTGATGGTGTTGTGAGGTTTCTTATAATGCGTTCGACGAGCAGTAACCTCGTGCTGTGGCTAGGTGGCCATAGCTTGATTGAACGCATGTGGCTATGAGGTGACTCCATGTTAAACTTTCCTGAAAATATGCAGATTCATGCTTTCATTTTTGTAAATATATATATATATATATATATATATATATATTTTATAAATTGGTTTAGAATGCAACAAGAACTAAGTAACCTAACGGGTAAATGTTTCCAAAAGATTTTCAGGCATGTAAAGTATAGTATCCAAATAACATGTAACATAAAGTGTGACATAAACAAAACAAAGGTGATAGAAAAATAGTAGCATTAGACTACTTGTAACATAAAATGATGAGAGAATTATGTATTCAGATAAAGAAGCATAGTCTGCATAGATATGAATAAGGTAGCACAAAACTAAACTTTACGACAAGATCGTGCTAACGCAAAAAGTGAGGCTAAGAAAACCAAAAGTGTAGGAAAAACTAAGGTGCATGTAATTTGATGATTAATCTAATTGTCATACAACATCAATTATTCAAATCAACAATATCTTTGTAAATTGTAACAAATGCCTTGAGATCTTATATCTTTTTTATTGTAATTTGTAATAACAAAAATAAAAGTTTAGTTTTGCAAAATCCGGAAACATTATCATCTCCATCGAAGAAGAAATTACGAAATTTGTGAATTAAATATGAAGGAAAACAATGAGGTTGATGAAGATCTGAATCCAATGATTTGAAATGTGTTTCATAAAGACAAAGAATTTGATCAATGCGGTTTCAAACCGAAAGAACAGACATTGTACCGGTGATGAGGCCGGATAGAGTAGAACAGCCGGTGGGGGTGGATGAATGTCCGGTGAAAGGATATCAGATTGATGTGTTCTATGTTTTTTTAACGGAAAATAACAACTTTTCTGTAACTAAATTAACTGAAATATAAGACAGATGTTTTCTTAAGGGTGAAAGTATTATTTAAAAAATTAGGTGTTAAGTTCTACAAGTAACTTTTAACTAAATATAGTTATATAGTTGGTTATCGGTTAAGTGAATTGTAAACAATGATCGAAAATGTTGTAGCAAGGGGTTCTCACCTTTAATAATAAGAATAAATAACAAAATAATAATAATAAAGATACTCTAGTTATTTATGGGAAATTTTATAGTACATACCGTATAGAAAAACAATAAATAATATAAAAACTTACAATGTTGTATAAAATGCTTCGAACTGTTGTCTTCTCCAAGAATTTAAAAAATGCATGTCTTCTTGTAGTAATATTGACATGAGTCTTCAACTATGATGATCTTTTAACTTTGTTCTTGACTGCAAATTTGAACAAAGTAAATGTTAATGGTTGTGAATCGTTTAATTTCGAGCTCGGGCTCGATTCGTGAACAGCCCTAAATGTAACACGCGGGATTCTAACATAGTAATATAATGCATAAAATAATTCCAAAGTTTCCAAAAAGAAACATCTAAATAAAGGTGAACCGAAAAACAAATCAAAATTACTGGCCTAATAAATATATTTTGGGTCATAAAAACTATATGGTATACGGATCCTGTCTTGATCGATTTGACGAAATCCATGCCAAGTTAACCGATTACAAAGTCGAGTTGGCCTATTAAGCTCAATGTTAACTAAATCGAGTATCACTGACCGAATTGTATATAAGCCCGATTCTAAGGCTAAATTGACTGGCTTTGACAACACTTCTAATTCTAATACTAATATGTATATATAAAATAGTTCCGAGTTACAAACAATCTAAAAGTACCAAAAATTTAAAAATAACTAAATTAAAGAAACAGCCAATAAAAAAAGACTTTTTTTGTCGGTTAAAAATTTCTATAAGTGCTTTTTGCGAAGATTGATAACAGAATCCTTGATGACCTTTATATATTTTTTTATAAAGAAAAAGTTTAAAAAATAACTTATTATTATTTTCATACGCAACTTATTATTTGTTGCTTATTCTTCCTTTATATTTTTAATAAGCTTGCTCATATGTGATTTAACATTTTAACCCTAAAAAATTGGATTTATCAATTGAATTAGTTTGAATAGTTAATTTATTAACTTAACCTTGTTCCAATAATTGAATTAACATGCCATCTATAACCGGAAACTTTAAATTAGTTTGAATTTACTTACGTTCAAAGCTGAAAATTAACCGACGGTTAACCGAATCATATTCCAATAACTACATTAACTCAATGCTTATAGCCTAAACCAAAAAGTTATGAAAATCTAAAAACCAAGTAAATCACACACTCTTAAAAGCTACTTCTACTTTTATACATTTGTTCTTTAAACCGTGCATATTGGGTGTTCAATGTTAACCCGCTGTCACATCACTACAAGCTGACGCCAAACACCATTGCGAATAGGGAGAGAGGCGGGCAATGGGATGGAGGCTTTATGACAATGGCGCTAGAGGATAGGGTAATAGGTGGGGCCATAACTTTTTTCAGTCAATCATACTCGTCTATACATACTTTTTCATAATATAATAAATAAATAACCTAGTTAAACCATTAAACATGTTTATTGGTTTAGCTAGTGGATGCCCATCCGTCTACGTTACGTAACAGTGACGGGATAACGCTTGGGGTCTTTTTGGTATAAAGTTTTGTTTGACTTACAATGCGTGAATGAGATGAATCATTACTTTGGGTTAGAGGTGCAAAAAAAGCCCAAACCCGAAAAAAACCCGGAACCCGTTTTTTTATACCCTGTTTTTAATACCCGAACCTGTAACCTGTACCCAAACCGGGCCCGATTTGTATTTGGTAATACCCGAAAACCGGCACTGGTTCTATACCTGGAACCAGGTGTTTCCGATACCCGACATTGGGTTTTTCAAATACCCGATCTATACACGAAATTACCCGGAAAATACCTGAATCCGAAAAATACGTGCAATCCCTTAAAAAATCTAATCTGTACCCGAAAAATACCCGGTAAAAAGCCCGACAAAATAGGGGGTTTTTTCAATACTGGGAAATAGGGTATTCAAACACCTGGTTTTAGAATACACTGTTCTACACCCGACCCGAACCCGATACATAGGGTATGGTTTTTAAAGGCAATACCGAAACCGAACACGGCCCGGGTATTGCCAATACCCGATTTTTCAATTCCCGGTCATACCCGAACATGGTTCCATACCCGAAACCAGGTATTTGAAAAACCCGATTTATGCACCTCTACTTTGGGTTGTTTAGTTGACGAAGAAGAATATGAAGTAATAAAATAAAACTGATGGAAAGTGACGATGACGATGGCAGGTGGCGGGAATATGTAATTCCATTTCATTAACCAACCAAATACTCTTTTATTCATTTATTAGTAATTTATTTCATTACAAATTTCATTCTTGCAACCCAACAAACTAGAGGTGCACAAATCGTGTTTTTCAAATACCCGGGTTCGGGTATGACCGGGTATTGGAAAATCGGGTATTGGTAATAACCGAGTAGGGTTCGGGTCCGGGTATTGCCTCCAAAAACCATACCCTATGCATCGGGTTCGGGTAGGGTATAGAACCGGGTATTCTAAAACCGGGTATTTGAATATCCCATTTTCGGGTATTGAAAAAACCCTATTTGTGGGTTTTTTCGGGCTTTTTTTCGGGTATTTTTCGAGTATATATTGGATTTTTTAATAGGTTGCACTTTTTAGGAGTATTTTTCGGGTATTTTTAAGGTATTTTTCGGGCATACATCGGGTATTGGAAAAACCAGGTTCCGGGTATTGGAAAAAACCGGTTCCGGGTATGGAACCGGTTCGGGTTTTCGGGTATTACCGGGTACAAATCGGGGTCCGGTTCGGGTTCGGGTTTTAGTGCCGAAATGCATACCCTATCCGTACCCTACGGGTAGGGTCGGGTATGGGTTCAGGTATTAAAAACCCGGGTATTAAAAAAACCAGTTATGGGTTTTCATTTCGGATCTGTTACCGGATTCGGGTTTTTGTGCACCTCTACAACAAACACTATTATGTTGGTCTATTAGTAAGACTTGAACTCTTGAATACAACCAACTGACCAAGTGACCAAACCTTATCTTGGGCCGGATTATGTATGAAAAGAAAAGATTAAAAGAAGCACCACCCACCGTCCACCGACGCTTACCTGGCTTCCATCCATCCATTCATCATGAATAATATTAATAATATTATTATTATTAAACAAACATACCAAACAAACCATCAAATTTATTTTTATCTTTAAAGTAACCTAAAACACACCCAAACCCAATTTTTATTATCATCATCATTTCTTCAATTTCACATTATTAATCATATTCATTCATTCATTCATTCATACCCGCCAGATCGTGACATCATTAATCATTTATAATGCGATAGTGACGTGTCTTCTGTTCATCCTTCACATCTCCTTCTATTAAATAATAAATAATAAATAACAATATTCATTTCAGAATTTCTGACCCAGATGCTGCTGCTGCTCATGTAGAATATTGGTGAGCTTGTCTCTGTTGCCATTATGGAAGCTTCAAAAACCTCCTCTGTAAGTTTTATTATTATTATTATTGTTGCACACCAGGTGTTTGATTAAATGCCTCACTGGCTTGCTTTTTCTCTTTTGAGGGTTTTTGTTTACAGTTTGGAATTAATAAGAAAAGGGTTTCTTTAATTTGTGTTTATTTTGATTTATTGAAGGTTAAATGGTGTTTAGATCTGGTTTTTAATGCTGTAATAAAGTCTTAATAATTATTCTTCTATTGGGGCTGATTTATAGCTTATAAACTGGTTTCTTTGACAGATCTAAGTGGTTTAGTTTTTTCATTTATTATTTATTTATTTATTAATTTAATAAATTAAGTTTTGGGGTTATTTGCAGTGAAGCAGGTGTTGTTTAGGATCTAGGTCTACAACTACAAATTATTATTTTTAATTTTATTTATAAAACCAACCAATTAATTTTGCATTTAATTATGATATCTAGTCATTAGATAGCATTCTTTTACAAAAGCTCACGAATTTGTTACAATTACTTGCTTTTGGGTAGAAACTTGTGTAACTTACATAAACTCTGTTAAATTGATATCGATTTGTCGTAAATCGTGTCTTTATGGTGTCTTTACATGAACAAAGCCTTTGGATTTTGTTTTGTTGGTATCTTCTTGGATTAATGAGGTCTCATATATAGTTTAAGAAGCCATCAATATAAAAAATTTAATTAAAAATATTTCAGTTTATTACTTTATTTAATTGGTAAACACAATCTGAATCATATATCTTTGTACAGATTTGCTTTGGTATGGAATCCTTAGGGCTTGAAACTGATATCCCGAGCTCAAAAACATACTGTAACCTAGGATTGAAGCAAACATCTAAGCAAAACCATGGGAATCCTAAAGTTTTATCACTTTTGTCTTCAATTCTTGAGAGGTCGGTCCAAATGAACGAGACGTTACTCGATAAGACACAAACGAAAGATATAATAACGGTTTTTCATGGTTCAAGGGCGCCGGGACTCAGCATTAAAGAGTACATTGATAGAATATTCAAGTACTCGCACTGCAGCCCCTCGTGCTTCGTTGTCGCGCAAGTCTACATGGATCGGTTTATTCAGTGCGGAAATGTTAATTTGACTTCTTTAAGTGTGCATCGGCTTCTCATTACTAGTGTAATGCTTGCTGCCAAGTTCATTGATGATGCGTACGTGTTCTCTTTTGTTTTTATAAGTTATTGTTTTGTAGTTTTATTTTTGGTCGTTTATTTATTGGTCCGTCAAACACCGAGTGGTTTATTATCTAAAATTCCGGCTTCAAACAGCCGAATCGCGTCGAAACACTTAACTTATCCTAGTTGGTTGATATTTTTATGGGCGCAAACGAGCTGAGTTTGGGCTCGGCTCGTGTGGTAACTTTTAAGTGTACTATTTTACAAGTTGAGGAACTTTATTATACAAAATTAGATTTGAGAGACTTTTGTGTTTGCTTTTTGTGAGAAATAAGAAAGTATAGTGGTTTATATGGTATTAAACTATTAATTCTTATCTTTATTGGTTAATTAATTGTATTTTCTTTGAATTGAAGCTGAGCACAATTAGTGACTTTTTCGTGAAAAGTAAGAAAGTACAGTGGTTTTTTAACCCTTGTTTTTTATTAACTAATATATTTATCATTTTAAATGAAGTTTACTTCATTTATATAAAAAATAGGCTCGTTTATTATTGCGAGGGCCTAGCTGAGCTCGGTATATGAAGCTCGGGCTCTTACGAGCTTAATTTTGTGCTGAGCTTGTTTAACATCGGGTCAATTCAAGCTTTTAGCGAGCCAACACGTTACATGTTTGTTCTATTTCTTCTAGTATACGACTGCATATACTGAAATTATACTGAAGTCGCGTCTTTTGTTCTTTGTATTTATTTGCAGATTCTACAACAACGCTTATTATGCAAAAGTGGGAGGAGTAACAACCGCAGAAATGAACAGATTGGAGATGAAATTCCTATTTGGTCTGGACTTTCGGCTCCACGTCAGCGTCAGGACGTTTGGAAGATACTGTTCCCAGTTGGAGAAACAAGTATCATGTGAGCTGCAAATTGAAAGACCGCCACGGTTGATTCACGCCCCGTGTGGACTTAAAAGAATCCTGGTCCAGAAGTGAAGACTCGAGTACGTACACTACAACAGAGATACATATCGTATAGGTAGAGTGTATGTTTGCAAATGTTTTAGTGACTGCTTTTAGTTGTTTGTTTTGATTGTATTAAAGGGTAGGCAGGTCTAGAAATAAGATTCATTTTCACATTGAACTGAAGATTTGTTTTTGTTTTTGTTTTTGTTTTGTTGGAGTGTTCTGTGAGGAATGAAATGTGGAAGATTTTTTTTTGTTGCTTTTAATGGAAGTGACGTGAAAGAGTGAAAGTCGTTTAATGATGAGCATCAAAACCCTGTTTTGACAGAGAGGATAAATCATCGGATCATTGTCGAGTCAAATCGAACCGCTTTACTAATCGAGCCCAAGCACGCCAGCAAGCCTAGCCTATCATTCTACCGCTATATATACTCATATTTACCCAATCTGGGAGGCAGCAACATCCTTTAATGTTTAGCATGCCAGCAGGCCTAACCTATCATTCTACCGCACGACACATGGTGGTTCGTTGTCCTCAACACCATTGAAATCGAATTAATTTAACGAGTTCTATAGCAACAACTCAATTTAGGGTTGAGGCTCCATAGAGGATTCAAAAGATGAAAATCATGATGAGACGAGAAGTATAATATAAGTGACAGTTGATACATTTCATGCATGTCAACATCTAGTAAAAGCATGATTGTAACTTCAAACGACAAACAAACTGCCACTAAGATGCAAAACTTCGGGTCCGTTAAGATCTTAAAGAAAAGGCCAGCTGCCACTTTCTGTACAACATTCATTCTGATTTCTGCTCCTCCTAAGTTGGTTAAAATCAGTTGGATCAAAATGTTAATCTCAGCCGTCTATTGCCTCATGTCACCTTCCACTGCCCTTTCAAGTGTCCTCACAAAGTAATCCCGCATCTCTGGCAATATACGCTTGATCAACTCCCCGTACCTATAATTTGCCATTCATTAATCATCAGATTAATAACAGTTTCGAGTGTTTTTAAATAACTTGCACTACAAGTCATAGTATATTTGTTATAAACATATACCATAATTTTCCATGTAACTTATCAAAATTCTCCAGAACAAACAGAATGCAGGCGTTCCTTAGTGACACAGCATTAAAGGCCTCTGATAAGTCGTACATAAGTGACACATTGTCAACACGTATGTCCTACATGAAAGAAGGTGACTTGATCAACAAACTAATATAAAAAGGTCAAACTATGTATTTTTTTTTTCAAATGTGATGTCTTGCCTGCGCAATGGTGTATTCACAGAGGCGTTTTAGACCCTCGAGAAGATATTGATCTGCAGCTCTAAGAAGATCCTGAGCAATTTCCAGATTCACATCTACGGACCCGGTATATATGTATCTATAGTTTTTAAGGATGTAAAAGATTTAGAAAGAATATAATATATATTTATTGTAATATTATGCTCCTACGGAAAATACATACCTCATCATTAACTCGCAGACATCCCATCTAATATTTGGAATCTCTATATCTTTAGCATCTTTCTCCTACACATTTTCAAAATAGAAAATATAAAATAAAAAAATAATTAGCATTTAGTATTCTAAATAAAACAAAACAAAACAAAACAAAAAACATGTAAGTGCGACTTACCTTGTACCCACCATCAAACATTGCCCGGAAGGCGTCAGAGGAAGCAAGAAGACAAATTCTGTGAGCGTAGAAGCGTTTACCTGAAACCACATTCAAGACTTAAACTTTAAATAAACACTAAATATTACAAGAAATATTAATGTAGCAAAAATTAAATTAAATTAAATTATCACCTTCGATTAGAAAAGTTACATCAGATAGTGTAGGGTTGTTCACATACTGCTCGCCTAAATACACCTGCAGCAAAAAGCGTAATATAATACCGTACAATTGTAAAATCCATTTATATATTATTAAAAAAAAAGAAATTAAGAAAACAAAACCTGAGAAATTGGAGATGGTGGTCCCGCGTCAACAGGAGAAAGTGAGCTAGCTTTTTCAGCCAACTTGCACAACGCAACACAAGTATCACGTTGGTTTTTTATATTGCTTGACTCCAAAAGCTCCAAGAGTATGGATAATCCTGCAAATTTTTATTAATATTTGTAGAAAAGTTTATAGATTTAGTTATGTAATTTACCATTAGCATCGACGAATATTGTTTTCTGGTCATCTGGTGAACAAAGATGAGCAAGACTCAAAGCAACTCGTCTCTGAACGGATCTCTCAGCTATCCGCATTATGTATAATAAAAGACTCAATACCTGTAGAATATAAAATACAAAACTTAGGGTGTTTATGGATAGGATTGACTATTTAGGAATTGGCGGTACGGTATGTTTAAACAGGATAATATTATTACCCGTCCCTGAATCTTCTCCTCTAGCCTTTTCAAAGTCTTGGCCACACAATCCCGAGTTGGCTGCAAAGTCAAATAATTAAATTAAAAACTTGCTCATGTCAAATGAAATTTAAAAAAATTAAGGCATTAGCAAAAGTAGCGCTTACTTGGACAATGAATTCACCATCTTGTAGCTTTTGAACCCCGCCAACTTTTATAAGGTCAGCAACATTATCCTAGAAAAGGATTTCCACAAAATGTTCATTTCATGAAGTATGAATCATGATGCCATGATGGAACTATTGATATTATTCTATCGAGTTATAAAATATTACCTCGTTATCAGCAAGACCGTATAATGCAAATGCAGCGTTGTGCTGCAAGGAACCGTTTCTAGAATCGAGAAGTTTCAACAATGGAGGTATGCCACCGCCATGTGCAATTCCTGCTTGGTTGTGAGTGTCCTGGTGAATGAAAACGATTCAGCCACACATATCATGAAAGTAACTTGACCTTTGATTAATCTTCTAAGCATAGATTTTTATCAAAATATTGGCGATTTATGTTTTGCTTGATATAACGTGTTTCTGATCATGAGAATGCCATGATGGCGTGTGACTAGATTTCTAGAAACAATGATCATAAAAGATTTTCTATAAATTATCCAAACAACTTGATTGTAGCCTTAAAAGGATACCTCTTTTATGGAAGGTTATCTGTTTACTATTAGAAAACGTGTGGATTTATGATTGCCGTTATTAATACTTCAAAAACCCTAAAGTCAACTACAATTGTTTAATATACATGGCAGATGGTTTTGAGTACCTGTGCCAATCTTCCTAAGGCGAAAGCAGACATCTCCCTTAATTGAGCATCTGGTGACTGCAACATCTCAACTAGGGGGATAACAGCACCTCTTTGAACCATGTGAACCTGCAAGAGAATAGTTAGGGATTTTAATACACATCTAAAGACCAAGTATAGAAACAAACATGAATAAATGGATTAATTATTATTTCTATCAACCTTGCAATCTGTATCGGCAGCAGCAAACTGTCCAAGCAACAAAGCAGCTTCACGTTGACTCTCTGAACAACTCGAGCTGGTGATAAAAAGATGGGCACTCAACAATATGCTAAAAATATTATAATATTGAAGCTAACCAACCATAACTTAATCGAGTTAAGAAAATATTATCCTGTATTTGTTTAATTGGAAAGTAAAATATTTAAGTATTCCTCTTTGTGCTAAAGTATCCTTATATGCCTTTTGAAATGCAAATGTGAACTTACTACTTTTTTCAAAATACATCTTTTCATACAAAACATTTCAATGTTAAAATCTAAATAAGGCAGTTTCTTTTAATACTTGAATGTAGATCAAATATCTAGAATTCTAGATCGTTTCAAAAAAAATTATTAAATATCTAGATGATAGATAAAAAAAAGTTTCTAATAGGTACTTTTAGGAGCAGAGAGCAGTTGTAATCTTTAATTCTACCGTCTAAAAGCGCCCACCAAGTTGTCGATTACTCCATAAATAGTATGCATCATTCCAAAATCAGTACAAAACCAGTAAAGTTATTGTTTTAAGTTTATAGCCGGTTAATGCTATTTTTATGATTTCAAAATAAGATATGAAGCAAACCAAAGCTAAAGATGATAATAAAGGAGCATATCATCTTACCTAAGCAACTCAATCACGGGTTGTAACGCCCCAGCAAGAAGAACTTCCTTCTTTATATGAGGAGACGAATGAACGAGATTCCCAATTACACCAACCTGAGGTGTCATTTAGAACTAGCTATAAGTAATGTTATAATAGCCAAAAATAATTGCAAGACTTGATTATCAATAAAAAGATATAAAAAGAACTTACAGCTTCATAGTGTATTGCTGCATCTTCGGACCGAAGCATTAGAATAAGAGTAGGCAAAGCATTGCATTCCACTATCTGCAGACTCTGATGTTAGAAAGCCCGATCACCAAAACACATTCTATTAATCAAGAGAGTTGTCAACCTGAGTTTTGTTTTCATCATTTTTGAAGGCTAGCGTACGGAGGGCCCCTGCAGCAGCTCTCTGTACCTTAGCGTCAATGAATTCAAGCAATTCAACAAGAGGAGGGATTCCACCTTCAACCCTGAACATGAAATTACGATCACAATTGTCAAAAGAAACTGTAATACACAAGTTGTAAACTTGTAATGGTAGATGGTGCAATTAAAGTGACCTAACACGGGTCTTGATGCTGCTATTTTCATGAGCAAGGTTTGTAATTGCATCTGCTGCTCTTCTTATAACACCATTCACTGCCCGAGTGTTCTCACCGTCCCTATGTCTCCTAAGCAAAGTAACAAGATGAGGTAAAGCTCCAGCATCAACAATGAGTTGCTGATGTTCGGGCTGTCAACAATAGAAATCTCTTTAGTAATGGTGTGTAATGATGAAAATACATCGTACTATGGAAAGAGTTCTTTAAAAAATGTTTTAATGGCAAATTAAATCTGCAATTAAGCAAAAAAGGAGTCTCATGTAGATAAATACTTTACTTAGCATCTAATGTTTTCTCAGCTTGGTAGGGTAAAGGATCACCCCCAACACAATAATTAGAATTAGACTAGAAGAAACATTGGAATTATAATAAAACTTGGTGGCCCAAACTACATGAATCAATTGCAAATTGTAATTGGGTGAGAAAAAAGAATTTATAATGACTAATGATCTTCAGGTGGGGTGAGGGAAGCATAAACAATCATGAAAAGTAATTTGATATCCACTACAAGCATGATGCATTAACTTTAGGATATTTTCTCTCAATATTAGTTTCACTTGCAAGCAAGCTAAATCATTATTGGTCGAAAATTAACTTTCTAAAGTAGTAAATAAGTGATCTGCAACTTTGAAAATCAAACATATATAAAGATATGAAAGTTGTAAGATTATAAAGATAATTTTAAAGCTTAAAATGCTAATTTCATACTCCCAATTCACAATTATACTGTGTAAAAGAAAATAGATGTAGAAACGAGTAGGTAGCCTTTTCTGGCAACCCTATTGATCCTATATATGAAACTTATAAAACCGAATAGGACATGCTATAAATTTACATGATTAAGAGGTTACATGTGCACATTGAAGGAAGTAATTTACTAGTCCAGCTAACCATAACTAACACCAGACACGCCACAACAAGAAACAACCAAGCTTTAATGGACAAATACCTTTATAGCAAGAAGTCCAAGGGTAAAAGCACTTCCCTTCTCCACCTCATGCTCACATGCCCTCGGTCCTGCATTCCACTGCGGAGCTTGAAGATGCCGAACAAGCGCCGGAACAGCTCCCGCTTCAACAATCAAATTCACAATATCCTCTGCAATCACACACAAAAATAATTACATCAAACCTCCATCCAACAATAAACCTAAACGAAACTTTACCCGCTCAGAAATTCATCACACTGTTAACTACAAAATCAAAGCAATTCAACAATATAAATCACAAATTTGCCTCTATAATTCATAATCAACAATAAAACCAACAGGAGCTCATTATACAACATAATTGGAACACAATCATCAACTACTCACCCAAAAAATAATCACACCGTCATATAAAAAATCAAATCAACTCTATAATCCATATAACAAATTCACCTCCTATAAAACAAAATCAACAACAAATAATATTGAAAAAAACAGAAAAATTACTCACTGAGAAATCAATCACACCGTCAATTAAAAAAATCAAAGCAATTATGTTGTCCAAATAACAAATTCGCCTCCAATAAAACATAATCAACAATAAATACTACCAAAAATATTCAAAAAACAGAAAACTACATCTCCTGATTCCGAAAATCCTGATCGGTGCACCGAAACAGAGAAACGTAAAAAGACGTTATAGAACATAATTAAGGGGTGTTTGAGATTCCTTATTTTACCTCCTTTAACTTTTCATTAAGTTAATAATAAGTTACAAAAGTGTAACTTATGGAGCTTTTTCTCTCACAACATAAGCAATCCCAAACACCTTATTACTTTTCAAAAAGTTTATAAGTTATAAGTTGGTAAAAATAAGCAATCTCAAACACCCCCTAAGCATAATCATCAACAATCACTCACTCAGATATTAATCACACCGTTAATTACAAAATCAAAGCAATTCAATAATCCAAATAACATATTAGCCTCCTACAAATAGTACCAAAAACAGGAAAATCACGTCTTGTAACTCGAAAAAACCTAATCCGTAAAATTACAAAAAACGACGAAAGAAAGAAATTAAGCGTAGGTAGATTCATACCGGAACTCGTTATAGAAGATAATTAAGCATAATCATCAACAATCACTCACTAACAAATCAATCACACCGACAATCCAAATATCAAATTCGCTTCATATAAAACATAATCAACAACAAAAAATACCTAATCGGTGTACGGAAACGGAGAATCGTAAAATCGAAGGAAATTGATACCGTTCTTGGCTAGCTCGGAGAGGATATGAATGGAGCGTTTGACTAAGGCACGATCTGGCTCAGCGGAGGAGAGCGTGGAGTCTAGGATTTGGACCTGAAGGCGGACTTGAGAGAGTAGATCTTGTGGAGCGGAGGATGATGATGATGATGATGATGATGATGAATTCGTCCTCTAGCTTCCTCTTCAAGCTTCGTCTCACGGAGTTTGTAGGTTGTTCATGGCGTTGTTGTTTGTTATGCTTCTCCATGAGAAATGAAATGATGATTAGGAGGAGAGGTGTATGGAAACGGAATATTGGGTTATATTTACATAGTGGGGATGGTTTTGTCCGTTTTTTAAACAGAGACGGGCTGGGCTGGTGGGTGGTTTGTATTTAAATCGGGTCCTTTTTTGTGAATTTAAAGTTTTGTATTGTAGGGCAAAACGGATACTGCCAGTCTAGTACTTACATTTGTATTGTACCGAGTCGGTGTTAAGTTTTGAGTTTTCGGTGGTACTGTGATAGTAAGATATCGGTATGGAACCGGTATTTTCTAAATTTTGGATGAAATACCGGTACCGAACAGAACATTTCAGTACCGGTACCGACTCAGGGCCGGCCTTTAGGGAGGGCGGGGTGGTCGACGGAAACCGGCCCGACACCCCGTTAGGCCCGAATTTTTTAAAAAAAAATTATATGTATTTTAATGAATAACAAGATGTATATTTAATGTCTAAACCAAATTACATAAAAACTAGTTTGGCTTAGTGGCAAAGAGGTATTACTCTCAACCAAAAGGTTGTGGGTTCTAGTCCCATTTGGAACATGTTTATGCATATTTTTATATATTTTTTTTTACATAACTCAAATCATAACCAAGTATGTCTATTTAAAAATTTAACTGTTTAAAGATAACAAAATACTCATTTTACTTGAGGCACAAAAAAATTTTCGCCTTCGGCCCAAAAATATTTTTGGCTTCTCGGAGCCGGGCCTGGGTACCGTTTCAAATTTTAGGATTGGTATTTTCGGGATAAGTAACGGTACCGTCCCGAATTCATCCCTATGTGATTGGATGCGGACTGTGTGTACTGATTTTGACGTTCATATCTGACTTACCCAGAAATATTATAAAGAACGAAAACCTCCGAGTTTCAAATTTGAGACCATAAAATTTCAAGTCTTAGCCATCACCTTCTCATGTTATTGTACAAGAATATCAAGTACACATGAAAACTTCATTTTTTAAAAATTCTTTTTAGTTTTTGAACTTTTAGAGTTTGATTAGAGACTCGTTAGAATATAAAATTTGATCTTTTTTAATAAGTTACAAATTTTTCGTTTGAGTAAAATGACGAACCAGGCTGAAAATTTTGACATTGGGTTGTAAGATACTCGATAACCGAAAAATAGAGACACGATAGGAAACAAATCAAGCATGATATCCAGTAGCCCGCTTATTAAATGTGTATGTGTTGATTTGAAGGAGAGAACATATTTAGTTAGATGTATCGTGTTCGGGTTTGATATGCGGCACAACCCGTTTAGCGAAAAAGAACATGTTAAGCATGGCGTGGACACTAGTTTTGCATAGACAATCTTTGATAAAAGTATGTTTAGACTTTAGACTAGTTCATTTGTTGGCATATAGTCTGTCTTAATAATGTGTGCTCCACGTTATAGTGGTGAGGGCCTGAGAATAATTTCATGAAGGGTATGATCATGTGAATTTAGTGAATATATAGTCACCTGATCTGATCCATTATTTGTGGATTTGGATGAATCAGATGATGAAATAAGATATATGGATATATAGAGGGTTAAAGGATCACAAAGATGGAGATCTGTCATCTATGAACTTCCCATTACTAGCTGAAATGTCCTTTTCAACACACACACATAAATATATATACACACAAGATCAAATAAGAAGTGAATAATATACACACTAGATCATATAAGGAGTGAAAGGATATTTTAATCAACTTGTTGGTGCACGTTTATTGGGTAGTGATTAATTTTGAAAAAAATATATATATATGTGTTTATGTGTTATATTTCTTTACTTGAATGAGTTATATTTTGTATAAGTTTGCATGAATTTTGAGGTAATATATGTGCTTTTAACAATCAATACGATTACTTTGTGTCTTATTTAAGGTTGTCTGATCATATGATTTTTTATTATATATGAATAAACGTGGTTTTATATTTAGTCTAACATAGTTGTCACAAATTACTTGACCTTCAACAACAACATATAGTCTAAGTGGGATTTGGACCAACCTCCAAATCTCAGTGTTTACCCTTTTAAATCTTGAGTGAACAAGCAAGCAGGCTTCATTACTTATCTCTATCCTAACTGGAGCTCATAAGCTATAGATCTTTGATGACAAGTGTTGTCACAACAAAGATAAGACCAATGATAGTGAATGGACTGGTTAGGCTAAAAGGCTTCAAGGGTTCAGGTTAGCCTAATGCAGGTCGTGGTGTCCCTCTACGTTTGCAAAACGTAGAAGGAGGTTCACTAGTTTGTTGTTTGTTGTTATAGCTCACCGAAGATCAAGAACCGTGATGTTTGGAATCGGTTTTAGGATGATGTTCTTGGTGAAGCTATGGAGTAGTTGAAGTGAGAAAGAAATAAGCTAAGAGCATATCTCTCAAGGAAGAAGAGAAGATTAGGGAGATGGTGTTATCTGCCCAGATCTTGGTGTGTCCTTGTTTATGGCTAAGTTCTTCTTATATAGAAGAAGAGACCAAGCCTTTCATCCAGTGTACAAACTATGTTACCTCCAGTCTGCATAGAGAGTTGACCTTTATGGGCGGGAAGCTTTGGTCCATAATTAAAATAATAATACTTTATCTGAGCATGTCCTTTGCTCAGAGGGGACAAGGATGTGAACAGTGATGTGACATCGTACTGTAGCACGTGGGTACTTGTTTACATAAGTTTGGGCGGGAAATGAAGCCTTTAACCTTTTAACCTTTTTAGCGTTAATGTGTTTCAGCCATTTTATTATTTTCTTGGGCTACCCCCGTCATCAACAACTAATGCAAGGTGTCATACTTCAACTTGTGTTCACAACATGCTAAAATATCCATATCATATCAATTTAATTATTATAAAGGTTCATTAGTTTGTAAGCCTCGAATATGATCCAAGGATAACTATTTTGAGGCATAATATAATATCAAACATGTTGTAAAGTTTTAAAACAAAATCTGTTATAACACTTTAAAACTTGCATAAAAACTAAAAACAAAATTAATATATAAATAATAATAATAATAATAATAATAGTAATGAACTATTGGTATTAACAAGTAAATAATACATCTGCAAATACTAGTATCCGTGGCAGAAATGATAAGAAATAAGATGATCACGAAAAACCTTGAAAGAGGTCTCAGATTTTTAAACATAGTAGGTGGATATAGAAACGAAGTCTCAAAATTTTCAATTTGCAAAATGTATAGCGGAAGCATCATATATAGAAACTACTAACATCTACAAATAAAAGACTCAATCAAGTGGTGGAGAAGTGTAACTTTGATCTTGAGATTCTTGAGTACCTTAACTGCCAACTTGTAATCCTTTACCTGAAAATATTCATCCAAAAACATATTAGCATAACACCATAACTACACAAGCTAAAGGAGCTCATAGACTTAGATATATGTTTTCATACTTAAAACACCATGTTTGAGGTGACTTAAAATCAATCCAGCATTGAAACTAGCATTAGAGCTAGTCGAATTTCCAATAATATAATTTTGACCCGTTACGGACTGTTAATAATATTTATTATGTATTTTTTTTGTTCAAATTAATCATTCATTAATCCAATTCCAATAGAGAGGTGGATAAGCGGGCAATAAGCTGCGCCCCCGGCCCCTTATGAAACTAGTTGAACTTCTAAGATATGGATAAAGTAATACATAAGTAGGCCAGATAATTTTTTAAAACATACCTTATAAGTATATATTAAAAAGAGAGTCTAAAAATCGGTGTAAAACTATTTACATATTGTATCCCACAAGTTTCAATTAGTTAAAAAATTAACCTCACACACTTTTCATATTGTAACCCTCAAATTCGATTAATTACGCAATTAACCCCATAACTTTTTAATATGTTAACCCTCAAGTTTCATTAAGTTAGAAAAACAACCCCACAAGTTTTTAATATGGTATGAACAAACACCGTAACGAACCGACACGATACTGACCAAGTTCCCGCCACGTCCCCGTGGAGGTTTAAAGCAACTAGTTAACCTTAAAATGGATATATAAAGCATTTAAGTCACCTGGATCACTTGAAATTTCTAGTTCCTGGATTCTTGTACGCTCCTTGTCGACTTCCTAAAAGTCAAACATTCATTAGTGTGCATCTTGTGTACAAATGGATACTTATTAACCACTTGGTTAATTTCACTACTCTAACATCCATACACACTTCAAATATGTTAGTGAAGTATTGGGATTTAAGCTTAATGTTCTCCAAACACTTTTCACAATCCAGAAGACAATATAGCTCTCAAATTCTACCCACATTTCAGATTCATTTTAAATACATACTCTGTAAAAAATCATCCTTAGGCATAACATATGAACAAGAAGCATATTCATGATATTCAGAAATTAATTCATACTTGCCGAAAGCAATTTTTTACCTCACTCGAAGGTTAATTCAATCTTACTTCAACCACCATGTTAATACATACATCCTCCTAAGTTGTGTTATTCAAAGATTTAGATTATTAATCTAACATTAACGTTTTTGTAATCATGGTTAACTTTAAATGGACAAGAAATTATATGCATTCTAGTAAAATACATGTTTTGACGTGTTACCCGATCCATTCGATCCCCCATCTTGACATCTCTAATATAAAGGTATGTAATCTTATTACCTGTTCATGAATCTTCTCCTCGAGCCTTTTCAAAATGTTGGCCGCCATATATCGAGTTGCCTGCAAAATCAAGCATTCAAATTACAAACTTAAACATGTCAAATGAAACTACAAAAACAAAATAAGGCGTTAGCAAACGTAGGAGTGTAGACTACTTGCAAAATGAATACACCATCTTGCTGCTTTTGTACACCACCAAACCTTATAAGATCAGCAGCATTATCCTAGAAAAGGATTTCCATAAAATGTTATTTCATAAAGTATGAATCATGATGGCACATTGGCATTACTAATATTATTCTAAGAAGTTGTGACCTTACCTCATTATCAGCGAGACCGTATAATGCGAACGCAGCACAGTGTTGCAGGTTAACATTTGTGGAATCAAGAAGTTTCAACAATGGTGGTATACCACCACCATGTCCAATAACAGCTTGGTTGTGAGTATGCTGTTGAATACACAAGCCATCTAATATTTTACTTTTGATCAACTTACAAACATGGTTTTTTTATTAAAATACTGGCAATTGATGTTCTGCTGAACATATATATAGAACTTTTCTACATATAATCCAAACAGAAAAACTATATCCTTAACACGTCAATTTAAGAATATGAAATAATAGACAATTTGAGTACCGTAGCCAATCTTCCCAAGGTGAACGCTGACATTTCCCTTAATTGAGCATCTGGTGACTGCAACATCTCAATTAGCGGACCAACAGCACCCCTTTGAACTATATGAACCTGTAAAAATAATTATTAGGGTTGGTAATAACAAAATACAGAAACGAATATAAAGTAATTATCATTTCTATCAACCTTGCAATCTGTATCGGTAGCAGCAAACTGTCCAAGCAATAAAGCAGCTTCACGTTGGCTCTGTGAACAGGTTGAGCTGTTAAAAATACGAGAATTTTAGAATGCTTAAAAAGTATAAAATTTAATCAAGCAAAGAAAGTTTTTTCATGGGTTCATTTAAATGCACTATAAAATATTCAAGTACCTAATACTTCAAAATTTACTACTTTAGCTGATCCAATTAAATTAAGAAGCAAACAGTTTCATATATAACAGTTTAATGTTTTAATCTAAATAAACCGCTTTCATTTAATGATTGAACAAAGATCAAATGCAAGCCGAGTTATTGTTTACTGCATATATAGTTTGCATTATTCCAACAATCCAAGAAAAAACCGGTAAAGTTCCTTGATTTGAGTAATTGAGTTTATAGTTGATTACTGTCATTTTTTATAGTTTGAATATAATATGAAGCAAACAAAATATCATATACCTAAGCAACTCAATTACGGGTTGTAACGCTCCAGCAAGAAGAACTTCCTTCTTTATGTTTGGAGACGAGTGAACAAGATTCCCAATTAAACCAACCTGAGATATCATTTAAATAGCTATAAGTTATAACCAATCTTATAACTGAAGATAACAGTGAGAATATATCACTCATGAAATAAGAACTTACTGCTTCATAGTGTATCGCAGCATCGTCAGACCGTAGCATTAATACAAGAGTAGGCAAAGCATTACAGCCCACTATCTGCAGATTTTAAGAGAACTTTAAAGTTAAAAAAACATAGCCACTAATCCCCAAAAACACGTTCTGTTAACCTGAGTTTTGTTTTCTTCATTTTTGAAAGCTAGTGTCCGCAGGGCCCCTGTAGCAGCTCTCTGCACCTTAGCATCAACAAGTTCAAGCAATTCAACAAGAGGAGGGATTCCGCCTTCAACCCTGAACATGAAAATGTGATCTCCGTTGTCAAACAAACTGAAATAAAAAGTTGTAAACTTGTAATGGTGGATGGTGAAATTAAGGTGACCTGACACGGGTCTTGATGCTGCCATTCTCATGAGCAAGGTTTGTGATTGCATCTGCTGCTCTTCTTATTACACCGTTGAGTGCTCGAGTATTCTCGCCATCTTTGTGTATCTTAAGCAGAGCAACAAGATGAGGTAAAGCTCCAGCATCAACAATGAGTTGTTGATGCTCAGGCTGTCAACAAAAGTGTAAAAGTAATAAACTACATCTTAACACAGTTGAATCCTAATATACTAACAATCTGATATATATATATATATATATACTTAACAAGAGGAGTCACCAATAGTATCTCTTTAGTAATGATGTGTAATGATTATTACAATTTTGAAGCATTAACTTTAGAATATTTTCTCTCAATATTAGTTTCACTTACTAGCAAGCTAAACCGTTACTGGTTGGAAATTAACTTGTAGTAGTAAATAAGAGATCTTCAAATTATGAAATCATAACTATATGAAGATATGTATGCTGTGATATTATAATGACAGTATAAGAGCTTAAAATGGCGATTTCATACTCCCAATACACAATTATACTGTGAAGCAGGTAGTCTTTTCTAGCAACTTCAATGCTTTGATATATAAACTTACAGAACTAAGCAGGACACGGTATGAAACCACACAATTAAAGTACCTTTATAGCAAGAAGTGAAAGGGTAGAAGCACTTATCTTCTCCACCTCATGCTCATACGGCCTTGGTTCTGCAACTTCTTTCCACTGTGGAGCTTGTAGATGTCGAACAAGCGCTGGAACGGCCCCGGAATCAACAATATAATCCACATTTTTCTCTGCAATCATACAAAATAATGATATCGAAACTCCAGCCACAAGGCTAGTAAATGAACCGAACTAACACAAATCAATTAATCAAACTTATTTTCTTGTTCATGTTCATTAAGAAAATGAACGTGTTCGTTTATGTTCATCCGTTAATATTCTAAACGAACGGCTCACAAAAAATACACAAACATAAATGAACATAATCAAACACAAACGAACATAAACAAATATCTACTAAAAGTACACGTATCATGATCATTAAATGCAACATTTAAAAAGTAAACAAAGATATATACTAAAGGTTTTGAAATATGAAATTCAAATTCATTTTAAATTATAAAAAAAAGTTTGAATTAATATTTAAAGGAACATAACTAGGGCTATAAACAAACCAAACAAACACGAACAAGGTCTTGTTCGTGTTCGTTTGTTAAGGAATATAAGTGTTCAAGAACTGTCCATGGACACTTACAGAACGAGATTTTTTGTTCGTGTTTGTTTGTTATAAGGAAATAAATGTGTTCATGTTTATAAACACTTACCAAATACCTTGATTAAAGAAATGGACATGTTCGTGTTTGTTCACTAATTTTAGGTAGCAAATGCAAACACACAAACAAGCGTTCATAAACACAAATGAACAGAAACAAGTGTTCGTGAACATAACAAACACAAACAAAAATATACAGCATATGAACACTTATTAAATATTAAAATATAATATAAAAATTAAAAACCCTAACGAATTATCGAACACATTACGGAACGTTCATGAAAATAAATGAACGAAAGCGGCCTATGTTCATGTTCGCTCATTTAACTAAACAAAGGAATATTTTTGTCCGTGTTCGTTCATTTATTATATTTATTATATGAACTTCTGCTTCCTTTACAGCCCTAAACTTAATGAATGAACATACAAAAATGAAATGATCGGACATAAATGAACGCAAATGAACGAACATAAACCGAAGTGTTACGGAAAACGTGAAGGGAGAAATAAAACGTAGATTGATACCGCTTTCGGCGAGTTCCTTGAGGAAATAGATAGAACGCTTGACTAACGCACGATCAGCTTCAAGCGATGAAAACGTGGAGTTGAGGATTTGAACTTGAGCGTGAACTTCAGAGAGTAACATCATCTTTTGATTTGTGATGATGAGTTCTTCTTCGTCCTCGAGCTTCCTCTTCAAGCTTTCGTTCATAGGTTGTTCATGGCGGTTATGGTTATGGTTCTCCATGACTTTTGGAGGTTGACTTGTCTATAGATGCGTTGAATTTCGAATACAAGAATTTGGTGTTTGAATAAATTAGGTGATTATACTTATACCAGCAGCTTTGACGTTTTTAATTGCCGTCCAGGGTGTCATGTGTGTGTAGTTGTAACTACAGATGGGCGTATAAATCGGTTAACCGAATCAATCCGAAAACTGAACCATAAACGAATCAGTTTGAACCTGATTTTGCAAAAACCGGATTTTAGTAGTTGTAAATCCCCGTGTTAGAACCAGTTTAAAGTTTTTTACAAGTAACCGGCTTGGTAAAAACCGGTTTGCCTATGTATTAAGGACTGAGTTATTTATCTACAATATATCTAATTAATATCTATGATTAATCTCAACAGACTCCATTTAAGACTCAACAGTTGCCTTAAATATTCAGTAAATTAAGGCTCATCATTCCTTAAACATTCATTTATTTGTGGTAAATTGAACTCAATTTAAACATTCAAAATTGAAACGATGGACATTAATGGAAACCAGTTACCACATTTAATACAGATTGAAAGATTTAGTTGTGCACCAAAAATAGTCAACTTACAAATGCGAGGCCTGCGTTTTTATAATTCAAATCTGCAAACCTGTTTCAACCCGGTTCAAGAAAAACCAGTTTGGAACCGACCCCAACCGGTTACATCAGTTTATAGTCCAATGCTTCTAACCGGTTCGGGTTCAAACCGGTTTTGACTGCTTTGACCGAAAACCGGTTCGGTTTAACACAAAACCGGTTTATGTTAATAAACCGGTTTGTGCACCTCTAGTCGTAACCTCCTGGCGTGTTAGCCTGTTAGAAACTGCTATGTGCTTTAACTGTCACACCACCTACCGGCTACAACATAATATCTTTATAAATTATTAGCCTATCTTCTATGGAGCGGCAACATAGGCCTTCCACACAGAGGCGGATTCAGTGTTGTGTTAGGGAAGTGTGCCCCATCCATGTTGTTTCTACTTTCTAGTGGCCCAATCATAACTTTCTGACCCCAACAAACACAATTTTAATTTTGTTTTCACAAAATATCAATTAAGCTTAAATTGCATCAATTAGTTATTAATATAGTGATAAATTCTTTAGTTTAATTGGACTGTTATGAAAATTAGACCAAAATATCATTTCTTTTTTATAGTTCTACATCATTTAAATTTATAATTTTTTACTAGTAAAGTAACAACTTTGAGCTATGATAGGTTGGCAGCTGCTCAAAGGTTTTCGTCAATTATACCATATATTTTGTTTATTATGTTTTGATGAAATTTATTGCTTGCATTTCTATTTGTGGTTTAATTAATGTAATTTCTTTTGATCCGACCTATTTTAGTTTGACTTGACTCGTTCTAGGCTGACCATTTTTGGCACTCACTGGCTAAAATTCCTACATCCGTCACCGCTTCCACGTCATCACCAAGTATAAAATGGGGCTTGAAGCCCCTCTCCATAACGCCCAACTATGGTTTGTTGCCTTTTGTTGTCCCATTATATATATGCATATGTGTGTGTGTGAGAGAGAGAGAGAGAGAGATTCAGGCCCCACCTTACCCTATTTAATTTCTACCCGATTACCCACCAATTACAACATTTATATAAAAGTTATTATTTTTTTTTTTACTTTGGGTTCCCCTCACCTTCAAAAAAACAACAAAAACCAAAACACTTATGGAAGGGTTTGGTTGCTAAGGACAAAGTTCTCCCATGGTTAAGGACTACTAAGGAGCAAGAGCTACCAGTGACTTAATTTAACTCATTCATTGGAGATAGTGAAAGAAGGTAAATCTCTATTGATTTACATTATGATTTACAATACTATAAATAATAATACAATAGAGAGAATAATGGTAAGTTACAACAAACTTGACTATTTAATTTGAATATTGACTGGAGTAACTTTAGGAGAGAAATGTGAAGACTATTGACTTTGTTGAGTTTGTTGATTTGATTGAGTGATACGGTTGTTACCCCCCGGCAAGCGAAACGGCGGCGGATGTACGCGAAGCAAGTCTCGAAAATGTTCAAAGAGAGGTCTTGGCAAGCTCTTTGTGAATATATCCGCAAGTTGAATCTTGGTAGGAACAAATTTAGTGTGTAACTTTCCTGACATAACTAGCTCCCGAACAAAGTGATAATCCAAATCGATGTGTTTAGCACGCTTGTGAGAAATTGGATTTTGACTCATAAACAAAGCACTTTTGTTGTCGCATAAGAGAGTTGGCCGAGTTTTGGGAAGAGCATGTAGTTCCTGTAGCAAGTGAGTAACCCAAACAATTTCAGCTGCAGCATTCGCCATTGCCCGATACTCTGATTCACAGCTTGATCATGATACCGTCGGTTGTTTCTTTGCACTCCATGAGATCAAGTTTCCGCCTAAGAAAATTGAGTAACCATAAGTTGACCTTCTAGTTTCGATACACCTAGCCCAATCCGCATCCGAATACCCTAAAGTTGAAGCAGTAGTTGGTCGCGTGAAAACTAAACCATGGGAGATTGTTCCTTTGACATAACGGATAATACGTTTAACAAGTTGAAAGTGGTGGTCGGTTGGGGAGTGAAGGTATTGGCAGGCTTGATTGACGGCGTAGGAGAGGTCGGGACGGGTGATGGTGAGGTATTAAAGAGCTTCAACGAGGGAACGGTAAAGGGTAGGGTCGGAGAAAGGATCACTTTCTTCGGTGAAAGTGTCGGTTGAGGCGAGTGGAGTGGGTGTCGGTTTGGCTTCGGTCAGGCCGGCTCGGGTTAGAATGTCATTGGCGTATTTGGTTTGGGTGAGAAAAAAACCATTGCTGTCATGAACTACTTCAAGACCAAGGAAGTAACTTAGCAAACCGAGGTCTTTGATGGCAAATTTCTGATGTAGCCTGGCCGTAAAAGAGGTGATCATGGAGGAATTATTTCTAGTGAGTATTAGATCATCTACATATACAAGGAGATACATGATGGAGTCTCCTTGACAATAGATAAAGAGCGATGGATCGGTGCGGCTACATGTGAAACCAAAAGAAAGAAGGAACGAGCTCAACCGTTAGAACCAAGCTCTAGGAGCTTGTTTCAAACCATAGAATGCTTTTTTTAGTTTGCACACATGATTCGGAAATTTGGAATCGATAAACCCGGGAGGTTGTTCCATGTAAACGGTTTCTGAAAGATGACCGTTTAAGAACGCATTGTTTACATCTAGTTGGCGAAGAGACCAACGATTAACGACGGCTAATGATTGAACAATGCGAATGGTGGATGCCTTCACAACCGGGCTAAACGTGTGATTAAAGTCTAGTCCTGGTATTTGAGTGAAGCCTTGTGCAACGAGGCGTGCTTTGTGCCGATCAAGCGATCCATCCGAACGGTATTTGGTTCGGAATACCCATTTGGAGCCTACAATATTTGTAGAAGATGGGCAAGGCACAAGTGACCACGTGCGATTTCGGGTGAGAGCCGAAAGCTCATCTTGCATTGAACTCATCCAATGAGAGTGTTTTGAAGCACTTTTGAAGCCTTTAGGGACACTGTTAGTAAGCAGAGCCTCATGGAGGCAAGAGTGCATTATGGTAGCAAGGTAGGTCGTGTGTTTCGGATTGGGTTTGAAGGTGCCAACTTTAGAACGAGTTGTTATGGGATGAGATGAAGCAATGGGAGAGGGGGATGGGGTGGGAACGGGTGAGATTAGAGATGGAGGAGGGGTGGTGGACGGGGGTGGTGTTGATGGTGGTGGTGATGGTGGTAGAGAGTGTTGATGTTGTAAGGATGGGTTATGAGCCGATGATGAATTATCGGTGGAAGGAGGAATGGATTGAGAGTCACAGAGAGAACATGCTTGGGATAGAGTGGTGGTGGTAGTTGGAGTTTGTTGAGTTGTTGGTGATTGAGCGGATGGATTGGAGGAGGTGGTTGAGGATTGAGTGGATAAGTTAGGTGGACTTTGTTGATTGAATGGGGAGTGGGCCGAGGGGTTGGGTTCAGGAGGGGAGGAGTGAGTGGAAGTAGGTGATGGATTATTATTAGTGGGATGGGCCGTGGGTATAGGAGGAAGAATGGGCTCATCAGTTGTGGAATGAGCCGAAGGGTGTGGAACAGTTGTGGTTTCATCAAAAGTGGATAGGAATAATGAAGCAATATCCGATTGTGAGGAGTTGTCCACACATGGAAATGAGGTTTCATCAAATCGAGCATGTCGGGTGGTATACATACGTGAGGATATAGGATCGAAGCATTTGTAACCTTTGTATTGAGGAGCGTATCATAAGAAAATACAATGTATACTTCGAGGTGCAAGTTTATGGGGAGCATAATCACGCAAGTATGGATAAACACGACATCCAAATATACGAAAGTTTGAATAATTTGGCGCCGTAGAAAATAAAATTTCAAATGGAGATTTGTCATTTAAAATTTTAGTTGGCAAGCGATTAATGATGTATGTGGCGGAACTAAAGGCATCAATCCAATGAGTGATAGGAACACTCGCATGGAAAAGCATAGCGAGATCGGTTTCTACTATGTGTCGATGCTTTCTTTCGGCACGACCGTTTTGAGGAGCGGTATACGGACATGAAAAACGATGAAATGTGCCATTTTCATCAAATATTTTTCGCACGTATTGATTGACAAATTCCGTGCCACCATCACTTTGGAAAACCTTTATTTCGCGTGAAAATTGAGTTTGAACGAAACGCAAAAAGGTTTGAAGAACCGAATAAAAATTGGTTTTGTGCTTAAGAGGATACAACCAAGAGAATCTAGAAAAGTCATCCACAAACACAACATAGTATTTATATCCATCTTTACTGGTTATTGGTGATGGTCCCCATAGATCACAATGAACGAGATCTAGAGGAAAAGAAGCACGCTTTTTCATTCAAATGTAAATGGAAATTTATGTGATTTAGCAAGTTGACATGAAGAACATAAAGTAGGCTTAGGTAAAATAGATGTAAAAGATAAAAAACCAAGTCTTTTTAATACAAGAATAATGTCAAAAGCAACATGACCCAAACGATTATGCCACAATTCAAAAGAGGCATTATTAGACGAAACAAAAGCAACAAAAGCAAAAGACTTGTCCCGGAGCACGTAAAGACCGTTTTCACACCGACCTTGAGCGAGAGGTTGGCTTGTTTTCCGGTACTGGATTATAAAAAAAGAGTTAGAAAAAAGAACATCAACGGGAAAATCATTTGTCAACTTGCTAATAGAAAGAAGGTTACGGGTTAAAGATGGAACAACCAAAACATCATTTAATTTAACATGTGTGGTTAACGAGACATGACCTTTGTGAGTAATGGGCAGAGATTGACCATTACCAAAGGTGACCGAAGACCCTCCTTTGTAAGGAGAAAAGGAAGATAAATTACCAGTGTCATCGGTCATGTGACGATCTGCTCCCGTGTCGGTAGCCCAATCGGGAGCATCCTCATTTTGAACATGACATTGAGCGTGAAAAGCACGAGCAATATCTTCGTTTCCAGAAGCCGAGGCCACGAAGGATGAGAGTTTTGGACACTTATTTGCAAAGTGTCCATGGTGCGGCACAGTTGGCAATGTGGTGGCCGACGGGTTCCATTGGAGGAGGAGCTAGAGGAGCCGGATGATTGACCACGGGTATAGGAACCGGATGAAGAACCGCGTTTCTGGTTGCGGTTTTAGGAAGAGCCAGTGGACTGAGTTTGGTTGTTGTGAGCAATAAAAGCCACGGGTGGGTTGGATGGGGGGTTAATGGCTAAAAGAAATTGCTCTTGGCTCTCAGCTTTTGTGAGTAAGTCAAGAAAGGGAAGCGGTTCACGGGTGGTGCGGATTGCGGTGGACCAACTCTCAAAAGTAGACCCTAGACCACAGAGGAACCAATGAGTTTTGTCTGTGTCTTTAACAGGATGGCCAATAGCAGAGAGTTGATCACAGATGGCCTTGAATCGACGACCGTAATCTGCTACGGTTGAGGATCCTTTCGTCAGGCGACGAAGATTATCATTGAGAAGATGCATCCGTTCAAGAGAGGTGTTGCTGTAGGCCGCTTCAAGGGCGGTCCAGATTTGGCGAGAAGTGGTTAAGCTAAGAATTTCAGCAACAGCCTCTTCGGTGAGTGAAGAGTTAAGAATGAGGATGGCCTGTTGATCGGAAATCGACCAGGCCGCGAACTCGGGGTTAGGCTGCTCAACAGAGGCGACGGTAATTGATTTTGGGGGTGGAGGGATAGAGCCATCGACATGGCCGAGGAGCTCTTGGTTAGCAAGAAGTGGAAGTAATTGATTTTGCCAATAGAGATAGTTAGTGGAAGAGAGTTTGATTGTGAGCATGTAGAGAATGGTGGCCATGGGAAGCTTAGTTTCGATGGTGGTGGAGGAAGAGGAGGAAGCGTTGGTGGTCATGATGGTGATGGTGATGGTGAGGGTGAGGGTGAGGGTGATCGGCTGATTGAGAAGTTTACAGGGAATAGGATCTTGAGGGTGATACCATGAAAGAATGTAAATCTCTATTGATTTACATTATGATTTACAATACTATAAATAATAATACAATGGAGAGAATAATGGTAAGTTACAACAAACTTGACTATTCAATTTGAATATTGACCGGAGTAACTTTAAGAGAGAAATGTGGAGACTATTGACTTTGTTGAGTTTGTTGATTTGATTGAGTGATACGGTTGTTAGATAGGCTTACGGTAAAAAACGAAAAAGAAAAAAAAAGGTGTAATCGTATTAATTATGTCATCTGTCCAAACCCAAAATCTATCTACTGATTACATAACAAGACTCTTACTAAACAGCAAGCAGCAGCCCACCATCAAAAGCCCAAGTTGCCCAGCATTAAGCCTAAATATACGTCTTCAACTGTTAAGCCCTTTAATTCTCCAATTACCAGCCCAGTCACATGTAAGAAATACAAAAGAAATGTAAAACCGTTAAACATCCAAGCAACCTATTCGGACACAACACGTGTTATATTTTCAACACAAGCACTTAAAAAAATCATACAACATGGCCAAGTCAACCTTTTTGGAGGCCTAAAACAAACTCTAACAAGAGAAAATGACACAAACCTATTAACAAAAACATATTAAGTTTTGAGAGTTACTAAATTTCAACATATAAATTACTATCTTTCCCCACAAACAAACTTCAATGTATCATGGTTTCCCATCAAAAGGTTTCAAATCATCCAGACATCATAATCATACTCAAAATCCGATAATTCGCAAACACAAAAAAAAATTGTCACCATTGTAAATTATTGCCATCGTTATTGAATGAAAAACACCCTGATTATGCATGTTGCTAAAGAAGCCTCTATATGAGCCTCGAACATGGTACAAATGGTTTGCAAACTATGTGTTCCGCTTTGGGTTAACTCATAGTAAATGCGATAGTTCTTTATTTATCGTAAAGTAAATGAATTAGCCTATATTCTTATATACGTGGATGCCATCATCTTGACTACCTCATCTGAAACTCTTTATCCATCATGGGACTTCTAATTTCAGAATTTGCCAAGGATTTTGTTCCGTTGAAATATTATGTCCTCGAGATATCAGACCGGTACGATAGTACGGGTCAGGTAGGGTTGTAAACGAACCGAACCTGACGAGAGTTACAATTCCACGTACTAACAAAATATAATTCATTGATAAATTTACTACTACTACTACTACTACTAATAATAATAATAATAATAATAATAATAATAATAATAATAATAGATCAAATGATAAGCCAATGATAAAAATTAATTCGCTTATGTGTATGTAATTTGGTTTTAAAAACTACAATATAGTGTGTGGTTAGAGATCCTTAAGTACTGTAAGTTCAAAACACCTTTTCATTATATATCTAGCACTTGAGCCCGATTTATCTTTATATATTATAACCTTCTATTGAATAAAATGAATCAACTAAGTACTTTACTATGGTCCTTCCAAGCTCTCATCATTCATGATTGTGGACTAATTATGCTTTAAAAACCCTAAGTATGAACTCATCTCTGCAACATATTGTAAATATAAGTTCAAAACAAAACTATAATTTCATATCATTATTCATGCCACAACAATCTAACTCTAATTGGCACCAAAACCCATTAAAAAAACTCCTAAAATAAAATGTTTTCACAACCAGAATAGTCAAAAACAAGATTCAAACCCAGATGCTCAAACTTAATAACTTATAACGTATCCACTACACTAGTTGTCTGGCTTTGTAAGGGGGTTCACTCCAACTTTATAAGAGAGTTCACTCCAGTTTTTCTATATAACGTACCATTATAATTTCAAAACTCTGAGGGTTCTCATGAACCCCTTCGGACAACGTAGGTACGGCCCTGGTAGTAGAATGGTAGGTGGTTATATATATATTTTTTAAAGTGCACCATTCTAATAAAATCACCTTGTTATTTTTCGTAGATGACAGACAAGTTGACAACTTAACTTGTCAAAGTGACTATTTCGGTCTAACCTTTCAAACTGTCAGTGATATAAATAAGGCAAAACATACATACAATGAAACATGTAATTAATGAAATAATAATAATTGTACTAGTAGTTTGTGTTATATGTGACCCCTACTTGCAAATTTCATTATTTAGACGAGATCACCGACCATTGATGGGATGAGACGATTCACAACAGTGTCGGGTACCAAACAATTTACCAGAATATTTACTGTGAACTTCGTATACTTAATACATATTTGGTTTCACTATGAATTGAAGTAAGTTTTATCTAAACGATGAACATATGTCACATGTACATTATTGGTTCTATAGACTAGGCCAGGAAAGGCATTTGCGTCACGCAAAATACAACAAACGTATATGGTATAACTATGTTGGTTTACCATTTGTAAGTGTCATGCTATACCATATAATGATATAACTATGTAATTATACCATATAAATTTGTAGTTATAATCGTATAACTGTACATTTGAAATGATACAACACAATTATAACTGACCAATGCAATTATACTGGTAAACCAATACAATTTCGCATAGTATAATACACTTTGTTTCAAATTCTTTTGAAGTGTGCATGTGTGTGTATTAGTATTTTGCTCATATCGAAAGAACATCCACATTGAAATTCTTAGGATGTGGGCTATACCTTATTGCGCATCACTAGTGGTGTTGAGGTGGCACCAGTTGCCTCACGCGAACATCGCGTCCCCCACCCCCAGACCATCAGTGGCTGGGTCTCAATGACCTATCACGCACACACACATGCCCACTCAGATTTTATTTTCTTTTTTTGTTTCTTTTCAACTAATATAAATAAACTGAATGATCTGGATTACCCTTTCTTTTTCTTTCTCTTGTGTATCAAAAAGAATATGAAAACCACATAAGCACTCAATTATATTAGTGGGTGTCATTGTGGGACTAACCCACATGATTAGGTGGGATGTATTTGAGTTCAATTTCAAGTAAAAGTCTAAATTTGGTGTAATTTAAGAGTTGGTAATTTAGAAGTTAGCAGAGGTAGAAGTAACATTTGACATTAAAAAACAAAAACTTAATTATAATAAGTTGGATGATTATGTAACCACATGACGTCTTCTCTTTCTCTCTACGATATATATTTAGAGCATGCATATGAATGTTTTATTCAACTTATACTTAATACTTATAGCATATATTTATCTTGTATTTTTGAGTTTGTGTCAAGAAATTAGTTTTTTTTTATATAAATATCATTCGAGGCAGGTTAAAACAAAATCACGTGCTAGTGGAGGAGTTGGGTTCTCAGGCTGATTGCACCTGGTTAATATCAATTATGTAATGAAGACCAGCATTGACCCGGAGTTAGAGACAAGGTGGGCTTCTGCCCGAGGCTCACTCTCCCCAGGAGCTATAACTATTAATTAAAAAACTATTTATATTCTACATATTAGTTTATTTTAATACGAAAGCTTACCAAATATCTCTTTAGCGCAACGGAAATAATGTTTGTGTCTATGTAACCAAAGGTTTTGGATTCAAACTATACTCTAGGAGTGACATTTGTTTTATTAAATTTTAAAGACTTATTTCTTTTTACTCGACCCATATTCCGGAATATTTATGGGTTCTTCGAGACAACCACAACGTTGTATATGTATTGCATTTTAGTCGTCCACTTTTCATAAGATCAAATATAATTATGATAACATATTGAGCTAGTTGCATCTCTATAAAACTTAATTATGTTATTTGTCGTCCTTTTAAACCAATATGAATTAACAGAAAAAAAAAACAAAAATTTTAATATTATTTTTAATAACAGGTAATTGAGTAAGTATGTACTCTATTGGAAGGTGTCACATTATGAAGTGAGCAGGGCCGGGGCCGGAGCGAGAAATGAGCACCGTCGGTGAATAGAATGAAGAGGCCCTTAATTGTGAAAATAGCAGCAGACTTTCTATATTTGACCCGGTTCAGATACTATTATTAACCGGTTATAATTGTCCTGGACCATTTTTTAATTGTTGTGCACCACTTGCTCTTGTACATCTTTAACTATTTCTCAATACCTTTGACTATTATTATTTTTTATTTTGTTTTTCTATAAAAATGAATGTGTTATTATGTAGTAATTATTGTCATAGTAATTATTATGTTATATGCACATTAATTATTTTTAATTGTTTGCCAAAGAAAGTGAAAAGCTATTGTGAAATTGAGACTCATATTTGTTGACCTAATTAGTAGTTAGATGTATGTGCATGACAATTCATTACTGATATGACTAGATAAGTGTTCACGTGTGGGGACATTATTAACAAACCAAAAGATCCTCTTTCATAGTTCATTATGATGTCGCATATAAATATTTTTTTTTTCATTTTTGACTTTTTAATATTGATTGAAAATATAAGTTGTGACGACGTACACGTAAAACTTTATATTGGTTCAATATACTTTTGTCTTCAACGAATGTAATATACTTTTATCTTCAACGAATGGCCCGACATTCTATCACTCGAACCCAGGGCTAGCTGGTTCTCTCCATGTGTTGAGACGTATCAGTTGATTACCCATTTTTAGTCATTCATTGAATGATAAATCAATACAAGTGATGAAGATAAACAATTTCCCATATTGTAGGGTGAATCTTGAAAGATATGAAATATCTCCCTCCAAAACGTTCATACGCCTTTCATCGAATACGGATTTCCATATAATTCTTTATGTATATATGAGATTGAGTATGGAATTCTGTCAAATCTCTAAAGTTTGATGTTCTTTAATCAACTTAAGCAACAAATCAGTGAAAGGAAACATTACATAAGGCTTATTTATATTTACTTCTTTTAGCACTCTATTCAAATTTGAGGTTAAATCAATAAATAATGGATATTAGATACCTTATGAATCTTTCAGTTTTATGTCAGATACGTTTAAATAAAGAATAAGTCATATTGATTCAAAACATTGAACGTAAAGCTTGAGTTCTACTAAACCTTACAAGTCAAAACTCAAAACTTGGCCCGAGCTCGATTGAGTCTCCATGTAGAATTAATTTATACTTGTGAGCTAGGTTAACTTGATTATCGTTAATGAAAGAAAACACAATTAAAGATTCCATATGATAATTTTGAATATCATTCAGTTATATGATATTTCAATAATCTAAAATATTTGTAAATCACTTTAATAACTCACAATTGACAAGTCACTTTAAAGTTTTAACATATCAGTAATATTCGCTGTGAAAAATACTCGTCGATGAAAATGATAGTCGCCACTGTTTTATTACTAATTGAACACCACGTGGGTTTCACTGCAACCATGATACAACAACATTTTACAAAATACCTAAAATGCAAAAATAATAATAATAATAATAATAATCTAAAACACTTAACGGCCGTCAACAAGTTGACTAACGGCAGCACTTTTACACGGACTCGGAGGTAAACTACTAGTTCCAGATGCTACAAGTCGCTGAACAAAGTTCTCGATTCTCTGTCCGTTAGTCTCCGTTAGTAATCGCTTACCGCCAAACGGCAACGACCCCACACCTCTCTCAGTCAACACCTCCTCCGTTGTCGCCCCAATTCCGCCGTTCAAGTAACCATTCGCCTACAAAATCGATATTAGACACAATGCAATTAATATAATGAGATAGTTAAGTATACAAAGATTGATCTAATACAAACAATATTTACCGTGTAATGTGTGCGAATCAAATGGGAAAAAAATTAAAGCATGGTAACATTATGGTAAACACTTATATAACGTAATAATTATACAATCACACAACATAACTGAAGTCATAAAATTACACTTCAAACACTACAAGTAACGTAAAATTACACTACTTGTAACCGTGTGATTTTACTATTTTAGTTATTTTATTTTATATAGCGTAATTACTTTAAACAAGTATCAATTTACCAAAATGCCACATCATCTCTCTTTCGCTTCATATCATATGTTTTTTTTTTACTTTATATATTAACCGCGCCAAAAAAAAACATAACATCCTCATTTACACACATTTAAGAGTTTAACTGTCAGTAAACATTACCTGAATCCTAACGTAATCCATATGATTCCAACAAAACGCGTTACCCAACATTTGATCAACAGTTTCCGACACGCCATCGCGCACAACACCAACAACATAATCACTCCGACAATAACCACGCCGACCAACCTTCCGTTGCGCCGCACAATTCAACTGACCGTTACCAATCGAAAGAACCAACAGATCTTCAACACCCATAACCGACGGAAAATCGCGCTTATTATGCAAAACATGAGTCACAACAGCAGCAGACGGATTATTCATCACTAAACCCCCATCAACAGCCAAACAAGCCGTCTTACCGTCAATCGAATCCAACCGAAACGGCTTAAACATCGACGGATCAGCCGACGTGGCACGACACACCTTCCAGAGCTCGAAATTAAAGCTAGCCGATTCACAAGCATCAGCTCGCGAGAACACAAACGGGGCCGAGCTGTTTAGATCGTAACACGGGACAAGCATCGGCTTACACGTGTCCGCCAACGTCAAAACCTTACTGTCATTGTCTCTAGTAAACACTTGTTTCAAAACCTTTTCAATACTTTTGTCCGAAAACATCCGTTTTCGGTTAACAATGCCAACTTGTATCACCTTAAACAATTCATTTCTGTTCTCAGATACAAATTTAATCGCTTGTTTGGCCGAGAACAGCGGACGGCCAGTACCGTCGTCCGCATTGATCATTGCTGCAACCACAGCTCCGATTCCAGTACCCGCAATAATATCGAAGAAATCGACGATTCGAGAGTTGGAATTGCCGGTTTTGAGTTGGATCTGGTGTTCGAGGTGGATTAAGGCGGGACCGGAAGGTACGGCGGTGGTTCCGCCGCCGTCGATGGTGAGGATACGTATCTTCTTGTTGGGTTGAGATAGTAGCCATTGTTGTTCAAGCTTTGAGAATATTTCTAGTGTGACATTGGTAAGGTCCATATTATTGTTATGGGTTTAATTTTGTAAGTGATTTGAGAGTAATAATGGTAATGTGATTGATTTGATGATGAGAATATACGTGGAGGGTTTAAGGTTAGAGTTACTCAGAGTTGTTCTCACAGTTCTAGGAACTGGACTCAGAGTGTGTGTTTGTTTAAAGGAGATGATGATGGAACAGCCACTAATATTCTTGTATATATAATGCCAGTGTGTAAATATATTTATATTTTATATAGTATGTAATAATATTTTATGGTAAGCATAAAATAATTAGGAACATTGCATTTATAATGAAATAAATATCTTGCCTTACAAGTTTGTAGTAATATAGAATTCAATTAATAATGTTTATAAGGTCACCAGGGCATCTATAGTGGTCACGTCTAAGAAGCTGAGGAGCAGGTGAGAAACAAACGTGGTGGCACTTTTGGGGCGTGGTCCGCGTGGAGGGCGTTTGGGGCGGAGACGTCGTTCTACAAAGTGTGTTTGGGGCAGTTTGTCGCTACACCTCAGACGTGTGTTTATAAACATATGTGCATTTTGCATCTTAAAATATATTTTTATCATCATATTACTGAAAATGAGTTATTTTGTTCAAGTGTATATTTACTGGTCACAACTCACAAGTGAGGATTCTGTCAAGTTAGTAAGAATGTGGCATCAAGGAACAAGTCAAGAACACTTATAATTGATCAAAATATTAAAAATGACAAGAAATTATATGCCTATGGGTGTAAATTATGTCACACCACCGTATTTTACACCGACCTTCTCTTTCTTAGCATATTTACATCGCGTAAACAGTTCATCAGCTAGCTGTAAACATAATCCAAGTTGGCTAGGTTTCAACACCCCTTGACATAAATTTACAGTGCACACGTAAGTCTTATGATAATTGTAAATTTGTAATTTGTAATTTGTAATTTGTAATAAAACATTAAAATATTGATGGTTAATAATCGTCATATATATCTCGTTTGAAGCATTAAGTATAAATATTTATGTTCTTTTTGGTTCTTTAAATAAGTTGGTTGTACATCATACATTTTCAATTTTCGTAGACAAGTTATTTATATTTAGTTGTGTGAACATCATGTAATTTGGCCCTACAAGTAGAGATGGCCAAAAAAACCGGTTGGTTTACCGGTTTAAACCGGAAACCGGTTTTTACGAAAACCGGAAACCGGTTTTTACGAAAACCGGTTTTTTAAAAACCGGTTTGACCGGTTTAGAAACCGCCGGTTCGTCTTTCGGTTACAAGTTCTAGATCCAAAACCGGTTAACGAACCGGTTAATGGAAAAACCGGTTTTTTTATTAACCGGTTATGGAAAAACCGGTTAACCGGTTTATAAAAAAACCGGTTAACCGGTTTATAAAAAAACCGGTTTATAACGGCTATATGCCCGTTTTTTTTGTTTTTGGACCGTTTTTTTTTTTACCATTTTACCCCCACAAACATCTATATATAGTTTAGGTTGGGTATTGGTTAGATCACACTCGATTATACAACTCCAAACGCTCTAAACGTTTATTTCATACGCGATTATTTTGTTATCTCACGCTCAATTATACCACATTACCACTCCATACGCTCTTATTTCGTAGTCGTTTATTTCATACTCGAGTATACCACTCTTATTTCGTAGTCGATTATCATGGCCTCCCAAAGTGCTGCTTCATCCGTCAACATGGGTGCCTCGAACACGGGAGAAACGGTCGTTCGGGTCATCCCAACGAAACGAAACCATGATGTTTGGCAACATTTCGACCTATGCGAAATGTCTAACGGTAGCTAAAAAGCTCGATGCAAACATTGTTTGAAGTTTTATGGCAAAGATGCAAACTCCACTTTAAAAGCGCATGTACAAAGGCCCTTTTGCAAGGCCTTGAAGGACGAATCGGGAAGTAGTTCGCAGCCGGAGATGACGAATCAAGGAGCGGTGTTTACGTACGACGTTGAAGCGGTACGTCAACAGTTTTCAAACTTTGTGATTCAACAAACACTTCCTTTCAACCACTTCGACAACCCTCAATTCACGGAGATGATGCAAAACTATGTTCAACCACGCTACCAACACGTAAGTCGTTCGACCCTTAGAAGAGATTGTCTTAAAGCATGGAAAAACGTTAAATCCGAACTAATTTCATACTTTTCAAACTTACAAACTGGTGTAAACTTAACAACGGATGTGTGGTCGGTACCTCATGGTTCGCCCGACTCATACATTTGTGTGACGGCTCATTGGGTTGACCCCGAGTCGTGGCAAATGATGAAACGAACCGTTGCGTTTCAATTGTTTGATTACCCGCACACGGGTAGAAATATTTTTCAAATCTTGGATAAAGTCATTCGACAATACAAGATTGAACATAAAATCTTTTCAATTTCGTTTGATAACGCGTCCAACAATACGGCCGCGGTTGGCCATTTAAAATTAAAGTATAAACCTATTTGTGATGGAGCGTTTTTTCATAGCCGATGCATTGCACATATTATCAACTTGGCCGTGCAAGATGGGTTAAACGTGATCGAAACGCAAAGAAACAATTTTAAAAGAATGTTACGAGATGTTTTTAGCAACAATAAAACATTTTCAAGATACAAAAAATTTTGTGTAGAAGCTAATTGTCAATGGTTGGGGCCAAATTGGGATTGTCCAACAAGATGGAACTCGACTTGTAATATGTTTGAGAAAGCCATCCAACAAAAAGAATCATTAATTGCGTTTCATCAAATTTTGTCAAGTAGGGGTAAATGTGCACCGTACGATCCTAGAAACTGGTTATTGATTGAGATCGTTACGGAGGTCCTTCAAATTTTTAAATCTTGCACAACTAGTTTATCCGGGGTTTACTATCCAACAAGCCCCATTGCTTTACCAAAAATTGCTGTCATGTGCACAAAGTTGAGTGAACTTCATTGTAGGGGTGCACCTTATTTTGATATGGGTGTAAAAATGAAAGAAAAATTTAGAAAATATTTTCAAGAACTACCCGCTGTTTTGACATGTGCTGCTGCGTTAAACCCTTGCATCAATGTTGGTAGTGTTGAAGCTTTAATAGAAAAAATTTGTGATGAGCTAGGGTTAAACGACGATCAAAACCCCTATTATAGCCAAACTTTAAAGAATGCTTTCAACACCACCTTGTCAAACATGTATGATGTCTACCTTACAAAATACGGGTCGTCTTCCCAAATTCATGACTCGTTAAGAGCTGTTGCCCAATCCCAATCCCAAACCGACCTTGAAATGGGGATGTACTACATGATTTGGGAAGACGCCGGTAAACGTCAAAAGGTAAACACCCCAAGCAGTGAACTTGGAAGGTATGGTGGTACCAACTTTGTGAAACACATGACTCCGGATGAATTTAGAAGTCTTGATTTGCTGGCTTGGTGGAGAGGTAAGGAGGATGAGTTTCCGATCCTCGCCGCCATGGCCAAAGATTTACTAACGGTCCAAGCTTCCACGGTAGCTTCGGAGTCTGCTTTTTCTGTTTCTGGCAGGGTTATATCGATTAGGAGGACTCGACTCACTGCACCAGCTATAGAGATGTCGATTTGCTACAAGGATTACTTGGACTCTTTAGATAGGGCACAACATCAACGCTCACTCGAGGGGGAAATGGAGTATGAAGCGGGCTTGTATGAAGACGAGGTCAATGAAGGACACACTCAACCAATGACCGATGAAGAAGCCGCGTACGACGATTACCTAAGAAATAGCTCGGGATCGGGTAGCGAAGAAAATTAGTTAAAGAAACAGCAAACATGGAGGCAAATCATGAACAAACTGCGATTGGGAACAACAGGAGCATCTGCTAGTTCACGATTTAATGTTTGTATTTTTGAGTTAAATCATGAACAACAGTTCTTGGCAGAGATTTCTTCAGTGTTAATGATTTAATGTTTGTATTTTTGAGTTACGAATATGCGATAACGATTTAATGTTTGTATTTTTAATGTAAAAACTATAAATGAAAGTTATGTGTTTTTAATCTTTGGTTTGTTGAAAACACATTCACCAACACACACTCATACTCATCTTCCAAGCAAAGAACCCTAACAACGAAAGCAAAGAATGGCTTCGGTCAGTCCGTTTTGCCTTTTAGTTACCGTTTTGCCTTGTAGTTACCGGTTTGTTTATACTGTGAAAAAATAATGGTCTTCATTAAGTACAAAATATAAAAAACAAATATTCGTATTTGAAACCGCGAAATTTAAAAAAAAAAAAAAAAAAAACCGGTTAATAAAAAAAACCGGTTAATAAAAAAACCGGTTTATTAACCGGTTCTAACCGGTTTCTAAACCGGTCCTAACCGGTTAGACCGGTTAGGGTTTTGACAGCAAAAAACCGGTTATTAACCGGTCCGGTTATTAACCGAACCGGTTTTTTTCCGGGCAAAAAAAAAACCGGTCCGGTTAATAACCTTACCGGTTTTTTTAAAAAAACCGGTTTGTGCACCTCTACCTACAAGTTTCTTGGATATTTTTATATAACATATAAATAATTATTTTTTTTGGATTATACGCTATAAATGTATAAATTCACAAGATGAGTATGCCACAAGTTTGATTATAAATTCTTAGTTTAAATAAATTCAGTGATATGTGCAATATTGTATTAGTACTCACACTTGATTATTTTCTATTTAATTACAATGAACTATGGTTTGTTTTAGAGGTGAATATTTTTTGTTTTTCTAGATAATATTCTTAAATCTATAAGTTTTAAATTGGGTGTTGTATCGGAATGAACTTCTTAGCAAAGTCGGGTTCATACTTTCTTAACACGTATTTACCTACAAATTTAGTGGGCTCATATTTTTAATTATGCTCGTTTAAGATATAAACTTAACTTACAGATCCTCTAAATCGTATCAAAGCTACATTTGTTCACTATGATAGTAGAACCCTTAATCAACTGAAAAGATACATTTTATTATACACTTTAGAACTTTTAGGCTACAAGCCCTTTTGCTAATCGTGTATGGGTTTGATATATAAGATTTAATTACACTTTGATACCGAGAATACAAGCCCTTTGGCTATCGTGTAATTGATATATAAGATTTGGATGTTTTCTAAGTACAACTCGAAACCCAGTTAGAATTTTATTAATTGTGATAAAATTGTAGCTACGCACATTTTACAATCCACTAAATAAACTTCTAAATTACAAATAACTCGATTATTATTAGCGTTACCTCTGCTTATGCTATTATTGGTATCTTAGTATCTCAAAATAACTCATTTAAGAAGAAAGATTCTTTATATGATCATTTTTTTGTATATTCTAAAAATAGCAATACAAAACTCGTCGGTGGTGAGAAGTTTGAACCAAATCCGTCGACGTCGACGAGTTTTGTTTGAGCCAATCAAAACCAGCAAGCCAGCCACGTGTTGTAAATTCATCAAGGGCAACAACTTTTGATTGAAATCCGTCAGCTATGACAAATTTTGAATCAAACTCGTTGTCCCATGGAATGACATAATAATTGGACCGAAAAAGAAGTTATGAATTCCACGCTCATCGACTATGGTTGTACTATGGGCAACGACTCACAAATGTTAACTATAAGAAAACTCATTCAATCATCTTCTAATTATGTGGTTATGTTTTTGTAATAAACATAATTAAATATTACTTACTTTTAATCTTACATTTTTTGTAATATTATTTATGTTATTTTTTAATTTTAGTTATTTTTTGCACAGGTTTTTTTTATAATTAACAGGAAAATAGTTTAATAGGTTAATATTTAATATTTTATTTATGTTTGAAAAGGATGGATAGTGGGTTGAGCTAGGCCAGTGCCCCTCCCGAATTAATAGGGATGATAATGGGTTGGGTTTGGGTCGGATTTAGGTATTTCTAAACCCATACCCGGTTATGAAAGTCCGTCTAAACCCGTCCCAAACCCATCGGGTTTTAATCGGATAATTACCCGTCGGGTATCGGGTTTTCTCGTCATGTTTCGGGTTTCTTATCGGGTTTTGATTAAATACCCAAAGGGTGTATCCGGCTCAAAACCCGTTAGGTTTATATCGGGTTTTGAATAAATATAACTAATCGATTACAAAGATGGTTACCATAAAGATAGAATGTCTCAAATAATTGACATAAACAAGTTCCGACAAATAATTTACTTGGAATATATTATATATATAATATAATAAGCTATATTGGGTACATCGGGTATATAATCGGGTAAATGGGTTTATGTTATCGGGTAATCGGGTATATTAAAAATCCCAAACCCGTCCCAAACCCGCGAAAAATTTCAAAACTAATCCCAAACCCGTCCCAAACCCTAATGGGTCGGGTATTACCCGTCCCACTTATATCGGGTTTCGGGTTTTCCTATCGGGTTTGGGTTTAATTGACATCCCTACGAATTGGGTTGATTTGGGTTTAATTATGTTTGGTGTGAGTTCATTTGGGGTGCTATTTTACAAATATATAAGATGTTAAAACTTTGGGCATAGAGTTAGTTTTAGAAAAATGATGTAATTTAGAAGTAGTGTGGTTTGTAGTTAAAAAAATGTTAAGTATTATCATAACAATATTAATTTTAATTTGTTTACAATAAAGTAGAACTAGTCTTGAATACGAGACTAAACAGTCAGACCGGTAATCAATACCACCTCTAGGTCAATTTCTAAAGTTGATGTTCAAGTCATATTTTATAGAATTTAATTTTAGTTTTCGTTTTTCAAAAAATATATTTCTTTTCATTTTATAAACTTAATATAGTATTTATACTAAAATGTAACTATTCTGTAAATTTATGACGTTATCCTGTTCGTGAGTTTAATTTAACTTGTCCGACTATTAAACTGGTGAGATGGTCGTTTTGATAACTCATGAAAACATTTATTAAAAAGATTTAGGTTATCATTCTAAACAATTGATTCTTAATTTATTTTTTTTACTATATCACAAAATTTAATGTATTTTATTATTATATCAAACATGTGTGTTCAATTCTCTTATTTTCTTAAAAAAACATATTAACAACTATATTAAACTCTTTAAAATCAGCTTTTAAGTCAATTCTTTTTAGTTGATTAACTAAAAAAAAACATCGACTACCTCTTGGGGGCAGTGGCATCAAACATTTATCCCTATCTTTCACAAAATAGACTTCATTTGGATTGGAAGTAGATTTTATTGGGTGCGTATACGATATTAAAAAAACTACAAAGCTAATATGAACTATCGGAAAGTGAGAAGTTTGAAACATTCTATTAAATATCCGTTCCAACTAGTATTTGGATTTACTATTTTTCTCGTTTAATAAAATAATTATCATCTTCTAGTTTTATTTGTGATCTACGAGACATGTATGTATAGGTTTGAAGTTCTCTCTACAATAAACCTATTTAACCAATTTTGTATTTATCTTTTTAAATTCATCGTCAATAGTATAAGATTAACCAGTTTTATAATTTAACAGAACATGTAATGTGACAGTTTTATAGTAAAAGACGTAACTTTATAGATTCTTGATTTAAACTAGTTACACATGCAAGACCATAACACTTTATTTTTATATAATTTAGTTCCATTACCTCAGTATCACCTAGGTCCTAGTATACATTTACCAAATAATTGCTTCCAATTAAAATTGTTTACATTCTTTTTAATTACGGTGTATTTACACATTAATAACTTTTAATCCAGTACTTAAATATGTAGTTAGCTTATTACAAAAGGGAAAAAAAAACTATTTAGTTGTTATGACGATTTAAAATTATAATTTTAATCGCAATTTGTAATAACGTAATAAATACAATTAGTCATTTTAATAATATCTTTGTATATGAAATCCGTTAAAAATATATCTTTGTATATGAAATCATATCTTTGTATATGAAATCCGATATAATATTTATGTAACAAAAGTTTAAGATGAAAAATGCAAGAAAGATTAAAAAACCAGTTACACCCCCCCCCCCCCCCCCCTTTATTTTTAATATTTTATGCATTAGTGTAGAAAAAATTTATATATGTGTTATAATTGAAATTAATTCATTTACCGTGATTTATGTCGTTATTTTGACTTTGGCATGAATCAAAATTAACGTTGGAAACCATAATAATAATATTTTAAAACTAGGAACCTTATGATATTACGAAAGTTATGTAAAATATAATCGTATATCTATAAAGTGTTTATTAACTATGGATTCTTTAACCTTTTATTTATTACGTAGGTAGCATTAGTACTCGTCGAGTAGTAGTGGACATTTTTCTGATTACATTGTTCCAATCTCACGTGTAAGTTTTGTCTCTACACGTGACCAAGTGTGCCAAATTTCACATGCAATTACTTTATTAATTCAGCTTTTTGTCAAATTCTATGTTAATAGAAATCTTAGATCACTATTCACTACTTTGAGCATATTTCAAAATGATTTGCTACATAAAAAAAAACTATTAGTTTAGTGAATGGTAACCCCTAAAATCCCTAGACGTACCGGGGCAACATAGCACCGGACCTAGTAACATCAAAGCAACAAAGCTCCGGGTTAAGTGACTCCGAAGCTACATAGCTCCAGTATCATATCTCCAGATCAACTACCATTGCCTTTGGAACCAAGTCTAACAAGATACTATAAAAGCCAAATCTATGAACGTTCGGAGCTCTTAGCACATGCCAAATCTATGAACGTTCGGAGCTCTTAGCACATGATAAGTGAGCATTAAACACCCTAGATAGCAATTATTGCAACTTATATTGACGGACACAATCTATTGAAACATGGACCTACTGTCAATACTTGAACATGACTGGTAATACATAGAAATCGTGTGATGTTTGACAACATTGTATTTGATAGCGTGTGCTGAATGACATGGATAGTATATAACATTCATGACTAAATGGTTCAAAATAGGTAAATACTTTTATTTTTGTACATAGTGAGTGTTCAATTCAGAGAAACCACATCACATTTACTATACTTAACCACTTAGAGCATCCCTGTAGGTGCTTTCTTGAATGATTTCGAGGAGAGAGAAGAGATACTTGTATTTTTCAACTGATGAGTCAAAAAGATTTATGTATGTGCCGAGAGGCTGTGCGTGGTGACGCACCATCATCTCACCCACTAGCGATCTGCCAATCACAATTGTGAACGTATCAACTGTAATTAAATCATCTCCACTTTAATTTTTCAAATTTATATTCATTATATATTTTATTTTATGTGTATAAAAATAATATCCATTAAACATTTTATTAGAAATGTTTTCAAATTAATTAATGATTCAAACTAAAAACTTAGTGTGAATGAATAGAATTTCACGTGAGCTATTAGAGATATTCTCGTTAAAGCTCAAACAGAGCCGAGCTTAAAAAAATTATATATAATACATACTATCTTGTATATAAGAAAGTATATATATGTAACTTATTTTTGTAACTAATAAATAAGTTAATTAAAACTAGTCATTAGAAATACTTTTTATATATAAACAATAAAAAAATGAATAACATAAATAAATATGCAATATATTTTTGTATTTTAAAAATACATTTAAATAGGAAAACTGAGAAACATAAGGGTGACACTATCCTGTTTGAGCGAACTAAGAAAAACAAAAAAGGTTGATGCGATGGTACGACATCAAGGAAAAACAAGGGGAACGAGACGACTCCCTCCCCTTTCAAGAGCATTCAAAATTGGTTTTCCAATATATGTGAATGTGTTCTTCATTTTTAGCGTGTGACTGGGAGTACTGGATATGAGTAAGTGAGAGATAAAATGTTATTATTAATGAGTAAATTTGGAGAAACAGTGTTTACATTTCATAATTTTTAAATAATTTTTGAAAGTGATTGTGATTGAAAGAAAAGTTAATGATAAATTTATAAAAGAATATTATTTAAATAAAAATAAGAGGAAAAAAGATAATAATATGAATATTATTGTAATTTTAAATTTAGAGTAAATGAACTGGAAATGCTCAAAGATGGCCACACTGTCCATGCCCGTATCCATCCAATTAACAATAGCTTGTACTTTAACCAAGGACAAACCCATGAAGTGCTAAGTCTAAAGATTGATATAAATTAAATGTAGTTAAAGAAAAACTTATAAAAGATGTGTGTGAGAGAAGCCTAGCTAGGAAATAAATAAAAGAAAGAAAGTGGGAAATTGTGAAAAGCATTTGGTGTTTTTCATGTTTGAAGGCATTTTATTGGTTTTGGGGCTACATTATGTTAACTATATACTAATCTTTAATTAATTATATAACTACGACGCTTTCCACATATACTAATCTTCACAAATATTAACACCATCTATCTGATACATAAAAACATGCAATTAATTTACAAATTCGAAGCTACCAAAACAACCCATCATACCCCAATGTCTTGGTTCTCAACACCACCCTTTTCAACTCGACCAAAGTGCTAAATCCAAAGCAAGAAAGACAAAGGGAACAACAAACGAAAAAACCAAAAAGATGAATCAATGCAATAGCGTACTCTATACGTTTGTTTCATATATGTCCAACCCAGTTGATACAACTTCGACTCACTTTTTAAGCTTTGTTCTCTTTTAATGTGTTTTGTAGGGGTAACACCCCAAATATATAACCGAATCCAAGCTGTGTATCACATCGACATATATAACAAAGCGAACCATGGATAGATCAACATGTGCAAAAGAAGGCGTTATTAATCACTATCAATAGTGAGATCCATAAGACAACAAGAGCTTCTCCAGGATAACGACATGAAGTGGTACTAATACGACACCACCACATGTGACGTTATTGTATATGCAACTAGCCTATGTATATATATTGTAAACATGTAGAAATGTTCATTATTAATAATATACACGAAAACACATTAATTCGTTAATTGTGTGTTTACTCACTCTTACCATTTTTTTCGTTGCATTCGACCTATATTCTACATGCTATCGGACTTGTATAGTCTGGTGGTATCTGCTTTAACAGTTTTTTTTTGGTAAAATAGATAATACGTTATTTGTTTTCATTCAAATATATTAATTCAATTACAATAAGATAGATCAACAAAATAGACAAATCTTCACCACGTTTAAGGTTGACTCATTATCAAGCTCTTGATTTTCTTTATCAAATGGCGTTGCGATTTTGAACGATTATGATGGCATAGGCTTTGGCAGATTTTGTTTGTTTGTTTGTTTCTCGATTCATTTGATGTTGTTTTGTTTTTTCAGGGTGTTTTTTCTTCTATTTGCAAAGTCCTTTTTTGGTCGTTTCGTGTTGTTTTACTCCTTCTCAATTTAGCCCATGTGGTGACGTGTTCTTTGAGGTGTCGTGTGATATTTGTTGGGTTTTGTATTATCCATCCAATGCCTAGTTTCTTTCTTTTTTTTTCTTTTTGAATAAATTTGGTATTTTTAATGATTATAAGATAAGCATGTTGAACAAACTTGTCTATTTTGACTTCCTGCATGAAACACATAATTTTTTTTCAGTTATAAAACCTTATATCCATAGAGGCAAAACACTATTGATGTTAAAATTATAGATAGGGGGCTTGATTTTGACCGACTTAAACCTAAATCTTTGTACAATGTTAATTGCATTTCTAGGGTTTAAAATGAAGTAAGACGGACATTTGAACTGTTGTGAAATCAATAAATAGGAACAATGGCAATTACTTGGTGAAGATGACAACATGTGTTTGGTGTATTGATGTAAACGAGTCAAGCCAAGCCTAAGTTTGACTTGGCTTGTTTTGACTTACGAGAGTAAAGCTTGTGCTAAGCTCAAGAGTCGTATTTTCAAGCTCGAAATCGGCTCGGGTTTGTGTAGTGCCCATTAATTAAGTTATATACATTTTTTATTATTTTTATATTTTTTGAGTATATAACATAATATACATTATTTAGTTATTTTTATCGTAACTTTGTATACAACAAATATTATTATATACATATATATTTTACTCATTAAATAAATTTATAAAATAAGTTTGTTTAGGTTTGTGAGCTAGCTCGAGCTCAATAAAAGAAGCTCGTGCTCACTTATTATATAAAAAGGAACACCCTATATGCATAGTAAAAATATATGTACTCCATACTTTACATATTTTCGGGCAAGGATTGAGCTAGTGAGCTACCGGTTTTTTGACCATATACACACATGTATGAAAATTTGGACTAAAAGGACAGATTTTACACGATATACACACACACATAAGTTGAAATATAATAAAAACGACTCAAATAATGGTGTGCTCAAACATCACCTAGTTAGTTGGACATTGGTATAATATCACAATGCGTTAGTGTAAAAGATACAAAAAGTTTCATTTTGAGTATCGAGCAACTTAGTTGTTTTGTGGAATTATAAATAATGTATGATGTTTACCAGCAGTTTACTTAACCATTAGAGTTTGACAATGCATCATTGGAGTTCATTAGACAATAAAAATATGTATAATAATCTTTTACAGATGTGTAAATCATAAAACATGTACACATACATGTGTATACTATGAAATTACAGAAAATTAGAGTAATTTGCAACATTTGTATTGATATTATATCATTATTATAGTTAGGTCCAACTGAATATTTGCAGTGCTTTAAAGGCTTAAACAAAGGGTTATGTTAAACTTTGGTTAAGATTAATACATATGAGTCTTATGACTCTATGACATATATGCACCATTTAGGCCTTTACATTGACAAGGCAATTAGCCCAACATTCCAGAAGCCCATTTTATTAATTGCTTGATCCAGTCCAACCTAATGCATCTTCTTCCATGGTTTTATTACTTTATATACAAGTAAATCCTTTTTTGTCTATCCACAACAAGTTACGGCTTTATTTTTAGTTCCATAATTTCAATTTGTTGCTTTCTAAGACGTTTTCTTACGTTAGTAACCTTCATACGTTAAATTCTTTTAAAATGAGATTACATGGAAATCAAACAACTTTTTATCTTTAATTTAAGGATAATATTATTGTATAAAAAATAAGAAATAAATTAATAAGCATGTTGCTCTGGGTGAGAACATTCATCATGATGTTTTGATTTGATCAACATTGTGTTTATTTATACACTAATAAAAAGACATGTGTTTCTATCAGATATGCTAGCTTCATATTAACACGGTTTAGACTAATCTAACTTATGATTTTTGTGTTAGATTAATTAATTTTTTTTTAGTTAGATAAAAATAACTTACTTAAAATCAATAAAAAAAATTTCTATATAATTGAGCTATGCTTTTGTGGTGACACAACTACTGTCAAGTGGTAATCGGCGGCATGATATATCCAAGCCAAAGTCTGAAGCTAGCATGAGCCCAGATAAAACAACATTGTTTGACTAAAATACCGCATGAGACTCTTCAAATTTAATGAGTACCGTATCCCAAATACAAGAGAGTCCATTTAAAAAAATTAAAAAGTTAACCAAATGTGAAATAATGCATCCGGATTGGATAAGGAAATCGAAAGTAATCTCCAAAAGTTTCTGGAATTGTGTACGTTACCAAAGCACCATAACCATTAACTAACTAACTCCATGGCTTCTGTTACACGTGTACTTGTATCACATTTTCCCCAATTACTCTCCAATTCTAACAGTCTAAACCCTACAACCACCACCACCACCACCACCACCACAAGAAGGCGATTCTCGGTTGTCTCCATGGCGGATTCCAACCGTCCCACCGTCCTCGTCACCGGCGCCGGCGGCCGAACCGGTATTAACTTCACTCTTATTTCACTAATTCGACCTCAATTCGCATGCTTAAATCATTTTCTTTTGTCTATAATATGAGATTTTTTTAATTGAAGTTAAGTGTTTGTTAAATTAACTTCAGTCGTGTTCCTTCATTTGATGATTTAAGTCTCGTTAGTTAGTATAACTTCAATCGCATGCATATTCAATCGTGTATGATATGAGAATTTTCAACTTGAATTGTTGGAATCCTGGTGTTTGTTGATTCAGGTTAGCTTCAATCGTATGCCTAAATTATTTCCTTCGTGTATAATAATAATATGAGAATTTTTTAAACTGAAATTGAAGTGTGTGTTGATTTCATGATTTAGGTTTTGTTATTGTATGCCTAAGTCCTTTTCTTCGTGTATAAATGTATAATATCAGAATTTTCGAATTGAAGTCGAGGTGTTTGTTGATCTGATGATTAAAGCCTCATTAAGTTAACTTCAACTCGTATGCGTTAATCCTTTTCTTCGTGTATAATATGAGAAATTTCAAATTGAAGTCCAAGTGTTTGTTGATTTGATAGTTTGGTCTCGTTGATGTAACTTCAATAGAATGCCTAAATATTTTTCTTCGTTCATAATATGAGAATTTTCAAATTTTTATATAATTTACTATAAAACGATTACAATAAAGTGGCAGGCAAACGGGCAACAAGCTGCGCCGCAACCCCCTTTTGAACAGCAAAGCCAATCCTGCTAAAAACGAAGCTTTGGGACCTAGAAGCTGAAGAGGTTCCGTGTACGACGCGCTGAACCCTACTCAAAAATTTCACAGCCTCTGGAGCCAGAAAACCAAATGTATCAAAGGCAAATGGTAGAAAGACATGTTGATTATCTAAACAAGCTTTCTCGTGTTTAACAACTTTGCCCGATTCAGCCTTCAACGCAGCCTGACCCACAACAAACCCACGGTCCCTGAGCCCAACAAGAGGAGACACTCCTGTAAGATCCACACAGGCGTGTTTCCCCCCTGCCCACCCGAACACAAGAATATCAGCCGGTCGTAAAGTAGACCTCCCTTCAATAGGATCCGTGAGAAAGTTAACAGGGGCCTCCTTTTTAGCAGAAATCCCTGCCCGTTTAAGAACATCACACAGAACATCCCTAACCAGATCATGTCTGTATTTAAAGCCAGGCAATTCTTTGCAATGCACCGCATGGTCACCAAAAGAATCCAAACAGACCTTGCGACAAATTGGGCAAGGTTCATCCGTTGGGAACATAGGGATCATTAACCGGTACTTAAGGATAGCCCGATACTCCAAACCCGACATACGTTGGCCTAATCCTTCAATGGGGATAGCCGTTAGAAAATCCTGAGCCCGAGGAGCCCGAAGGCATTCAAACACCGCCTTTTGGCGAGGGGATAGATCAAACTTCACTTCTAAACTCTTGACGATTCCACTAAATAAGGCACTCGCCACAACATGTTGGGCTTTAGGGGGGGCGGTGTCCTTATTAGAGAACCCGCTAAGATCAAAATCTGGAAGTGAAGTACATAAACGATCCATCGCACACCCATAATCAGAGTCCAACCCATAAATATCACAACCCCGAAGAATATGGTCTTGCAAACACCACGACTGTGCTCTCGAAGCCACAAAAGCATATGTAGATACATCCTCGGCCGAACAGAGACCCAACCCCCCATAACGGATCGGAAGTGAAGCCAACCTCCATTGGAGATCCCCAAAGAACGGACCTCCACAAACCACGATGTCCTCAATCGCCCTTCGAAGACCATTGTCAAATATAGAAACAGCTTCCCCCACATACATAGGTTGGCATGTTCTCAAACCGAACAAAAGCTTGGCGACTCCCATACATGAGCGAAGCAAAAGAAGCTCGCATTGAGGATCCCGAAGTCTTGGGAGACAGCTCATCAGTTCCACAGCGCTAGATGCCCTTTTCATAGCCAAACTGCTGATAAACCCCGCATCCTGGCTTACAGCAAGATCAAAATCCTTTTCTTCGTGTATAATATGATGAAATTCAAGTTGAATTGTTGGAATCCAAGTGTTTGTTGAATTGATGATTTAGGTCTAGTTAATTTAGCTTCAATCGTATGCCTGGATCCTTTTCTTTGTGTGTATTCAGAGTTTTCATATTGAAGTCGAAGTCTTTGTCGATTTGATGATTTAGGTCTCGTTAATTTAACTTCCATTTCAAATTGAATTCGAAGTGTTTGTTGATTTGATGATTTAAGTCTTTGTTCATTTAACTTCGATCATATGCTTGAATCCTTTTCTTCGTGCATAACATGAGAAATTTCAAATTAAAATCGAAGTGTTTGACGATTTGATGATTTAGGTCAAATTGTATATAAGAAGCTTAAGGAGAGGTCAGATGAATATATTGCACGAGGTTTGGTTAGAAGTGAGGAGAGTAAGCAGAAAATCGGGGGATCCGACGACGTTTTGATCGGAGATATAACCGACGCGGGAAGTATTGTTCCGGCTACTGACGGCACAGATGCTATTGTTATTCTTACCAGTGCAGTCCCCAAAATGAAACCTGGTTTTGATCCAACTAAAGGTGGAAGACCTGAATTCTACTTTGAAGAGGGACAATATCCTGAACAAGTAACTGATTATTATTTCTTGATTGTTTGCACTTTCAGTTGATTTGTTTCGTTTTGGTGATTGACTTGTTGAATGATTGTATGTGTTAGGTTGATTGGGAAGGACAAAAGAATCAAATAGATGCTGGTAAGTAAAGGTGGTTAATTAACGTATGATTTTGTTTTGTGTTTTAAATTTTTGTGTTTGTTGTACAGCTAAAGCTGCTGGAGTGAAGCACATTGTGCTGGTTGGGTCAATGGGTGGAACAAATATTAACCATCCTTTAAACAGCCTTGGAAATGGGAATATACTGGTTCGTTTGAGATATTATTTCGCAAGCAAACGCTTGTGGCTCGGGTTTGAAATGAATGGCATTTAATTATTAATAGTTTTGTATGTTTTCCATTGTTGGTTGCAGGTCTGGAAGAGAAAGGCTGAACAATATCTAGCAGATTCTGGGATTCCATACACGATTATAAGGTCAGTTATCAAGATCGTTTTCATCTGGCATGTAATATAAATTTAAGGGAGTAAACAAGCCAAGCTCGACTCGTTTAGCTTAATAGGTCAAGCTCTGCTTAACTCGAGCACTATATCCAAGGCTCGAGCTTGGCTCGTTTAATATTTCTCAAGTATTTACAAAAATGAGTTTATATATATACGAAAATGACTTGGCTCGTTTACACCCTTGATGATGATGCAGGGCCGGGGGGTTACAAGACAAGGAAGGTGGAGTTCGGGAGCTGCTTGTCGGGAAAGATGATGAGCTTCTTCAGACTGAAACTAAAACCATTGCCCGAGCGGATGTGGCTGAAGTCTGTATCCAGGTATTATATCCATCTTTTCGTGTTGGTGCTAAAAATATTTAAAATGAGCAGCAGTTGGTTTGGGGCTTTTTGTGACATTTGGTGAATTCGGTGCAGGCGTTGAAATATGAGGAGGCGAAGTTTAAGGCATTTGATCTTGCCTCCAAACCTGAGGGAAGTGGAACCCCGACAAAAGACTTCAAGAGCTTATTTGCCCAGATCACTACTCGTTTTTAACCTATCATTCACTGTACTATAATAAATTCCAATGGTGTCAATTGTTTGATGTATTGTCGGGATCTAGTGTGAATGCCGGATACGGATGAGATGTAATAATGTCGGATATATTCAGACACCTTTATATTAGATAAATTATGGATCATTGTCTAGTAAATTGAAACCCAATTCGGCTAAGGGTGGTGTTGCATTATTATCAGTAAAAATGTGAGTTTTTATTTTTTGCTACATAAACTCATAAAGAGATGGTAGTAAATGTCTCATTAATTTTAAGATGAAAACTTTTGACCAACTTTATCAAAGGTCATATAATGCCATTATTGATTGAAGTTTAGCAAGCGCCCTCGGCGACAATCTTCAGTCATCATTGCGTGGCATAAAACTTTTTTTAGTATTTGACAATGAGTTTCATTGCGAAAAGTCATCAACCTTGTCAAAATTCAAATTATTAATCCTTATAATTTATCTGAAAAACATGAGGTTTTTTTATTATAATCTTTATAAATGATCTAAGATACCTATTTGTTTAGAGCATTCACATCTCATCTCTAGTCTATAACACCATACTTATTTTAGGGAAATTAAAAAATAATAATAATACATAAAGCACCTTCCTATCCCATCCCTCGTTATGGGAAAAAAAAACTATAGCGAGAACCTTAACAACCTTTATCAACAAAAAAATTGTGGAGAACAACATGACTTCATGAAAATCGATTACAACTCATGATCTCATTTATACAACAAATTAATTCACACTACTCATTGAGCCATACAATCAACATATCATCACACTACACACTGAAACTCAATAGTCTCCAAGTGAGACTTTAATCAACATACAGATTTATGAAATTCAGTTTGCACGTCTAATTAATTTGATTATACGCTATTCAGAACGAAATTTAATACACCACAGATACATATCTAGTTCGCACAATACACTGAAACTCACCACATAAAACTTATACTTACCTACTCATAGGTATGTAAAGCGTAAACATCAATGCCCGTAGGGTCTTCAATTCGTAGATATTCTTCTACAACATGTTGACTTTTGAAGTCAACCATACTCATTCCCATTTATGGCATGCAAGCTTGAGCATAAGAACCCATATCACAGCATATTGGTTAATTGAACAAGTTCTACCCTTAACAAAATTCCCATAGCTAGAACTCGTTCTTTCATCACTTTAACACCTATGTCACATATCCCCAATTTTGACCTGTTGATCCATGTGATAGCTAACTCACAACGATTCATACTCAAAAGAGTCAAATGGTTCCAAATATACTCTTAGCATGTTATACTCATTTAGTTAAGTGAGTTTTATCAGAATGCTTCAACATAGCCTCATTAAACTCAACAAACACAATTTAGCAACTTCAGTAAAGTAAATGACAGTTTGTGGGTATTTCATCCAAACTCGCCATTCATTATAATTTGACTCAACATATGTTTATAAGAAGTTTATTCACTATAATTCCCCAAATCCACTTGATCAGAATTTTAGCTGATCAATCTTACCCTTATATGTGTTAACCATCACCATTAATATGGCGGGGTGGTCATGAGGTTTTCCTTTAGGTTTCCTTTTGAGGGGTTTTCATGTTTGATAAACCTAACTAGAAGCGCATTTTTTTAACGTGATATAAATATAACATGAGATGTACAAGTTTAATTTGATAAAAAGTTTTTAAAAAATATGTTTTTGTCCTAGTTAAACCTGCGGTGCTAAAATACACTAGAAGAAGAGAAATTGTAACCATGCTTTACAAGTATAAACATAATCGTTTATACATATTCGTATAAAATTCACATTTAAATTAAAAATATTGTGAGCTTTGTCATATCTAGAAACTTAAATTTTATAACAAATTAACTATTAGTTTTTAATTATTTAGCAATTTATGGCACATTTGGAAATTTTAGTTATTTCGTATTACGTGTGCATAAAAAGAAGGATGTAAAACATAAAAATATCGACTAAATAATTGTAATTATTTGATACTATGTTAAAGTAAAAAATATTAGTGTTAACATATGATAAAAGTGGTGTTATAAATAATTATTTCCGTTTTACCTTTTATTTAAATAAATAAAATGGTTATAAAATTTTAAGTATAGTATGGCTAATATAATAATTAAGTCAATAGTTATTTAATTAATGCAATCCAATAAAATTAGGAGGAAGAATTAAATGACTAAAACACTATTATAGTAAATACTTTTAAACCAACACCATTTTGACAAATATTTTTTCCATCAACACTATATTGGGAAAAAACTCAAGAATAGTATATGAATTGAGAAGATTTTGTTTACTTAATTGCAATATAAAGCTATTAATATAAGATTTTTTATTTCATTGTTTCCTTTTATCAAATACATTTAAGCAAAATATAAACTAAATTCGTAAATATTTTTTGCATATCTGAAGGTTAAAAAAATTCAGAAATCCAATATTACCGCTTTAAACAAAATTTTACTATACCGAATGAAAAACTTTGATCCAAGAAAGATTTAACAACTTTATTGGAAACTCATTTTATATGTTTCAGTATTTTTTTAATTGTAAAATGATCAGATTTAAACATTTTGATAATATTATTTTTTTATATCAAATTAGCAAAAATAAGTTACACAAATACAATTGACCAAAAAAAGAAGTAGAAAACATCTAAGCATTCCCATTGGATTCGAGGAAAAGTTCTCTAATGTTTTTATTAATTTTTGTACTAATCCAATTTCCTAAAATATGATACAAAATATATGAATTGAAAAGCGATTATTTCACACCATATATTCATTCCATATAATATTTGTAACTGGAAAAAAAGACAAAATTTTAATACAAAAAGAATAAATAAGTATTATTTAGCTAAAGAGGTAACTAGGAGGAATCAATGTAAATGCTATAAAAATAAATAAATAAGTATTATTTAGCTAAAAAGAGGTAAATATGAGGATTCAATGTAAAATGTAAATGCTATACATGTGAAATAGTTTGTATTTATCTTAAAAATATTTTCATAAATGAAATAACTTTTACCGACAAATAAATCAAAAAATAATCGTTTGATGAAGGTAGAGTTGTTCAATAAACCATTGTCAAATTATATGCAGATATATAATCCATCTATAAAGGTTAGAAAAAGTATAACCAACAACTCTAATAAAACTTTTTACTAATATTTATAATTTTATATAATTAAACTTTAAAATTACCAACAAGTTAACCCTAAATAGGTGGAACGTTAGGAGCTCCGTCCGTCCGAACTCGTGGCCGGCTCGGGCTACCTTTAACCAATGAAGACAGCTTACGGGATACCAGGTGTTAATTAGTTGGTCGTTTAAACAAAAAATTCAATACAATTAAAAAGAAACAACAAAACGAAATTTGATCAATGTGAGATTGAAATAGCTTACGAATGGTGTCACCAACTCGAAAACTCTTTGAAGAAGCCCAAGTTTTATAGTTCACATAACCAATGTTCGTCCAACCAACTTCATCACCAACCTTATAAACTACTCCGCCCATCGCCGCTGTCATCACCGTCGTAACCACCGCCACCAACATCATCATCTTGACCATTGCTCCCATTATTTTCCTGTGTTTCACTCTGTGTTTAAGAAAAAAAATATAAATATAACTTTGGTGGAAAGAAAAAAATAACCGGTTTATTTATGCTTGATTTCCAGCGAAATATGGTAAAATTTTCATATTTAATATTTTGATACTGTGAAATATTTCCATTTATTAGTTGCTTGGTTTCAATGCGTTTTACTTACCGAATTAATTAATTTTCTGATTTTTTACTAAAGCTGATGGCTTGTTAATGCAACGTTCCAAATCTTTATTTTATGGTAGATATAATTAGCATTTTTGACTCCATATAGACATATAATTAATTGCATGTTCCAATCTAGGAAAGTATAAGGCCGACTTTTAATTTTGAATGGCATTAGCTTTACCATTAATTATTATTGTGCATACTGAATTCTAAAACAAAAAAATTAAAGCGATAAAAATATTATACGATATCAAATCAATCGGTTTTATTTGGATAAAAATAGATCGAAACATAGTTATATTCTTTGGAGAGATTAGTTTAAATTCTCGTTTTGTAAATCATGTTGTAATTTGTTGTGTTGTTTACCCTTTCTCCGACACGGTGTTTCTAATAAAATTTGTATTTCGAAAAAAAATCTTTTTAAAATATAATTTCTTAACTAAACTTAATCAAAATAAATTTTATATTTAGAAGGAACTTTAATATAGAAAGTAAATAAGTACGAGAATCATGTATACTTTTGTGTGTATTACTTTACAGATAATTCATAAATTGTTTATTTACTTGCAATATGTGCAAGTGTATTAAAATTTTGTATTTAAAGTTTGCAACGTGTTAAACTTTAATATGGTATTTACCAAGTAAATTTTCACAAACGATATAAGAATACATGATTAAGTTTGCCATTTGAAATCGCGTGCTTTGAGAGAGTAAAAAACGAACACCTTATAAATAAAGTGCATAAGGTTGCAACATTTATCTTGTTGAATGAACACAAGCCTCATGAGTTCACTAAAGAGATGCCATAGCAGGATAAACATGATGTGTATTTGCAGTCATTTTTTGTTGTTAGATTTTCGAATAATAAACTTGAGGAAATTTATTATATACAAAATGATAGAAGTGTTTTTTTTTGTTTTGTTAGATCTCAGCAATGTTGTAGGAAACCATTTAAGATCTAGTTCACCTAGTGATACGTGAACACCCCCCCCCCCTCTCTTAAAATCTACCTCTGGAATCCACGCCTCGACTCAAATACGCAACACCTTTTGCGGACCATATAACACCTAATGAGAAACATGCCTACGTTTTCTTGTAATGAGCATTGTTTTCCTCTTCATAAGCTAGATCGCCCTCGTCCTCCTTAAAATGTGGATAATTCAATCCAATATGAGAACATACTAAAGAACTCTCTTCGATAATCATCCACTAAAAGACAGTATAATTTGAAACGTAATACCTAGTGATATCAAAGTGTATATTGGTGTTTATCATCAAAGGGTTGAGAGTTCGAGTCCCGCCGTGAAATTAAAAATTTGTTAATTTAAAGGTATTATTAGTGGGGGTGTGACTTAGCTGAGAAAATAAAAAAAGAGTGATACCTCACAAAGTAAGATTTATCATTCCATTAAATACTGACCAACCACACATCATATATCACAAACAAAAACTACATTAAAGAACCATAAGCAAAAACAACATAAACTATAACCACCCAACCCACATTGCAGCATAAATTGTTGACAAACCAACAATGCACCTAAGCAAACAATTAGGTATGGTTGCTAGTGTTGCAACCGAAGCAATCATTTTTGGTGGCACCGGCGAGCTAACATTTGCATGTGAGGTGGTGGTTACATTATAATTCTTTTTAAGGACTCTAACATCAAGCTTTTGACCAGCTTCACAGTGACTTGGAAAGCTGCAAATGAAGTAGTAATGCCCAGGTGCCCTAATAATAAACGAGTCGTTACCGGTTTTGAAAGTTTTCCACGGTGCGGTCATATTGCATGATCGGAAACCACGCTGGTTCACTTGCATCACGTCGTGGTTGGTTGGGTTATATTGAAACACTGCATGCCATTACAAACCTTTTACACACAACACCAACGTATCGTCACAATTATTATTATTTCTTTATTGCTTTACATTGGGATGTGTATGAGTCGGTTTTGGGCTCAACCGAATCAAAATCCGAAAATTTGGTTTTGAGTTTTTTAAAACCGTTGGGTTTCATTGTTTTTGTTCTTTTTTTGGCATTTCGTTTTCATTTTTCAATTTTAGCTTGAAAGGTTGGCCGAAAATAGCTTAGTTCAAAATAATGAATTCGAGCCTATTACTTTAGGCATACATCTTTTTGTTAATAAATGGTTAATTAAACTAACCAGAAATATTTGGATTACACAATTTATTATGTTATTATATATTACTTGACATTCAAACTAAAAAATGAAAATCCAAAAATTCGGTTAGGTTCAGTTTTAATCACATACAATACCGAAACCGAACCAAAAGCTTGGTTTATATAAAAAACATAAACCAAAAGGTCGGTTTTGTTTTGGTTGAGTTTTTTTCCAGTTTCGTACTCACTAACACACCCTTACTTTTACATGAAGAAACTTTTATACGAGTTTATAAGTTATAAACGAAACTATACTTACGAAGAGTGTCACCGACACGAAAACTCTTTGATGATGTCCAACTTGCGTAACTTGAACCAACAAGCATCGTCCAACCTTCAGAGCTACCCACGTTATACACGGCACCCATCACCGTCTCCATCAAGACACCTCCGATTATCATTATTAACATAAAACGAAACATCATTCTTGTCTTCAACATCGTTACACACTTACACACACCAGCACTCGAGGTTTGATGAATTATTTATGTGAATTAAAGCCATACCATTATCATGTTATCAACATGAGTTGTTTGTTAGTACTTTATGCATTTGGTTGAAAGTGAACTTCTTGTGCACAACATGCCCTTCTCACTTTCACCAAATCTTTGCCTTTTCTGGTTGTAAGTAAATGTACAACTACCAATGCAACATGTACAAACCTCAATGCATAAGCCATTATTATACATAAACATTATTTAAGGATCTTTGAACATCAAAATACACATATGCTTACACAATCACTCATTCTATGAAGCTTATTTTAGATACAAAATTCGTAAAGCCGAATATGATTCCTCGAGTAGAACGTGTTACTTTGTGATGGTGGAAACGAGTTTGTTATCAATTTCTTGTTTTGCTTTGGAGTCAAACGGGTCATCGCCAATGTAAAGATCCAAGATTGACCGACATAATAGTTGACTCTCGACACTTCCTATCTCTTTGCCATCAACTACACGAGTTAAACCAAAAAAAAGGTTAAAACTGTAATTAAAACAACTTATAATGGGAAAAAAAGGATAAATTATATAGGATTGAAATACGTAAACTTACTAGCGGTCCGGAGCACGTAGCCTTTCTCTTTGGAGAGGTCTATAGTCGATCCACGGGGAGTCTTGTATTCATCTCTAAACTGAGAAGTGAACCTGTCATGTACATGAACAAAACAAAAGGGAATTTATTAATGTTAAAATTTTAGAACTCATCATTTCTGTGTCTCTTTCTTTAATTTTATTAATCTTTAATGTATCAAATGTTATCACAGAAGCTAATACGCACAAGCTAATTTCAAAAGAAGTGGAAACTAAGCTTATAGCAAGAAAAATACTGTCTTAATTTTGCAAAGTTTTACATAAAGAAGATTATTGAAGCAAAGATTTCTGTACATATGAACTTTGGATGAGGACCGATTACTCAAATGGATAGATTCATGCATACACCGATGGGAATGTGGAAAGAGTGAAGAAACAGGTCAATAACTCAATACCTATAAAAATAAGCAACATATAAACTCTTTTTTATAATTTGGTTTTTATTTAAACTGATTTTTATTATTTATTTTCACTAACTTTTAGAATATTGGTTATGTTGACTGAAATTAATATTTCAGTTATTGTCTTTTATTTTATATATGTCTCTAACTAATATGCTGGTTATTTTGGAAAAATTAAAGTAAGGCTAGTAGAATAGGCTATATATAATTATATAAAGGCTCGTCTTGTTATAGCTTAAGAGCTAATATTCATTACATGGTAAAAAGTTAGAGGTGGCACAATGGGCGGGTCTACTAGGTCAAAACGGGTCATGTTACCACATAGAAACAGGTTGTGCTGGTAGGCATATAGTTAATTAATGTGTTAATTATGATCACAAAACAATATTATTACTGTGATAATTAAAATTATACATTATTAAAATAGACTTTGGCCTACTTCCAATTAATACGGTCCATTTACCCCTTTTACCTAATTCTTTTATGGGCCAATCTAAGACAAAACCACCCCAAACCAACCCATTTATAACCAAACGGGTCAAAATTCTCACATCTAGCAATGAAGATGAAATAACAACTTACTTTTGAAGTAACTCCTTGTTATCAGATCCACCAAACTTCTTCAACCTGCTTCCAACAGAATCTTCAAACGCATTACGAACAGAACGAATGCTAAGTTTTCCATAAACTATTTGCAGCCTAACTGTAACACTTATATCACTATCCATCAAATCTTGAGTGATGTCCTTGTTCTTCAATTCAGTTGTTGAAAGTGTTCCATATTTCTCATTTATAAACCTCTTTATATCATTATCGTCAGCATACACACCTAAACAAAGTCACATAATAATTATATCAAAACTTTTATAAAATTGATGCAATTATATGTATCATTAGAAGTGATCAAGATTAAGGGCGCAACGAGCCAGGCCGCTCGTGAGCTAATCGAGATCAGCTTGCTAAAAGTTCGAATTGAGCCGAGCTTGAGTCTGAGGTTGAGCCTAAAAATAAGCTTATTAAATAAACGAGCCTGAGCCTGAGCCCAAGCTTCATTTGTCGAGTTCAAGCCAGCTCAACAAACCTAATATTTTATTATACCTTTTATTTAATATATTAAATAAATACTTTATAATAATAACTACTATTAAATATAAAATTAAGATAATATTAACTAAAAAATATATATTAGAAAAAAAAGTATAAATAATAAGTAAATAACTAATAAATCATTAACGAGACAAGCCCAATCCAAGCTCAAGCTAGCAAAACAAGGGGGCGTGCAGGGTTTGGTTTGGTTAATAGCCATAACCGAGACCGAAGTCATGGGTTAATCTATTTTATTAACCAATCGGTTTTCGGTTAATAGGTTAGGTCTATTTAGCAACTTTGTCAGCTTTCGGTTCGCTTCACTAAATTTCGGTTAATAATCAAAACCAAACCAGGGCCAAAAAGTGTTGCCTATCATCATCATCATCATCATCATCATCATCATCATCATCGTACTCAGTATATCCCACCAATAGCAAAGCTATGGTAGGGTCTGAGGAGGGTAAGATGCAGACAGCCTTACCTCTACCCCATAAGGATAGAGAGGCTGCTTCCGGTGAGACCCCCGGCTCGATAGTAGTTTTGCATCAAGCCTTGGACATAAGGCACATAGCACTCAATCATCGGGACCGGCTGATCGGTGCATGTACCCTTTGTTGGGTTATGAAGGCCTTTGGGCCGGTTTTATTAGGAGGCCCAGTTTTGGTTCCTAATTATGTTTAACCCTAATATTGTTTATTATATATATCCCATCATGTAATTGTAATCTTTGTTCTGAGCTAATAAGAAAACCTAGTTGCAGCCCGTGGACGTAGGTCCCCTCGCGGGGACCGAACCACGTTAAATTCTTGTGTTGTTTATATTTTCGTTTATGCGTGTTTATCGTTGTGCATGTGTGTGCTGTTTCGCTTCCGCGCGCCGCTTTGTTCCTAACAAGTGGCATCAGAGCTTTGGCTTGTTGGACACACGGTTCGTTGCACTGGTAACGATTTCGCAGAAGGTTTTGGTTCGAATCTGTTTTTTGGTGATTAGGGTTGGGTAGGTCCGTCACCGTGAATAACTCTTGGAGATCGCAGGGTTAATTTCTGGTTCGTGTTCATCAGTGATCGACAGTCAAGATTGGTGGCTGTCAGGCTGAGTTAGGGTTTGACTATTTATTATCAACCGTAAATTAGGGAACCGGGTTTTGTGAAGACCATTTAGGTTCGGGTTCAGATTTGTTTGCAAGAGATTAGTCTGAGGTAACTTTATATAGTTTATTTACAGTTAGTTGATTTATCGGTTATTGCAAGAGCAAATCGGTTTATTTGGCAGTGTTCTGTTGAACAATCGTCAAGTTTAGGCCCGTGCCCTTGTTGTGTCTGTTCACTGTTTTCGATTTGTTCTCGTTTGTTATTGTTATAACTGAAGACGAGGTGGTTATGATCGGAATGTTGACGGTTATGGATTTTGGTTGATTGGTTTGTCATGTGAACTTGGATATAGTACTGGTGATGGATAAACTTGGAGAAAATGGAACCAGCGGGTGTGCTGGTGACGGCATAAGTGAAAAAAAAAATGAGGTTAGTGGCAAGTCATGTAAACTATTGCTCGTTTGGATGATCTTTCGGTTAGGGTTTGAGTTAACTAATCGTGTGTACGGTCATAGAACCCTTGGTACCGCTTGATTTCATGAAAGTTCTACTGTTGTTATAGCTGTTTGCCTGTTAGCTGGTTCGAAACTGTGATTATTACTTCTTGTTCGTTTGGAATTGTGAAGTTATATCTTGTTTGGTGGTGATCAGTGGTACACCATTTGAGAGGTTCATAATCTCGTGTTGGGTAAAGTTATTTGCCGGGATAGTACGAGTGGGGTTCATCTCATGGAGTGTTGGTGTGGCATGGGTTGGGATAACAGAAACAGTGGGGGCTGGGCATAGTCGACTTGGTAGGTTGCGTAGAGGTGAGACATTTTAAGGGTCGATGTCGAAAGGTTTGGAATTCTGCTTTTGAGAATGTATCTGAGGTTGATGCATTGGGACTCAGTGAAGGCGGTGACGACTCTTGGGTTCAAGATTATGGTATGCTTTATTTGTTACTCACTTCAATGAAGCATTGTTGAATCTTTTAATTAAAGACTTTTGGAAGATACGAGTTTTTTTTTGTATCGTCGGAAGAAGTGAACCAACTTCCGAGTTATAAGGTCCTGGCTCGCTGAATCGGGTAGAGCTAAGGGGTTTCAGTTTGCAGACATGAAGCCTGGAGCCACAGTGATGTTAGTTTGAGCGTATTCGGAGGTCTGAACATGTTCGGGGTTTTGGCAACAGTGGGAGCACGCGGTGTGTTCTAGGTTCGTTTCCAAAGGGACGTTGGGTTCGGAGGACCAGGAATCCGAATGTGAAAATCTCTCCTGGTATAGTCTGCTGATTTGGAGAGTGTTTATCCTCTGGAAGTCTTTGAAGCCGGTTGTGTGAGTAAGTGAGAGTCGGTTAAGATTGAGGATGAGTCATTGGCGAGTTTTGTCATGGCTGGGTCTGGGATGACCGGATTGGAGTTCTCGGGAGCTTCAATAGGCCTTTCAGGTAACTGATGAGAAGGGCGGATGCAACCAGGGTGTGGATTGGTAGAAATCTTAGTTTGTTCCTAGAGAACTGGAGGCTTGGAGAACTTCTTTTGTTGAAGTTTTAGCTTGTTCTTGGAACTGGAGGCTTGGTAGATTTCTATTACTGAAGATTACTAGAGTTACTGGATGAATGAGATTGTTATATTTACTTGGATGGCAGGCTGGAATTTATCGCAAGGCCTTCAAGTGGGAGATTGTTGGGTTATGAAGGCCTTTGGGCCGGTTTTATTAGGAGGCCCAGTTTTGGTTCCTAATTATGTTTAACCCTAATATTGTTTATTATATATATCCCATCATGTAATTGTAATCTTTGTTCTGAGCTAATAAGAAAACCTAGTTGCAGCCCGTGGACGTAGGTCCCCTCGCGGGGACCGAACCACGTTAAATTCTTGTGTCGTTTATATTTTCGTTTATGCGTGTTTATCGTTGTGCATGTGTGTGCTGTTTCGCTTCCGCGCGCCGCTTTGTTCCTAACACCCTTGTCTTTCGGCTATCAACGCCACTACATGATGCCTGATTAACCGTCCGTCACTTTTAACGTTATTTTCACGAGATTATTTTCACGAGATTAGTAAAAAGTGTTGCCTATAAATACATGAAATACATGGAATGAAATGAAATGAAATGAAGGTATAAAAGCTAGAAAAATATGAAAACGTGAATGGTTTGGTTTGGTTTGGTTTGGTTCGGTTAATTTCGGATAACCAGGAGTACCCAGAATAAACCCGATAATCAGTTTTCGGTTAATTCGGTTTTCAGTTAATTTCGGTTGATTTTTGGTTAATGGTTCGGTTATTGCTCACCCCTAAACTTACAAGCCCGAAAAACTCGGGATCAGCTTGTTTACACTCCTACATGATTGATAATTCTGATTTTCCGACAGCCAGTAAACACATTGTTTTATCAAAGAATAAACAAATGCTTTGAAATCAAATTTAACACATTGCTAATTAAACACACAATTCATAAAACTAGCTTACCGAAAGCGTAAACATCGATATTCTTCAACCCAAGCACCGCCTTCTTCCTCAACCCAATCCCCAGAAGCCCCTGCGAGTCATTCAACACCGCCGGAAACGACACGCCGGTCTTGGACTCGGTGACCACGGCGGCAGGGCCGTCTGCGAGTGACAGTGACCCCCATAGTGGAGAAGAGCGTGAGAAATTTGAAATGAAGGAGTTTAGTGCGGTTTGGAGAGATGGGTTTGTGGGGTTTTGTGAAATGGTGATTCCGGTGGCAATTCCGGCGCCGACTGCGACGGAGCAGGCGATTGTTGCCGGAGGGGAGGCGAGTGGTGGTGGGCTGAGTAAACGAGAATGGGAAGCGGAAAGAGACCATCGTGTACTCCGGTGAAGTTGGTTGCTGTTATCGGTGGGTTTTGTTGACATTTTGTTTATTTATTATGGGCCTAGAGTGGGTTATTATTTTGGGCTTTGCACAGATTTGGCAAACTTTGTAAATGTTGTGGTGCATAAATAGGTTTAAAACTCAAAACCAGGTTGGTTTGATCAACAAAAGTCAAAACTAATTTACAATCGGTTTTGGTACGGTTAACCAGGTCGGAACCAGTTTTGGTGGAGAAAGTTACACCGGTTCGCCGGTTTTTGCATAATCGGTTTCAAACCGGTTTGGTTTTGGTTTGATTTTTGGGTTGGTTCGGTTAATCGGTTTATTTGTCCACCTCTAATTAGAGCTGTCACGATAGCATGGTTCAGTTAACCGGGTTATTTTGTCTATTGTGGGAACACTTTTTAGTACTCGTTTTTTAAAGATGTTCTTGGACAAAAAACTAGAAAGAAGGGATGATGTGTACATGTGGTGGGGTCGGGTGGATGATGTTTTTAGGATTATTTTTATTGGATGGGTTTGGATTTTCTTTAAAAAGATGGTGTTTTTAATGATATGACAGTTGAATAAACATGTTTTTTTAGTGTCATTGTCATAGGTTTAGATTATGAAGCTCAGTGTGTTAAACTCGGTAGGTCAAACCTCCATATGGAGAATTGGTTTATAATGCTTGTTATATAAATTTTCGCATTTAACTTATAATATCCATGCATTTACACTTGATGCGTAAGATTTGTGTTATAACGTTTTAATACATGTGTTTCGACTTTATAATCTTTTGTTCACTATAAAGTCTAGTATATGTGGCATAACTTATAAATTTTCATCATAAGGTTTCACTAACAATATCTGGACATCCGGTATATACAGTTTTAAGGATAAAGCCTGATGGTGGCCATGTGTTGGCCAACCCCTTGGTTTTTCTCAATAGTGTAAATCCGTTCATTTTTACCCGAAAATTTTATTCATGATGTAAATTTATTTGTTTTCGTCGAAATTTCAAAATTCCAAGACTTATTTTATTTACATGTAAATGAAATATAACAAAATAACTAGGAATTGTACCCGCGCCTTGCGGCGGGCCGAGGCGGTGCGTTGTTCTGTTTGTGTTAAGACATGTTGATAAAATTATAACCAATCATAACCGATAATCGTTGATAAAAGTATACATATCAACCTAACATACACGCAAGCTTAATGTACCAGTATTATAAAATTATAGTCGACACCTACCCAACCCATCCATTTAGATACTTTCTTCTAACCATCTTGGATGGTAACTCATGTATCTTGTCACACTTGCAGTGAATTCCTATTATCTAGTTTGTGAATTCCTATTATCTAATTTTTGCTGCTTCCCTTTTTATTTTTTGGAAATCTGCTGCAGCTTTTTCTTTTCTTCTGAAATTGTAACATGACATCTGGAGAAATAGATAAATGCTCAAATTGTTAGCAAGTTGACAGAATCTTACATATTTACCCTAGAACTTAGTTTGTCATCAAGAAGGCCTTTACTTTTTTTGTATTCATTATGAAAATTACAATCACCTACATCCCAAAACATAAATTACAAATTATATGCAAAACCAAGTATAATGTATAAGTGACATGTGAAATCCATTAGTTTTCTTAAAGGAGTCTGTCCAATTGCAATTCTAATTTAAATGAATGTATATTACCAACTTATTTCTTTTGAGGGTTGTGCACGAAAACGCATTCACTGCATTCGATCCTACGACTACAATATAAGCAGAGCTCCTCTCTTTCTGCGTTGAAATTGAACTTTGTTTTAGAATGCGTTAACATAAGTTATGTTTGTTGTTGTGTAATATATTTTCTTTTGTACCACGCAAGATGCACATCATGAAATTGGAAAGCGAATTCTTCTCTAATTTGAAACAAACATGAACAAACATAATACATCAAAGAAGAAGGTTCACTTACCTTTGAATATCGGCTGCTTTATCCTCCCAACAATAGTATACATCAGTTAAATTTTGGTTTACAAAGTCCTTCTATTGTGAGTAGAAGCAAAATGTAGAAATCTGAACCCAACCAAATAATGTATCAAAATTCAGCATAACACCTCCTGATTTCACATTCCTAATTTCATCAAATTCAAAAACCAAAGCGAATAATAAGCAACAAAAAACAGTTGCCTTACTTATTAACAAAAACACAATCGAACTCGCCAAAGCACCGGATAATCGTTGGAGGAAAGCTGAGTCTCGTCGTTCAATTCTGACTCCCTGCAAGCGGCCAGTCGCCCCTTTATAATTTCACCCAAATAGATCGGTATCGGAAAGTTACATATGATCGAACATATCCACTAAGTACCTTTTTCTGTCTCTCTCTCTGTTAATTTAGATAGAGAGTCCCATATCCATCACCAAGTTTAATAATCGATAGAGAGCATGAGAAAAATACAGGAGGAGTAGTTGGATTAGGAAGCAGAGGAACCTGTAGCACGTGTGGTTCTAGGTGGCAAGGATGCTATAAGTTATTATTGTACATCACGCATAATAACCTGTAGCACTAAAACAGGAGAAAAACAACTCAACTTCTCATTTAATATAAAATAGACCCAAATTGAAACATCTTCAAACCCTCATCAGTTCAGAAACCCTATCAATCGCCATGGATATCATAAAACAAGAGATGCTAAAGAAACGAAAAAGCCTCACCGAAGAAACCGGTGGCCGTAAAGTCTTCAAGCGTTCAGAAATCGAACAGAAGCGAATCCAGAAGCTTCGCGAAGAAGAAAAAACGAGAAGCCGAAGCCAAACGCCTCCGTCAAAACCAATCCCAGAACGACTCAAACCCGTCCGATCCAAACTCATCAAACCCCAACTCAAAACTCGACTCAACCAAATCCAAATCCGAATCCGGATCCGGGTCATCTTCAAAACCCTTAGTAAATAGCGACGAACAGAAAATAGACTCGTTAAATTTACCCAAACAGGAGGTTATTCGAAGGTTAAGGTTTTTGAAACAACCCGTTACGTTGTTCGGTGAGAGTGATGATGATAGACTGGATAGATTAAAGCACGTGTTGAAGGCCGGGTTGTTTGAGTTAGACGATAGCGATATGACGGAGGGGCAAACGAATGACTTTTTACGGGATATTGTGGAGTTGAAGAAACGGCAGAAGTCGGGGATTGTGACCGATAGGAAGCGGCGGGCGAATGAGGAGACGGAGGATAAGGATGGGGGAGGAGGTGAGGATGATGTCAGTGGCGATGGCGGGTCGTCGGGTATGGATCAGGATAAGGATTTTAAGCGGATGAAGGCGAATTTCGAGGAGTTGTGTGATGAGGATAAGATTTTGGTGTTTTTTAAGAAGTTGTTGATTGAGTGGAACCAGGAGTTGGATGAGATGAGTGAGGTGGAGAAGAGGACGGCGAAAGGGAAGTCGACTTTCGCTACGTTTAAGCAGTGTGCGCGGTATTTGAACCCGTTGTTTAAGTTCTGCAGGAAGAAGGTATTTTTTTTAATGTCTGGTTATTGATTAAAATTACTATGAAGGGTTTGAAACATCTTCTATACTTTCTAGTTTCTACAAGTACCATTTGTAATTAGCTTCCTTGTTTTACTCATGGAAAGACTACCTCATATTTGAGAATAAGTAGGTTGACGGTCTGAACACAATAGTATCGTACTTTCTGCAAGTATCGTGTGTATTTTAGAAGTCTTTAGATAACACCATAAGATGTTTAGAAAACATTGAAAAACTGTACAACTTTATTCTGCGTTTATATATTCTTGAATCTGTGTTTTGGAATCAAACAGCTCTGTGTTCTTGACTCGAAGATGACTCTGGTTCATCATCGCTGCTTGTTTATATGATAATGTCTTGGGGTGTTTTAGTCAAATACTATGAAGGGTGTTGTGATTCATACTAAATATGATAATTTTGTAACGTTTTTAAAATTCAAACAGCAGAGCAATAGGGCAATACAGTTCATAGGTATAAACAAACATTTGAGGAAGTCAAAAATAGAAGTTTAAGATTATTTGCAAGATCACATCACTATGACTACTTGATTTAGGTTCTGTTTTATCTTATCTGTTAGGTTTTATTTACATGATAATATGATATGTTTATTAGAAATATTCTTGTTATTGTTTTGACTCTGTTATTAATATATACAGGTTCTGCCCGATGACATTAGACAAGCATTGATGCTAGTGGTGAACTGCTGCATGAAACGGGACTACCTAGCTGCAATGGACCATTACATTCGAATGGCAATCGGGAACGCACCGTGGCCTATTGGTGTTACTATGTTTGGTATTCACGAGCGTTCAGCTCGTGAAAAGATTTACACCAACAGTGTGGCCCACGTGATGAATGACGAAACGACTCGAAAGTATTTGCAGTCAGTTGAACGGCTAATGACATTTTGTCAAAGGCGGTATCCAACAATGCCTTCAAAGGCGGTGGAGTTTAATAGTTTGGCAAATGGTAGTGATTTGCAGGCTTTATTGGCAGAAGAAAGGAGGAATAACGCAGGTGGAAGTCAACAACAAGAAGATAAGCTTATGTTGATGCCGCCACCAATGGATGACTAACTCAATGTATGCTGTTTATTTTGTGTGTGGTTTCTAAAACATGTTATGTACTACTTTCATTTATGATGTTGATATCTTAAGACAATGTCATATGATTATAAAGTGGACGAATTATGTAGGTTGGATTGAATTGTTAAACAGTAACAACACATTATGCCCGAATTTTTAATTCTAGCAACCAATTATTATTGTGAGAACTAGCAACATATGTTTTAAATTTTGTTTTCAATATCAACATTATATAATATCTGAGCGAATGCGCATTGTCATTAAAATATTTAAAACATGAAACAACCTACTAAACAGAAACATACACCTAACACAACACTCGTGCACATATCTCATAACATCTTCGGTCCTATCCGCAATTGTCTTCCTTTTGTGCGTCAACCATCCTCTCCCTCTCCTTTCATGTGTGTGCGTTCGCATATCCTTTTTTGTATTGTGATGTTTACGATTTCGTTATGTTTGTGTTCTATTTGTTGTTTTGTGATCTCATTATATGTGTTTGCGTGTGTATGCTTTAACCTCCTATACCATATGATAAATGTGATTTCGTTGTAGTGATTTTTGTGACTCCGTCATGTTTAATACTGATTTCCAACTAATTCCAAGTGTGTTCGCGTGTGTCTGTGTTCGAATCCCCTTCTATTTGATGTGATTTTTGTTATGATGTGATTTTTGTGACTCTGTCATGCTTAATACTGATTTCCAACTAATTCGAAGTGTATAACATCTTTATTTTAAAAGAAAAGTTAATTTTAAAAAAAAATTATATAACGTTAGTACGTTTTACCTTTTTATCACCGTAATAAATATCGAAAATTACTAATGCTACTTTATATGTATTGTAGCTAAGCCTGACAAATGCAACTCATTCGGGTTATATTTTAGGTCATAATTAAAATCTCATGGGTTATTTTAGGTTTAAGTAAAATATTTAGCGGGTAAAACTAAAAAAAAGGTTGGAATGAGTTGGAATACATCCAAGAGAAAAATTGGTTGAAAAATGTTTAACGAATATGTACACACGTAACACGTATTGAGCACATACAAAAGCGGATAGTGTAACCAGACAATGGTAAGCGCGTAAACTTAATAATGATAATCCGTCAATCACATATAAGCTTCAAAAGATTATATTATCTTTCTATTTTTAAATTATGTTGTATTATCAAATAATATTTATTATTAATAAATAATGATGAAAGGAATCAGATGACGTGAAAAAAAAACAATAATAGAAAGAAGGTGGTGGGTAATATAATAATTAATAAAAAAACAAAGTCCTCCAATAAACACCTTTCTCTCTACAACCAATCCCGTCCTACACGTACACCCTCCCACTTCCACGTGTCACTCTACCTTTACCCACCCCTGACATCATCAATCACACTCTCCATCTCACTCCATGGATTCCAATTCCAATTCCATCCTTCTTCTCTCACTACCTTCACCCAAACGCTCCAAATCCAATTCCAATTCCTATTCCATGGACGCTCTCTTAACCTCCTTCTTATCACTCTCCGATTCGCCGTCAATTCACACTTCCTTCGACCGCTTGATTCAGTCCACGGTTTCCGATTCCGATCAGAACCGGCTGATTCAACGCACGTTGCGTCTCGGAACGGTGTTGCTGGAAGCTGGTAACAGATCCGCCAGGAGATGCTCGTCGGTTCATAACGCCGTTGTGTGGCCGCTCTCGCCGGATCTTACTGTCAAGGTATATTATATATATATATATATATATATATATATGTTAGGTTATGGATCCATCTGATTACTTGAAGTGATTTGAATACAGTATCACGTTACTTATCTGATTGATTTAGTTTACTGTATGCGTGTGTTAATTAACCGCGATTAGCTTTAGATTACTGTTGTATGTTCGTGTTCTAGTGAATTAGGATAGTGAAGCAGAAGAAGAAGAATAGTATGAATTTAATTTTTAGTTTCAGTCTGCTTGATTTGATTTTGAGTGTGTGTGATTGATTTAGAGTTTAGGTTGTTGTATGTTCATATTCTCGAGAATTAGGATAGTCAAGAAGAATACTGTGAATTTAAGTTTATTTTCAGGTGCTTCTCGCTCGTGCTACGACTGACTGCTTCTCCTTATCTGGTTGATTTAATTTTGTGTGTGTCAGTGTGTGATTGATTTAGAGTTTTAGCTTGTTGTTCGATCTGTTTATGTTGATATTCAGATTCATATTGTATGCATGTTCATATGCTGGAAAAGTAGATAGTGAAGAAGAATTTTATGAATTTAAGTTTTAGTTTCAGGTGCTTCTCACTCGTGCTATGACTGCTTCTTTAATTGATTTGATTTTGTGTGTGTGTGTGATTGATTTAGTGTTTCAGCTTCTTGTTCGATCAGTTTATGCTAATATTTCAATTCCTATTGTGTTCATATTTTCGAGAATTAGGATAGTCAAGAAGAATTTTATGAATTTAAGTTTTGTTCCAGGTGCTTCTTACTCGTGCTACGATTGCAAGCTTAATTGAGCTGATTATTGATTTAATTTTGTATTCTAGCTGGATCTGATCATGTGAATGGTTTTGTAGCTGATTTTTGGTTTTTGTATTAAGAATTAGGTTAGGGAAGAAGGATTTGATGATTTGAGTACCGTATGACTTAGCTTACTTATCTGATTGATTTATTTTTGTCTCTGTGATTAAACTAATGGCTTTAGATTTTGATTTAGATTATGCGAACAGTTTTGTAGCTGATTTTTGTTTGTTATCCCGAGTATTATGTTAGGGAAGAAGGATTTGATGATTTGATTACGGTATGATTTTAATTCGTTATCTTATTGATGTAATTTTGTGAGTGTGTGATTGATATAGAGTTTCAGCTTCTTGTTCAATCTGTCTATGCTATTTATTTAGATTCCTATTGTATGTTCGTATTCTGGAAATTTAAGATAGTGAGAAGAATATCATGAATTTAATTTTAGTTACTGATAAATTTATTGTTGTGTTTTGAACTTAAATAATTTGTATCCTGGAATCTACGGAGTTTTTGTTTGGATTTGTGCATGCAAACTGTTTTTTTACTACTTTCTGACATTCTGTTCGTATTTTTGAGAATTAGGATATGGAAGAAGGATAATGAATTTAGTATAGCTCAGATGCATGCTTCCTTACCTGATTCAATTGTTGTTTTTTTTTAACTTAAGTTGTTAATGCTGTATTGAGTTTTTTTTATAAATTTTATATTTTGGATTTTATTTGATGTGTCTATGTAAATAGCTTTCTTTCTGGTCTCTGTTACTTATTGCTGGTTTTTAGTTCACTCATCTGTCTTGTATAATGATTTGTAGATTTTTTCAATGCTTGATACACAAAGTGTGTGTTATGTTGCGGCTACATGCTCGTTTTTTCAGAAGTGTGCTATGGATCCTTTGTGTTTTGCTAACATTGACTTGGCTACATTAGTCCCTAAAGTCAACAATGCTGTGGTGTCAACTATGATCAGTCGAGCCGGAGATGCACTTAGGTGAGACCATTTATTACTTTGCCTGTGCAATTTTGTCCTTTTAAAAGCTTTAAATGGGCTGAAATTGTCATCTGCTTGTGTAATTTAATTTTACTTATAATTTTTAAACTCTCAGGTCTATAAGGCTTGGTGTATTGCCAGCCATTCCTGCTGCACCTTTCTTTTCCTCTCAACCATTAGTTTATAGCATTAGGAATGCAAATGATGCATCGGGATATTCATGGAATGATAAGAGATCAAGGCAAGGAAAGGAATCTTCCATTCTAACAAGGTCCTGTTTGAATTCTTTGAGTGGAAATGGTGGTGCACCTGGGTACGAGTATGAGTTCTTTGTTATAAAATGAACTCAATGCTTTCAAGTGTGTGGTATATACTGAAGTTAAATTGTAATTTCTCTTGTAACTGAAAGGTTTCATTTGAGAAGATTACATCTTTACAACATTGAAAGAATGGACAATGCATCCCTCTTGACATCATTATCAGCTTGCCCAAATCTCCTTGACCTAGAAATTGTGGGACTGTAAGTACTTTACATGTTTAGCTGAAATCAATTATTTTAGTTTGATTATTATTGTAATAGCTAGTTATCGTAATCATAATTAATGCATTAACCATTAATAAGAAATCTGTAATGTTAGGCATGTTGAATTGAGGCATACGTTGGAGTCAGTAAGTAGAAATTGCCCCTTGATAGAACGTTTGGTTTTTGAATCTTCAAAAACAGGTGTGTACCTCTTTAAAAATTTAGTTTTCTTTGTCCTTGGAAACAAAGAAACAATTAAAATACTTATGTTCTTATAAGCAGGTAGAGATGACGGTTTGAAATTCCCAACCTGCAATGAGTTTGTCCTCAACTGTCCTAACATAACCACTTTAGCACTAAAAGGATTTAAGTTACATGACTACAAGGCTCGTATGCTGGTAAAGGTAGGTATACACATCTGAAATTTCATATAATCAACTAAGGGGGTTGTTTAGGTGAGCTTCTAAAACTTGCTTATTTGCTTATTGGTTTGTTGTAAAGCAAAAAGTGTTTGGTAAAGCTCCTCCAAAAGCTTCAAATTGGAGCTTTTCAAAAAGCAAATAAGCAAATTCAAAAGCTCACTCAAACACCCCCTAAATATGATCCTTCATTTTAAGCCTGGAAAAATGACGGTTAGGTTACAGGTCATTTAAAAGAAGTATCACTTTGGTTTGGGTCAAAATGATATTGAGTGGAACAGTTTGTTTTAGAATAAAATAAGTATCAAAATGGGTTCACCTGCTATATTTGTTTTATGGCGGCTAGCTCTGGTGGGGACCGCTAGGTGGCGATGGCGAGGATGGTTATTGATAGAATTTACAATTTAAAGAAGAAAACATATTCAGTACGCGATGAATGTTTTTATGTTATTCAAAGGAGAAAACAAAATAACATATATGGTGAAGTTTTTGTGTTAAATATAATTTAGAAGGTATCTCATTATATAATAGAAATAATACAAGAAGATAAATGCCAACAAACTCTTAAACAAGGGAGAGATAAGATAAGCTCTGTAGCATATGTTAAACTCTATAATATATGATAACTCATATATATATATATATATATATATATATATATATATATATATATATATATATATCGCTAATATTCATGTTAGCGGCGGTGGGAGGTGGGTGGTGCTGCCGCTTAGACCCGTTCTAAGTTATTAAGTTTTATAAAAGTGATTCGTTTGATCCATTTTATAATTTGAGTGGACCTAAATCAACTCATTTGACAAAACAAAAATGATCCAAATCAACTTATAGTTTTTCTTTTTGCAGGGGTTACGAAAATTGAAACATCTTGATCTTTCAACATCTTACTCATTCACTGGTGCATTTTTAAAGTGAGTAGCCTATGTGTCGGTTTTGCTAGACTTTTCTTGACTGGTTTTTAGCGGTGGTTCTAACTTGATGTCCATGATTATAGGAATGTCAGTGGCAATGGCGGCGGTGATAATTTGGAGGTGATGATTTTACGGGACTGCGTGCATTTAAAGGAAGTAAGGAACCTTGCTTTAGTCTTTTTTTTGTTGCACACTGCTGCTTTGTGGTCTTTTACCATTTTACCCTTATCAATCACATTGCCCATGTTTATTATATCACGGAAAAAATGGTCAAAAACCACTGATTTAGCGGTATATGGATTATAACTTCCCTACACTTGTTTAGCTTCTTTATTATGATTATCTGCAGAGTGAAGTTGAGCGGTTTATTGCAGCTGTTCTCGCTGGGGAGTTCAGGCTCCTTAGATATCTTGTACGTCTATTTTACATACCTTTAATTTATCATTTTTGTAAATATTAAGTTTTATTTATGTTTACAAAAACGATACTACCTTGGGTATGAAAGAGAAAACACATTAAGGGCAAAATGACGCGCCTAATGTAATTATAGGTAAGAATTGGTCAAAGTTAAGGCCGGTAGGAGGTTTATATGTAAAAACATTTGACGGGATAGAAGAAATCACAAAAGGTTTACTTAATAAATAGGTTGACATGTAAAACAAATGAGAGACGCAACTTATGGCTGTAAATAAAAGCTTATTTGGTCGTGCATAAACGCACATCTCGGCCTTTGGGGATCTAAACACCTCGAAGCGTGTTGTGTACTCTTTTCTAAACCAAGTTAATAACATAAATTCACAAGAGGTGGTATTACTATTTATTCAAACTAGACTTTTGACGTGTTTCGTCATGTTCTTCTCATTCTCATTTTGTTAAAAGATAACATGTTATTTGACGGTTTGAGTCAAAATTAACACATATAGTAAGAATTTGACCAAAGTTTGATGAAGTTTCTTATCTTTGAACAGGATATATCTAACAGGGAGGGTCTAGCATGTGAGGGTGACTGGAACACTAGATGTTACAATGCTAGGTGTTTTATTGTATATTGTTTATTCTTTTATTTTTTTTTTAAATTAAATATTTAGTATCTTAAATACATCTGGTGTATTATGCAGTTTTATTCCTATACCGCAATTATTAGAACAGAGGCCTGATTTCTGTCTGGTAGTTGAATTCCCAAAAGGAAGGTATGCTTATTACTTGGGGCTTCAAAGTTGAAACAATATTTTAAACTTTGCTGACATTTGTTTTATAACATTTTGCAGTTATATGGACACTGATCAAATGACAGGTAGTGATGTAAGTTTACCATCACCGTCAAGCAGTAGCCACACATTTGATGGATCAAGCACATCAGACGGAAGTTATAATAGTGATCACGGTAGTGGTGGTTATGTCATCGACGAAGAAAACTCAGACTACCTACTGAGTTGAGTTGATTTGAGTTGATAATTAATAAGCATTAATTTGAATTTGAAATATGATGGTTAATAACCCTGGTGGGAAAATGGTACGAATACCTACTGTTTTTAAGCATTCTTCCAGTTTCATGGCTGATAGTTGTCTAATTGCTTTATTTAACCCAGTTTTAATTGGTAAATAATTAATTAAATTGTTAAGTAAAGGTAAATGATGAGATATAGTTTGTAATAAAACCTAACTGTGTTTACTTAATAATATTAATCTTTGGCCAATGATGCCATAATTTCGTAGCAGGCAAGACATTCGAATATGAGACATAGTATAAGATTAGTTTTAACATATATTACCGGCATAGGATGGGTATCTCAAGTGATACCTGATCCAATCAGTTGAAAAACACATAAGCTCATCCGAACGAGTAATTAATTATCTTATGCCATTTGATGATTAAATAAGTTATTTCTACTTTATTATCAAAACAGCTTCAGTTATATTCTAATTACTTTGATATAAAACTATAGTAAAAGTCTATTAGGAAATTGTAACTAAAGTAATTTTCTAACAAACTGACAGTTACACGTGATACTTGTAGATCTATTAAATACTCGGTAAGTATAATGAGTATGAATGCATACATACAAAAGGAGAACACATACAGAGGCAATATAGCTTATAAAGTCATAGGGCCAAAGGGATGCTTATCCTCTACCTGGTGCAAGAGGAAAGAACTTAAAATCATTTCTTCGTACGGAAGCCATCACAAGGTTCAAACCTGAAAAAACATGAAATGAATCTGACCTGATCCAAGACGATGTTCCTCGGTGTTCGAGATAAACGAACCACAACTTCATCTTCTTCTCCGGTAGCTTGAGATCTGCAATGGCTTTTGGGGGTGTGGAGGTGACTGCTAAGAAATCTCGAGGATCTCTTGTTTACAGACACAAAAATGGTTATGGTGGTGGCTCTTATTGAGAACAACCACACCTAATAAGGAGGTGGAGACCTCCTTATATAGGGAGCCTCATGGCCACCATCATGGTACCCTAATGGGCCTAGCCCAGTTAGGGTTACCTCCACAAAACCCCCTCAGCCCAATAATATTGTATTAGTCCATATAATAAAATAAGCCAGACATAATAAATTAAGGTCGTAAGCCGGGTTTAGTACCATACCCCTACAAGCCCCCCAAGTCCAGTGTTGCTCCTAGGCGTGCAAGCGTTTAGGTGGAGCGCTGGACTTCATAAGGTGTGTTAGGATATGAGGCGGTTTTTCCCCTTTCTTCGGCCTTGTCTTTATTGTCTTTGAGTTTTGAGAGGTTTTCTTCATGATGGTGACATGTTGTGATCCTTATGATAATAATGGTACACTGGCATGAATAAGATATAGCATGCATCATAACAATAGTGGCGCGGGGCCTGATAAAAGATAGAGTGCGCATCTCGATAATAATGTAATGCAACTTGCGCGCGAGGTAGCTTACGAGCTATAAAAATAATGAAGCTTGCGCGCGAGGCGACTCACGAGCTATAAAATAATGGAGCATGCGCGAGTTGCGGCTTACGAGCTATAATATGATGATAATGACTGGCCCACAGGGGCCTCTTCTACGCAGGATGACTATCCCAACTTGTTTTCAAAATAATAATGGAGGCACAAACGGCCAGATAATAATAATAATATCATAGGTGCTTGTGCGACTCGTAGCCGAACCTGCAAGAAAATATCAACTAAAAGTAGATGTATTACAAGGTTCCCATCCTCGGGCCAATTATGAGGTGTGCCCAACCTACGTTGGCGCGTGGCCGTTTGGGATATTATTAGGCTCCCGACCTTTATGTTTGGCGCGTGGCCATGTGGGATATTATTAGGCTCCCGACCTTTATGTTTGGCGCGTGGCCGTTTGGGATATTACTAGGCTCCCGACCTTTATGTTTGGCGCGTAGCCATATATTTTGCATTAATATAAGCACTTTTTGTGCCATTTCATGCAAATCCTATATACTCATACATCAAGAAAACACCTTCATTCATCATACGAAAGACATCCAGATCGCTTTTTCAGTCCCCGATGATGGTGGTAGTGAATTTCATCCATGCGGAAGCGTGACGAGCCCCGGTAGTAACCCGCAAAAGTTGTTTAAGGACGCGGAATGGCGCGAATCAACCCGCTATGGAACTCTCGTGATCTGCGGGAGCCAGAAATGACCCGCGATACATCCATGATGGCTGAAGTTAACTTGTGGGAGTGCACATGCGGCTCTTTATGGTTGCTTGTTGATCCTCGTGAGTGCCCAGATGACACGCCGTTAGTGTTTCATGGTGGCACTGTGCCGGGGCTGGAATATCTGAGCGCTTATGTCACCCGCGGGAGTTGAGCGCGCACGCATGGCGGAGAGTTGAGCGCGCACGCATGGCGGAGAGTTGAGCGCGCACGCATGGCGGCGAGTTGAGCGCGCATGCATAGCGAAGAGTTGAGCGCGCATGCATGGCGGCGAGTTGAGCGCGCATGCATGGCGGAGAGTTGAGCGCGCATGCACGGCGAAGGGTTGCGTGCGCATGCATGGCGTTGGAATCTTTCATAGGTGGTGGAATGTGATACGCGACTGCGCGCAAGCATCATGGCGGTGCGCATGTAGAGTGGCGGAAGGGTTGATCTGCGACTGCGGTGGCAGAATGTTGATCCGCGGTGGCGGGTGTTAATCCGCTGTGCCTGTTTTTGTCCGCCTACGCGCATGAGAAAGCGGTTGACACGCCGTGAACGGAATACAAATAACAAGCATGGTGGTCTTCGTGATGGCGGCCTTCATGTCTTCCCGCTTGAACAGTGATGCGGATGGAAGAAACCAAATTTTTGGAGGCGCCCATCCATAATGACGCGGTGTTGTTCCGCGACGGCGCCCACGCATGTGGCGCAGTGTTCTTTTGTGACGTGATTGCGTAGTGTTGATCCGCAAGTATGATGGCGGTGTGTTGTTTAGCGATGCGCATGCACGGTGGCGAGGTGTTGGATCGCGGTGGTGCGGTGCTCGGCGCCAGCGCGCATGCGTGATGGCGCGCTGCTGCTTTATAGCGGTGGAACTCATGCATGGTGGCATGCATCGTGGCGGCCAGATGGTTATCCGCGGTGGCGTGTACGCGTGGTGGCGCAATGACATTACCCGGTGACGAGGTTCACTTGTCGTGGTGCGCATGAATGTTAGCATTGTATTGAACCACGGCGAGCGCATGCGCGGTGGCGGAGAGTTGTGCCACGGTGATCATCACAACTTGCGGCTTGCTTGCCAGAGCAAGAGGCGGCGTGGACTCTAATTGCCCACCATGTTTTTGTTTTTTCCGGTGATACGCACTCAATGAAATTCTTGGATGATGATAAGAAAATTGGAAACTGGACCCACCGGGTATTTAGGATCCTACCTCCACTAGTCCCCCTAGTCCAGTGCTGCTCCTGGGCGTGCAAGCGGTTAGTTGGAGTTCTGGACTTATTAGGAGTGCTTGTACGGTTTTTTGGACCCGGTGCTTCCCAAATGTACCTTTTTGCATATGTATACTTTGCTTCGGGTTATAAGAGGTTTAATCATGATGGCGTGTTGAGCGGAGCGGAGCCGCGTTCGGTCTTGTATTCGGCGCGAAGCCGTATGGGTTTATGAGGATTCGCAACCTTTAAGTTTGGCGCGCGGCCGATGGCCGTATGGGTTTATGAGGATTCCCAACCTTTAAATTTGGCGCATGGCCTTATGGGTTTATGAGGATTCCCAACCTTTAAGTTTGGCGTGTAGCCGTATGGGTTTGAGGATTCCCAACCTTTAAGTTTGGCTCGTGGCCTTATGGGTTTATGAGGATTCCCAACCTTTAAGTTTGGCGTGTGGCCGTATGGGTTTATGAGGATTCCCAACCTTTAAGTTTGGCGCGTATGTTACCCGCGGTGATCGTGTCGGAGCTTTAACTTGGCCTGCGGGAGCCGCACCTGACCGGCCATTTCTTTGCTCAGAGCGTACATGTGATCCGCAAAAGCCGGGCTTGACCCGCGGAAGCTCTTGTGACCCGCAGAGGTTGTACTTAAGCTGCTGGAGTTTCTCGCCATGACCCGCGGAGGTCAGATTTGATCCGCGGTTACGCGTTAGTGACCCGCGGTATGTGAGGTTGGTCCCTTCCAACATTTAAGTTGCCCGCTAGAGTTGTTCATTGATCCGCGGGAGTTCACAATGTGATCCTCCAATTATTATTTAGCACGTGCGGCATGCTATGGCGGAGTTGAATCGCCGGAGCACGCATGCGGCTTGTTTGTTTCGCGAACGGCGTGAAGGTTGATGTTGATTGCGGAAGCTAAAGTTGACCCTTAGCGTTCATAAAGCTTCATTCGCAACGTGGAAGCAAAAAATGACCCGCATGAGATTATAGTTGATCCGCGGGGAGCGATTTTGATCCGCGGTTGATTGAAGTTGACATGCGGGGGCTATGGCGGAGAGTAATCGCCGGGAGCGCGCATGCAACCCGCTGTGGCGGAGAGTAATCGCCGGGAGCGCGCATGCAACCCGCTATGGCGGGGAGTTGAGCGCGCATGCATGGCGGGAGTTGAGCGCGCATGCATGGCGAAGAGTTGAGCGCGCATGCATGGCGGGAGTTGAGCGCGCATTCATGGCGAAGGGTTGAGCGCGCATGTGCTTTGCCTTAGTTGTGCTTAGGTATTTTTATGGTCCAGCTGCGCAATACGTAGGATGGATGCTATGAGTAATTTGAGCTAAGGCTCATATTATTGGGCTAAGGCCCTAACGTTTTAGAGTTAAAACTCGTTAACGCGTCTGAGCTTGAAGCTCGCGCATGTATGTTTTACTTCGTTTTATTTTTAGTTTGATGTCAATACAATGTTGTCATATTGCTCAAAATTAATAAAGGGAAGTGTGAAACATGTATGCAAAAGGTAATAGAACGCATGTTAAGAAAATATAGAGCGTATCATTATTCATAATGGCTTAAAAAGCCTAGATTACGAACTTGACAACTTTTACATGAGACATTTTCTAAGTTGTGCTGCGTTCCATGTGCGCGGGATTTTCCATAGGTGGTGGAATGTTGATCCGCGGCTGTACGCATGCATAACGGCGGAGTGGTGACTCGCGGGCGCGCATGCATCGCGGCGAAGTCTTGATCCTCGGCAGTATGCATGCATGGAAGCAAAGACTTGATCCTTGGCAGTGCACATGCATGGCGGCGGAGTCGTGACTCGCGAGCGCGCATGCATGGCTGCAAAGTCTTGATCTTCGGCACTGCGCATGCATGGAAGCGGAGACTTGATCTCCGGTGGCACGCATGCATGGTAACAGAATCTTGATCCTCCGCAGTGCCCTTGCATGGCGGCGGAGTGGTGACTTGCGGGCGCGCATGCATGGCGGCGAAGTCTTCTGCGCAAAACCAAAGGCACGACCCACATGGCGGTTTCCGCGGGCGCTCATGCATGGCGGCGGAGTCTTCTACACAAAACCAAAGGCATGGAGTCGTCCTCCAACCCACATGTTGTCTTCTGGAAGGTTGTCTGATGAGTATAATCATGGTTGTCCTTATCTTGATTTGGATTAGACTATTGTCTCATTTGTTGTGTGTCGCTTACGCGCGGCCTTTATGCGCCTATCCCAGGGATGCGCAAGGTCCTCTTTATTCTCACACTAAATGTGTGTTGTGTGCATATGTGATATGCGCCACGCGCAGATGTTTCATGCGCTTGCGCATAGGTTTTGGCTTTGTGTCTTCATGACATCCTGATTTCAAGCCTCTTGTCTATATCTTGTGGGTTGACCCGCCCCGCTCGATGTTAAGGCGGGTGCATACCCCTTCAAGCCCCCCAGTCTAATGTGTGTCTTGTCTCGCGCGAGCGAGGTAAAATAGATATTAGACTTAATAGTTTGCTTTTTTTTTCTTGTTTATAAAGCAGACAAATCTGAAAGATTTTTGGATCTACAAATTGAAAGTTAGATCTGTAATTTTCAGTTTTTGGATCGTGTAAAAATTCCTCCTCGAAAATAGATCTGAAGCTCGGAGTGGAGAGAATTTAAAACCATCACAGATCCGGAGGCTTGACCGTCCGAATCAGGTAGTTTCTTTTTTGGATCTACAAATCTTTTTCAGCTTCATTTTTAGATCTATGGATCTTTTTGAGCTTTAATAGAACAAATCTTGAAGCATCTTTCTGTAAACTTCCAGATCTGGATTTTTCTTGGGAGAAAAAAGAATCATAGATCTGAAATAATGGATGAACAGATCTGAGAACCGAGACAAAAATCGAAGGGTAGCTCGTTGCCGGTCCCACGGATGGCGCCAATGAAGAAACATGAAATGAATCTGACCTGATCCAAGACGATGTTCCTCGGTGTTCGAGATAAACGAACCACAACTTCATCTTCTTCTCCGGTAGCTTGAGATCTGCAATGGCTTTTGGGGGTGTGGAGGTGACTGCTAAGAAATCTCGAAGATCTCTTGTTTACAGACACAAAAATGGTTATGGTGGTGGCTCTTATTGAGAACAACCACACCTAATAAGGAGGTGGAGACCTCCTTATATAGGGAGCCTCATGGCCACCATCATGGTACCCTAATGGGCCTAGCCCAGTTAGGGTTACCTCCACAAAACCCACTCAGCCCAATAATATTGTATTAGTCCATATAATAAAATAAGCCAGACATAATAAATTAAGGTCGTAAGCCGGGTTTAGTACCATACCCCTACAAAACCCAAAGCAAAACATCATCCATAGAACAATTTAATATTAATGATTAATCACCCTTATATATATCTTAACATCCCATAACAAGAAGATGATAATAATAAAAAAAAATCAATAAATCGTGCCATGGGTTCGAGTGGTGCTAAACCCGCAACATTCTTCTTCTTGTTCGTGAACCTCGTTCTTTACTTGATAATCACTATAATTGCTTCTTGGTTGGTCAATCATGGCATCCAAGACTCCCTTGAACAAGGTACAATCTATATACATTTGTGTATTCTATATATTTTGATGGGCACATAAAATATGTTTTTTTTAAAGAGAATACCAATAAACTTCTTGTTTAACACGATTTATTTAAATTTTGTCTTGTTTTGAGTCATGTGGTATTTAGAAAACATTAAGGTCGAAACATTGAGTAGCATGTTAAAACTTCTGAACTGAGTATGATAAGAAACACATAAATATAAATTAACATATTACAAAAGTTACATAAATAACATATTAATTAGGCTCGCGAGCCGGTTTGAGCATGATAAGTAGCATTGGGGCTTATTGATAGAAATCATGCTCTAGTTCTAGGCTAAATGTTATTTGTTTATTTTGGGGTGCAACTTATATTCTATAAATAGGTATCAATAACTTCTTAGGGGGTGGCGGGAATTTATTCAGTTTGTTAGGCTCTTTGTTTGGCAAAGAGAGAGGGCATAGCCCTGCGAACACTTCAGTGTTAGTCTATCGAGTTGGTAAGATCCGATTGGACCATCTTCTTCATATCAATTCTTATCACTTATGCTCGTTTATTAGATAAGTTTATTATTTGAGCTCGGTCTCAAGCTATTTGAGCTCGGCTTGATTCAAACTTTTAACAAGTCGATTTTGAGTAGCCTACGAGCGGCTTCTAGTTTACACCCCTAATTACATATGCCAAAATTTTAAGAAAAGTAACATTAACATATCATGATGTGAAGTCAACAATCAACATTATTTCCTTGCTTGCTTAAGTTCTAAGACATTCAAACCATTTTCCTTGAGTTTTTTGTTTGGTAACAAATTTATGCATAACTTTTCAATGCCTTGCAGCATCTGTTCTAAGTATTCCGGCGAGAATATTTCCAATATACTACCCGTTCGGCAACATGGCAACTGCCTATGTGGTCATCTTCTCTCTCTTAGCAGGAGTAGTCGGTTTTACAACTTCCCTCACCGGCATGAGTCATGCTGCCCAATGGAATGCTTCTGATCTATACGCAGCTTCCGCTTCTTCTCTAATCACTTGGTCATTCACATTGCTTGCCATGGGGTACATTCTTATTATCTTTCTCAATGTATATGTAACCAATGATCATTACTTAATTAACATGTGCTAATTAATTCATAAAATGTGTCTCTAGATTTGCCTGCAAAGAGATAGATATTGGCTGGAGTGGATCAACCTTGGTACTACTATTTGATATTTCAAACCGGTTTAGATGAATAGATATATTATTAATATGTTTAAAGTTGAAAATTTATAACACGATAACAATGTTGTGTGCAGCGCGTTCTAGAGGTCGCATTGAATATTGTATACGGGACACAATTGCTTGGCATGATCGCGATTCATGCTGGGATCGAAGAGCTTTCAAGATATCGTGGGGGGATAGTTTAAGTACCAAATAGTATATTTCAGGGTGAAATGCTATATTAATTAATTTGGTATTTGTTCTTCAATTATTTACATGTAAAGCTTGAGTTATTGGTTGTTTATGTTTGATTTTGATTCAACTTTTATTTATTTATTACAACCCTATTAAAATTGTTTTATTTTATTTGGGACAAAATCATAATCTAGGCCATTTAATAAAAGAACTCAGCTATATATATTTAAATCTTCTAAAAAATACTCTAAATATGTTGTTATATTAATTCGAGTCTCGCCTAGAACAATTTGTTCTGAGCTGAGCCTTGAGGTTTCGTTATTGTGGCTTCCTCCTGGGTGGGTGGGCCATGTCACCACGCTTTCTTCTTCAGATGAAAGAGTGATCTATTTGTCAGGGTAATCCCTGGTGCCCGGATCTTTGCTTTTATGAACAAAAGAACTCAATTGCATGTATATATTCAAATCTTCTAAAAATAACCTAAATATGTTGTTATATTAATTGAGTCTCTTCTAGAGCATATTTGTTCCGAGTTGAGCCATCAGCCATGGTGTTTTGCTAGTTGTGGGTTTCCTTCTAGATTGGTGCGCTGGCCGCCGGGCCATCATGGCCAGTTGGTCACCACGTTTTGTTCTTCAGATGAAAAAGTAATCTATTTGCCAAGATGATCCTGAGTGTCCGGGCCTTTACTTTTATGAATAAAAGAACTCAACTGTATATATTCAAATCTTCTAAAATATAACCTGAATATGTTGTTATATTAATTTGAGTCTCGCCTAGAGCAGTTTGTTCCGAGTTGAGTCATGGGATTTTGATAGTTGTGGGTTTCTTTCTGGGTGGGTGAGCCAGGTCAAAATGTTTTCCTTCAAACGAAAGAGTGATCTATTTGTCAAGGTGATCCCGAGCGTCCGAACCTTTGCTGTTTAAAAAAAAGTGTACTATATGATGAGATTTAGTTTGTAATAAAACCCAACTATATTTGCTTAACAATATTAATCTTTGGCCAATGACGCCATTATTTCGTAGTAGTTAATAACAAAGTAATGCTTTTAACTTTATTGAGCCATAAAGTTATATAAAAACAGCTTTAGTAACATTCTAAAAATCTTAATAAATTGCAGTTACCTATTACAGATTTATTAAATACAAAGAGACCAAAGGGATGCTTATCCTCGAGAGGAAATTAAAGCATTTCTTTGTGCAAAAGCCATCACAAGGTTCAAACCCAAAGCAAAACATCATCAATAAATTAACAATTAATAGTAATCCATAATCACCCTTGTATATATATCATAACCTCCAATAACAAGAAGATGATAAAAAAACATATTACAAAGTATTTAAATCATGCCATGGGTTTGAGTGGTGCTAAACCCGCAACATTCTTCTTTTTCTTCATAAACCTTGCTCTTTACTTGCTTGTAATTGTAATTGCTTCGTTGGAGGTTGATCTTGGCATCAGAGACTCCCGTAAACAAGGTACAATCTATACATTTTCACATTTCATATTTAAGTATATGTTTTTAGAGAGAACATGTAAGGTTTATTTTAACTGTATTTTTTGTGTCATGTACCAAGTAAGCATATCAAAGTCTCATTTACTTGATCATCTTGTGTTTTGTAATTTAAAAAGGATCATGCTAAACACATACAAAAACTTTTTTTGATAAAACAAAGATTGAATAATATATTCACATAACTTTGCATCCCCCCTCCCCCCCCCCCCCCCACCCCCTTTTTTTTCTTGATAAAAAAACACATACAAAAACTTTCATATCCCCCCTTCAAATCTTGTAATCTACAAAAGTAACACAAAACAAAGATTGAATAAAATATTCACATAACTTTGGATTGATAGTGTAACTTTTTTCTATTAAATTAAATATTTTAACCGTTTTGCTATTTAATGTTTTCAACTCTTTTTATACAAAAACTCATCATGTCTTAAAAATACAAATGATCATATTTGTGACTTTTTCCCTTGATTAAACCTACCTTTTTAAATATTAACACCGTTTCTATATTAAAATATTAATTATCACGTAACATTAGGTAATTTATTCACAAAATTTGTGAACTTATTACATAACATAGGTTAGAGTTCGTGTTCCACACGGGTGAAAAATATTATAAAAAAATTATTTGTAATACGTAAAATTCAGTTATTTCGTACAATAATTTTTATTTATGACTTTTCTAATAAGTTTTTAATATATTTATGCACAATTAGTTTTAAGTTGCAAACCAAACCTGATGTTTTATTTATTTTAAAAATAAAACATGCATATCCATATTATTATTTAAATACCGTGTGCTTAAAAATGATATATAACAAAACGTTGTTATGGATTTAGAAACTAATTTACAAGGTTAAGGTTTGGTTGTAAAAGAAAATATATAAAAATAAATTATGTTTTAAAATAAAAAGAGAAATAATGAACAATTATAAATGGTTGGGTTAGAGAAATATGATAAGAAAATGTGATAAAATAAACAATGTAGGGCTACATATAAGATAGGTGTCCGTTGGTATTAAAGAAAAAAAATATGAGTTAAAGGGAATCGGAATTCAAAATTAGAGAAAATGATTGCGATAATTATGTTTGTTTTTTTTTACATATTATGGGAAATCTGAATTTGAAAAACTCATTTAGTATCAGAATTTTTTTATAATGAAAAAAAAATACAAATTAATATTTACATAGATTTTAACCTTAAACAGTAAATGTAACAACAAAACTGAAGGCAATGTTGGAAGTGTATTTTCGTTGTGTAATTCTTATAATTCACTTTAATCTCTTGAATGTGCTAAATTTGTAGCACTTTCTGCGTTGCTTTAAGTTCGACAACCAAAACATATATCATATTACATAGTCATCAATAGTAACATGATTTTCTACTTAGTCAACAACAACATAAGAACTTGTTGTAGCATCCAATTTAAAGTATAATAAAATAAGGCGGTAACAAAAAAATAAAATGAAACTAAGGTCATACGAATCTTGAATTGATTTTAACATACCTTTTTCGATCATATTATACGCATGTCCACCACCATGTTTCATCTTAAAAGTCAATACAAATTCAAGTCCAATTAAATTAACATGGTAGTTTTAACAAGAATTTTATGCAGTTTGATAAATCTTTGGTTGTGGGTAATAGCTAAAAACATGGTGATTGAAAAATCAAAGGGAAAAAACATAATATCATAGAAAAATAAGCCAATCTGGATAAACTTCTATAAAGGTAGTTTGTTATAATAAACAAATAACAACATAATGTTTTGTGTTATTTTAAAAAAATTAAAAAAAAAATCATTTTTAAATATATAAAAAATTAAAAGAAAAAAAGAAGTTAAAAAAATATGTTTTACTAATAATAACAATAATAATAATAAAAGATAACAAAAAAGAAACAAAATGGTTTAAATCATGTAAAATTTGATAGTGGATATGTTAAGTATAAAAACAAAGACATGTAAACCATTTTCCTAAGTTTTTGTTTACATTTTTAAGTTTTGAATAGCCATATGAAGAGGTAGGTCCCCGCAAAGCCCAGTTGGACCCGCAAGACTCACCTTGAGGAGGTACGTCTGCGCATAGACCAACTGGATCCGCAGGACCCACCATGCTCAGAGATGAAGACCTTACACGCAGTAAGCCAGCTGTCCCCGCAGGAAAGCCTCCCTTGGTACAGTACCCTGCCTGTCCCCGCAGCTGTGGGTACAAGCCAAGAAGAAAGGCTACCCGCACTAACAGTAAGGCTACACGCATAAGGCACTAGCTCTTATACTTCAGTAATGTCACCTGAAGAAGGAATGAGCAGGGCGGGAATATTCCCGCCCAAAAGAGCCAGTCCGTACGCTTCTAGAAGATCTTTTGTACTATACCTACCAAGGTATGGACAAATAGACAAGATCTGGCAAAAGCAACCCATGAACCAATCACAGGGTGACAGCTCACCGACAATAGTACGAGGAGGAGTACGCTCCAGTACAAAATGTCACTATCAGCCGCTGCCTACCCACCAACTCCCATCGTGGCACGAACATAGCCCATAGTTGGTGGAAAAGAAATATTATACAGCTTGCCGTACCTGCTTGGAAACCTACATTCGGCTATAAATACTCCAACACCTTGGAACGGTATCATCATCTTCTCTCTGGCTATTTCTCTCTATATACACTTATATTCAGAGCAACCTAGTCTGATTCTCACGCCGGAGGGTGGTCACAAGGAGGAACCCCCCCTTCTCGGTGACGAGCTTACGGTGTCTGTTTTGCAGGTTGAGAAGAATAACCATCTTTGCCGGACCTAACCCTCGTGGGAAACATCTACTTAACCCTAAGATTATCCTTAATCTGCCGGGGTCACTTAGTGTTTCTTCATTGGCGCCATCCGTGCATTAAGCTAGAACTAATTCTTCTTTTTCTCAGTTTTTTCAAACTTCTGGAAAGATGGTTAAGGTTACTCCGATGCCAAAGCCACCGAGTAACCAAGAAACTCCGGTAACTACAACCCTAGCTACTGGGGGGAACACCGGTGAATACACGATTTTTACGAACACTACCCCGGTTACCCAAGCCGGGGAAAGTGCAGTAAACAATCCTCCCCTGGGATTCATTGATACCCAGTTGGAGAAACAACAGACGAGGCTTCCCCGACAAACACTAGATCAAGTTAAAGCTTGGGCGGAAGCACGTCAGAAAGAATTCCAAGCCGAGTTGGACGAACGTTTATGTTCACTCCAACAGGCCAATGGCGAATTCGGAAGCACTCGACAACAGCTCAACATGAGCAATGATTGCGAGTATTTGGATGATGAAGATTGGGAAGAATCTGACAGTGACGCAAACCCTCGTCATAAGGCGAAAGGGAAGCGTAAAGAAGCAGACTTCGACTCGAGAAGAAATTTCGAGGAACCTTCAAACCAAAGAACACGGGGGGAAACCCACGTGACTTCCAAAACTTTCAGACCAACTGTTGCGAATGCGGGAACGTCCTAATTTGCAAGGGACATTGCGGAAGCAATCGCTCCGAAGAGTGCCAAACAGATGTCCAACATAGGCACTTACGATGGCATATCTGACTCGGACGATCACTTGAACAGATTTATAGCGCCAACCGTCAGTAATTGGACGGAACCCACATGGTGTTACATGTTCCAGATGACGCTCGTGGGGGCAGCCAGAGCGTGGTTTGATCGTCTACCGGTCCACCACATCTATGATTGGGCAGACTTCCAGCACAAGTTCAGCCAGCACTTCAGTCAACAAAGAAAATATACTGAAGAGCAATGGACGATCCTCAACTGCATCCGAGAGGAAGACGAATCTTTGCTAGACTTCATCACTCGCTTCAACTCAAAGAAGCTAAGTCTGGGCACTATAAGCGAAGATCTTGTTCGAGCCGCTTTCATCCAGGGCGCTGAGTACCCAGAGCTCATCCGCACGTTGACAGGTAAAGATGGCATGCCATCCACGTGGGATGCCATCATGACGGCAGCTAAACGCTTTGCCGAAACGGAGAAGCAACTGGGTAGAAATCTTCTCCAGAGCACAAACCTCTACACGCAGAGAACAAGAGAATATAACGTCCGTACCGCCCGACAAAATAAAAAGAGGAAGCTTGGTATTTGGCAGTCAAGGATAAATTTTGACACCTCATCCAGCTCTCGCCCTCTCTTAGGCGGAAGGGACAACATTCACTCGTCGAACCGGAATCCCAGATGGACGCCACTCACCAAAAGCGTCACCGAGATATTTGCCACCGAAATGCTCCCACGGCCAAAGGCTCCAATAATCCGACAGCGTCATAACGCTGATAAGAGCAAATCCTGTGACTTCCACAGGACAAAAGGCCACACCACGGAGGAGTGCACATCTTTGAAGGATATCGTCGAAACATTCGTCAAAGATGGGAAACTCACACACCTCGTGGCGTCAATCAAGAACGGAGGGAGGAATGACAATCGGTACAAGGGTAATGGACGAAAACCCGTCGACATCAGCATTCACATGGTTCATGGCAACGTCAGAGGAAGAAAACGACGAACAACAGAGCCAAGTGCGTGGAAGAAATCTGAAGTGCGCTTCCCGCGTGTGCCAGGAGGGCCCAACAAAGAAGGCCCCATAGTCATCAAAAGCCAGCTGGGGCACTACATCACCTCCCTCACTCTTGCTGATAATGGCGCTTCGTCAACGGTCATGTATAGGCAGTTCTTCGACAAGCTAGACGACGAAGACAAAGAACGCCTAGAAACAGTTTACGCCTCGATGGAAGGGTTCGATGGCAGCACAAACACCCCCTTGGGTATCCTATCCTTCCCCGTCACTCTCATGGACGGGAAGTACTCCCGCACAGAAGACGTGGACTTCGTTGTAATGAGGAAGCCACACCACACATACGACATTCTCTTCGGGAGAGATGGGATGGCAAGATTTAATGCCGTGGTGTCTTCGGTCCATGGGATGATGGGATGGCCAACAGCCGAGGGCGTTGCTATGATCACGGGCATTCCCCAGGTATGCATCGCATCTGTCTCATCTAAACCCAAACCAAAAATGGCTAAACCAACCACCTCTGAACCAGAAGAATGGGCCTTCAATGGCAAATACCCTAACCAGGCTGTTACCATTGGCCCAACGATCACTAACCCCACACGCACCTTACTCAAACGCTTGTTCCAAAAAAATGCCATCTTCACATGGACACCAGCTGACATGACTGGTGTACCTCGAAGTAAGGCTGAGCATAAGCTCAAGTGTGACCCGGCATTTGCGCCGGTCATACAAAAGCGTCGCGTAATGGGTGCTGAACAGGCTAACGCGTGTAGAACCCAAGTCAAGGAACTCCTTGACGCAGGCATCGTACGCATTAGTAAATATCAAACATGGGTTGCAAATCTCGTCATGGTACCAAAATCCAACAAACAATGGCGCATGTGCATAGATTTTAAAGACCTAAACAAAGCATGCCCCAAGGATTGTTACCCGTTACCTGAAATTGACCTTAAGGTAGATTCATTAGCACCGTTTCGCCTTAAATGCTTCCTTGATGCGTATAAAGGGTACCATCAAATCCACATGGCTGTTGACGATCATGATAAAACCGCATTTCGGACGCCCGATGGCACATTTTGTTACCAAATGATGCCATTCGGACTTAAGAATGCCGGGTCCACATACCAACGCCTGATGGAAAAAGAGTTTCATGCCCAAATTGGGAGGAACTTGGAAGTTTACATGGATGACTTGGTCATCAAAAGCCTCGACCCAGAAGCGATGTTGAAAGACATCGAAGAAACTTTCAACACGCTCAGAAAGATAAACATGAAGCTCAACCCGAGTAAGTGTTCCTTTGGGATGGAAGAAGGGAAGTTCTTAGGAGTCATCGTTACCAAAGATGACTTCAGAGCGAACCCTGAAAAGGTTGAAGCCATTATGAAAATGGAATCACCTACTACCATCAAACAGGCTCAGACACTGAATGGACGACTAGTCGCACTTAACCGCTTCTTGGCAAACCATGCGGATAGGTCGTTCCCATTCGTGTCAACATTGAGAAATTGCTTGAACAAAACGCACTTCCGCTGGACACCAGAAGCGGAAGCAGCTTTTCAAGAGATTCAGTCACGCTTGATCGAACTCCCAACGCTCACAGCACCAGAAGTGGGGGAGGAATTAATTCTCTACCTCTCCGCCACAGACAGAGCAACCGGGGCAGTCTTACTAGTAGAACGAAAAGGCATTCAGATGCCCATCTACTATGTAATCCGCGTCTTAATAGACGTGGAAACCCGGTACTCCACCCTGGAAAAATTAGTCTTAGCGCTTGTACAAGCTTCACGCAGGCTAAGACGATATTTCCAAGGCCACCCAATCACCATTCTCACCAACTTCAAACTTGCAAACGTTCTAGGCAAACCCGAGTTGTCAGGGCGCCTAGCCAAATGGGCAATTGAGTTGAGAGAATACGCGATAAAGTACAAGCCAAGACCAGCCATAAAAGGCCAGGTCTTGGCCGACTTTATTGTAGAAGTCCCCGCTTCGCGGGAAAAAGAGTGCCAGGAAGAGGCTCAACCCTCCCCAGCACAAGACATTAACGATGTCTGGCTACTCTACACTGATGGAGCAGCCAACAACGAGGGTTCAGGCGCAGGGTTGAAACTAACTAACCCAGCAGGCCAAGAATACACTTACGCTATTCGGCTGGATTTCCCAAGCACGAATAACGAAGCGGAGTACGAAGCATTCTTGGCCGGATTAAGAATTGCGCGTAAGATGGGAGTGAAAAACTTGGAAGCCCACGTGGATTCCGTGCTAGTAGCCAACCAGATAAACGGGACGTACACGGCCGTGAACGACACAATGGCCCTGTACCTCGCACAAGCAAAAACCCTTATGCGCGATTTCAACGATTGCAAAGTTGTGCACATCAAGCGAAGCGAAAACAAATCTGCGGATGCGTTAAGCAAGCTTGTATCGTTGGCCTTCACCCACTTGGGAAAGGACATCCGCGTTGAACTTCTTAGTGCATCATCAGTCCCGCACAAGGAAATTTGTGTCATCCAAACCGGCACGGAAACATGGATGACGCCAATCATAAATTACCTTGCGACGGGTGTACTACCAGAGTCAAAGACACAGGCAAGAAAGATACGCTGTAAATCACTGAACTATCAACTTGTTGATGACATACTTTACAGGCGTAATTTTCTTGGCCCACTCCTCAGATGCGTTGACGACCAAGATGCCGACTACCTCCTAAAGGAAGTACACGAAGGCATCTATGGAGTACACGCAGGTCCACGCGCAGTTGTAGCCAAGCTAAACAACGCGGGATACTTTTGGCCCGGGATGCATACGGATGCGCTGGCCTACATCAGAAAATGTAGATCCTGCCAGCTCTACGCACCCAACACGCATCGCCCGAAGAACGAACTTGTTCCAGTCACTTCTTCATGGCCATTCTAGAAGTGGGCCATCGATGTGACATGCCCATTTCCCACAGCAGCAGGGAACGTTCAGTTTCTAGTGGTAGCCATCGACTACTTCACCAAGTGGATAGAAGCAAAACCCCTAGCCCAAACAACCGCAAAACATATCAAAAAATTTATTTGGGAATTTATTATTTGTCGTTTTGGACTTCCATAGAATTTGGTGAGCGATAACGGCACCAACTTTGCTGACCAGAAGCTACCAAAGTGGCTAAAAGAGCTTCAAATCACCCACACCTTTACCTCAGTGGCACACCCGCAGGGTAATGGTGTGGTGGAAAGAGCAAACAAAAGCATCGTCAACGGCATAAAGAAAAGAGTCTTGGAGCATAGATCCGGCTGGGTGGACGAAGTTCCACATGTCCTTTGGGCAAACAGAACGCTAAAAAAAGCAAGCACGGGCGAAATCCCGTTCAGCCTCACCTATGGCACTGAAGCCATGGTTCCAATCGAGATTGGTCTACCCTCACCAAGAGTCATAACTCAACCAGAAGACAATGATGCGGAAAGACGGTTAGACCTTATGCTAACCGAGGAGCGCAGAGACTTAGCCGCAGCGCGTAAAGAGAACTACAAGCGACAAATGCAAAAGTACTACAACACGCGGGTGAAACTCTGCAACTTCAATATAGGAGACTACATACTGCGTAACAACGAGGCTTCGAACCAGGAGCGTCCAGGAAAGCTGGCCCCGGTCTGGGAAGGGCCTTACATTATTAAAGAAATTTTGGGAAAGGGCGCATACCGGCTCGAAAGGCTCGATGGCACCCCCATCCCAAGAACATGGAATGGAGCTCAATTACGCAGATGCTACATGTAGATCAATTCCAAACTTGTAACGAACAGGCCTAGAGCCACTTCTAATGGAAATGATTCTCCTTATCACATTGATGTTGATAGCCTTACCTTTATACTTATGAACCGACCACACTGATATGCCGGTATTCACCGCATAAATAAGTGAGGGAAGAAGTAATTCGTTGCGTGTGGAAAGCGGCACAACCCGCATAAACACAAAAACAGTAAAAATTTCTAAGGGGAAGATGAGGAAAACCTTCACGCAGGTCAGATATAGATGAAGTTTGGTCATCCTACTAAGTGAAAGTGACGGTCCTACCCGCACAATCATGATAGAGGAAACGGAACATTAACCTATTATCTGACACGCGTCGAAAGGTTAACTTATTCAAAACACTTAGAAAATTGCTAAGTTAAACTAAAATATGCATGAGCAAATCATATAATGTTACAAGGCAAGGCGTTAACAAAACATTTATATTCACATTAAAAGCTGTTCAAGCATTACAAAATGGCTAGGTATCTACCCGCCTACAAAAAGTACAAATCTATCCTAACGGCTGGGAGGAATCCCAAGATTCAGGCTTCGGGACCACTCCCTCCAAACCCACTTGAACCCGCACCATCAGTTGGCTGCGGCTGTTCAAGGAAAGATTTGAGAACGGCTAGCCCGTCATCAGCAGCAGCAACTTCGTTCACCTTCTCCACAACCGGATGAGAAAAAGCAGTATACAGGTTCACAGCTTGGTCGTAGGCAGCTTCAGTATCAACATCATGTAGAGGAAATTTGGAAGGCGGGATGCCTTTCTCTGCAAATCCTAGACCAAGCAAGAAACCAGCTTTCTCTCCATCCTCATGAGAAGCGTTGAGGGCTGCACTCATGGCATCATCATAGGATGTGTTCGCGAAAATCCGATGCACAACCTACAAAAAAAAATACTTTTCTAAGTATAAAGAAAAAAGCAAAAAGCAAAGAATAAGTGAGCTATGCATACCTGCGGCAACGCTTCTCGTAAAAGCCAATCGTTATTGGACAAGGACTCTTGAAGGGTAGCTTGAGCTTGATCGCGTGCGCGTTCGGCCTCATTCTTATTAAGGTTGGAAAGCAACACTTCTTTGGCAACAGCCTCCTCAACGCCTTTAAGTTTACGCTTAGTGCGATCAAGCACACCCTTCTGATCCAAGAGCTCCTGTAGCTTCTTGGCGTCCTCCAAAGCCAAAGCCTCATGAGCCTGCTGAAGCTTCTCCAGTTTGGCTTTCAGTTCCTCATTTCCAGCGCGTAGAGGCTCAGCAACGGCTTCAGCTTTTGTGGCCCTTTCAGTGGCATTACGCGCCGTTTCCTTAGCCAACCTAAGTTGTTCATTAACAATTTGAGTAGCCTTGGAACGATCCTCATGCCTGGCTTGGATTTCGGCCTCAAGATCCTTGAAGGCCTTTTCCTTCTCAGCAGCGGTGGCGGCAAGCTTCTTGTTTTCCTCCCGCAGCAATCGCACCTGAGCCCCCTCCAAGCTACGCGCAGTCTTTAACTTGTCGTTTTCACGACAAAGTAACTCGACACGCGGCTGTATCCGGGCGAGAAGGATTCGGAGCTCAGTAGACAACCGGTCTTCCTGGTAACTAACCATGGCCTCCCCCAATGCACCACTTGGAGCAGCATGGCGCGCCCAGTCGACGCAGTCTGCAGCCGTCCTGAGAGTCGTGCCTCGGCGGATATTCCACCTTAGGGCATAGACCTCATTGGAATCTGAAACTGCAACAACAAAACAGTTAAGAAAAAATGACGAGGGATAACAGGCCAAAGTAACCCCACGCACCTGTAGGGTCGATAACAGGCCGATAGCCGCTAAACCCATCACCTGAACCTAAAGGATATCCATCCAACAGGTCAAGGAGATGGGAAGGAAGCAGAGATTGGACTCCCTCATCAACAGAGGTAAGTCTAGAGGTCCCAACTCTAAACATACCTGAAGAACCGGCCAAGGACGAGGTAGTCGCTGACGCCGAATATGACACTGTAGAAGCCACTGAGGTAGAGACCATCGGAGATGAACTCATTTGAGATGAACTCATAACCGTGGTAGCCGCTGCGGATGAGCTCACAGAAAAAGTCACCGCCGGTCCGGTGAAGGATGTAGTAAAGATGGCACTGACGGCCGGCGGAGAAGTTGAACTGCTCAACGCAGCAACGAAACTGGACGCCATCGTCGGCACAGCAGCCATGACAGATGACGTCATAACCGGAACAGTTGCTTCAACAGTATGAGCAACTGAACCAGTACCAGAAACAGGTGCAGCCGCCTGAGTCATCGCCTCGGATAGGTTGACCAAACCTATCATCGTGGGTCCTGAACCGCTTCCTCCCGCACCGCTCTCGAAAGCAGATAAGTCCACTTCTGCATGAAGAAAAACAAAAGATATAAAAAACAAAGGCGGAAGGAAATGCGGAAAAGGTACACAAAAAGTATACTTACTGGTTTTCTTGATCTTGAAAGCCCTGACAGGCGGAGATGGACCCGATGAAACTGGCCACTTCATGCCAGTCACCTTCGCAGCGCTTGGTGGCTCGGAAGTAACAGCCGTTGTCTCAACCTCTGAGACAATGGCCTCGTCACCACCACCAAGGTTCCCCGCCGCCTCCTCACTTTCAGTCTCGGGATCAGACTGATTCCCCAGGTCAACGAAGGTAGTAACCTTCGTTTTGCCCTTCACGCCGGCCGACTTCTTTTTCCTTACGATAAAAGACCCATCTGCGGATCCCTCATCAGAAGATGACAAGATCAGAGGAATTCCAGCAGAAGTTTGAGCATGAATAGGACGAGGATTAAAGAACACCTTACCAGGCCGAGTGGCGCTTAAAATCTCGTGGCCTGGCGGGTAGACCTCTACGAATCTATCCGCAGTCTGCTCCAAAATGGGCAACTCGTTCTCATCGAGATCACGAGTACCCAACCGTGCGGGACCACCAGTCTCCCGCGGGTGCAAGAGCGAATGTAAGTTGTTCCCTTTTGAAATAAAAATGATAAAAATGTTAGAAGGAAAACCCTAAACCAACACAAAAGACGGGGCGTACCAAAAGGAAGATAGTTCAAACCGTATTCGAGAACAATGGGTATTTGCGGCGTCCCAGACCCGGCATCCTTCCACACGCGGCTCATCCCTAGCATCACCATCACAGACTCCGCGAAGCGATAAACCGGAGTCTGAATCTGGGAGATCTTGGTGAACCATTCCGTCTCCTGGTAGTTGGAGGCGTGAAGGTTAGGAAGTGCCCTCCCATTCTTGAACGTCATCGCGATGGGAACGACACGAGCGGAAATGTAGAAAAACTCCCGCTTCCAAGAACGAAGACTACGCTCAGTAGCGCAGATCTTCAAACCCTTGATCCGAGTGACAAGGGTATACCAACCCTGGATGCACCTCCAAGTATAGAAGGTCATCAGGCGGTCGACTCGGGGCTCGATACCCAAAATACGGCACACCCATTCGAAATGGCGAACTTTGGCAATTGCCATTGGGTGCACCTCTGTCGGATGAACACCGTGTTTCTCCAAAACACGGTATACGAACTTCGTTAATGGGAATCTTAGATTCCCATATAGGAAGAACGAAGCGTAAACCCCTATCTTGCCCTTAGGGGCATCGTACACCGTCTGGTTGGCCTCCGGAAACTCAGGCTCATAAGACTCCAGCAGGAACTTCTTGACGATGTAATGGTATACATCGACAGAAAGAGTACACTGACACTCGCCAGCAGTACTCTTATCGTCCTTATCGGACGTAGACGTCGGGTTCTCGAGGTAAACGTCGGACTCCTCGACGTTAACCTCTGGGTCATGAGTAGAAGAAGACATTTTTTAGTGTTAAGAAAGCGGTTTCAGGAGAATGCTCGCCGGAAAATATGACTATTCGCCGGAAATCGCTTAAAAGGAAAAGGAGAGTGAAGTGAAGATGATGGATGAAATACACCCTCTCCCCCTTATATACTCATCGCAATGAATGCGATGAATTTAATGCGGATGAGAGGGAAGGCGCAGAAGCAATGACACGGCGACACGTGTGGATAAAGCAAGCTGGCAACAGGTGTCAAAAGGGCGCGTGCCATAAAACTCGCGCCCATGCGCCTGAAAAAGCGTCCTGATTGACCACATGCTGTCACGTCATAACTTCCTGCACGTCCTGAAACCGTTAGAAGACGCCAACGTCCCTTCAACCGTTTGGACTGTCCTTATCCTTTCACCAACTCTCCGAATTCCAAAAAGATTCAAAAATAAGAGGGAATATACCCCCCTTACCTTGGAAAGCAAGAAACCATAAGACAAGTGCGGGTACAGCGTCAAGGCGAAACCCTTCACATAATTAGCACTTGCAGGGAATTGAAGCCAAGAAGGAACTTATGGGCCATGCTTGCGGAAAGAGAAATAACATCCCCGCATGGCGGGAACGTTGAGAACTAGATTGTTTGAAGCTTCAAGGTGGAATTGGTTGTCTAACATAACTGATCACTATGTCTAAAACTACCAAAACCTCGGAGAATCTATACAAGTGAAACTCAACGCTCCCGACTTGCGAGGAGGTTACACACCTACCCGCATCATACCCAAAGATCAGGCAGAAAAGTCGGGAATTTCTGCAAGTTACATTAGGAAAACTGCGGGAAGAATCCCCACGGAAAACCTTAAAAACGAAAACCCCTCTTTAAAACCCCTTGCTTAAAGTCCAAAAGTTCACCTCACTTATTAACAATTCATGAGAAGAACAATGGACTGGGGGGGGGGGGGGACTTGAAGAGGTAGGTCCCCGCAAAGCCTAGTTGGACCCGCAAGACTCACCTTGAGGAGGTACGTCTGCGCATAGACCAACTGGATCCACAGGACCCACCATGCTCAGAGATGAAGACCTTACACGCAGTAAGCCAGCTGTCCCCGCAGGAAAGCCTCCCTTGGTACAGTACCCTGCCTGTCCCAGCAGCTGTGGGTACAAGCCAAGAAGGAAGGCTACCCGCACTAACAGTAAGGCTACACGCATAAGGCACTAACTCTTATACTTCAGTAATGTCACCTGAAAAAGGAATGAGCAGGGCGGGAATATTCCCGCCCAAAAGAGCCAGTCCGTACGCTTCTAGAAGATCTTTTGTACTATACCTACCAAGGTATGGACAAATAGACAAGATCTGGCAAAAGCAACCCATGAACCAATCACAGGGTGATAGCTCACCGACAATAGTACGAGGAGGAGTACGCTCCAGTACAAAATGTCACTATCAGCCACTGCCTACCCACCGACTCCCATCGTGGCACGAACATAGCCCATAGTTGGTGGAAAAGGAATATTATACAGCTGGCCGTACCTGCTTGGAAACCTACCTTCGGCTATAAATACTCCAACACCTTGGAACGGTATCATCATCTTCTCTCTGGCTATTTCTCTCTATATACACTTATATTCAGAGCAACCTAGTCTGATTCTCACGCCGGAGGGTGGTCACAAGGAGGAACCCCCCTTCTCGGTGACGAGCTTACGGTGTCTGTTTTGCAGGTTGAGAAGAATAACCATCTTTGCCGGACCTAACCCTCGTGGGAAACATCTACTTAACCCTAAGATTATCCTTAATCTGCCGGGGTCACTTAGTGTTTCTTCATTGGCGCCATCCGTGCATTAAGCTAGAACTAATTCTTCTTTTTCTCAGTTTTTTCAAACTTCTGGAAAGATGGTTAAGGTTACTCCGATGCCAAAGCCACCGAGTGACCAAGAAACTCCGGTAACTACAACCCCAGCTACTGGGGGGGACACCGGTGAATACACGATTTTTACGAACACTACCCCGGTTACCCAAGCCGGGGCAAGTGCAGTAAACAATCCTCCCCTGGGATTCATTGATACCCAGTTGGAGAAACAACAGACGAGGCTTCCCCGACAAACACTAGATCAAGTTAAAGTTTGGGCGGAAGCACGTCAGAAAGAATTCTAAGCCGAGTTGGTATACTACCCGTTCGGCAACATGGCAACTGGTTATGTGGTTATCTTCTCTCTCTTAACGGGAGTTGTCGGTTTTACAACATCTGTCACCGGATGGAGTAATGTCGCCCAACCTAATGCTTCCAAACTATACGCAGCTTCTGCTTCTTCTCTTATCACTTGGTCACTCACATTGCTTGCTATGGGGTATAAATATATACTTGTTATCTTTCTCAATATCATTATATTTATTTTGTTAATTACCATTGGTTAGGTATGTTAAGTATATGTAACATACACATGTAAATTAATATTAATTCATAAAACGTGTCTTCAGATTTGCGTCCAAAGAGAGAAATATTGGTTGGACCGGGGACAACTTGGTACTACTATTTCTATTTCATACTTAGTAACCAATTTAGATAAGAGATTACTCCATAACCAACTTTGAAACTTGTTCTAATCAGGTTACTGATAAAAACTTTTGTTCCAATTAGGTCATTAAACTTTTATATTTGTTTCAATCCTAGATATTTTACCTGGATACTAGGTAATCTAGGTTTTTTTTTAAAAAAAAAATTTCAATGTTTTTACTTTGCATAATAACTTTTAAATGTTACGAAAATTAGTAAAAATGCGAAATATAATTTTAAAATTCCGAAAATCTGCAAAAAAAGTTGGAAAATTGCAAAAAAATTGAAAAAAAAATGCAAAAATGTTCATTTTTTTTTGAAAAATTGCAATAATTACAATCCTTTTAGTTATATTGTTAAACTAGAGCTGGCAAATGGGTTGGGTCGAAACGGGTCATGGGTCGGAACGGGTTAGGGTCGAAATGGGTCACTTAAAAAAAGGGTTGTTTCGGTTCGGGTTGGAACGGGTTAGGGTCAACTGGTTCAGGTTAGAATGGGTCAAGGTCGGAACGGGTCAAAATGGGTTTCGGGTCAGTTTTTTTTACCAACAAATCAGCGTTTTCAACACGTTACAGTTCGTTTTAACAGCAAAAGCTCGTTTTAGCGATTTTTTCATTTCGTTTCAGCACTTAATAGCTCATTTAAGCGATTTTTCAGTTCGTTTCAGCACCTAACAGCTCGTTTATGCGATTTCTTATTTCGTTTCAGCACCTAATACGTCATTTAAACGATTTTTCAGTTCGTTTCAGCACCTAACAGCTCGTTTAAGCGAGTTTTCAGTTCGTTTTAGCACCTAACAACTCGTTTAAGCGAGTTTTCAGTTCGTTTCAGCACCTAACGGCTCGTTTAAGCGATTTTCCAGTTTGTTATAGCACCTAACGGCTCATTTAAGCAATTTTTTAGTTTGTTTCAGCACGTAACAGCTTGTTTCAGCACGTTTTGGCCAAATTGGGTTGTTTTGGTTCGGGTCGGAACGGGTTAGGGTCAACAGGTATGGGTCAGAACGAGTCCGGGTTGGAATGGGTCCAGGTCGGAAAGGTCAAAACGGGTTTCGGGTTGTTTTTATTCGTTTTTTTTGTTTGTTGAACGAGGACAACGGACGAAACGTTTTAGTTTTTTTACTTTTTTTGTTTTTGTTTTATATTTTGAATTATGGTTTTTTTATTAATTTTTTTGAATTTTTTTTTGGGTTTTTTAAAAAAAAAACTAGATTACCTGCTATCCAGGTAAAATATCTAGGATTGGAACAAAAATGAAAGTCCAATACCTAATTGGAACAAAAGTTTATCAGTGACCTGATTGGAACAACTTTCAAAGTTGGTTACTATTCTATGGAGTATTCCCTTTAGATAAATATATATGTTTTAAATTGCAAATTTTATAACACGGTAACAATCATGTGTACAGAACATCCTAGAGAGCCTATTGATGATCTTAAGCGGGACGCAGTTACTTGGCTTGATGGCGATTCACGTTGAGATTGAAGAGCTTGTGAGGTATGGTGGGGGGCTAGTGTAAGTTACTAAATTGTAGTATTTCAGGGTAAAATAAACTAAATACATGTTGTTATATTTTGATTATTTTTTAAGTTGAAGATTTTCTTTTCTTTTCTTTTATGCTTATTCTTTAATTAATTTCGTGTAAAGATTGAGCTATTGATTGTTAATGCTTGATTTTGATTTAACTTTTATTTATTTACAATTATATATTTATGTATAATGCATCGGTTAAGGTATTAAGAGGCATGTGAGACTTGAAGATGCATTTTAAACTAATCTGAACGGGCTTAGAAAACACAAAGTATTTCTAGACAGTAAACAAGCAACAAACTTGACTTATGGTGTGTAAGTACTAAGTTGTAAATTTCATGGTAAAATAAGCTACATATTTGATTATTTTCGAAGTTGAAGATTGTTTTCTTTCTTTCTTTTCTTTTGTGCTCGTTCTTAAATTATTTCCATGTGAAGACTGAGCTATTGAATGTTTATGTTTGATTTTGAGTTATTTCACATTGATAATGATAGCTACATGTTTGGTCGCTGTAATTTGTAAATATTACATGTGTGATCCTTAAACTTAACTAATTACAACTTGATTCTAATAGTTATAAACTTATTACTAAAGTAGTCCAGATTCCAAATGTATGAATTTTGTAACTATGGTGATTTTTACTAGCTAACATTAAATTTTTTAGTTAAGTTTGTTTAAAATTACCAAATTAAAGCACCCTCAATAACAATAAGAAATCAGGGTGTTTCGAATAAATATAAAATTTTTTCAAAGGTATGACTTTTGTAACTATGGTGTCCCGCCTCGTGTCTCGTCCTAACATGCACGCAGGATCCATTGCTTACAGAAGTTGACAATGAACAAAATATACAACATAACATTGCTCAATATTTTTTGAACGACCAATGAATCCTTCAAGTGAACTACTGGCTACATTCATCATATCGGGATACACTCACATTTCGATTCAGGGAAAACTCTCACCTAAGGCCTACGCCCTTGAACATTTGTCTGAAGGCACGACAGTGCGGTGGGATAAAACCCGTTCGATTCAAGAAAAACCAACTAGTGAACACCACATACTCGTTTAGTCTCCCATCATCACCCAACCTTGGTGTCGCTGAAACCAAATGTCAGGGGCATGAATCGACCATGGGTCACACGAAACACCAAAAATATTCATTACCACTCCACCACCAGCTAAAAACACAATATTACTCAATTAAAAATAAATCAAAAATAAATCACTTGAACCATTCCAAATTATTAAATAAAAAGCCAAAAATAAAAGGAGTACAAATAAATGTTTCCAATGACCACACAAGGGGTGTGCATGAATCAATTTGGTCAAACACAATTAACGCCGCTTAAACCAAACCCAAACCATAACCGATCCATTTTCTATTATTACTAACCATTTTCCAACCACGATTCGTTTCCCACGACTCCCTACTCGTTTTTCCACGCAAACACGACCAACGAAAACCCAAGCCCACACGACTGGCCGAGATCCTTAACCAACTGGCCGGACCAACTCCCCGCGGGTTGACCCGACCCCCACAACTTCTCCGCGGAAAGACAAGTTTGAAACAAAAACACCCCATTCCCCATTAACTTACCAAAAAACCAACTATAAACATCCCAATAAACCTCAACAGGCAACCCATCAACTAATATTGTATAGTTCCCTCTAAACTTCCATTGCAGCCTCTTCACTTGCATCACCATTTTCCCGTCAATTCGGATCGAAAGAACCGGGTCGTCACCCGGGTTTGCATCACACTCAATCAAGATCTCATGAACTTGACCCTTCCCACAAAACTGAGCAGTAGTTGAGTACAATTTCTTACCAAACACATGCTCTGTTTTCGACACTAAAACAGAGTTTTTTGAACAACTTATTGAATAATTCATCTTTTTATGCAATTCTTTCTCCATATCCCCCAACACCAATATCAATTCTTGGTTTACAACAACTGCCAAGTAGTAATTCTCAATGGGTTCAGGTGAAGAACTGAATTTGGCACAAGAAAGATCCCATAAAATGTTGATTGAATTTGAACCCATTTGTATGGTTTTGAACCCTCTGTTTTTGGAGAATAAATTTGATTTGATTTCTAGTTTTGAGAGAGATCGGGTTGTGGGTTCATTGATTTCAACTAAAAGGGCTTGGCCCATTAAGTTTTTGGACCAGTTAATGGTGATTATGAAGCTTGATGAGCTGTGTAGTTTGCATTGGTAAACACATGTTACAAGATTTTGGTTGTTTTTTGTGTTGGGAGTGGTTGAAGTGAAGAGAGTGGTACCTGATGAAGAAGATGCATCAGCAATTTGGACACCATTTTCACCAAAACAAGATGGGAAATCCCTCATGTTTCTTGGTTTTTCAATTTTTTTTACCTTTTTGCCCTCAGTTTGGGAGTTGGGTGGTGGTAAAGTTAGGGGCTTTTTGGGGAAAAATAGAAATTTGCAAAAGTTCAAGATTTCTTGAATGGAATGGGTTTAAAGGATTTGTGATGTTTCTTTGATTTTACCTTTGTTGTCCTCCATTTGAGAATTGGGTTGTGGGAAAGTTAGGGGCTTTTTGGGAAACAAGAAAACTTGCAAATGTTCAAGATTTCTTGAATGAAATACATAGGCTTAAAGGATTTGTGGGTGATCTTTTGTAACCCTCCTCTTGAAATTTGTGTTATAGTAGTTCAATATTTCTTGAATGGAATGAGAATTGAGTACATGAAGCTTAAAGGTTTAATGATACGGGAATTGTGTGCATGAAGCTAGAATGGAGTTGAGTGAGCTCAAAAGGTTCAAAATTTTATTGAATGAGATGGGCATTGGTGTAAATTGAGATTTGAGATTTAAGAAGGATTTGAGGGTTCAAAAGGGTAACAAGATTCATGATACATGAAACTTACATTGGTAAAAAGGTTCAAGATTTCATGATCTTTTGTACCAGAATGAGAAATGTGGATGAAAGCTCAAATTGGTAAAATGGTCAAGATTTCGTTGTGTTTTGTATAGAATGCTTTCCATGACACAAGAAATGGGATTCAGACAGAAAAGGACAACAACTTTTCTACTCTCTTTTGTCTCTCTCACACACACTCAAAATTCATAGGGAGAGAATTGAAATGAGTGAGCCATTTCATGCTTAGGGGCCCTCTTTTTATGACTTCACCTTTCTTTTTTGGCACAATAAATTGTGTTTTCTCAACTAGATCTTTGCTTAGGAATGTAAACAACAATGATGAAAGCATGTTGATCATAAAGAGCTGAATTTTCCTTTCTTTATTACAACTTTAGATTTAACTTTTATGATGATTATATTGTCTCATGCAAACTTGTATTGATGTAACTAAACTCTTTGTAGGCTTTCTTTTCTCTTTTAATCTAAACATGTAATTTAACAAGAATATTTGGTATTTTAATGTTTGTAACAAGTTACCCAAAATCTAGAATTAAAAACATACACCATGCTTGATATTAGTTGTATCATTCGTGTTAATATAACTCTAATCGTGTCTAAACACAATTACTTTACAATTTTTGTCATTCTAATATATATATATATATATATATATTTACGTTTTATATATGAATTAATAACTAGAAGCATTAATTACTTTCATTTTCATCATCGGTCTCCGATAGTAAACAACCGCACCACAGCCATCGTGTCATGTCAAGTTCTCATTACAAATGCTTTTTAAGTGTTAAATATGAAGTTACCTTTTTTGTTGTATGGGATGAGCGGCAAAGCTTAGGTATGGTTTGGTACTTTGGTTTTTAATTCCTTTTTTTTATTAATAAAGACTTTTTAGGAAACAAGAATAATTTATTTTATGAACTAAAAAGACTTTTTCATCATAAAACAAATATATTTATGTTTCATTGTTTCAACAAAATCCGATCCAAAAGCAAAAAGACAATCAGCTCTTGGTCAACATCATTTGCGACTAGGAATGGTTACAAAATGCCCTCTGTTTAAATACTGTGGATTAGGAATTTTTGTCTTTAGAAGAAAAAGATTCAACGCCTTTACAAGAAAATGAAAAAAGAAATTATTTTTCTTTATCTTCTAGAAAACACATATTTTTTTTATATAAATGCTCGATCGTCCAAGGTTACAAACATATAAGATAATGTCTTTTTATTATCGAACAAGTCATCTCGCTGGTCCACTAGACGGATCGCTTTCAAAACTGAATTAATACCATAAATAATTTAAATACAAATATGTATATAATTCAAGATAATATATGAAACAACAAACGATGAAAAATGAAATAAATAAAATATGCTAGAGGGTTGAGAGATCTTGAGTCCAAATATCTCACGTTCAAATATAAATAAATAAATACATATATAAAATATGCAATACAAAATATAGTAAAGGTTTAAATACATATCTTATAAAGAAAATAAGAAAATTCTTATTTTTTTATAAGAAATACTATATTTATGAAAGAAAGAAAAATCTCTATATTTCGTACGGCAAAAGTTTCAAAATCTCTTAACTTCCTTTGTCCACGGTAGAAGTTTTTAAACCTCTTTTGTTTTTTCTTGTATATGTGACATTTACGTAACATTATTTTGCACAAAAATCTACAATAGTTATTACGCATTATTATACTATTACTGGAGGTGAACTATTTAGAATAACAGTGTGCACAGAGTAAATTATTATAAGTCGACAATTTGATACTCATCTCATAAAAATACCACAAAATTTTGTATGAGATAAAAATATAGAATAACAATTAGGTACTAGATATTATTAACCAAGTGTATATATGAAACAATAACGATAATTACAAAGGAAACTAAGATAAATCATATCTTTAAATTACGGTAAAGATAAAATTACAATAACCTCAACCATTACCACTGGACGTCCCTCGTCATAAGGAACCATCACAACTAGTTGTTTTCTTAATGCTCTCGCTAAGTTACCTTAAAAGATCGATAACCAACGGCTTCATTGATTTCCTTTCTCATGTGTTTCTTTCACTTTTTTGCCTCTATACACAAGTTTCGTCTCTTATATACTTATGCTAGTCAATTCAATCCATTATGTATCTCTTTCATAATTTGTTCCTAAACTTCAAAATTTTCATGTTGTACATAGGATATAACCCGTTAAATGAGACAGGGCAATATTATTGTAGCAATAATCATGCAATTAGGCTTCGACTATATTGTTCATTCAATTAGTGAGAATCTCACTTATGCAACCAAGAAATTTCTTTAGAGATATGGGACCCTAAAAATAGCTAAGAACATAAAGGGCAAAACTTAGATAATGAAATATGAAGGGTTTCTTATTTGATGGAGATTTGAACGGATGATGGGGTTTTGCTTGAGAAGAATCATACGAATTTTGAATTGATTCTTTTGCACAAATTTAACATATTTTTTAACAATGTTCGGAACCACTCCTCAATACCCGAGTTAATATTTCTAAGACAGGATTTCAACCGTTCATACTGATTTTGACTTTACAAGCCTAGCTTACCCAAGAAAATCATTAAGAAGGAAACTCACCACTGTGAGAAAAGCCCATTGAGTTGGGTTTTGAACCCGTGACCTTAAAATCTCAAGCCTTAACCATCACTCTCTTCTTGTTCTTGTTGAGCGAGAAGGCTACCATACAAAAGAAAAATATATAAATGGTCAATTTATTACAAGAGTCGACACAAATTTTTGTCCTATGTTCTGAATTGTATCTACATATGTAAGAGTGGTATGGGTATGTGTGATGTATAAAAGAATTAAAGCATATATTGTTGATATCACTCTGCAAACTCCCGCTAATTTTATAAACAAGTGTATTCAAATAATATAGAAAACAGTTATAAACAAAACCAGTCAAAAAAAACTTTAAAATTCTATATATAAATTAATAAAAATCGATACTTCATTTAATTTATTGTTGAGAGTTGAGTTTAAACTATTTTCTTTCTTATTATTTCCTCATAATTTTAACACGTCTTTTATTTTTATTTTTCAAATGGTGGCTTTCACAGTTAAGTTATCTCACTGCGCGAACAAGTCGTGTCCCGCCATCTCACTTAGGCCAACTATGTTGACATGATCGGGATCCACGTTGGCATCCAAGTTTGGCATGGCGTTCGCGGTAAAACCCAGTTGGTTCACCCCGCCCGAAGGCACGACAGGTTTTAATGCTCTGGTAAAATCCGGTCGGAATCAAGAATCGAACCCGGGACATCTGGGTCATCCATCATGTTCCTGGCCATTGGACATTGGAGCAAGCTCCGCTGGTTTATTTTAACACGTCTTTTAGGCACAAGAAAATCATTTTCCAGTTTCAGAAAAGGAAAAAATATAGAAAGGAAATATGACTGACTTTTATTATTCTCTTAACAAAACTTTGTTCTTAATTGTAATAACAAGATAAAATTAAATCACTATGACAATAATATTCTTTTAGACTCAAAACTCAAAGATCTAAGTTGCATACGCTCGCTTGATTGATATTGTTGTTTTCGTTCATTAGGCTGCTTGGATTCATGGTTAGGAGTATATATTTTTATAATAGAGAGAAAGATAGAATGTGATTTAGTTTTATGTAATTTTAGAAGTATTTTTAGTGTAGAAAAATGGTATTAATTTTTCTTTAAACACAAACAGTAAAAATACTGGTGGAACGGTCAAAAGCAAACAATTACGAGCAAGTTCCACTATTCACACATGCTACTTGGAAGGGCCACTCCCATAGGGAGGGGGTGCTAGCTCAACCCTAGCGACTTGGGTGAGGCGATCTCGATGCCTCATCCACCCTTAGGCAATGCATTATGATCTACGCCCATGTGTCACCCTAGTTACACACCCACCCCGACATCATGCTCAATTCAAAAATCTATTTTCTTTGTTGAAGCGAATAAAATCTCTCTACTTAATTCTCTTCGTTCAATAACCCATTCAAAAACCCTTTCATTTGTTATTATTGTTTAATTTAGACTTGATTTAAATTATTTACAAAGAATTTGTGCTCGACAATTTAAAAAAAAAATTGATTGGCCAGTCTTTTTTATTTCTTCAGAATATTCAAATATAAATTTTAACGAAAACGAAGTTGTTTATAAATAAAAAGTATTTTTTTTTTTGTTTCGTAAGCAGTTTTGATATGTACCCGGATTCACATTTTGGTAGATAAGGAATCATTTATATATAATTTATATTAAATGTTTAAAAACATTTATTTAAATAATTAATGAGATGGATTAAATAATTAACTACAAATTTGGCTTACGCTCAAATGATTATAACACACCATAGTGAGTGTGAGGGTGGAAACACTCATGCCTACATGACAACACTTTTTTTTCACACTCATGTGACCACAACACGACATTAGAAAGGTAAAATTGCAAGAAAAGTTTTAAGAGTATTCTTAGACTTAATGTAAATGCTTAAAAGTTGTGGTCTAGACATGTAAATACATGAAGGATGTATACACTGATCTAGAAATGTTCATGTAAATAGATCCTAGTTATACACTCGTGTTTGATATAAACCTAGTATGTAAGTTATAAAATAGTTGTGGTAAAGTGTTCTCAAAGCGATGCAAGTATTCATATAATCTTACGTTCTCTTTAGTCACTCGGATTGTTGCGAAGGTTAAAGTAAAGTTGACTTAATAAAGTAACTGGTGTATGAAAAACTTATCGATACAAGTCTCTAACAAGTGGTATTAAGGTTGGGTCGATAATTTTTACTTGATTATGTGGATTAGCTGAACATTGAAGGGTTTAGTGAGTTTTCTGATAACAAGTTCTACTATTCAAAGCAAAAGTTGAGCTAGTAAAAGCAACTGGCGAAGGAGACAACTAATATTGATGTAAAAACACTATTAGTTTGAAAAAAAAGTGTTTCTTTACCTTTTTTTTTTGAAATGTGTGTTTCTTTACCTAAAAGACAGATTTTTTATTCAACCAACATATTTAATATATTTTGTTGAATAAATTGTAATACAAGAACTAAGTTTGTCATTATTCCATCATTTATTTTTCCTTTCCCCATTAAAACTTCAAACTTGTAATCCTTTTTTTTATATTTGAAACAATGATGGTAACAGAAGCACCACAAAAGTAAAGCAAAGCTGGGCGGTAATACTTGAAAGGTACAAGTAAAAACTGTAAAATGGTCACTTTGTTCCCTCTATTCACTACTACTTGGACAACACCATCATTCATTAGGTTGATTACTCCAAGTCAAAAAGCAAAATCATAGAAATCAGACAGACTTTTCCTTTTTAAAAAGTACATTGTCTTTACTTGCCAAGAATTAGGTCATATATTCTCTAGATTTTGTACTTTTATTAGGTCAACTACATCAATAGCAAAAAGTAAAAAATAAATGTAAAAATAGTTTCATATTAAGGCAGCGATTAAATCTACCCACCCACCAACTTAAATGAGTTAAAGTCCCAAGCTTCAATAAGTTTTAATGATTCCAAACCTAAACACGGTTATCATGTGGATTTTTTATATGATAGCATGTGCATACTACACACACACCACAAATATGTATAAAAAGCAAGTCATAATACTTTAATAAGTTTGATTAAAACTTTCTTTATTTAAAAGAGGCTTAAGGGTGTAGTAAGTGGGCATACCGATCCAAAACCAAAAAAGCCAATTCGAAACCGAAAATATAATCCAAAACAAAACCAACAATTTTGGTTTTATTTTTTTTGTTTTGTAAAGCCTGAGCTTACAATTCGGTTTTAATTTTGCATGTAATAGAATCTGCACAAACCAAACCTAACTATTTATAGACTTTCAGTAATTTATAAGAAAAGGCAAAATGTGAATAATCATAGCAATAGTTACTATTGCTTTATAGTATTTGCTTGTGTCAGTCTTTAACCTTCATGTAACGTGTTCGTAATATTTGTATTATTTACTTGAATTAAAAAAATAAAAATCCAAAAGGTGACGTTATAATTTATCTTTGATGAATAAAATCAAATATTTGAGAAATTAGATACAAAGTCACAAAAGTATACTTTCAAAATATGTTCAAATGCATAAACCTCATTATTTATTAAAAAACAAACAAACTTGCAAAAAACGAGTATTCCATTTTTTTAAAAAAATTAAAAGCACACATGCATTAGATTTTAGAACCATCATATAGGCTACACAAGTATGTATTTAATTATATCAAATTCAACAAATGCGATTTTGCTTTGTTAAATCAAAACTATCACACATGTATTAAACTTTAGAACCATCATATCAGTTAAACAAGTATGCATCTTATATTTTATTATATCAAATTTAACATGTGATCTCTTTCAGCATGTCAAAGTAATATACGTGATTACGTTTTTTATCAAAACCTAACCTTGGTGAGATATCGACATGTTAAATTGTTATTTTCTACAAAATCTTAACCCCGTGTTCGTTTCATAGAATTTGTGGAAATTCAAAGGAATTGGAATTAAAATCCCATGACATGTCGTATTCGTTGGAATTGGAATCTTAATTTCATTTTGGTGTGTTCGGTTCAAAGAATTGGAATTGGAATTCAATTCCTTCAAATTCCTTTAAATAGAAGGATTTCAAATCCTTTCAAAATATGGAGGAATTCAAGAATATTTATTCTAATCTTATGTCGAGGGTGTTTTTTTTTGTTTTTTTTAACGAAAACAACGAATAAATAAAACATTTTAGTTTTTTTTACCTTTTTTTGTTTTTAATTTATATTTTAAGTTATGAATTTTTTTTTATTATTTTTGAATATTTTTTGAGGGGTTTTTGATCTTAATAGAAAACCCATAAAAAAAACATAACGCAAAATATAAATAAAAAACAAAAAATCTAAAAAACTAAAATGTTTTCGCCGTTATAATTGTAAAAAAAAAAAAACCTTCTTGATTTTTGTTCATTAGTTAAACAAACATTAAGAATGTATTTGGATTTCAATTCCCCTCAATTCCAATTCCTATTGTAATGTTCAGATTCCAAATCCAATTCCTTCAAATTCCAAATCCTATTCAAATTCCAATTTCATTCTATTTCATGAAACGAACGCGCGCCCTAAGAGATTCCACAACACATGCTGTTTATTGATATTAATTATCCAAGATGTATAGTTGGATGGTTTTATGAATAGTTATAATACATGTGCGCGCAGCCGTGCAGGGATGATAAAATAACCGAGCTCTATAAAAAAACTAAAGCCCAAAACTTAAGATGAGTATCGAAGCAAATATACGAACACACTAAGTGAGAATCACCCAATTATCCAAGGCATGTACCATACCCACTAACCCGCATTGGAACCTATTTCAAAACCGAATATATTATCACAAATATATAGCAATAATATTTTGAACTAGTCAGAGGTTGTAATAAACTAAAAAGTTATTATAGAAGATATGTTAGACTTGTAATTTAGAACTTGACAACTTTTAAGTTTGCTTTTAGAAGAGTATATGGGGTCGAGTTTCAATGGGAATCCCGACATGTAACTTATAACCACATAACACAATAAATAGGGAAACAAGTAGAACCAAAGAGCAACGGGTAACCCGGTACCCAGCATGTATGAGATAGAGCTTTACAATTGAATACAAGGCTGGGAATACTAAAACTCGTCCCAAACTCATCCCGTCGCAACCCTTGCATAGGTGACCTTAGTAGAAAAAACTGAATGCATAGTTAGCATGTACATACATTCTCTATAACTTAATGTTCAATATCATCTTCTTTTTTTTCTGAATTAACTAATTATGTTATTTACTTCCATGCCGATCTCTTGTTTTTCTTACAATGTTCAGCTGTTTCACCACCACTGGTGTAGTCCCTTAGCCTACTAGTAGTCTATCATTGTGCTTAAGTGTGAAAACTACCATAAACTTAGTTGTTGTCATTTTTCAATTGTTCGGCAAGACCTGGCTAGAAACTATGCCGCCTGCGCCACCATCATCGACTGCAGTAGGCCCGGTTGTTTATGCATCAGGTGTTAGTTCCAATTCTACATGTTTTATGTCCTTTTATAACATGAGCAAGATTTTATGTTCAACTATTTACATGCACAAATAAGAACAAGCTCCTTATTTGTTCATAAACGCTCAATACATTTCTCATGTGTGTCTTGTTTTAAGAACGGTGAGGCGAACCGAGGTGATTGGGTCCACAAAGCCAAGCCAAGGTGCAAAGCGCACTCATCATGTATGCAAGGCGTAAGGTATTTATGTAACTCATTTTATATTTTCCATAGTTTTCTATCATCACATACCCAAAATTTAGATATAAATAATCTCTATATATATTATGTATTATATAAGTAACCGATATGTGCTACCTAAAAACTAAAAATACAACCCGATGAACAAAATCTTTCCATGTACAAGAGACGCACCTCGTGCATGCGCCTCTTGTACACCCATCGCCTAAGGCAGTCAAAAGAACAAAGGCTTGCACACGAGTGTGTAGCCTGAGGCGTAACCAAGATTTATATATATTCATTCGTATACAAATAGTATATATGTACATATGTATTAAATATTCTATAAATATATGCATACTTAAACATGAACAAAAGTATAAGAATATGAATATTGCGGATATTCTAACTTTAATAAAGTTATTTTTTTAAAATACTGTATAAATTTTGATGTATGTGAGTTCGTTTATGAACAAACACAAACAATCATATCTTCTTAATTAATGAGCGTGTGCAAAACAATTTGTTCGTATAAGTGTCCGTGCTTGTTTGTTTGTCCGATTAAGCTTAAACAAATGAACAAGAAAAAGCCCACATTCGTGTTCACGAGCCTTAACAATCCATATGCTATTACACATACAGGAAAAAAATGCATATTACTTCGCCACCGACTCCCTGTTTCCAGTCTATAAAGCTAGTTATTATTTATGTTTACACCTCATGCCCAACCAAAAATGTCCTAAGATTTGCAGTTGCACTTTCCATGTAAAATGATTGGCATAGACATGTAAACAACGAAATTGTACAAAACATATAATACTACAAAATACATGTCCCACAATCCAAAATTTAATTTAAGCAACAAGTCATATACCCTCTTGACACATTCTAATATTCACATTCTACAAGGAAATTGTACAAAACATATAATACTACAAAATACATGTCCCACAATCCAAAATTTAATTTAAGCAACAAGTCATATACCCTCTTGACACATTCTAATATTCAAATTCTACAAGGAGATAACATAACACAAAACAAAACAAGTAAGCCAAAAAAGATGATAGCATACCTTGCAATCAAGCATCAGGGTCCTCAGTGGCTTTCCCACCAAAAGGATCATGAGAAGGGCCCGAGTCTTCTCCAATGTGGCGTTGCACCAACCGCTGCAAATCAGCCATAACTTTCTGTTCCCGCTTCGCTTTTTCTTCATAGTTAAACATAGCTAAAGCCCGTTTATCTTCAGCACTATAAACTTGATTTTCTTTCCTGATACGAATAGCATTCATCCTTTGATGCCTACTACCACTCATAACATAACCAAGATCTTCAAACTTGCTAATCTCATCAGCCGATAGACCAACTTCTCCTCTCCGTGGGATACGTTTACCTTGCTGCACGTATTGTGCAATTGCATCACCTTCACCAGGCCTCAATGCACCACCATAGCTTATATGCCCTTCTGCCCGTGGTAAAGGCATGGGTCCAACCTCGGGTTCCTCATCTAAAGCAAGCTTCTTTCTTGACTCCATCATTTCTTTGAACATTAGCAACTCGCTATCTGTTTCTGGTTTCTCTAAATCTTCCACGTTCGGTTTAGTTTTAACATCTTTCTCAGAATCCGAATTCTCATCTGATGATTTTGAAGAAGATCTGTGACTTCTTTTAGATTTCAACAATTCTTTGCCTCCATCACTCTCATTACTTTCTTCAGAATCACTATCTTTGCTTCTTTTTCTTCTTCTTGAACCACTTCTTTTATTCCTTTTATCACTTCTCCTACTGCTACTCTTTCGTTTGGTCGATCTCTTCGACTTCTTCTTCCTCCTATATTCTTCTTCAGAATCATCACTAGAATAATCTGACTCACTCTCACTTTCGCTAACCGATACAGATTTCTTTCTTCTAACCCTCGACTTAGAACTCTTACTCTTCTTCTTCCTCCTCGATCTCGAATCATCCGGCACCAATTCATCGGAATCCGACTCAGATTCCCTCAACCTAGAACTCTTACTCTTCTTCCTCCTTGATCTAGAATCATCCGAATCCAACTCAGATTCCCTCGACCTAGAGCTCTTACTCTTTGTCTTCTTCCTCCTCGATCTAGAATCATCCGACACCGAGTCATCTGAATCCAACTCAGATTCCCTCGACCTAGAACTCTTACTCTTCTTCCTCCTCGATCTAGAATCATCCGAATCCGACTCAGATTCCCTCGACCTAGTGCTCTTACTCTTCTTCTTCCTCCTCCTCAATCTAGAATCATCCGACTCCGAATCATCCGAATCCGACTCAGTTTCAGAATCTGAATCCGATGGACCGCCCCTCGCCTTCTCCAAATCCGACTTCTCCTCAACAACATCCTTCTCTACATTTTCCTCCAACTCAACCTCATCAAAATCATCGTCCCCTCTCGGCGGGCTCGGCGTCACATTCCATATACAATTCTTCAACATCTTCCTGCCCTTTTGCCTTTTCAACCTCCTATATTCCTCATAACTCAATCCTCTCAACTCCTCATCCGACTCCGACTCCTGTCCGTTTCCGTTACCGTTACCATTACCGCGGTCAAGATACTGCTTATTCCTATCTCCATAATTCGGTTTCCTGATCTGATTTATCTTATCAACCCTAGGGCTAGGGCTTCTTCTAGATCTAGAATAATCAGGTGACCGGCGATCACGGCGGTAACTAACTTGATTATCATATCGGCTATAATCAGGACTACGACTACGGCTACGGCTAACGCTACGGTTTTGATGATTTGATCTAGAATAATCAGGTGAACGGCGATAGTTGTTTTGATTATCGTTATCGTACCTTGAATATTGTGGACTCCGGCGGGAGCTGCGGTTCCTCCGTTCGGCCGGAGCTTCATGTTCCGGCGAGTAATTAGGGTTTTGATTACGGTTGCGACGACGTCGTTCGGGAGATGCAGGGTATCCCATTGAGTGGATGAAAAGAAAATAAAGTAACACGCTCTGACTATATATATGGCTTCAAATATTCGATTATGCATTAGGGAGTTTTATTTTATAGGTCGAATTTCAATGGAGTTGGCTTGGTTCGGTTCTGAAACCAAGATGAAGATTTGAGCTCAAGGTTAACTAAATTTTTAGACGAGTTGGTTTGGCACGGCTCGATTTAATAAACGAAATATTATTGACACTTTATTGTTTAGTAGTTTAAGTTATTGTTAATAGTTTTAAAAATATAGCGAAATAAGCTTAATAAAATACATAACAAGTTCAAAAAAGTCAGATGATGAGCGAACCAAACCAAGTCAGGCTAATGAGTGAGAAATTCTTGGCAAAAGTAAAATAATTCGAGCTAAGACAATTCAAGCTAACGAGTGAGCTACATACCCTTGGCTAAGTCTCGGCTTGTCCACAAACCGAGCAAACTTATCTCGGATTGGTTTTATTAAACTGAATCAATTCAAGCTCACATCAACTTTAAACGTCAATGAGGTATGAGGTGAGAGTCCTCTTGACCAGTTTTGAAAACCTTTTATTTGTTAGTTAATGTTTTTTTATGATAGTTTATATATTAGTAAAGAGTTAATATAATGATTTATAATGGTCTGAGTGAATGTTAACAAATCCACATTCACTCCTTAGTCTATTACTAGGGGTTTCTCCATAACATTCTCTTTGAAATTTGGCAGAGAACACTTTTGTGATGTACTGCTAATATGGCGGTGACCACTTCAACGTCTCGCTAAAATGGTAGTAATTACAATACCTTTTTTGCTAATGAGGTAGAGGTCACCCAAGTTTCTCTCTTCGAAGATGGTAGTGATCGCATGTTAAGAGATATCACCAGCAATAATTTTTCTGGTTAAGATTGTAATAACCTCATAAACATCTTACTAATCTAGACAGTGATCACCTTTCCATTTATCACTAGCTTTAACAGTGATCACCTTTCCATTTATCACTAGCTTTAACAGTGATCACCGCTTATATACGATAAAGCTTTGATAATGAATATTACTATAGCACTACCAACACTCTCGAGTTGGTGAAATGTATCTTCTAAGTTTTAGGTAGTGTTTGATACGTAGGAGTGACATGATGAATGAAATGAATGTGATGGAATGAAAAAAAAGAGGCATGGTTGGTTAATCGAATGGAATCAACAATTGCACAAGAAATCTCATTCATCAAAATCATTCCTTCTCACCCCTCTTTTTTCCATTACATTCCACTTTCACCTCTAGTCTTCGACACCTCCACCGAACAACCACCAACTTACCATCGCCACCACCATCTGACCACCACAACCGCCAATTAAATGCATGCGTAAACATTATACAACACTCACAATAATTAATTGAGAATTGAGTTGGTAAAATTATCCGAAGCAATAAAACTTGATTAATTTCATTTAGTTTAAGTTTTAGTTCAAATTTGACTTGACTAACTAACATGACCGGTTCCAAGAAAGCAAAAAAAAAAAAAAAATGGGCCGAAGATGGAATTTTTTTTGGGCCTTAAGTAAAATGAGTTTTTTGTTGGGTTTAAACAATTTAATTTTTATATGAGTTTACTTGGTTATAATTGGGTTGTGTAAAAAAACTTTTGTGTAAAAATATGATTAAACATGCCTTAAATGATAGTAAAAGCCATAACATTTAGGTTGTGAATAATACCCGTTTGTCACTTAGACAAAACTAGTGATTATGTAATAAAGTACAAACACTAAATATACATATTATTTTAATAAAAATACATAATAATTTTTTTAGGGCCTAACGGGGTGTCGGGCATGTGACCGTCGACTACCCGGCCACACCTAATGACCGGCCCTGTTAACTAACCAAACATAACCAAAACTAAACCATAACCGAGCTTCATAACCGGTTAACCAAAAACCAAAGTTCAGTTATGGTTATTGAAATCCCACAACTAGGGGCTATTTGTTTACATCTGAATGGAACCATTCAGATGTAAACATCTGATTCATTCAGATTTCAGACTGTTTGGTTCCAAACAGAAAAACATCTGAATGGTTAAAATTAGGTCTGAATCATTCAGACTTACTGTTGATGCTGAATGGGACAGATACTCATTCAGATCTGACTCATTCAGATCTGAATGAACCAAACAACCCCTAAAGCTAGCAGTTATGGCTAGGTTAACCGTATTAACCGAATTGAACCACAATAACAATTAACAAGTATAACATAAATAACTTTTTATCACACAGCCTAGCCCATCTAAATATATTAACCCAAGCCCACATAAAAGGGTTACTACAAGTCTAGGTTTATAAACTCCTAGTTCATATTGTTTAGAAAGAAAGATCCACACCGCCGCAGCCACAGCAGCTACCGGAGTTGACAATATCAGGTACAAATCTTCACTCACACAACGCTTATTACATAATTAGGTTAACTTCCTGTATTATTTTGCTTCATTTCATTGTAAAATCTAACGATTAATAGTCGTTTTATTTGTGTACACGAAGTTTGTATAATTTTTGAGTGAATTTAGAGTATAAGAAGGTGTGACCTCCAGATTCTAATTTTAGGTTAAACAATTGTTATTAATGATATAGGAGTTTATTAATTTTGTGTGTTTGCAGTGAAAATGGCTGACACTAAGGCAGTTACTATCCGCACAAGGAAGTTCATGACAAATAGACTTCTTTCCAGGAAGCAATTTGTGAGTGTTTTGTTTCATAATATTTGATTTGTTTATTTGATAAATGTTTTTTATGGTTGAAGTTACTTTTTTTTTAAACATGTACACATTGTTTATTGTTGTAGGTAATTGATGTTCTTCATCCTGGCAGGCCAAATGTTTCTAAGGTTTGTTACTACTCGATTCAGTGTTGTAGAACTCGTTAGATGTTAGTCGAACGGTGGGGTGCTAAATTGGGATTAGTTGGATTGGAATACAAATATTTAATTTTTTAAGACAAGTTTTTAAAAAAATTCCAAGATTTTTGACAGATATTTACTGCAATTTGACCAATATTGACTGGTACCGATTTAATAGTCGGTTAGGTGAAACTTGCTAAACGCTAGTTGCACGGTGGGGCGTGACTAGTGATTAATTGGATTGGAAATTTTATATATAAGTTTTCAAGATAAGTAAAGCTTTTTAAAGTTCTTTTAAGATTTGTGATCGATTTTGATGAAGTTAGACCAATATTGATCGAATGTGACTGGTATCAATTTAGGGGCCGATTAGGCGAAATTGAGTTGGTAGCTTTCAGATTTTTGAATATTCACTGATTAATCTGCACTTAATCGCGATGTTTACAACACTGACTTGTTTAGATGTAATTCTGTGCTTTATTTTACATGCTGTGTTTGATTAAATAACTAAATGTACTGTTTCTTGGTTTTGCTTGTTATTTTGATAAAGGCTGAATTGAAAGAAAAGTTGGCAAGAATGTATGAAGTCAAAGATCCAAGTTCCATCTTTGTATTCAAGTTCAGAACTCATTTTGGTGGTGGTAAATCAACTGGTTTTGGATTGATTTATGATTCTGTTGAGAATGCAAAGAAATACGAGCCCAAATACAGACTTATCAGGGTAAGTTTATCATAATTTTGTTACATATGCTATTATCATGTAGGATATTTGTATACAGCCGGTTTATGTTTTGAGTTTTGTGTTTTGGTGTTTTTGTAGAACGGTTTGGATACTAAGGTTGAGAAGTCAAGGAAGCAACTGAAGGAAAGGAAGAACAGAGCAAAGAAGATCCGAGGTGTGAAAAAGGTAAGTATCTGACATTTTTAACTTTTTTATTTATGTTGATATTTTTAGTTTGCAGGCGAATGTTTTTGGTAAATCATATGATTTGGTTGTGCAGACAAAGGCTGGGGATGCTGCCAAGAAGAAGAAGTAAGAGTTTTTAAGGGATTTTGTTGTGTTTTTTTGGAGTCAATTTTTAGCATTTTTGAAACTTGTATTTGGTTGGAATTGAGATGAATGTAGGTGTATGAGTATTTGATTTTAATTATGGAGTTAAGTCTTTTTATTGGAAGGCGCCGCAGGATTTGCACAAAGAGTATGTATACGCAGTGCCATTGCTCCTAAGGCAAGTTCTAAACAATGCAAATAGACTAGTTTAGTACAATTAGCATAACATAAAACCAGATAATTTAAGTTCAAAAATTATGTCACATGTAACATCTAAAAATACTAGTGTTCTTACTTGAACTTGTAAGGCATGCTTTATGAAAAGCCGAACGACAACTATAGTATAATAGTAAATTAGCCCCGTCGGTTGTATACATAATTACTAAATCCCACCCTAATGTTATGGAGTATATTAACCATGAGTTCCGATTTGTAACCTATGATTCTATTGTTGAAATTAGACGTGCACAAATCTGGTATTTGTAAAACCCGGAACTGGGTATTTTGAAACTGGGTACAAACTAGAACTGGTTCTAGTCAAGAACCGGGTAGGACCCAGACCCGACCCGACCCGACCCGACCCGGCAGGAAAGTATAAAAACCTAGTGGAACCTGGTAGGGTAGGGACTGGATACGGGTTATACCCGAAATCCGGTTACACCGGGTTTTCCTTTTTAAACAAAATGTGACAGTTAGGACCCGGTTCCAACGGCTATATAGCCGTTTTTTGGACCGCTGGAGTCGGTTTTTGAATATATAAAACATACACACATACTGTAAATAGCTATATTAAGTTTAGGACTTGATAAACCACTTCTCTAACTCTAAAACACACTTTTATATCTCAATATCGATTAACCCGACAAGCAACGACAACCAACGATGATGTTGTTATGGCCATCGACACACAAAGATGCCCCGAGGCTTGGGTTCATCATGACTTGTGTGTTATGACCGACTCACAGGAGATGGTGCGGTGCAAGTATTGTGCCAAGTTTCTGAAAACGGGGTCGAACTCCACTCTCCGAAAGCATACCAATAAGTGTTGTCGTGAAAAAAAAAGTTTGGACACCAAGAATGCGGAAGCGGGAGAGTCGTCCAGCTCAGCAACTCCAGCCCCTGCCATCGGCAACAGAGCTTAATGTGCGTAGATAGTGGGATGAAAATGACGAACAATGTTTGTTATTTTAGTTTTTATGTTTAATAATGTTTGTACTTTCTCGTTTTTTATAATAAAATGTTTGTCGTTAATGTAATGAAGTGGTTGTTTTTGTAGTTTAAGACTTAGTTTAAGAAGACAAGTTGTTTATTTAAAAGAAAGCGATAACACTTTAAAAACCGGTTACATTAAACCCAATAACAAAAAAAACATGACTAATAATTTTTTAAAAACGATTACATTACACTACTAAACTATTAAACATGACTAATAATAATTAAAGCAAGACTAATAAAAATGGTTACATGAAAGTTGATCGAGTGGTTCGTGTTACATATTACATGACTAAAACAAATTGAAATTAGAACAAATAAAAATTAAACTTCTTTAAACGTCTTCAAACTCTTTTTCTTAGTTGTCTTCGCCTTCGTCTTCTTCACCCGATAGCTCGAAAGAAAGCCTTTATTCCACCTCTTCATTATGAATTGGACGTTCTAATGGTATTTCATCTTCAAAGTTTGCCTTGTCTTGTATACGATCCACCGCGTCCAAATGATCATTTAGGCAAATGCACATCTCTAACGGTTTGTATAGATAATATCCTTTCACTAAGAGAAAAAACCGATTCCGAAGCTACCGTTGAAGCTTGGATGCTAAGCAAGTCACGAGCCATGGCGGAAAGAATAGGAAATTCATTTTGCTTTCCTTTCCACCTAGCCAAAAGATAAAGGTTTTGCGAATTTTTTCGACCGATGCACCTTTAACATAGTTTGCTCCACTATATCGACCAAGTTCACTTGTTGGTGTGTTTCCCCTTTGCCGCTTAGCTGTCGACTCACGAACAACATTCATCAATTTATAAGCTTGTCCTTACATGGCCTACTTGTTATTTGCCTCACAAAAGTCGACTTTGAGCTTGGAGCATAAAGTCAGAAATAATTATCATAAAGTTCTTGAAAGAATTTGTTGAAACAATCATTTGCTTTCGTCGACAACATCGGGTCGATCTCATGCATACTCATGCTGTCAAATATTTCTTCGATCAATGTCTCATCCTCGGCAACATTCAAATATGGGTTTAAAACGGAGACACAAGTAAACATCGGTGGTATGTTATCATAATATTTTTTAACTTCTCTTTCATTGGTTTAATAATATTATTGAAAAGATCATTTTTTGTCTTCAAACTCTTTAAAATTCAAGAAGAAGTTGTATAATTTTATAAAATATATTATTTATCAAATTCTTTAATTACTAGTTAAGGTAATGTTAAAAGAAGTCGATATTTGTTATTGTGTAACATCAATTGTTTAAACAAAACATGTAGCGTTAGATAATTTATATTTAATTATACATTTTTAATGACGTTTCATGTACATTTTTTTGTTAAATGTTATTTTGTTTTATTATTATTTTTTTATATGACCTGTCCCAATTTGATTTGACTAGGATGGCCAAATTAGATTGAAAAAAGCTATATATCGATTTGCCCGACCCGAGTTGTCGAGCCAGACTGAATTTCTTTATACAGATGGTCAATCGAACAAAAAATTTCCGATCCATGTAAGAAAATTTACTAGGTCCGCCACTGCTTTGGCGAAGGATTTCTTGTGGCATGCTTAGGGGTCGGGGTAAACTTAAAACCGAATTAATCGAACGGAACCAAAACTGAATTAACTGAAAAACCGAACCGAAGTATTAACCGACAATTAATCATTTGATTTTTTGAATAACCAATTTTTCGGTTCATTTTGATTAACCATTTTTCAATAGTTGAAAAATACCGAACCAGACTGATTACTGTAACAATCATCTTCTTCTAACGGTATTATGTTCCAATACTTAAAAATGTTCTTTGACCATTGTATTATTTATCTTGGATATTTCATTCCAATAGTAACACATATTAATTCATTTCAAATGACAAATGACAATGACTTTAAATTGCATTAATCCTCTTACAATGTGGTTTTAAAAAAAAAACTCTACACGATTTATTTGTCATTAAAATTGGTCTACATGATTACATACTAACATGAGATACAAACAAAGTTAAACAAGAGCTATGAACAAAGTTATACACGAGATACAACCATTGCATAATACTAAATCACGACCATCTTCACAAAGGTTGCATACATCATTGCTAAATCTCCAACTCTAAGAATTTGTATAGCTGAACTCCCTTCTCGGATTATCTGGGGTGCACTATATTGTTTTGTTTTAAGACGTTTGTGTTTCACAACTGGCTCCAAGTGATAATCATCTAGCTTAGAAGGCCTTAAATGACGACGCTTCGGTTTTGTATTGACTTCATCGTTCGCTTTCCTCGAATTTATCAACGCCACACTCATCCTTTGATACTCGAAGATTTTTGTTCTGCTAGACTCCCTCCTGGGATTATAAGGGGTACTGTGTTATTTTGTTTCTCTATGTTCGGGAGACGAGTGTGTTTCTCAAAAGTGGCTCGAAATAATAATGGCCTGGCTTTTAAGGTTTTAAACGACGTTTTTGTCGTTTATTACGGCTTCAAATAAAATACCTTTTATTTGACGTGTAAAGGCCGTTAAAGGGGATGTTATTCTTGTTTTCCACATGTTTCTGAAGCATTTTTGAGTCATGGAAGATTACAATGCTCATTGATTTCGTTTTTTCCTTTGTTGATTCTTCAAGCGGCTTGAAGCCATAAACGTCCCTCCACATCGATACAGTATCAGATGTGGCATGAATGACTAGCTCCCAGACACCAAGAGCACATAAAATCTAGAATTAAATACACGATAAAGTATAGTAAGTTCTTTATTTACGGTGCAAATGCTGAATCAATTTTTAAGGTAATAAAGTAAACCTAATTAAACTATATGGGAACATACTGTTTCGATTGAATCTAGAAGATGACGACACATCCCTTGACAAGCGTGCACGAGAAACCGTCTTCAAGATCAATCTTGAGCCCCAAAATCCTTTCCTCGTTTGTAATAAACCTGTTAAGAAAAGAATATCACAATAGGGGCATTCAATAAATCCGAAATCTTCAATAAAACCGAAGTCAGAAAAAAAACTTAACCCAAATAAACCGATCCAAATTCTTATTCGGATCGGATCAATCCGAGTATCCGAATAACTAATTCGGATTCGGATATAGAATTTTAAAAATTCGGATCGATCGTTCGGATTATTCGGATATCCGTTTAATCCGAATAAAAACATGTTTTTAATGGTATTTTTCAGTTTGGTATATTTATTAGTCTATTATTTGAAGTCATACAAGTTAATCATGAACTCAAGTGAAGTCATACAAGTTAATCATGAACTCAAGTTAATCATGAAGTCCTTGCAGCAGTGAAGTCATACAAGTTAATCATGAACTCAAGTCTTTTTGAAGAAATCATCAAAGTGCAGTCAGAAGTGTTAGTAGACGAAGGGTTAGTAAAGAAAGAAAGGATTTATGGCCAGCAAGATGGGTTGATGGAAAACACTCATGGAGTTAAAACTCGGTTCGACCGTATGTGGATCCCACGCCATGGTGATCTTAGAAGTCGAATCTTAGATGAAGCTCATAAGTCAAGGTACTCAATCCATCCTGGAGCTACAAAGATGTACCAAGACTTGAAAAGAGATTACTGGTGGCCAGGAATGAAGAACGATGTAGTGGATTATGTTGGTAAGTGCTTAACTTGCTTACAAGTCAAAGCCGAACACCAAAAGCCTTATGGGAAAATGCAACCGCTAGAGATACCTGAGTGGAAATGGGACCACATCACCATGGACTTCATAACTAAGCTACCTCGTACAGCTAAGCAACATGATACCATCTGGGTGATTGTGGACCGCTTGACCAAGAGTGCTCACTTTCTGCCCATACGAGAGGCCATCTCGTCAGAAACGTTAGCAAGCTTGTTCATCAGAGAAGTTGTAACCAAGCATGGAGTACCATTATCGATCGTGTCCGATAGAGATACCCGGTTTACTTCGAGGTTCTGGAAGAAATTCCATGAAGCTATGGGGAAGAGGTTGAACATCGGTACGGCGTATCATCCTCAAACTGATGGACAGTCTGAAAGGACGATCCAAACCCTTGAGGATATGCTACGTGCTTGTGTTTTAGATTTTGGTGGAAGTTGGGATGATCATCTGCATCTGGCAGAGTTCTCCTATAACAACAGTTACCATTCAAGTATTGGTATGCCACCGTTTGAGATGCTTTACGGTAGACGATGTAGAACCCCGGTGTGTTGGGGTGAGATTGGTCAGAAAGAAATGGGAAGCCTAGAAGTGGTTCAGGAAACGTCTTCAAAGTTCGATCTGATCAAAGCAAGATTGAAAGCCGCGCAAGACAGACAAAAGTCTTATGCAGATAAGCGGCGACGACCAATTGAGTTTAACGTAGGTGACTATGTGATGCTCAAGGTCTCGCCTTGGAAGGGGATTATCCGTTTTAGGAAAAGAGGAAAGTTGAGTCCGAGGTACATTGGACCGTTCAAGATTGTAGGTCGTGTGGGTGAAGTAGCTTATAAACTGGATTTACCCGATGAGTTAGAAGGAATTCATTCAACCTTCCATGTTTCTCATCTGAGGAAGTGTCTAGCTGATGACACGTCTCACGTGCCATTAATGGACATTGAGGTTGATGAACAATTGAACTACATCGAGCAACCGATAGAGATCGTTGATCGCAAGGAGAAGCAGCTTCGTCACAAGATTATACCCTTGGTAAAAGTGATATGGAAACACCGCAAGGGATCAGATGCTACTTGGGAAGCCGAGGATGAGATGCGCAAGTTTTACCCTAGTTTGTTTATGTAATAGTTAGGTTTCGGGGACGAAACCTCTTTAAGGAGGGGAGACTTGTAACATCCTAAAATTTTAATGATGAATAAAGGAAGTTATGTTTAGTGATTTCGCGTAGTTAATTAATATCGGGTAAGGAACGGGTCTTGGACTTGGATTAATTGAGATGGGTTAAATGAGAATGGGATTTCAGGGATATAAATACCCCCAAAACCCCAAAATACCTTCATTTCCATCATTTTCCTAAAAACACTCCATAACATACACACCACCTACAACCGCCGGCGGCAGCCGAGGAGAGGGAGAGCGAGGTCCGAGAAAGAGAGAGCGGTTGGTTGTGATTAAGCAAGTAAACGAGATCCAAACAAGCCCAAAAAGGTATGGTTCTTGATATTTGAAGTTTAAAGATCCAAGCTTTTTAGTGTATAAACGACCGAAAATGGCCGGGTAGCGTAGTGGGTGATATTGAAACATAGCAAGGGTGTTAAAATCGCTCGAAATGCCGATCAGAAGCTAAAATAGCGGCTGTCTGGGCAACTTCGCCTTCATCTGGGCAACTTCGCCTTCAAAGCAACGAACTTCGCCTGCAAGCTAAGTTCGCCTGATGAACTTCGCCTGCAAGCTAAGTTCGCCTGATGGCAACTTCGCTGTAAAGTTAAGTTCGCCTAACTGGTAACTTCGCCTGAGGCCAAGTTCGCCTGATGATAACTTCGCCTGAGGCCAAGTTCGCCTGATGACAACTTCGCCTGAAGCCAAGTTCGCCTGATGGCAACTTCGCTGTAAAGCTAAGTTCGCCTAGCTGGTAACTTCGCCTAAAGCTAAGTTCGCCTAAGGTTAACTTCGCCTAAAGTCAAGTTCGATTAGAAAATAAATTAAAAACCTAATGGAAAATGTGTTAAGACAGTTAATGTAAATAAAATTTTTCCAAGCTGACCTGGCAGCTCGACCCCAGCCAGGGGCTCTGCCCCTTGGACCCTGCTAGGGGCTGCCGCCCCTAGACCCTGCTGCCAGGGGCGCTGCCCCCGGACCCCCGTTCGTTGTGGGTCATATAAAGATAGAAATACATTATGAGAAGTGATAGTTAATTGATATGTATACTTGTTATACAGTCAGCCGTGCACAACTGAAGAAAGGGATTACGATTAACGGTGAACGTAACCGTGTTCAGGTGAGTTTCTAGCCCCATTCCTTGTTATGTTTTCGGGGCTGTGTGCATACTTGATGTGTTGTTAATACATTTATCCTAAGTGATAAGTGTATGCCCTATATGATATATGTGTTTTGTAAGAATGATTGCTTGATGGTACGTGAACGATCTTCGGATATTGCACGTACTGTCAGGTTGTAATGTTAAGTATGAGGTAAATATGATATGTATGCTTATGCGTATGAACGTGATAGAGATAATAAAAGAAGGGAATAATGATGTATGGTTGTATTGTTACGAAAAGGGTACCGAGCCCTAATAATACTCGAGGTATGATGTATGGTTGTATGGTTACGAAAAGGGTACCGAGCCCTAATAATACTCGAGGTATGATGTATGGTTGTATGGTTACGAAAAGGGTACCGAGCCCTAAAATTTACTCGGGGATAATGTATGGTAACGAAGAGGGAATCGAACCCTACTAATATTCGAAAACTAGGGACCAGACCCTTATAATATCTGTGATGTTAGGGAATCAAACCCTTCTAATATTCGAAACTAGGGACCAGACCCTTATAATATCTGTGATGGTAGGGACCAGACCCTTATAATATCTGTGATGTTAGGGAATCGAACCCTTCTAATATTCGAAAACTAGGGACCAGACCCTTATAATATCTGTGAGGTTATAGGGCGAAAGGCTCTTTAAAACGTATGATTATGTATGTAAAGAAAGTATGAAGGTAAAAATCAAAGTAAAAGCACTTAAGTGTGTATGAAAGAAAGTTAGGAGGTTAAGTATGAAATGTAAAGAATGTATTGTATGATTATGTGATTAACTAGAACTCACTCAGCATAGCTGACTTTTAGTATGCACGCAGGTGAGTAGGATGAGACAGCTGGCTTGAGCGGGGACACATGGTAGAAGAATAAGAGCCTGGCATCTGAAGACTTACGATGTTTTAATGTTTTAATGTGAAAGACAAAGGATGTTTTGAGACAAGTTATGAAATATTGTAATGTTTTATGAAAGTTTTATATTCCGCATAAATGTTTTAATTAACTCTGATATTTAGAACTGTGTTTATGAGTAAATCCAACACGAAAGTAGGGTTACCGGTAACGGGGCCTTACATAAATGTTATGAACAAAAAATTAGGAAATTTTTTTAGGTTTATTTCGGATAATTTTGGATTATTCGGATATTATCCGAATCCTATCCGAATTGAATTCGGATAGATTCCGATCGGCTAGGAATATTCTTAATTCGGATCGGATCGGATTTCGGATAGGGTCCAAAAATTTTCAAATCCGAATGACCCGAATCGAATAATTCGTTATCCGATCTGATGAACACCCCTATATAGCCATCACATACATTGTATATATAAAGAGACGATGATGATCAATAGCGATGACTTTAAAAAAGTGGTAACGGATACCGATGATATTAGTGTTTGCATTCGATAGTTTTTTTGTGAAATTAAGATAAAATCGAATAAACTTGGTAAATATTTACAAAGATGTTCAAGGTTTATATACATACCGAACTCTATAAACAATCAACATGTTATCAATAATTGGCATGTGTTCTTCATTACCCTGCATCATAAATCAAAACAATAATTAAAAAAGAATATAGATGATTAGATTATACAAAAAATGATTAAGAATACTTACAATTGAATCCCAACGCTCAACATCGTTAGCGAAGCGATCCATATGAAAAGAACCAAATGAGAATTAGGGTTTTATGGTGGCAGATGCGCCACTCTTGATGAATATGAGAATTAGGGTTATATGGTGGGAGATGCGCTGCTCTTGATGCATTTGATAATGGAGAAGTAGGGCTTATTTATAATAAAGCGTGGATGCTATATTTTTCATTTTAACCCCTCAATTTTACTGTAGTCTGATATCTATCTATTAATCATCCGTTTCATTTAGTATATGTCTATCTATCTAGTCTAATCTATTCATTAATTGTCAAGCGTTAGCATTTTATATTCCCGTCTACTCTCTTGTTATTTTTAAATGTTTACATATATGGCAATGATATATTTCAAATTAGACATGTTTATTACCCAGACATATATCTCTGTTACTTATTTGTTATTTTGAGTAAATTACACAAATATTTCTCTAACTATATATTTAATTAATTATAAATAAGTTACATAATTAGTCTCTATGTGTAAAAAATAAAATGTCGTGACATTTACAAATAGAGTTTTAACAATGTTAGAGACATGACTTTAACCGAGAAGAAGTTGAAACCATAGATGCTAAATAAAAGACAAATTGCAACTAATGGATAGAAAGAATAAGTTTGGTCAAACAATAGGCCGGGACTAGACAATATTTAAGTCCATTTTTTATTACACGCTAAAATAATCCTTAGATGTCTATTTTCTAACAATTATTTTCACATTAAAAATCCACATGTTTACATTTTATATTCATACTTTATAAATAAAGATATGATCATTTAACTTATATTAATCCTTCGATAAAATTTTTATAGTATAATAAAACACATATAAAGTAAAGATATTATGAAATGATATGATATAATATGTTGTGACATCATATGATATGATATATGTGAGATGATATGGCGTTATTTGACATCATACCATATGATGTTATATGGTATAATTTATTAGTATACAATACGATATAATTACAATATGGTATGCTAAGGTATTATACGATATTATACAATACTATCAAATAAGAATATATGTTGGGTCTTTTTGGTATGAAGTAATGGAATGAATGAAAAACTGAAATGAACAAAGGAATGTAATGGACATAAGAATAAAATGAAAAATTACTATTCTATTATCTTGTTTAGTTATCACGTAGGAATGAAATGAACCATCACTTTATTATTAGTTTATTATTAAATAGTAAACTATTCAAACATAGCATTTTTTTTTTGTCAATTAATGAAACAATAATAACATAATATATGCGAGATAATAATAAAATATAATAACAATTATAATTTAATAATAGTTATATTTTAATAAAGTAATAACGATGATAATAAAATAATAATAATAATAAATAATAATAATTATTATTGTTGTTGTTGATCATTTTCCATTTCGTTTCTAGAATGAGTGAAATAAAAATCACCTTTTACTAAGAAATTAAAAATATTATATATGGAATGAATTGCATATTTTTAGGAATGATACATTCCATTAATCAATAACAACCAAATATATTTTATTTCATTCATTCAAAATGGTTTATTTAATTAGTAGATAATATGATTGTTAATTATGAGTTCTACCATAAATTAGGAAAACAGAGTGCTCACTTTGACCCAATTGTTGGATTAGGTTTTACGAGGTTTAATACATATATTGCATATGTAGGTTCCCAGCCGGATCTACACGAGATATCGCGTTCTACGTAGGTGCGGAATCCCTACGCAAGACGTTACGAGTATAGAAAACAATACGAGCTAACACACGATACGATAACCAAACACACGTTGTATTCCAACCGTAAACACGTGATACTATGATCACTGGATACAAAATTCTCTGACTCGAATACACAAACTGTTAATCTATATCTAATAAGCCGTAACAGCATCTTATATAGACACGACAACTTCGCCTGGTATGTTCAGGCGAAGTTGTCCCTAACTTCGCTTGACTAACAAGTTCGCTTATATGGGCGAACTTGTTAGTCAAACGAAGTTAGGGACAATTGGTATCAGAGCTTTTGCTCGATTGTGTGGTTCGGGATTATCACGCGGGTATAGAAATCGTTCTGTTCGACTATTCGCGGGACGAGTTTTCTGAGCTTTTGTGCTATACTCTCCTCCTACAAGCTTAAACAACCCATAACACCTTCACAAACCTCGAAAAACCCAGAAATCTAATCTGCAGAAAGTTCGTGTTCATCAGGCGAAGTTGCCGTCACTATTAGTAGGGTTTCGGCGAAGATATAAGGTTAAGCGAAGTTATCCACAACTTCGCCTTTCTCTTCAAGTTCGCTTACCTCAAGCGAAGTTACCCACAACTTCGCCTACCTCCCAAGTTCGCCAATCCAGCGAATTTAAGAAAGTGAGCGAAGTTTCAAATTCACGCGAAGTTAAGTTTTAAGCGAAGTTATCCACAACTTCGCCTACAGTGCTGTTTGAAAATAAAATTTTTCATTTTCGGATTTCTTTGAGTTTTGAGAAAGATGTCTTCGATAAACATTACTGAACTAGTAAAGATGGAAGTAGAAGCTGGTTCGACTACAAAGGCACCTAAGATGCTTAAGAAAACTGATTATGTAGCGTGGAAAGATCGTTTTGAACAATATGTAAAGTATCAAGATGCCAAGATGTGGGTGTGTATACAAGATGGTTACATTCCACCTACTGCTGAGTATGAGGGTCGTGATCAAATCAAGAAATACAAAGAGATGGAAGAAGAGGAGAAGAAAATGTATGAGGCAGAAAGCAAAGCTCATGCAGCAATTACAATGGCTCTTCCACAAGAGATACTCCACACCTTCCGAAAGTATAAAACTGCTAGAGAGCTTTGGGAAGCACTTGAGAACCGGTTTGAGGGCAATGTGGGAATTCGTGCCTCGAAAATTAAACTTCTAAAAACCCAATTCTTGGTCTTCAAGTATCTGAAAAATGAATCACTTGATGATATCATCACTAGATATTATCATCTGATGACTGAACTCAGCAACTATTCAATTGCTTACAAAGAAGATGAGATAGTTGAAAAGCTTCTTGATGCTCTCCCACCGAAATGGGAGATGTATACTGTGTTGATGAGAGAAGATAAAGATTTTGCTGACTATGACCTGGAGACAGCAGTTAACAAGCTAAGAACGTTTGAACTGAATATGGTACGAAAGGAGACACCTACCGATCAGGTTCAAGATCCGGGTATGTATGGTGCAAAGGTTAACTCTGGATCAAGTTCGAAAACTGAATCATCTGCTTATTACTCTAAGGGAGAGTCAGGCGCGAGCTCAACACATGAGGGACATGTATCTCTCAACATGAACGGTGATGTGTGCTATGTAGCTGGAGGGTCAAATGTTTCTCAACCTCAAGCGACCAAGAGTAGTTATTCCCCAAGTGTTTCAAACAACAACTACTCGAAGATGCCCATGAGTGTCAAATCTGCTGAACAACAGTTTGCTCTCTATGCATCTTTTATTGCTTCGTATGAGAACTACATTCAGGGTAAGATCGTTGATCCTGCAGTTTTGGATGAAGACTATGACCAGATCGATGCTGATGATCTGGAGGAGATGGATCTGCAGTGGCAGATGGCTATGATAGTGAGAAGGGTAAAGAGGTTCATGAAGAAGACTAGCAGGAAGTTTGTCGGAGAGAGGCCAGGGTTTGATAAGTCGAAGGTACGCTGTTACAACTGTCAGCAGAATGGCCACTTTGCAAAAGAATGCAAAAATGAACGTGTAGAACGCAGTCAAAACAGATCTACACAGCAGAGTGGTAGTGGTAATGACTATAGAGCCATGATTTCCAGACAGAACGAGGAGTATAACTGGAATCTGCATGTTGAAGAGGTATTTGAACAGGCAAATTTGGCAAAAATCGAAAATGCAGATATTGAGAAGGGAACTGGCGAAAATGAAGCGTACATGGCAGATGTAGCAGACCAGCTCTCCGAGGTAAGTACCGAACTCCCTTGTACTAAGTGTGAACAGCTGTCTGAACAACTGACAACTCTAACTGATCAGTTTGTTAGTTTGGATGCGCAATATAAAACTTTAAAAGAAGATCATCATTTCACTAAAGCTAGAGAAAATAGTTACAAAGTAAAAATTAAAGCTAGTGAAACAGATATTAAAAGTCTTAAAGCAAAGCTTGCTGAAAAAATTAAAGTGATTGATCTTAGCTATGAAGTTCTAAAAGAGAAAACCAAACTAATAGCTGAAAGGGAAAAACAGATAGCTGATCACCAGGTAAAAGTGGTGGAACTTAACAGGAAACTGGAGCAATTCAGAAATTCCTCCGCTATACTTGATCACCTCGTTAGTGATCAAGGTTCCCCAAAAAGGGGAGGAATTGGTTATCATGAAGTTCCACCACCTTTCAATCATAATTACACTTATGACCCTAGTAATCAGAAATCTGTCGATGTTGACTATGGTCAGACAGTTCCGGTTAAAGTAACGATTAAAGAACCAGAAGTTATTAAGCCTGTTGCAAGTATTAAGATTTCTGCTCCGAGTCATGTCTCATCTAACTCAGACAAGTCCTCTGAGTCGTGTGAGACAAAACAAGAGGAAGTGTTACCGAAAAGTGGAGAGAAAAATAAAACACCTGAAAAGAAGTCTCCACTAAACCCGTATGTCCCACCATATGTGAGACAAACGGGCAGTAATACAGCCTCAACATCTAAGACAACTTTTGATAAGAAAGTTGAAAACAGGTGTTGTTTTAGATGTAATCAACAAGGACATTTTGTTGCTGATTGCCCTCTGAAGCAGAGATTCAGAGGTGTGAGGCCTTCGAGAACTGAGAATAGAACTAACGATAATGTTAAAACTGAAAACCCATCAAAATTCAGAAATTGGTCTAATTCAGGTTTTCAAAGAAAAGGATCTCAGTTTTTCACTGCTAACAAACAAACCATAACTAATAATTCATTTAATTCAAGACGGTTATGATGGCCTCATAGACAATCCACAAGAAGGTATCCTGTTAGGACTCACAGAAATCATTATAATACTAACTTTGGACAGCCAAGGTACGGAATGTATCGACCCAAGACCAATCGGTCTTGGGTCCCCAGGTTTTAATCATCTACTTTAATCGTGCAGGAACAGTTGAACAGGGCTGCCAACAATCAACGGGTTGTGGATAGCGGCTGTTCCCGGCACATGACGGGTAACAAGAATTTGTTACACGACTTGAAACCTGTTCAAGGAGGAAGGGTGAGTTTCGCAGGAGAGAGCGGTGGAAGGATTACAGGAATAGGGACGGTGTCGAATGGAAAGATGACTTTGGAGAAAGTAAACTTTGTTGAAGAACTGAAGCACAATCTGCTGAGTGTTTCGCAGATTTGTGACAAAGACTACACCGTACATTTTACAAAGAATGAAGCGATTGTGTTGTATCCTGGTTTTAAGATACCAGAAGATTGGATTGTTATGAAGGCTCCAAGAGTGAAGAATACGTATATCATGGATATGAGATCGACTGAGATGGCCACAGAAGAATCGTGTCTTCTGTCAAAAGCGACTGAATCAGAGTCCGAGTTGTGGCATAGGAGAATGGGACACATTCATCTTCGGAAAATGAACTACCTTGTCAAAAATGGGCTTGTGCTGGGTGTTCCCTTGAAGAATTTCAACTTTGAAGACAAATGTTTATCTTGCAAAAAGGGAAAGCAACACAAGAAATCCCATCTCACCAAGAAGGTCAATTCAATTGTCAGTACCCTAGAATTACTTCACATGGATCTTTTCGGTCCCATGAATGTAAGAAGTCTAGGAGGAACATCTTACTGCTTGGTGATCACTGATGATTTCTCACGATATTCCTGGGTATATTTCCTGAAGTCAAAGGATGAAACAGTGCAGATGGTAAAGAATTTGATTACCAAGGTTGAGAATATCATGGGGAAACGGGTTAAATTCATCAGGAGTGACAATGGAACTGAGTTCAAGAACTACGAGATGGAGATCTTATGCTTACAGAAGGGGATAGAACACCAATACAGCGCACCGTATACACCGCAACAAAATGGAGTGGCTGAGAGGAAGAACAGAACCTTAATTGAAGGAGCCAGAACTATGCTGGCTGATTCGAAACTTCCCGTGGTGTTCTGGGCTGAAGCTGTTGCTACAGCCTGTTATATCCTTAATAGAGTGTTAACTGTTAAAAGATTAAATAAAACCTGTTATGAACTTATGCATGGGAGAAAACCCAACTTGAGTGGTCTTGAACCATTCGGGTCCCCATGTTCGATCTTAAAGACAAATTCTAAATTTGGTGAAGTAGCCGACGAAGGAATCTTAGTCGGATACGTTGTTGGGACTCCCATCAGACGGGTCTTTAATACATCGAACAGCAAGGTTGAGGTGGTGTGTAACGCTGATATCACAAGTTACAAATCACCAAAACCAAGCTCGGGACCCGCTGGGATTTTCGACTATGATAGACTTTTTAAATATTTTAACATACCTTATCTGGATTTTGCAGAAGTCGAGGAAAGAATTGCTACGAAGATGATATGCGATGAGGAAGACACTTTGGTGCAACGACCACAGTATGATGAATGTCAACCTTCCTCGTCAAATGCTATCAATACCCCTGCTGCCTCTACTGAAGAGGAATTCATCAATCCGTTTCACTCTCAACATCAATCACCCATTGATGAGCTATCTTCGAACTTGGAAGATAATCTGAATGTCAGTTCGGTTCCGACTACGAGAATTCACAAAGATCATCATTTGGAGAATGTGATAGGTGATCTGTCCGCCAGTGTACAAATAAGACAAAGCTTGAATGAGCACACCTGTGTTTACACAAGAATTAAAGAATCAGGCATAATCAACGAGTGCTTGTACACCTGCTTTATCAGCCAGATTGAACCAAAGAACTATCAAATGGCTCTCAAGGACAGCTCGTGGGTCAAAGTCATGCAAGAAGAGTTAGCTCAGTTTAAGAAAATGGAAGTATGGAACTTGGTTGCAAAACCAAGAAATGTGCATGCGATTGGCACGAAATGGGTCTTCAAATGTAAGAGAGATGAGAAAGGGATTGTTATCAGGAACAAGGCGAGGCTGGTTGTTAAAGGCTTTAATCAACAAGAGGGGATTGATTACAATGAGGTGTTTGCTCCTGTGGCAAGATTGGAAGCCATTCGGCTGTTTTTGGCATTTGCTGCTCATAAGGAGATGAAGGTCTTTCAGTTGGATGTGAAGAGTGCGTTTCTAAACGGTAAAGTCGACGAGGTTGTGTATGTTGAGCAACCTCCGGGTTTTCCTGACCCTGACTTTCCCGATCACGTGTACAAGCTAAGTAAAGCGCTGTATGGACTACATCAGGCACCTCGTGCCTGGTATTCAACCTTATCAGATTACTTGCTTGAGAATGAGTTTGAAAGAGGTAAAATTGATAGCACATTGTTCTTCAAGAGAAAGGGTAGCGACTTCCTACTGGTGCAAGTCTACGTGGACGACATTATCTTTGCTGCATCAAAGGTCGCCATGTGTCAGGAGTTTGAGGCCGTCATGAAGAAGAGATTTGAAATGAGTGCTATGGGTGAACTAACTTTCTTTTTAGGATTGCAAGTTGATCAGAAGAAAGACGGGATGTTCATTCATCAGACGAAGTATGTCCATGATGTTCTCAAACGCTTCAAGATGGAGGACAGCACTCCATATGATACTCCAGTCTGCGTCAATCACAAATTGGGTGCTGATTCAGACAACGATGCAGATGTGGACCCAACCCAATATCGGGCTATTATAGGTTCTTTAATGTACTTAACTGCTTCTAGGCCTGATATAATGTTTGCTGTTTGTCTTTATGCACGCTTTTAGGCAAACCCAAAAGAATCTCATTTGAAGGGTGCAAAGAGGATACTGCGGTATCTCAAAGGCAAGCCGAAGCTAGGGTTGTGGTACTCGAGAGGAGGAGACTTGGAGCTAGTCGCTTACACAGATTCTGATTATTGAGGGTGCAATCAGAGTCGGAAGTCTACAACTGGTGGATGTCAGTTTCTTGGTGGCAGACTAGTGTCGTGGCAATGCAAGAAGTAGACCTCAGTCGCAATTTCAACCTGTGAAGCAGAATACATGGCAGCATCCAACTGCTGCTCCCAGGTTCTTTGGATTCAACAACAGTTGCGCGATTATAGTCTGAATTTCTCACTTACTCCTATTTGCATTGATAACACTGCTGCTATCTCAGTAACTAACAATCCCGTGAAGCACAGTAAAACTAAACATATTGACATACGTCATCATTTTATACGGGATTGTGCTGAGAAGAAGCTGATTGAGCTCGAAAAGGTTGACACGTTAGATAATTTCGCTGACTTGTTCACGAAAGCGTTTGACAAAACTAGATTTCAAAACCTTGTTGAGCTGAATGGGATGATCAATCCCGAGTAACCATGTCATATGTTTGTGTTTAAAAAAAAAACGCCACTATCGCTTAGAATTATGTCGGTTGCCTTAGTTTGAAGGACATATCTTTGGATATGTTTGGTCCTCACTTCTACTTGTAGAATATGAGGATAGCCATTCACCAGATGACTGAAAGTGACCGGGGCGGTTTATGATGAGTTTTCATTCTTTCGCTGAAAATTAGTCGATCATACTTAGTTAGAAGGACACATACTAGTATGTGGTCGGTCCAGCTGATCCATTGGATCTTCGGGATAGCCGTTCACCTGAAGACTTTGATTTGGTCGGGGCGATTGATGTTAAAAAAATTTTTCTTTACGGGAGATGAAATTATTTTTCAAGTCTACTACTTCGTAAGAAGTTGCTTTACTATGATTAACAGAAAATTGATCTAACCTTGGAAAGTGATAGATATACTGATTGTGTGTGCTTAACTAGTGAAGTTATTAGGCTTAAAAGACTTTAGGACAGTCATTGTATGTCATGGTAGCTTTATATGGTGCGTAAAAGTAGAAGTGATACTAACTAAATCTACTCGATTTTTTGTGGAAACTCCTTAAGAGTTGTGCATGTCTTCATACATATCTTTCCGAATGATAGGCAGAAAAGCGATTACCCAGTCATACACGAGCCCGTGAGTGTTCTGATTCCCGTGAAGATAGCGTGTCAAGACGCTGCAGTGATCCAGATTTGGGACTTGCAGTTATTTTCTACTTGAAGTTGTGTATATACATGTTAGATTAAAATAATAATAATAATAATAATAATAATAATAATAATAATAAATTCTAGAGTTCATAATGATAATGATTATCAATCAAGACACAAGAAGGTGAACGGGAAACAGAGTATAAGATCGAAGAGTAATTACTACTTAATCAGACAACTACGGGTCGAGGTCAATTCGGGGTGACTTGGGGAAAGCCAAATAAGCCTTGAGAATAGATAGGAGGCATCATAATCTCTGAGTTGTTGGCCACTTAAGTTTTGAGCTTAATTGAACCTAACTCGTATCACAGAAACGATGAAAACCATTTTAAGTAGATTACCTGCTTACAACCTGTTTCTTTATGTCATAATACAGCTGAACACGGATCTGTGTGACAGTCACGAAATTAGTATGATTCCTGTTCGGATCTTTTCTAAAACATGGTAGTCCCTGTCGAGACTGAAATTTGATCCCGTGTACTCTAATTTTTCAAATTTTTGTTACTTTTGTAATTGTTTGATTTTATACCTGGTTACTTGGTCTTGATTGTATCATTTAACGCTTTAAAGGATGTTTTTAAAACTTTATTGAAAATTATTAAAAGTATAGGGGTTTGTTTTGTAAATACAGGCGAACTTGTTGATAACTTCGCCTGGATTAGGCGAAGTTATCGATAACTTCGCCTGTACTAACTTTGACCCTATATAAAGGAATTTAAAGGTCAAACAGGATCATAATTTAACAAAAAAACCCAGCGAACTTAACTCTCTGTCAACCGGCGAACTTATATCATCGATCATCTGGGTTTCTTTGTTTCGATTCCAATCTGTGATTAAAGGTGTGTAAGGTTTCTAGTTTTGTATAATCAGTGTTTTTGAGGTTGATCATCGGTCGTTTCGACTCGATTATCGACCTCGTCTTTCGAAACCTTAAACACCCGATTTCAAACTTGTTTTTACGTGATAGTAATTTACTTGAACGTCTAAAACTTCATAAAATCATGTGTTTCGGAGTCCTCGATCTCCAATTTCATCACCTACACGTCGTTTGATAAACCTAACTGATGCCGATTCGAATTCGGCGAAGTTACAGTTTAGGCGAAGTTATCCGTAACTTCGCCTGAGGTTTAACTTCGCCTGATTATTGATTTTGAAACAGTTTATGAGGCGATGTTGTGATTAGGCAAAGTTATCCGTAACTTCGCCTGGACCATGTTACTTATCTATTATCAGACGAAGTTCAAGTTGAAGCGAAGTTGTTTCCCAACTTCGCCTCACCTTTAACTTCGCCTATACATAATTGATCACAACTTCGCTCATGGTAACAGGCGAACTTGTGATTCGCTTTGACGTTTATCTAACTTAACCTGTTTGTTACAGATATGGCTGCTGTTGCTGGAGCAGGTGGTGCAGGCGGTGATGACGGAGGTGATCACCAGAGACAGTTTTTCCCGGGTCACAACATGTACATAACATTAGACCCGGAGGCGAGCGGAGTTGATGATTTCCGCGAAATCATCACTTTTCTTTTACGCTCGAGGATATTCCACGCGATTACAACAACTCTGCCAATATCCTTACCCAATATTGAGGATTTCTGGCAGACGGTGGAATACGACTGTAGAGTCGAGCCCCCGGTGATGCGCGCAACCGTCAACAATCATATTGTTCAGTTCTCTTCTGAACAAATCCGGGCGGCTTTACGATTTGGGAACGAGACAAGGGATGAACCAACAGAGTTTGTAGCTCCTTTCCGTGATGGAGCGTTTTTAAGGATGGGATACTATGGTCCCTTGGGGGATACACAGAGGAGGAAAGGCTTTCTACTTGACCAGTGGCGCTTTCTCATGCATGTTATGATCGTTTGCATGTCAGGGAGAAAGGCGGGCACTGATGGCATGGGTGCGACCATGCAGTCAGCGATGACTGCTCTGACATACAACAAGCGATTCAGCTTTAGTCAGATGGTCTTTTATGAGATTGATCGTCAACGAAGAGCGATAGCGCGTGAGCGATTCATCATGTATCCAAGATTCCTACAAATGATCTTGAATCATGTTGCTCCAACGCTTCCTCAGCGCCGTCCGATCCGATACGTTGAGAGTGTGAACAAACGGATCTTCGCCCAATGTCGATCCTCCAGTGCGAGGAGCAAACCTGAGCTCCGTCCTCGACATACTCCACTCTTTGGGTACTTGATCAACCCGGGGTATGTGCCTGCTCGAGGGGACGAGTTTAGGGACCCGGCACCACAACAGGAAGGAGCACCTCAAGCTATACCTGTTGCTCCTGTTGTGTCACCGGAGGAGAACGTGGACCTTGATGCAGAATTTGGTGGTCAAGGCTTCTTTGATATGGATCTGGTGGATCCAGAGGAGAACGTTCAGGTTCAGGTTGAACGTGCTTCGACTGTGAATGTTACTAGGGCAGCTACAACGGTGGCTGGCTTTGATTCTGATGATGAAGTGGCAGAGGCCAGAAGGATTATGGTGACTCGAGAAAGACTACATGGGAAGAGAAAGAGAACTGTTGATGATAGCGAGTCTGATTATGAGGAAGAGGTACAACAGTTGATCCGGAGGTCAAGAAGGGAACGGATAGGTGCAGGATCAGGAGCCGGTGAGAGCTCTAGGGTGGTACGTTTCACTCCACCAGCACTATCCGGTATGACAATGGTTCCCTCATCGCTACAGGTTACAAGACCAAGCGCTACGGGTGTTCCCGTGGTGGCTACCTCGTCTACATTTGGCCTCCCACCCACTACCTTCCAACTTTCAACTCCCGAGATCGTTTCATTGCCGCCTCCGACTGTTACTCCATCGGAGGTCGTGGCACAATTTATAGAGTCGACTGTTGTGGCCACTGCAGGGCTATCGGTGACGATACCACCTGCGGTTACGTCTACTTCTGAGGTCCCGGTGACATCGGAAATCCCTCCTCAGTACACTCAAGATATATCACATATGAGGTTCGATTTCGATGCAACCCTATCAGACTCAGAACGAATAGCAGCACTGGAACGGGTCGTGGCAGAGCAGTCAAGGATTAATCTTATCCAGACCCAGGCTATTCAGCGCCTAGTTACAGAGAATCAGATGCAGTCGTCCCTCCTGGTACAACATGGAAAGATCATAGATGCTTTCAAGGAGTTCTTGGCATCTCATGGGAAGACGAGCTGTAAAGGCGACGAGTTGAGGACCAAGAGACGAAATGATAGAGACGATGATCCCAATGCATCGAAAGATGCAGGTGGTGAGTTGCCAAGAACTGATCAAACTCTTGGAACTTCCACAACTCAGGGGGAGTCGACATCTGCAGCTGGTGGTGATGATGTGGTGGTGGTGGACGTAGAGGAGATGGATGATGTTTTGGTTGGTGATGATGATGTACTACCGAGTGATGTGATAGAGAAAATTGGTGAAGAGATTGTGATTGATACAGAGATAGAAGAGGGAGAGATAGTAGAGGAGAATGTGGAGTATGAGATACCGCAAGTCGAGAACGTAGATATGAGTCAACAGATTAGGAATGATGAGTCTGAATGGGAAGAGCAGCCTAGGTGGAAGGAAGGCTATGCTCAGTGGTTCGTCAAAACGAAGAAACCGGCGGTCCCTACAATGTTTAAGAAGAGTTACAACATTAAAGGCTATGCTGAAGCGAAGAAAGGGATTATATGCTGGATATATGATGAGCAGTTGAGGCTCTTCGTGATTAAAAGGTATGACGGTGTTCAGTACTTTAGAAGGATGTTAAGATCGTTGAATACACTGCCAGAATGTGAAGTGAAAGACTTAGCCAGATTGGGATTGATAAACAGAAGTGACGATAATATGGCTAGAGTCATTGGGAAAATTGTGTGGAAAGAGAGTATAAAAGAGAAGAAATTTGAGCTGTTGAAGCCACAAAAGGGAAAGCTTGTTGAAGACAAGGATAGAGGTTTGAGAGCTGATGGAAAGCCTTGGATGGTCATGAAGTATAAACCGATCCGGTGTTTGAAAGAAGTACCGATGAAGCTAATGCCCAAGGATGTGCTTAAAGACCTGAAGTGGTGGTTTGTAGATTGTGAGACAGCCGAGGCGGTGATGGAAGACGAAGATGAACAAGAGCTGCTTAGAGTGTACGATCCGATGCACTTGGTAAACTTATCGCAAGCTGATTTGCAGGTGTTGAATGACAAGAAGATATTTTATATTCCTGCTTGGAAAAACGAAGCGAGGAAATATCAAAGAGTTGTCTCGGTTTGTGTTCGGGAAGGAGTGCATGCTTGAAGATAGAAGATTGAAGATTACAAGACACGTGTTTGAAGCTAAAGAGATGAAGCTACTGCCAAGGGGGGGGTCTGTTGGTGCATGATGTCAGTAGTTCAGTGTCGAGTGTCTGTAATCGTGTTAGTTAGATTTGAGTTTTGTATGTAAGCGAAGTTACTAACAAGTTCGCTTATATGGGCGAACTTGTTAGTCAAGCGAAGTTAGGGACAACTTCGCCTGAACATACCAGGCGAAGTTGTCGTGTCTATATAAGATGCTGTTACGGCTTATTAGATATAGATTAACAGTTTGTGTATTCGAGTCAGAGAATTTTGTATCCAGTGATCATAGTATCACGTGTTTACGGTTGGAATACAACGTGTGTTTGGTTATCGTATCGTGTGTTAGCTCGTATTGTTTTCTATACTCGTAACGTCTTACGTAGGGATTCCGCACCTACGTAGAACGCGATATCTCGTGTAGATCCGGCTGGGAACCTACAGCATACGTGCAGTACATGTATTACATAGGTGTATTAATAGGTGGACTGCATATATGAATTAGAAAAATGGGCAGGCTGTGTGATACATAATATCGGGTATTACTGATGTGTACTATTTAATTATTTAAACAGGATGTGTAATATATGGAGTTTGTTGACTATTCAAACATTTTGTTATACAGTTTTGGAGTTAACTTATGGTCATACTATTGATATTTGGTATGTCGATTGTTATTTAAGCTTTTATATGAGTAAAATTTTGTTCCCAGGTACAAAAAAATTAACCATTACCATCATTCCTTTAGCCGGATCACTACAAGACATCACAAATTCTACACCGTCAAGTAGCAAGCATGCATATAAATCGGGTGTTAAAGCAAGCATATTAACATGATGAAAAGACTACGTTTTTGTATAAATATTTGTACCAGAATTGTACATTGGTAATAAGTTCTATTATCTTTTTCCAACATGTTTTCTTTTCTTGGTTACTTTCATGTATGATCTTTATCACCCAGTTGTAAATGAAACACTTAGTGTTTATATGTAATGCACATATGTGATACAGTAGTATTACATATTTGTAATACATTGGTACTGCATATATGTATTACAACAGTACTACATATATGTATTACAGTAGCATTATGTGTATGCAATACAGTTAATACAATTCCTATAACAGTGTTATAAAATAATAGACATAATGGAAACAAAGTAATGTTTCATATATATAGTATACCTAAACAAATCTTGCATTAGCATTATCATCGGAATTTTTGTATACAGTACATATATGATTACCGATAAATAGAATTGGTTGCTCTTACATCGTTTGGTTCAAACATATTACGCATACATTGTATAACTAAACATGTACAATTACACTAACATTACTACTTTCAACACATCAACAGTACATATATATGTGTTGCGTATACATAATACATCATTGTTGCATATATGTAATGTATCAACATTACATATACAAATACTACATTAACATTGCATAATATTTACACATTTTTGTTTTAACCATAACAATCAGCTACAGATTTCAAACATCAATTAACACCACCGCGTAAATATACCATAACATTTATATTCAAATTCTATCACATGTTCTAACAACTGATACACAAATCCCATCATATACAATAAGAAGATAAACCGACCAAAAAAGCAAATCCTTTTAACTAGTGCCATTGTTGGATCTTCCATTTTTGTTTTTCTTGCTTTTTTTTGTTAAATGAGACGGGTCCTTACAAAAAATTACACTAGATATAAAAAATTGCAAATAATGACCTTGGGAGTCTTAGGACATTTCCTCAATGACACTCACCAACCCAAAAAAAAATTCATAAAAAAGCCAAACTTTACCAACTTAAACACCCCTAACTTAAGCAAATTTGACAACATGCCCCAAATCCGAACAAACATCAAGGCTAAACAACCAACCAAGACCATAACCAAAACAAAAGAAGGACATCAACACACACCAGTTATAACAAATCAATACACAAACAAAATGATCATAAATTTAACCACCAACACTTGAAATCTTCATGTTGCAGCAACAAAACCTTCAGCCAAATCAAGCATATACCAACACAATCCATCTGCAGCATCCAATTACCAAGCTTGTAAGGATACCAAAGCTATTAAACAAATCAATTGTCAAGGCTTCAAGCAGAACCAACATCTATTATTTTCCTGTCAACAATTGAAGAATTTATTACCATAAAGACTTAAACGAATGCAACATCACTCCCAATAAATAGATCTAAACAAAGAGCAACAACAAGCTTTTAACAATCATTACTCAAGTCAAAAATTTGTGTACTCATGTTAGAATTATGTGCACCAATGCCAAAAATTTGTGCATATTAGTCAGACTTTTAGACCCAACCCAACAAGAAATCCAACTCTAAATCTTAATAGCAGTCGTCCACCTCATATTAAAGCCACAATCATGCCTCTGTAGGACCAGAGCAGCGATCCAGCTAATTGTAATATCAATTATGCAATAAATAATTACAGTGGCGAGCTGTAACCCAAAAAAATATACTACTTCTAGCCCATAGTAACTTGTCTTTATGCCTATTATTTATTACACCACCACCAAGTAAACTCATTCCAAATACAGCATGCAACAGAATTACGGGTGACCATAAATAAGCCCATAATAGCAATGCATAAATGTAATACAATATATATCATATGCATGTGATATTTAGCATTGCACATATGTAAAATAAGACAGTTCATTTGCATTTAATATCTTATAAATACGTGCATGCAATACAACATACAACAACAATGCATATATGTAAACATCATAACTCATATGCAAGTAATAGCTAATTAATGCATATGTGTAAACAAACATATAACATGTATTGCGTATATGTATTATAACATCTATATAATATGTATTGCATGTATGTGTTATTCTATTAAACATTAAAAAATACCTAAACAAAAAACAAATTGTTTAAGGTGATTTCAGTTTAATATGTCTACTCTAGCACTACACATAGGTTATAGAATATTAATGCATATATGTTTTCTACCCTCATAGATTCTTTTTATATTTGCTTTATGCTTTTCATAGCCTAATTACAAATTAAAGCAAACATTTACAATTTGCATGACACGGTAGTAATATATAATACATTATTACTATAGGATCGTCCCAAAATTAACATGATTTTAATGCATGTATCACAATTTAGACTATATTTCATAGAATCAAACTAATAAAGTCGATCAAACTGAGGGAACAACATATAAACCGAGCATCTAAAATTAACAAATACAGAGAATTGAATTAGAAGAAAACCTGTAGTTTATGATGATTTAATTGAGATGAGATTCTGGCGATGTGTTGCTAGCATCTCCTCTGCTACGTTGCTGCATATTCTTATCAAATTATCGACAAATGAGTTTTACAACGATATGATTCAGTTACTAGCAACTAAAATATACAACTCTAACCATAATCAGATTTATTCAATATGTTCTACCCTAAAGAATAAGTAGATTGAAGTCTCAAACCATAATTCTCTACAAAATAATCGATCAAACATGTGATTATCAAAAACGTACTCATTTAGACATTTCATCAAACAGTTGGAGGGCATACAAAAAAAAACAATAAATTAGGCCTTTAATAATTAGATACACACCAAAATTGAACAATCATATATGCAATATAACTAAAACAGTAATTAACATTACCACATTAAACATTACACATATGCAATATAACTAATAAAAAGCTATAAAATTATCATTTGTTTAGTACATATATGTAGTATTCGACTAAATATCAAAATAGAGGAGTTGATGTCACACACGCATTGCTATTGACTTTCGTATGTTAGCATTATATTATATTGTTCTTCGATTATAGGAAACCAAAAACATGAACTATCGGCATGATTTCCATCTAATACGCCTAATTGAATCATAGCATGTGTGAAATTAGCTATCACACTCATTTACCTGATGGAGTTCTTAGTATATGTGCTTGATATCGTAGTCGATTCAATTGATTGTGCAGCCAAAACGACGATCTGCAAGTGAAACCCTAAATTGATTAAAAGAGATAACTGACGGGAATGAAGGGAACAAGAGTTGAGATGAAATAGGGGAAGTGGGGACAACTATACCCTTGTACATTAAAATTCCCCTTTTTTTCTTCTTTTTTCTCTTTCTTTTATTTTTAGCCTTTGATATATTAAAATTAAGGGTTTTAAGAGGAGTTCTTTAGTTCTCTCTTCATCTCACTCCTATATATATATATATCAATTAAGTATTTCAACAACTTTCCATAATATTAACTAATAAGTAATAACATGAGATTAGTATTCAAAATTTAAACATTCCTTATCATTGAACATTTATAAATAAGAGTCACTAGCTTCACTTTATGCAACTTTAAGTCTTCTAATTTGCTAACTCGGAATAATCACTGTTATTTGAACAATGGCTTTAAGGTTAGTATGTCTTTGTTATTTTTCTATGAATTACATTCATATGAAATGAAACAAATCGTTTTATTATATATTAATTTTCGATTAGGTATGTTGCTTGATTATGCAACTTTTAATTGTATAATATATAATCAATTAAAATTTTGTCATACGTAGAATATTAATAACAACAAATTTATCATGATCAATTAATTTCAGATTATAAAGATTCTGAGGATGATCATATCATCAATGTTCAGGTAATCTATTTTTGGGATAATCATGTTTTTTTGGATAAACATGAATTGATAATCTCAAATTACATCATATTAATTGAATAAAATGTATGATATTTTATGTGTATGAATATTTTTTTGTTAGTTTCATGGATTTATTATCATTATTTAGGGTTAGTAATTTGGTACGTGCTTGAAAGAACCTTATTTGTCACACAGACAATATATGTGGCTACATCAAGAGTTACAAGCAAACCTACATGTTACCTTAGCAAGTGTTACAATCAGACATAGACTAACGATTTTAATTTTTGATAAACAATGTTTACCAACCAATACAACAAATGTAGTGTACAAGGAAGTTTTTTACTTATCTCTATCATATTTGGGAAACCTTAGTTATTATGTAATTTTTACAATTTTAATATAAATTGTAATTGTATTAACAATATATGGTCATTTTATTGACTGGATTTTACTTAATGGCTAAAGTTTAGAATTTTCATCAATTACATGTGTAATACACAGGCCTCAAACTAGTATAATAATATATGAAGCTAGAACTCCTACCTTATTTATATACTTGGATGAAATTCCTAAGCTTAGAGCGGGCAACATATCTACTCATCGTTGGGAAATGAGAGATTTGACCACCAAAACTTGAACATACTTAGAGAAACGAACACGTCAGAGTGTTGGAATCTTGGCGCGCACTTGTAGGGTATGTGTGTATATAAGGAAGGTGTTTGGGAAGCCTAGAAGTAGAGCCCAACCTCACTTTTTATTAGAGAAATTTGGGTTTGGCCGCGTATTGCGATGGAGTCTTAAAGTCACATGTAGCACGCTGGAATTAATAGACGCCTTTGAATAGTTTAATCTGTCGCGTATTGCGACGGATGCTCGGGATGGCCGTTGGGTAGCACGACGCCGCCCACTAGGCCCGATTCGTCGACATGTAGACCTGCCACGTTTTGCCACCCGGTTGTCACGCGTTGACTCGTGGTTTGACACGTGTCACGATTCGTTAACCCGGTCATCGCGTATCGCGATGACTTGAGTTTTACGGTGGTCACGTAGCACGGCACCACCATTTCTGGGGGTTTTGTGAGACCCACATCGCGTAGCATGATGGGTTAATTCCCGAACCATCGCGTAGCACGATGGGTCTTAAATTTCAAAATTTTTATTTTTAATCCCTTAACTTTTGTATTTGTCAAATTTGACCCGAAAGTTTAGGATGTTATAGAAAGAATAAGCTTGGCCAAACAATAGAGACTACATCAGTAATTAAGTTTTATTTTATTACACATTAAAAAAAAAATCCTTAGTTAGACTATTTATTTATCGATTATTTTCCCATCAAAAAATCATGTTTACATTTTATATTCATACTTAATAAAGATATAATCATTTATTAACCCGGACCAATTCATAACCCCAACCGAATCGATTTGATAGTTTCAAACATTTTTTCCTCATAAACAGTGTTGTGAAATTCGTCAGTCGGGTCTAGTAATTAATCAGAATTTATTATGACTAATTGACGCCTAGTCAGGTGTTTTACAACACAAGTGGCGCTCATAAACCATGTTAAGCCCGAACCAGTTTAGGCCCATTAATCGATTTGCAGCTGCTTATAATGTTTTGGATCCAAAGGCCCAATTGTTGAGTCCATGGCTTCTAATTCAACAAGCCCATCCACCACTGAATTCAAACACTATATAACCCACCACATTCCTACTGATCTAGGGTTTGCCATCAATTTCAAGCATTTCGTAACATCAGCCGCTTGAACAAGAACAAGAAGCTCAAACAGCCGCCATGGTAATCCGTGTTTGTGTTGTCTGTAATATTAGTATTAGATCAGTGTTCTAATTTGATCTGGGTTTGCAGAGTCTGGTAGCAAATGAAGACTTTCAGCATATTCTTCGTGTGCAGAACACCAACGTTGATGGGAAACAGAAGATCATGTTTGCCATGACTTCAATTAAGGGTATTGGTCGTAGGTTTGCAAATATTGTTTGCAAGAAGGCTGACGTTGATATGAACAAGAGGTAGCTTTAGTTTCTTTTAATTGATCTGTTTTGTTATTTATGAAGTTTTGAAAGTTTGATTAGTTTGTTACTTAATTTATGCATTTGTATTTAGATATTGGTAGTTGTAGGATCACAAATTATAGAGCTTGATGTCACTTTGGTTATTTAAATTTTATGTACGTTTTTAATTATTTTTATATATTTTGAGGAGAATCTTAGGCTCGAATCGACCTCATGTAGTAATTTAAACTAGCCAAAGCTTGGCTCGAACTCGCACAGGTAATACAGAGGTCTAAATTAGGTAAAGCTTTAAAATACACAAGGCTTGAGCTTGGACTTAATAACTAAACGAGCTTTATTTGTGAGCTTATTGTTTATTCAATTTTGAGTAGCTTGCGAGCAGCTAGGCTTGTTTGCACCCCTGTGAGTGGATGAAGTTTTTTAGTATAGATAATTGTTAATGTTACAGAGATGTTTATATAGGTTAGAAAGCCTTTATGTACATGACATAGAATTATGATTAAATTTGAAGTTGGTTTACAAGAAACATTCGAATATACATTTATAAAAATCAAATTTCATGCAATTATTTCTATATTCATATTAAAAGTTAGGCTAACCAGTATTTTACAGTTTTAAAGCGATATATGATATGCATTTTAGTTAGATATTTAGTAAAACTAGTGCCATTGGAGGTTTTAATATTTTCTTTGTTTTTTATGGTGGTTACTTATCTAGTAATTTTACATGTGTTTAATTCTTTTTGCAAATTTGAATTTTCAGGGCGGGAGAACTTTCTAGTGCTGAGATTGATAATCTGATGACAATCGTTGCTAATCCCCGACAGTTTAAAATCCCTGATTGGTTTCTTAACAGAAAGAAGGATTACAAGGATGGCAAATACTCTCAAGTCACATCTAACGCTCTCGACATGAAACTTAGGGATGATCTTGAAAGATTGAAGAAAATCAGGTTTATATTGTTTTCTTCTATTTTATTATTCAATAACTAGAAGTTACACATTACATTTGATTTTGATTTCTTTTTTGTTGCAAAGAACCACCTAATGAATTTATGTTTAAATGATTGACAGGAACCATCGAGGTCTTAGACATTACTGGGGTCTGCGAGTCCGTGGACAACACACAAAGACCACTGGTCGTCGTGGTAAGACGGTTGGTGTGTCCAAGAAGCGATAAGCTTGTTTCGGTTTTGGAAAATCTTTGTTTTTGTCGTGTTTAGAATGTTTGTTATGTTTTTGGATGTGAAAGTTTCTAGAGTTCTTTTACAAGAGTTTGTTGTTAAATGCTTCGTATGTTTTCTAATTAAGTGGTAATGCTATTTAGTTTTGTTAAGTTTTATTACTAACAGGTGAATGACTAAGTAATATAAAAATTTACTTAACATAAAAATATTTTTAGTTATATAATATTTAAATGCAATTGGTAAAATTTGTTGTGCTAAATGAAAATCTAAAATTTGTAGTTGAGATTCAAATCACACAGTTTCTTGAGGTTGTTTGGTAGCATCTTAATAGCCTTTTAGAGGCTACATTGGTTCAGAAGCTGCCATAAATCTGAATGGTTAAGAGGTAATCATTAAGGGGTAGCCTCTTAATCATTTAGGCTTAAAGCTACTTGTTAACCACTAAATGGCTATAAACCATTAAGAGATAGCTTTTAAATGGCCATTAAGAGGCTACCAAACAACCCCTTACATGTTAGAACAAAATGAGCTAAGTTGTGTTATTCGGCTTGGTTCAGTTTCATTTGTAACCAAAACGGTACTGGAGTATTTTTTAGGTATCTCTTGTGGTAAAAAAAAAATAGACAACATGTGGTTTGATTTAGCTTCAATTTCCTCGGATCAACCTATGCGGGAATGCATTCAAATTCGATGATGTACCTGTGATTAAAACAAACAGAGAGAAAAATGGTGACTTTTTATAAATTTTGGAAAAACTTGTTTGTCTTAATTTATTTTTTAATATTTGTTGAAATTGGTTGTGATATTTTTATTATTAATTTGTTGAAATTAGTTGTGATAAGAGAAAATAAAAACTGTAATGATAAAAAAAATATTATTTAATTGAAAATGAGAGAAATTTAATGTTTTTTAATGTAATTATATAGATAAGAATGATGGACAGTTTGATGAGATAAATATAGTATTTTTTAATGTAATAATAGAGATAGGATGTCGGAGGGGCTGAAATGCTAAAAGTCTGTTTTGTAAATATCTTTTAAGTCTAACTAGCTGGTTTTGTTTCTTACTAAGCTTATTTAATACATGATTTATATTTTTATAGTCAAAATATAATTGATATATATGTTAAAACTAAAATGATTGTGGATAGTTTCTTTGTTCACGTTCTTGAACAGTCAATTATAAGATATTAACAAAAAACAAAAGCAACATGGCGTCGATTATAAGATCCAAAACCATGGATTCTAAAACTGTAGAGCACAAGTTGCAACCATAAAAAACAAATTTATTGTTGTAAAAGACAAGTCATGGAAATTTAAAAACTGGAGTTAACAAAACAAAATCAAAGATTCTCACATTTGTTTGTGGGAGTTCTCATTTCTTAATCCAAAAAATTATCTGGATTTAAAAATACCAACCAATATAAAAAGTACCTTATTATTTGTTTTATATTTGCCAACTCGAACCCTTCAAATAATTCATAACAAGCTTTTATATATACGTGGATGCGATTAATACATAACCAATTTTATATAGAATAACAAGAAAACCGAATCAACACTTGTGTTTGGCATATATAATGGCAATTAAAAGATGGTGAGGTAGACGACTATATAATAATATATACCACGGTTGAAGCAAAAGACAAATATGTTATACGGTTATAGCGATCCATTTTATTTGTATCGTTTGCTTTATACGTGACATATAAAACATTACATAACAACTTGTTCCATCTTTTATCCACTTTTCACTCTATGCATCAAGCACTATGTACGAACGATAAAGTTCTTGCAATTCTATACTTCAAACTAATTATATATTTAGCATAATCTCTTTGTATATAAATTATATATGTTTGTCTTCTTCTTTAAAAAAAGTTATCTATTTGATCGAGAAGAATAAAGCGGAAAAATAACGTTAAATATTGTAAATAAACACATGATTTTTTTTTGTTTGATGTTTAAAAAAATAGGGTTTAGTTGTAAAAAAGGCCAAAATTGGGAACTCAAAATTGAACTGCCCCAATAGGAGAAGGGAACAGCTTATATTATTATAGAATTGTACTTTTGTAAGCTTATAGTAAAGTAGGGACAAACACCTATACAAATTCAATTATTGTCCAAAAAAAAAGACATTAAAATTTGTCACCATCTTTTTAATCCTTTTCATGTTAAGTAGTACTTTCAGATTAACTAACACACACTCTAATTAAACATGAAGGTAGGGGTGATCTTGTTATAGGGTGTGTTTGGGATTTCTTATTTAAGGTGAAAAGAACTTTTTGTAATAAGTAGAAAAGGTATTATGAGTATTTGATAAGAAGTTTTAAAAAAAGTGTTTGGATTAACTTATTGATGTAAAATGACCAAAAAGGGCATTTTTATACAAGTGAATAAGGATCATACTTACATACTTACAATTAAACACAACAATTCCACAAACTAATTAGGATCATACATACATACTTACAGAACAAACCCAATTGGGTAATAACAAGATTCCTCTAGATTCAACTTCTGGGTTGCAAAATCAAGAAACCCCAAATTGCGAATTGGGTTTTTTTCTCTCTAAAAAAGCTTGTGAATTTGATTCGAAAGCTTTAAATGATGAAAGAATAAAGATGAATCTGAGTAACAAAAATTGATGATTCTGGAGGGTTGATATTATTTGGTCAGAATTGAATTAAGAACATGTATTTAGATATTGGCAGGGGTAGGCGATGGTAACTGATGCTAGGTGGAATGGTGGAAGGAGGGTGTAATGGGAAGAAATCTGATATTGATAAGAAGATAAGTTAGTAAAGTCTAACTTATGAAAACTTAAATTTTAAGCTTGTAAATAAGGAGTTATTGAAAAGAACTTTTGTATATCCAAACACTTTTTTTGTAACTTATAACTTATATAAGTCATAAGAACGTAAAATAAGGAATCCAAAACACCCCATAACGTTAGTGATTTGAATTCCACACAAACATGGAAACCATGTTAAGCATATGTACCTGAATCCGACTCGTGTATTTGTAAGTTGACACTACACATTTAATCCTCTGTTCACGCATTAATTCTAAAATTATTTATTTACACAAATAAACTCAAAAGTGTTGACAACATGGATGCTCTTAAACTACATATCTATTGCAACCATTCATGTATTGACAGAATTTCACTATAAATTTTAAATAAATATACATATTAACTCGTGAAGCTATTACCCGTCTAGTTAGACTAACCCACATCTAAATGTGTAGTTGGATTCGGCCAAACTGACCCAAATTTATTTAAATCTTATACATTTCATATCAAGTCATACATTGATACCTTAACAGTTAACACCACTTTAATGAAGTTAGTTGTAATAGTGTCAGACAAGTTCATCTTGGTTATTACACTCATTGTTTCATGTAATCCAAGTTATGAGCTGGTATAATATTTTTATTACAAAATAGAAAATAAAGGAAGAGTTGGTTTTTTTATATTCCGTTAAATTGTGGTTTATTGTTAAATATTGTTAGAGGTTTAACATCTTACGAATCGTGTTATTTGTTATAAAGTAATAAAATCAGAGGTTAGGGATTTGTTATCTTATTACAAATTATTCAATATTTGTTAAAAAAAAAACAATTAGCATTCCTTAAAGGTATGTTATGGTTAAAATAATACTATGCACGGTTTTTTAAATGGCCTAAAACGCTAAATGTTAACATTTATTTTACATTTTAACAAATATAATAGTTATATAGCTCTAATTAGATCATTCAAAGTAAAATACCATAACTATTAACCAATCTTGCCCCAAATAATCACTTTTTGCAATTTACAAAGGATTGAAAATGATTACGTACCATCATATTTAAGAAGTATTATTTGTTTCAATATTGTAAAACAAAAAATAGAAAAAAAAACCCAGCATTTACCTAAAATCATATCTACCGATTAAATCATCAATACATGAATAGTGACTACACCTTTAGAGTGTTAGCTAGGTTTTAGTCTCATGATTTCTTTTTATTAAGACCCTGACGCCAACTACCGTTACTATCAAAATGGCTACTATGTGTCGCCCACCCTTCTCGTCAAAGCAATGGCACCCAAGGAGCCTTAAAAAGGTGGGGCCCATCCATTTCAACCACATTTTTTTCTTAATATATAGTTAAATCACAACTTGTTCGTTAAAACTTGTGGTTAGTTAAAACTTGTTGCTTATGTGGTAATGAGATAACGATTTAACCATCTAAACAACAAATTTAAATAAATATATTTTAGAAAACATTTTTCAAACGCAAAATAATTACAAAATAATTGCCTTGGATAAGGTGTACCATCAATAATTTATATCCAACCAAATCAAAATAATCTTTTATGATTATTGAACTTTCATCAACCCCACATTTGTTTCTCACTTCCATTAATTTGGAAATTTTGGGAATCACATTTAATGACTTGACTGAAAATATAACTTAAACTTAATCATATTAATAATAATACAACTACAAAAAAATGTCACATTAATCACACCCCACCATCCTCAAAATAAACAAATAAAAAAACAAAACAATCACCACTGGAGACGTCAAATATTCCGGCCACCACCGCCGCCGCCACCGGCTTCCGCCGTCATGAGAGTAACAAGAAGATCAGCAAAAGCTCCAACTATAAACTTATGAGCCCTTTTGGGGTTCAAGTCAAGGTAGCACGTGAGCAGCTCGTGCAAGTAATCCCAGTTGGCACGTACATCGATGAGGTCACGTGCCTCCACCATTTCCTGCATTGATTTTCTGAAATCATAGTATGGGTCCGGCGAGATCGTAGGGATCGCCACGCCGCCGCCGACGGATTCAATATTTTCGAATCCACCGACGACGGCGTGCGCGTCAACATCTTCCGTCGGGTCAACGACGAAGGACGTTGACGCGACGGAAGATGTTGAGTGGGAGGTAGATTCGAATATCGAATTTGACCTTCCAGGTGAGGAAAAGAAGAACCGGTCGGATGCTACCACGGTTGGGATGTCCGGGGCGCCGTCTTCGGAGTCGGAGATGGTGGGAATGTCGTAGAGGGTGTTGAAGTTTTTGGTGAGGGTGGATTCGGAGCGGCAGCGGCGGTGGTGGTGGTGGGTGGTGGGTGGGGGTGATTGGTGGCGTTTGAGTTTGGAGAAGCAGAGGTTGAGATTGCGTTCGAAGTTGTTCGGCATTTTGTGGGAGACTGGTGTGAAATGAAGTGAAGTTATTAGTTATGTGATGTAGATTTATATATCAGGATATGAATGTGAGAGGGAAAGACAGAAAGAAGAAGAGAGTATAATTTAAAAGTTAATGAGAATAATTGTCATTTATTATTTGAAGTTAATTAAATAAGCTAACTAGGTACATAGACGGTGTAGGTGGTAATTTAATATTAGTAGTTACGTGAGGTGTGAAATATGATATGTAAGTTTGTCACGTAGGTGTTACGTAAATTTTCAATATATGTTTTGAGGTTTTCGTATTTTACGTTCATTTGTATGTGTTGTGGTGATGTAAAATATGATAATAAGATAAGATGGATATTTATGAATGGGTTATATGTTTTCAATATAAAAAAAATAAAAACATAAACCTCCACCATCGCCTCATGCCGTGAAGACCTTTAGCCAACCTTCGCTTCCTACTCTGTGCTGGTGTGTGGCGGTCTTAGCTGTGCGATTGTGTGGTGGTTTTCTGGTGTTCTCTCTTTATGCGTCATATAACACATGGCCTTACGTTTTATTTTTTTTAATTTTGTTGAAATCATATTATTGTGCCACTTCGTTTTTGTTGTTGACATTCGGTTACATTGAATTTCTTTTATTAATTTTATAAAATGATTATTGTATCTCAACATTTGATAAGCAAAAAGGTAGATAAATATGTACGATGCATGATACTTATAAAATCTTAGGCTTGTTGTGGGTTGGCGACTGATAGGTTGATTTAATTGCAAATAGTATACCATTTCAATATACGATAAATAACCAAGAAAAGTAACAACCTAGTAGTATTCAACTTAGAAAGTAAACAACAGATAAGAAAGTAAATATATATTTACACATCAAGAAACTCAAAAAATTTCTTCAAAATGTCTAGTTTTGATGGTGGCTAGAATGTATGTCCACCAATTAAACTAGCTAGGCCACATGATCTAGATTTGATGGTGGCTCTTGATGGGGTGGGTGGGGGATGTTATTGTGGTTGAGGTAGTGGAGGCAGCTAAATCCCCACAGTCCTTGCGTGACTGCTACATTTGAAGACTTGGATCCCGGAACATGTCATTAACCCATTCGGGGACACTTTTTGCTCTTATAACATATTGATATGTGCGCTAGTGTTGAGGCATTGACTGCTTCTTGTTTAATATTAAAACAATACTAGAAACTTGTGTCGTGTCAACTAGTTAACGAAATCTTATCTCGTGTCAAATAGTTGGCACGTATGACAAAGAAAACCTTAATTACCGGCATGAAAAATAGGAACCCACGAGTCATATTAGACCATACACTTCATTGTAGGGGTGTGACATACATTGCCCTATATAACTGATATCATTATAAGACATATGAGGATAGTGTTAAAATATACAACACTTGGGGAACAAGGAAAATGGTTGAAAGAATGCTACAAAGAAGGAAGATAATATTAGTTAATAATATTAGTTTGAATTTGAATATGTTTTAGTATTTGTGTTGGAGTCAAATTAGGAACCGTAGGGTGCAAGTTTTGTTTGGCTATAAAAACCATTGTAGTTTAGTTATTTTATTGTATTGTTTATTTTGAGTCAATAAACCAGAAAAGAGTCGTACACAAGTTGTGTACAAAATTCTCGGTGTTCTTAGTTGCTTGATTCATCACTTGAAAACGTAACAAGTGGTATCAGAGCCAACCCATGGCTGATTTTCAAGCGGTAGGAGGCGTGAAGAAACTCAACAACCAAAACTACAAAACATGGTCGACTTGCATCCAATCATATTTGCAAGGTCAAGACTTGTGGGAGGTTGTAAACCGAGGAGACACGACACTACCAAGAATCGACACCAATGGGGCGATAAATAAGTGGAGAATCAAGGTGGGGAAATCGTTGTTCGTCTTGAAGACAACGGTTGAAGAATAAATTCTTGAACACATACGAAGAGGCAGAAACGCCTAAAGCGGCATGGGACATACTAGTCGCGTTGTTCTCTAAACGGAATGATTCGAAGCTACAATTGCTAGAAAACGAGTTGCTCTCCATAACGCAACGAGATCTAACTATTCCCCAATACTTCCACAAAGTGAAAAGTTTGTGCCGAGAGATCGGGGAATTAGATCCGCAAGGAGCGATTGGCGAATCAAGAATGAAGAGAATTATCGTTCACGGTCTAAAGTCGGAATACCATAGCTTTGTCGCAGCGTTGCAAGGATGGCAAACTCAGCCGACCCTCAATGAGTTTGAAAACCTACTTGCAAGCCAATAAGCTCTTGTAAAACAGATGAGTGACGCAACCGTTAAGACTGAAGAAGAAGCCATGTATGCCGAGAAAAGGAAAGGCAAAGGCCACTACAAACCGAAAGGAGGGTACTCGAAAAAATATGAGAACTCGAGGCGACACGAAGCTGAAAGAAAGCCAAAGGAAGGGTTCAAACCGGATCAACGGGGAGAAAAGAAAGGTAAATATGTTAAAGGTTTTCCTTGGAGATGTCATAACTGTGGTATAAAAGGCCATATGGCCGAAGATTGTAAGCAACCAAGAGATGAAGGAAACACAACAACAGTCCAAGAAGAAGAACCATGGGATGTTGAGGCAAACGTTGCACAAACGCTTGACCCGATAGCGTTAACAGCAACAACCGAGGCATGTTCGAACCAACTAAACGAGTGGATAGTTGACTCCGGATGCTCTAATCACATGACCGGAGAGAAAGGTAAGCTTCACAATCCATCGAAGTACAAAGGGAATCGGGTAGTCGTGATCGCCGATAACTCTCGACATTCGATCGCACATGTGGGGGATGTGAGATTTCCGGTTGACAAGGAGAAGAGGGAGTTCATGCTAAACGATGTATATCATGTACCCGGCATGAAGAAAAACTTATTCTCTGTGCCACAAGTAACAGCCTCGGGTAAGTACGTTCTCTTCGGGCCAAATGACGTGAAGATTTATGACAAGTTTGAAACCACCTCAATACCAATCTTACAAGGAAAGAAGAACGAAACCGTGTATGTGTTGTCAGCTGAAGAAGCCTACGTTGAGAAGACAAAAAAGAATCATACTGCAGATTTATGGCACGCGCGATTAAGTCACGTCGGGTATGATCGGCTTGAAGTGATGATGAACAAAAAGCTTGTTCTCGGTTTACCGCAAGTAGAAGTAAACAAGGAGGTTGTATGTGTCGGTTGTCGATATGGCAAGGCGCGCCAACAACCGTTTGAGAGCTCAAAATTTAAAGCCAAAGAACCACTTGAGTTGGTCCCCTCCGACGTCTTCGGACCAGTAAAACAAGCCTCAATGAAAGGCATGCGGTACATGGTGACTTTCATAGACGATTATTCGCGTTATCTATGGGTCGATTTCATGAAAGAGAAATCAGAGGTGTTCGAGAAATTCAAAATTTTCAAAAGCGAAGCTGAGAAAACAACGGGTCGAGTGATACAATGCCTCCGATCAGACAACGGTGGGGAATATCTAGCCACCGAGTTTAGTAATTATCTAAAAGCTCATAAGATACGTAGGCAGCTTACATGTTCTAATACACCGGAGCAAAACGGAGTTTCCGAGAGGAAGAATAGGCACCTTGGCGAAACCTGTAGAAGTATGGTGCATGCGAAAAACGTCCCGGGCCGTTTTTGGGCTGAAGCAATGAGAACCGCTGCGTATGTAATTAATCGGTTGCCACCACAGGAACAAGACTACGAATCACCATGTGAAAAGTTGCTTAAAATTAAACCAAACATAAGCCATTTACGGGTATTCGGGTAAGTATGTTATGTGTTTATTCCAAACCACCTTAGACATAAGATGGAGAAGAAAGCCATTCGTTGCATCTTTGTTGGGTATGACCCGGAGAGAAAAGGGTGGAGATGTTGCGATCCGACAACAAGTAAGTGTTACGTATCCCGTCATGTTGTATTCGATGAAAACTCTTCATGGTGGTCTACCAATCAAGAAGCGTTGCCTGAGTCCGATCATTTAAAAGAATCCGTGAAGTCGTCTGATGTGATATTGAATTTAGACGAGAACGAGACAATAGTTGAAGAAGAGGATAATGAAGTTCAAGGGAATGATCAGCGACAACAACCATGGCAAACCGGTGTATACCCTCACCCAACAGAAAATACAAGTACCGGTGAAGAAACAGATCTGAGGAGATCAACTAGATCAAAAAGACCGAATCCTAAGTATGTTGCATACCTGGCAGAGGTTGAAGATAACGAATGTGAACCAGAATGCTATGACCAAGCGCGTATAAAAGTCGAGTGGATTACAGCCATGAATGAAGAAGTAACAGCCTTGATAAATAATGAAACATGGGAATTAGTTCCCAAACCGAAGGACGTTAAACCGGTTTCTTGTAAATGGGTTTACAAAATCAAACGGAAAGCCGACGGGTCTATCGATAGGTACAAAGCACGGATGGTAGCTCGTGGGTTTTCACAACAACATGGCATAGATTATGAGGACACGTTTAGTCCCGTGGCGAAACTTACTACAGTCCGTGTTGTACTAGCAGTTACAGCAAGAAAAGGTTGGAGATTATGGCAAATGGATGTTAGTAATGCGTTCCTTTACGGTGACCTAGATCATGTCATCCACATGGAACAACCGAAAGGTTTCGAAAGTGTGACACATCCCGATTACGTTTATAAACTACGGAAGGCGTTGTACGGTTTGAAGCAATCACCACGGGCGTGGTTTGGTAAAATAAGCGAGTTTCTGCAACATAATGGGTTTACCATGACAACCGCAGATGCTAGTTTATTTGTGAAAGCGATCGGTACCAAGGTGGTTGTCGTGCTCGTATACGTTGACGACTTAATAATTACCGGAGATAGTGAAGAGGCTATAATCCAACTCAAGGAGAACCTGTGTGTACGTTTTCATATGAAAGACCTTGGAAAGCTCAGTCACTTTCTTGGTCTTGAACTAAAAGAAGAGCATGATAGTATAGTTCTATGTCAACATCGGTATTCGGTGGACTTACTATCACGGTTTGGTATGTTGGAGTGCAAGCCAGCGCCAACACCAATGGATACTACTGTCAAGCTTTGTGTGGACAAAGGAAAGGAGCTAGAAGATGCTACGATGTACCGAAAGATTGTAGGTAGTCTTATCTACCTTACACTAACACGACCCGATATTGCGTTCGCGGTGGGAGTATTGAGCAGATACATGCAAGGGCCAAGAAAACCACATCTAGATGCAGCTAGAAGAGTTCTTCGATACGTGAAAACAACTTTAGATTATGGAGTTAAGTTTAAGAAAAATTCGAAACTTGAGTTGGTGGGGTTTTGTGATGCCGATTACGCGGGTGATTTGGATACTCGGAGATCAACTACCGGGTTTATATTTATGTTGGGGCAAAGTACTATATCGTGGTGTAGCAAACGACAACCGAGGCTGAGTATAGAGCTGCGGCTATGGCAGCTCAAGAGGTGAGTTGGTTGCGTCTTTGTTTGGAAGAAATGAAGCAAGACTTTGGCAGTAATATAACCTTGTTTTGTGACAACCTGTCATCGATAAAGTTAGCCGAAAATCCCACGTTCCATGCTCGTTCTAAACACATCGAAGTCCAGTATCATTTTATTAGAGAAAAGGTATTAAAGGGGGAGATTGAGTTAAAGTATATTGATACAAAAAATCAGGTGGTGGATGCGTTTACTAAAAGTCTACCGGGACCAAAGGTTGATCGAGTTTTGCAGTAGTATGAACATGAAAGGAGCAAGTGTTCGAGAGGGAGTGTTAAAACATACAACACTTGGGGAACAAGGAAAATGGTTGCTACAAAAAAGGAAGATAATATTAGTTAATAATATTAGTTTGAATTTGAATATGTTTTAGTATTTGTGTTGGAGTCAAATTAGGAACCGTAGGGTGCAAGTTTTGTTTGGCTATAAAAGCCATTGTAGTTTAGTTATTTTATTGTATTGTTTATTTTGAGTCAATAAACCAGAAAAGAGTCGTACACAAGTTGTGTACAAAATTCTCGGTGTTCTAAGTTTTGCTTGATTCATCACTTGAAAACGTAACAGATAGGACATGCTTTAAGATTTGATCCCTAATAACTGCTTTATATATAAGATTTATCTAATATTAAAGCCAATAAGTTTTTGTTGAATTAGATTAGAATTAGAGTTAATTACATAAATATGGTTTGATTATAGATACAAGTTAATACGAACTGAATTTTTAATCAATGGCCAAGAGAAAATAAAGCAAGGGCACAATAAGATTAAAAGAACATATATCATTTATCATTCATGCCCAATTCTAATCGAACAAAGCCTTTTATAGGCTTCAAATTAAAAACTAAAAAGATCACTACAAATAAAAAATTAATTACAAAAGTCTCCTAATTAATATTGTAATAATATAAGTCTTCATGAAGAAATTAAACTAATAGATTTATATTAGCATAGTCAATTCCAATGTGCAAATTGAAACTGATCCCTGAATCAGTGTCAAATCATGTAAATTTGATGAAGCAAAACCCATCATCTTCTTTGTTCATATATACTTGAGACAAATACGTCAATTATGTTTTTGAAAGGATAAAATAGTTATTTTATTTCCATTTAGCAAGTTTTTAATAATAAAAGCTAGAGTTACAATGCAGACATGTTATAAATGAGATATTGCTTAATGGTAGAGCATTCACTTTATAAGTGAGAGGTAAAGAGTTCAAACCTTATTATCACCAATTTATATGAGAGATATGAGGGATGACCCTGGCTTGCCAGGGTTCGGGTCCTAATTTCACCTGGTTTTACCGGCTCTTCGCTGTCGTGCCATTTGGCGGGCGTGGGGGTCGGTTTTATCCGGTGAATCCCTCAATAGGTGGACCGCTAGGGGCTCCGTCCGTCCGGACTAGCGGCCGGCTTGAGCTACCTTTAGCCAATGGGGGCCGCGTACGAAGTATCCGGCGTTACTTTGTTGGTCGTTCAAAAAAAAACAATGTAGACATGTTAAAACATAAATGCTACGGATTTAATATGTGAAGTTTTAAACGTAGAGCCTCAAAGGTCATGGCTCCACATCAAATTTTATATACTTTTTTCTGCTTTTGTTTTTGTTTTTGTTTTTGTTATTGTAACGTAATCGAAACCGAACAAATTCACATCAAGTTATCGCCTCAATGCACGGTAACAACACTTGGGTTTTACACGATCCAGGTTATACCAACCACATAAATACCGTTTTAAATATTTTACTTTTCTATATATTTATATGTTAATTTGAAGAATTTAGTTTTTGGATTTAAATGCTCGGGTCTTACAAAGGTATTTACACCGTAACGAATATAATTGATACCAACTGAATTTGCGTCTACTCACCGTCGCAACGCTCGGCTTTTACCGATCGAAAAAGTATATTATTTTTTTTATAATACGTTATACAAGTGACACTACTTTTCTTTTGATTTTTTACATATATATGTTAATTTGATGTATTATTTTTAAGTTTAATTTTGGTACCGTAACAAATGTACCCGATACCGACCGAATTTGCAACTGATTTTATGACGCAACGCGCGGGTAAATCACTTGTTGTTACCAAGGATAAAGCTTACCGAATCAAATAAAAATAACAATAAAATAAATGATATTTTGGTTTCCTTTGAGCATTCGCAACAATGAGCCACAAAAACACCAAAGAACATGCATAGGTCAATGCAAAATCATAAAAACATTATTTTTTTTAAATCATTTAAAAACCACCCGATAATGAATTATAAAAACACCCCACCGGCCTCACCACATGCACACATAACCCCTTTTTTTAGTTTCGATCAAGAGTCAAGACCATCTTTGAAAACTGAAAAGTAAGCACTAAGAATAGCTCCCGTAACACGCAAAAACTATTGGCATGCAAAAACGTAGGAAAAAAAACCCCTCTAAATCCTTGTTATCGAGGATGCTCTTATTTCGGAGAAGCAATTATTCATTTTCTATAATTATAATTTTTAAACCGCACCAATAATATATTAGAAAATTGAAAATAATCGAGACGCTAGTGGACAAAATAGACTGCACCATCTATCTCAATTAACTAGTGAAAGATTTGCTCTACTACTCTTAATTAATAAAGATAGTGATCCAAAAATATGTTTCATCTATAAAAGAACGACCTTTTGATTATTAGACAACCATCATTCCATAAATCAAAATCAATATATATATAATTTACACATATTATTTTATCTATAATGAATTTTTGTCATCTAAACTTGAAGATTCGAATTTAAGATCTCCCGTACCCTTTAATGGTTTAATGGTTTTGTCTTTGCAAATAAACCACCAACCCCTATTTGTATACAACACACATATGCTTATTATTAACAAGATTTAATATGGTTTGTGCCATGATTTTCTGGTTTATAATTTATGTTGGTTCTAGTTTTCTAAATTCCTTTTTTATCATTTCCTGTTCAATTCCACACAATATAATTCGTTCATTGCTTCAACATATATCTAGAAAAATGTACTTACCTCACCCCATGTATGCATGCATTCGACATACGATTGTAGAATTAGGACCAAAAATATCTAGTAATCATATCATGAATTTTTAAGTTTAATTCTTATAAAAAAATGGGTTGTATTTAGACCATGTGTAGTGGATGAAGCTTATATCGATGTGCTTTGCATTGTGGTGTCACGTCACCATAAGAACTTTTTAGCTAAACGGAATGTAATGGTTTGAGCTTATTAAAACCATTATCTCATTATGATTTTGTTATTATTTTTTATATTAAAAAAATGAATATTGGATTTTAATAATTCATGTTGAATGATATTGGCCGATAATAATCCCTATTCATTTTATCGCCACGGGCGGTCCCAAATTCAAAAAAATTGGCCCCCAATGGTCCCCCGTTAAAAAGGACTTAACGACGTTATACTTTTTTTCGAATTTCAAACTAACTTTTTAGGGCTATTAATCGAAAGGAAGATACGAGTCCAATGATATAGAACTTAGCTCCAAACAATGATTCAAACGACTTGATTTTGGTTAATTGTAAGTTCAAACACCCGAATTGAAGCATTGTTTCGTCATTTTGAAGCACTGTTTCGAACTAAGTTTTACATCAATCGACTCGTATCCTCCTAACGATCAAAAGCCTTAAAACATTGGTTTGAAATTCAGAATAAACTATAACGCCATTAAGTCATATTTAACGAGGGACCATTGGGGGCCAACTTTTTTGAATTTGGGACCGCCAGTGGCGATAAAATGAATAGGGATTATTATCGGCAAATATCATTTAATAGGGATTATTAAAATCCAATATTCCTTAAAAAAACAAATAAAAAGCCACCAATCATCTATTCACTTTCCACCTCTTCCCCCTTCTTACGCATTGTGGAAACCATCCGCCTCCAAAGCATTCCGGGGGTGATATTCCCAGTGCTTTGGGGGCACCATGAGAGTGGGAAACATCTCACTACACCTCACTACACATGGTAGTTATAATACATGTTTGTTGGGGATTCACAATATTCAATACCTAGATAATCTAAGAGCTGCGCTAATCCGGTAGCTCTCCAACTTCTCATTTGGATAAAATTCATAGTATGACAAGAGCTTAATATATGATTTGTGTGTATTTCGAGAACCAGAAAAACAAAGAGAGTTGATCAATATGATGAAGAAACGTAAATACATGATTCAGGTTAGAGTCCACCTTTGACAATTTTCAATTTTAAAATTCATGGTTTCATTAGGAAGAACCTATTTTAATCACGGATTTCACACGTGAAAGTCCAAAAATTCATTTTTAGTTAACATAATCTTGTTTGGGTGAACATGACGTAATCGTTACATGGCCGCAAGCACTCCTGGTGGTGAAACTGGATTCGTGAAGTCAAAGACGAAGCCGGAGAAGAACAATGAAATTGGATTCGGGTTCATTTGGGTACACATTCTTTTCAAAACTCCTACATTATTTATATAATTTTAAACTCGTGTGACCAATTTAAAATACAATAATTTTAAACAACTACTTTATAATAATTTACCTGATGGAGAATCACGAGCCAAAGAGGGTAAGATTCGAAGAAAACTAATTTGTCAATGGAATCTATAAGTTGTCGAAAAAGGACATGCGTTAAAAAGGTGGACGAGAGAACGATGCATGAAATCGGAGGGTATGATTGTCCTACACTACACTACACTACACTACACTACACTACACTACACTACACACACTTTTATTTTGCAAAGACATCCCTCGAGAAGGACACTTTGGGACCTACTCAGTTTCATGCTTTTATTTACAAAAAGTAAACAACCATTTTCGCCAAAAATGTATTTTTGTGATAATTATTTTCAAATGTCAGAATGATTCTTTCACTTGGTTTACAGCCCCGCTTATTGTTCTTCATTTTTCATGCAATTCAAAATGTACTTTTTGTCTTTTCCAAAACAAATAAAAAGCTTCTTTTGTGTTATTTGAAAAAATAAATACTTGGTTAAAACTTAAGCTATAAGAAGTAATTTTATATTGTTTTTACGTATGATATTGTTACATACCTACAAATGTGTTCTAATTTTATTACACTTGAATATGTTTTATATGTGATAACTAAACAATTAGTCTAATATTCTACTCTTAAGCTAAGAAATGGTTTAATATTCTACTCTCGTCCGGAAATTTTTATAAATGGTTTAAATTTACTCATTTCCGTTCCAAAATTTGAGCCATGCCCCTTTGTTTATGAAATTTTGTTATACATATTGGGGTGGGGATGACTATTTTTCGCCTGTTTGTGTGTTTGTGTTTATTATAACTATATATGATATATATATATAGGGCTACAACACCATTAAACCCCTAAAACAAAAACTCACAATTTGAGTCTCTCCTTCTCCTTAGGGCTTTTTCATCCGAGCTTCGTCGCTGCCTTTGAAGAAGATAAATGCTCCACAAAGATGTATCCACACTAAAGGAAGTGACTCCAACAAGTTGCTAGCCTTTAACCAAGAATGTCAAATTAAAAGAACTATAAGAACAAACTTTTTGTGATAATGATATATTTCGGTACTGTGTGCACGACAACCCTTTCTAATATTACCAAAGACTTTATTGATTAAAACTTTTATACACTCTTCCACTTCCTTACTGTACACTCAAAAGTCGAAACCAAACCAAACCCGGCCATGGCCTTTTACATATATGCTCACGGTTTTGGAAGTCCAAGAATGGACTTGGAGTTGGGTTGCAAACATGTCAAGGATTACCAATAGAAAACTTGGATCTTACAACTTTTATCCTTTAACCAAGTTAAAATGAAGTTTTCTAACACATTTGTAACTCCAATATCGATCATAAGGATATATGGACGGCTTTGAGGGAGGTATAAATCCACTCTCCATGGGATCATCTTCATAGAATACATGGGATAAGGTTGGCCACCCTTTCGATGTCTTGATTCCTTGAAAGATCTCTAGATCACATTGCCACATTTAGAGCCTCTTATCGCCATACTAAACATAAAAGGGACAATGGATCACCTTGACTAACTTTAATAGAGCACTTATCTTTGGCGTCGCGGTTTAAGATTACAAGTCGGTTTCAAGCTTAAGGTAGATGTTGAAAGTTAATCTTGAAATGAGTTAATAGAAAGTTGAAAGAGTTAAATACAAGTTAATTTAATTAATTAACTAATTAGTATTTTAATGTTTAGAGTTATCTAGATTGATATAGTTAGTAGAGATAATGTTGATATTAGATTATAACTAAGAAAAGTATATGAGTATGATTATTTATATAATAATAAAAGTGGGAGTATTGTGTTTTAAAATTCGTTCTCTATGCTTATATTGTTGTACCCTCTTTGTTGTGATGTTTTTTTATTTTTTTATTTTTTTGGTTTTATATTTTTAGCACCAACAATTTCCATAGTTTACAAATATGTCACAATATTTTTTAGTTTTAATCGCTAACATCTTTCACTTTCAACTTTGTTCTCATATACTTTTCATCTATTACAATTTTTTGTTAATATTTCGGTCTAAATTTAACGAGTTAACACGTTGCAACGCGTGTGTGTGGTTCATCGTTTTTATGTCCATTTTTCATGTTTAACGGTCCCGTCACAACGCGTAGATGTTAGTTGACTTAGTTAATTTTTTTCTATATATTATGCTTCGGTCTAATTAAACGACGCAAATGAGCGTGTGTGCTTCAACAAATTTTACGTCTACTTTTTGTTCGGTTTTCTTAATGGTTAACTCGCCGTTGGTGATGGGAAGGTGACCGAATGCAGTGGTGGTGATGGTGGTAACTTCATGCTTTCGAGTTAAATGGATATGTAAATACTCGATTTTACACCCCGCCGCACACTAGTACAGAAGGGAGCAGAAGGTGCGATGGGTGAAAGCCGGAAGGTGCGGTTCATGTCGTTAACCGCACCTCTTGAAAATGTTTTAATTTTAAATAAAAGTGAGAGCTGATGATGCGGTTGGGGAACCAATTTTAAAAATTTTGTAATTCTGAATAAAACAAATAGTAGAAGGTGCGGTTGAACCACAATGAAAATCCAACTATTTCCCTCTTAATATTTTCACTTTCCCTCTAAAATTTTATATATCATTTTCCTCCTAATGTCTTCACTAAAAATAGGATTCCCAAGTCTTTTGCCCAAATATCACCCGCTGACGACCGACAACCGGATATTTGACGCCAATCGATTCACCCTAATCAACAAACAGACAGAAATTCATCTTCAGTGCTTACATTGTTGTTGTCTAATGAAAAGGTACTCTTCATAAAACTGAATTTCTTTGTATATATTTGGAGCTAGAATGACATGAATTGCTGTTTTAAGTATGCTCACAAGGTGTTCGATGAAATGCTTATGACATCATTATGTTGTTTTCTTGCCAAAAAGTCTGCTATTAGGAGATTTTTTAGGGGATTAGCAGACTTATTAGATGATTTATCTGGTGTTTATTTGATTTGTAAAGTTAGGTACCCGTGTAAGATCTATGATTATTATCTTATACTTGACCTTTTATATAACTATATGTCATCTTATACTTGACCTTTTATATAACTATATGTCATGTGTTGGAATATATAATGGTTACTGAACACATTCATTTTCTTATTGAACACACTCGCATATAAATTTAAGCTTCATCTTCTTAATGTAACGTTATGTTTGTTAGGTGATTTCTACGGTTTGGAGGGCTGCAGGAATGAAGACATCGGTTCGGGTTGCAAGAATGAAGACGTTGGTTTGGGTTGCAAGAATGAAGACGTTGGTTTGGGTTGCAAGAATGAAGACGTTAGTTCGGGTTGTAAGAATGAAAACTTAAAAACGACCTTAAAAGTTGAAACACTAGTATATTCGTAAGAGTGAAGATCCTAACCTTGTATATTTGTGTTACAAACTTACAATGATACATTTTTTTTTGTAAAAACCTTTTATTTTGTATATTATGTTTATTGGGTTTTTTGGAAATTTCTACTGGGATTATATATATTTCGTTATTACTTAATTATTGAAAATTAAAAATAAAAACCAAAAGACAAAAGGTGCGGTCTATCTAACCAATTTTTTTAGCAAAATATTAGACACTAATCAAAAGAGTAAATGGTGCGGTTCTTTTGGATTTATTGAATTTGAAGCAGAAGGTGTGGTTTCTAAAAGATGCGGTTGTGTTTACTCAAAAGGTTCGATGCTATAAGATGCGGTTCTAGACCCGCACCTTTAGGCCAGTTTTGTACTAGTGGCAACGCGGGTGGTGTTAATACTAGTTCAAGTATAAATATAGATGTAGGGCCATATTATTTTGTTTGGCTTTCGTTCTTAGTAATATTGAACAAGTTGTGGTAAGTTATCACAAAATTATTGATATCGTTTATGTTGCTTGACCCAATTAAGTCTAATGTATTATACAATTAACTGATTCAACATTTTTTTTGAAAAAAGAAAAATCAAATGTATTAAGCATGTGTAGGCACTACGACTATGATGGACACCACAACCATGACATACTGCGTTGGTGGTCAGTGGTCTGATCGTGAGTGGCTTGGGCGCGAGCTCACTCATGACGTGATTGGCCTTACAATGTTTTCACCAAATGTATTTATTTGGCCAATCAAGCGCATCCAACGATTATTTATTTTTTATTTTATTTTATTATACTATTTATTTCATTTAAATCTTAATTTGATTTTTAAACAATTTGTGCGTTTTAGTTAAAAATAACTAAATACAACTTTATATATTTTTTTTCTTAAATATTCCAATATAAATTTATAAATTTTAACGAAAATGAAATAGTTTTTGAAAAAAAAAAATTTTTATCTCATAAGCGGTTTGAATATGTGTTTGGATTAATATTTCGGACGATAAGTAATACTTTAGAAATAATTATATTAATTCTTTAAAGGTAATTAATCAAATAAGTTACAAGAGTAAAACAGACATTTTTCACTATCGCTGACAATAGTCATAAGATTAATTGTTGCACTCTGTTGTCGTGGGAAGGAGGCTTTCACCTAGACGCCATGACCATGTCACGCCACGTCAAGGGTTCGTGGCCTTAGCCTTCACCACCGGAAAATATGGAATTTCAATGCTTCCAATGGTTTTATCCTAACTTTTTAATATGCATTTTATTATCTTGTCCAACAAAATGCTATCATTTATTATTCTTATTTTTAATTCTGTTATATATTTAATTGAAGACTTATTTTTTTCTCAAAGAATTAGTGCTGGGTAATTAGAAAAATAAAACTAAATACACAATCTTTTTTTAATGAACTTTCCGACAAAGTTTTAACGAAAACATAATAGTTAAAGGAAGTATTTTTATCACATACGCAATTTAAAACGCACTTGAATCGACATTTCAGATGATATGTAATTGTTTATATTAATTAATAGAAATACATTAAATAATAAGAAAACACACTAATCACTTACCTTAAAACATGTTTAAATAGAGTGTTTGTCTACGTGGCATGTGTATCGTCAGTGGGAACTTGAAAGTGTTGACTATGCAAGAATGAATGACGGAATAAAATTAACCATTGATGATGAATGAAAACAGAACGTGTTTGATTGGTTAATGAAATAAAAAACTCTATTACACAAGGAATCCGTTCTCTTTAAACATATCAAAATCATTCATCCGCACTTCATATTTTTTTTCATTCCATTTCGTCTTTCGCCTTACTTTCTCAAGACCACCACCATCACCGATGTCATATTTTTTAACGGTGGTTAGTTGATAAATGATGATACCTGGAGTTTTGACAAATTCATAAATAATAAACCAATAACATTGATAGGAAAAAAATGAACCATACGACAACTATATCCATTAAAATCTCATACATAATCAAGTTATAGATAAGGTTTTTATCCTAGAGGATAAACAAGTTACTTCTAGTTCTAGGTAGATTCCCAACTCCAAAGTCCAAAATAAATATGAGGACATGAAAAAAATATGTATTTAAACATAGTATGCCAATAGCATAAGCTGACTACAAAATATAATATGAATAAAAGATAAAAGCATAAAGACACGAAAAAAATAAAAGGAAATGTAAAAAATCATCTAAGATAAAGGAAACGTTTCATCCCTAAATGAAGGCCAAGTTAAATGTTTTTTCAACATATAAATAACATAACAATGTAAATTATATATTTAGTCTATTAAAGGTATTTTTGGTTTTTTTCTCTTAACTTTATGGTTTTCTTATTATCTTTATAGTTTTCTTATAAAGTAAGTCAATCGATGTCAAAGTAAGTCATCAAAGTTTTGAAATACACTTAGAGCATTCACATTCCGTTCTTCATCCCCATCTCTATAATTACACTACAAAACACTACATTTCTCTTTCCTGTTTAATTAAATAATACTTTTATCATTACAGTTTTCTCTCTCCCCTACTCACAACCAATCCAACAAATATTAAAAAATAAATAGGGGCAAACAATGTTCCCTAAATGTTTCCCCAAATTTACAAAAAATCACCACATTTCTCTCTCCACCCTATAATTTACACTCACAATCGTTCAAAACCCATCCCTATAATTTACCAATCCCCTCACATAATTATGAGGGATGGGATGGGAATGCTCTTATACACAATAAAATGTTACTGTGACCATTTTAAATATATATATATATATATTCAACATTTAACATTCTGTATTGAGAGGAGAATAAAATTTATTGTTACTTTAATAAAAGTATGTGTCAACATTTATTATTAAAATGAACCCCATATGGACGGTCAGTTGTGAAGTCCGATCGAGGATCCCACAAAATAATTGATTATAAACAATAATTCAATAAGGTGACTAAAATATTAATATACATGAAAATATCAACACCACCTGCATATATTAAGTCGAGATTCATTTAAATCATATTTAAAACACATTTCTCATTAACACTGATCAAATTATGTATAGATCTGTCGATACTCGCAAAGTTAGGTTGTCACAAAGATATTGTGGGGTGTGCATGGTTATTTGGTTTGTCAGTTTAGATATGAAGAAAGACAATAGGCTATATTTGTTTTAACGGGATTAATTACACTCCAAAATTTTGGACTTAACCTTGATCTATAGGGAGAATTTAACTCTTGAATATTGTGAAATTATGGATTTATCTTTCTCGGTTCTTGAAATCGTTTATAGAAGTCTCGGTTATTATATGTACACTTATCATAAGTATGAATTTTCTCATCTCATCTATAAATACGTCCACCTTGATATTCAAATATGTTTTTCCTTGATTTGAAGGCTATGTTAAGAGTGAATGAGTATAAGAGTGACAACGTTGTATGTTAATTTCCTCTTCCATCTTCGAATATGTTTTTCCTCTATCGCGCTAGAATCAACATCTTCTCTCATTCCCTTCCATTCACCATGGCCGGTTTTGCTGTCACTAGGCATGCTTCATTGTCTAGAAGATGGAGAAATAATAAGCCAAAGTCTATTTAAACAAAGTTGTCCAAATACAATTCTTCAACACAAAGGGCACACAATATGCGTTTGTTAAGTTTTGGAGAAAGGATGAGAGACACATGACATTATCTGTATCGTTTGTCTAGATATGAAGTTTGAAGCTATGTAGGGACATACATGAATGAATGTGGGCAAACTTGTGTACTAAGGTTGGTTTTTAATGCGTGTATGCATTTAATTTGGGTGTCCATTGGTTCATTTTGGAATTTTTGAAACTAGTGATGGATCCATAAATTTGTTATATGAGGAGACAATTGATTAAGCTAAAATTCGTCTATTTAGAAACAACAAATAATACAAAACACTTAATAAGTAGGCATTGATGAGTATTTGATACATTGGTAAGAAAATACGAGTACAAATAATCTAATAAGCTAGATAACTTGTTAGGCAAACGGGTTGAATCTGCAATGTCTCAAACAATAAACTAATTAGGCAACTTGGTTAAATTGAGTTTGATTTATTGTGTCCAACCTCGAATAGGGTATGTTTGGTATGAGTAAGGAATGACAAGAGAATGTAATGGTCGGAGGTATTCTTGAATATTAAACAACCCAAATTATCGTCATTCCATTATCCTAATTGGTTAACCTATAAAAACGAAATAAATCATTATTTTTTGTTATTTAATAGGACCGAAACTCCACATAAATGAAATAAAAATAGTAAAGATATCACTGCCTCAGAATAAAAGAAACGTTACCAAAAAAGTTGCAGTGGTGGTGGCGGCGGTTATGGTGGTGGCAATGGCGACAGTGGTGGTGGTGGTGGCGGTGGTGTGGTGTGGTGGCGGTAACAGTGATGGTGGCAAAGGTGGTGATCAGGCGGTGACAGTATTGGTCAGGTGTGGTAGAGGCGACAGTGGCAGGTGATGGTGGCGGGGCGGTGGTAGCAAACTAGCAATGGGGTGTATAGCCACTTAACCAAGGGCTGGGCCGTTTGGGCTTTTAGTTGGGCCAGTTACTAGTTTTTCTTCTTGCACCATTGGATTAATTACTAAAAATTTCCACATACTATTCTACTAATATCGAAAGGGGAATCGTATCTTAGTGTCCTCAGCTATCACTCCCACTGATAATAACATTCTTTTTGTAATATACAGTTGACTCAACTAGTATGAAAGAACATAATAACCATAGATTTTTTATGTTCCATAAAGCTTATAGATTAATAATTAACAATAACTATGAGTATTTCAATATTCTATATATTCCAAATATTCAATATTCTATAAATTCAGCATCACGCTCCAACGCATTTTAGTCCCAAAAGCCGAGGCGCGACACACTCAATGTGAAAAAAATAAGGCCTAGTTATCAAGTAAACCTTTCACAAACCTGGTTATCAAATAAACCTTCCATAATTTCTTCACACCTTGGTTGTTTTTTCATATAAACCTCCAACAGACCTGTAACTTTAACCAATTTTGACCAAAACTATATCAGGCACGCCATTTCCTCATGGGCTTTTTGAACCAAGGATGTAACTAAGCTTAAAGTTTGACCCGTTGAAGTCAACTTTCTATGGTGGTAGCAATCATTTCTGTACAATCAAGAATCTTGTTTCTTTTTGTTCTAAAAGTAGAAAAGGTTCAAGCTTTAAGAGTATCAAGAACCTAAATGTAAAGAAATGCACACATACCTCCACCCGCACACTCGATAAAAGCATAAACTTGAGAAAGCCGTTACCGACAGCACCAGAGATCTTGGGTCAAGAGGCCACCCTAAATTCATTGTTCAGAAAAGTTCCAACAAGAAACATACATCCTTTTGCACCTGCAAGTAAATTTCACTCATATAGAAGAATCATACACTTTCAAATATCCCCAAAGTTAAATAACCATCAGTAGCGGTAAAATCCAACTCGCTTAAAACTGATAGATTGCAAAGAGCCAAGTTTTACAACTTTAACATACTACAAATTCCAATGATTAAGAGGATAATACAAAAAATAACTTAAAACATATAATGATTGATTCATAAATACTTTATCCACAAGCTACAAATCAAAACTAAAATTGCAGTTATGTAACTTACAATTTGATGATTATCAACACTTAAAATACAATTTTTGTAGTTCCAAACTTCCAATCTAAATAAATCATGATCAAATCAACCAATATGAACATTGTTCTCAATTTTTCATTCCTTCCAAAGTCCAAACTATTAGATCCATTAAATTCTGAAATCGAAGACTCGAAAGCATGTAGCATATAAATATTGCATCATCATTACTTGCTCCACAATCTACAAATCAGACTAACATTGATGAAATCATAATCCAATCAATGAAAACAAACACTGTTCTTTCTCAACTTTTCCATCCATTTCAAACTATTAAATCCATTAAATTAAAAAACGAAGGCTCGAAACCACGTAGCATCATCAAAATCAAAAACTTATCAAATATATTCATCGAGTTCGAATTAAACTAGATTTAATCAACAAAGATGAACACTGTTCTCAAATTTTCATTCATTTCAAACTATCATATCCATTAAACCAACCAATTCGAAGGCTCGAAACCACATAACATCATCAAAATCAAAAACTTATCGAGACACCTATTAAACCGAAACAACATTCAATTAAACTAAACAAAACATACCAAAACAAACCCCACATCCTTAGGCACCGTAACCACCACCTCTCCACCACTAACCACCGCCGTAGCCATCTCCGGCACCGTACACTCCGGCAACCTAACCCGACACAAATCCACCAAACCCGAACCAGCTACTCCATCATCCGGTCTCACCACAACTTTAATCACACCAGGAGATATCTCAATAGCACGTGCAGCAATCTCACCGCCAATATTATCATCAGTTTCAACCACAAACTTCAACGAATCAGACGTTTCTTGAATCGAAACGACGGCGTCGGAGTAGAAGGGAAGCTCGAGGACTTTACTGAAGATGTGAGGGAGTCGTTGGAGCTTCTTTTGACGGCGGGTTGGAATGGGATCGTATACGATGATGTTGTTCTGCTTGTTGGATGTTGGGTGAATCTTCATGGGTGTTGGAATTTGGGAAAGTGTAAATCCTATAGGTTACAGATCTTATGTTAATGAATGTTTAACTGGTAAGTGAGTTTGTGTTTTTTGAGGTTTATGGTGTGTGTGTGTATATTATATTGTGTTTTTATATTAAAAGTTTGGGATTTGTGAAAAAGAGAGTGGGGAAAAAGATGGAAGTGAAGTTCCATGAAAATTACAGGTAAGGTTGGAGAAGGCAAGTAAAGTTAAAATACGCGTTAATCAAATAATAATATGAATATTTTGTTGTTTGAATAACAAATGAGCTACTGGTTAAATAATAACTCGTATTTTAATTTACAGAAAGCCTTTACCTCTGGTTAAATCATCACTCGTATTTTGATCCGAAGAAAGCCTTTACCTAAGAGATAAAACTAGTTTAGTTCAATAATCAAAGTAATGAACGTCATCTACTCGCTTAGTCTCACATCGTCATCTGGTGCCGTCGACATAAATGATTGGGGTGGGGGGGGGGTATGAATTGAAATTAAGTCATATGAAATGTCAAGTCTCTCTTATCCATCTATCATCAATTTATTGGTATTAAAGTTTTAAGTTTCTTGTGGATTGAAAATAGAGCTAGAAACTTGGACTTAGATTGGACAAGATGGAGAAGGTTTGCGATGTAATTATGATATGTGTAGTTTTTGTATTGTCTTGTTGCCCAATCTTACTAGCTACTTGCTAGTGGGGTGTTGGGCATGTGTTTAATGAAGTTTGCACTTCAAAAAAAAGAAAAAAAGAAAAAAAAAACTACACCTTATATTTGGAAGGAATTTTACTCACAACTTGAGTACCATTAAACTAATAGATTATGAGTTTTACTTAAGTAAACATACTTTCACATCGGGGAATGCAAGTTCGTTACCTCGATGCCAGTTCATGGGACGTTAGTTGTAGAAGCTTTCGCAAATGTTACATGTTATATGTCATTAGATTTTCTTTTAGAGTTTCTATGTTACATCATGTGAACTTTTAAAGTTTTAATAAGAAACACGTTACCATTACATTTGTCTTTACATTTGACGAGGGTAATTAAGGATTAGACAAGCAAATTTAATGGATTGCCACGCATATGAAAGTAAGTGAAGGAACCAAGAAGTTGACTAGCGAAATCATAATATATGGCACCTCCTTAGTAAGTAAAAACACGGGGTTGTCAAAGGAATACAACGGTAGACTGGCAGAGCCATGAAACTTTTTTGTAGGTTCCGTCTTACTTGAAAAGATAATCTTTGTTTCTTTACTCATATTGAATTTGAAAATCGAAATAAAAAATGAATGATTATTGATGATTTAGGAGGGTTGTAATAAGGGCTGAAAATCGAACAAATCAGAGGCTTTTTGTCATCGAGGTTGGTTGCCTGATCCAATGATGCTGGAGTTGACACTCGACAGCTGTGATAAAAGCGAAGGGCATAACTCAAAAGGCCAAAAGCGCAAAGGGTCGGGTGTTATATTTTAATTTTTGTAATTGTATTTTCGATTTCACATTTATTTAACTATTATTTAGGTTTTGTATGTTAACTAGGTTATTGGTTCACTTTATCTTTAATTCTAGTCTTCGCTTAATATAATGCTATGGCCGTTTGTCCGATTTAATTGTACATGTTTAGAATTTAGTAAATTATATGATTTCTTTAAAAGTTACATAAAATATGTAGTGTAGTATTTATGATACTTGAAAATAATCATGATAAGATATTTGATAAATATTACATTTAATATTTCATGAAAAGATAAAAATAATCAGTAACATAAATTTTATAATTTAAAAATATAAGGATATTTGAATAATATACTTATAAAGAGTAACTAATTAATATTATCGGGCCGAGTGAGAGAAATCCTCAAGGAGTTGCATAAATAAGCAACCATATATGCAATCACTACTTCACAAACAACAATATTCAGTTCTTCGTTTTCGATCTCTCAATCCCTTTGTTGCGTGTTCGGTAAGTAACCATTTATTTGCAGTTCTGGCTTATTAATTCCACCTTCCTATACGTGTTTCTTGATTATAATAATCTTTAAAACTTTTGTATGTATAGGCAGTAAGTACCATGGACAAATATGAAATAATCGAACAACTTGGAAGCGGTACATTCGGTGTTGTTTGGAAGGCCTTCAACAAGCAGACTTGTGAAACCGTGGCGATCAAGAAACTGCTAACAAAGTACGAATCATCGAACAAGACCATGATGCAAAGAGAAGTCAAAGCACTCGTATTCAACAGCCATGAGAACATCGTCAAACTCAAGGATTTAATCAGTGATCACAACACCATCTTCCTGGTATTTGAATGCATGCAAGGCAGCCTCCACGATCTTATGGTTTATCGATCAAGGCTTCACGCGCCGTTCTCAGAAGCCGAGGTTAGACACGTCTGCTTTCAAATCTTTAGAGGTCTCGCATGCTTGCACCCAAACGGCTACCTTCACCGTGACCTCAAGCCCGCGAATGTTCTAGTTTCCGATGGTCTAGTTAAGATTAGTGATTTTGGTGCCGCCTGCGAGATAGACGACGGGCCGTACACGGATATCGTTACAACAAGTTGGTATCGTGCCCCTGAGGTCTTCCTACATTCGGAGACTTACGATTCGGCTGTTGATATGTGGGCGATGGGCGCGATAATGTTTGAGCTACTCGCCTTTCGACCATTGTTTCAAGGTTCTTCCGATCCACGCGTGTTCCACAGAATCTGCTACGTGTTAGGCGCCCCGACGAAAAGTTCATGGTTCGAGGGACTTGAACTTGCAAGAAATATGAAGTTTGAGTTTCCAAATTATCCCGGTGTGCGGCTTTCTGAATTGTTACCGATGGCGAGCTTCGAAGCGGTTGATCTGATCGGTTCACTTCTTTCATGGTCTCCACACGCGAGGCCCACTGCTATGGAATCGCTTCGGCATCCTTTCTTTCATGGCTGTTACCTAGAGGACCCCGAGCCTTCCTCACCACCTGTGTTCGAAAAGTTGATGGAGAAGATATCAAGTTCGAAAAGTTGTGAAAGAGTTGCGGATGCACGTGAAGATGATCTGATTCGATTGCTTCCTGAAAATCCCTTTGAGTTTATGATGGAGAAGAAGGGTGAATTAGTTGCAATTTGAATGTCACTTTTCTATGTTTTTGAGTTTAGGGTTTATAACTCGGATCAAACAGTTGTTATGTACTTATGTGAATTTTAAACTGTTTTTGGTTTATATCTTTTGGGATGGTACACTTGGTTTGGTTATATGTCACGACTTTTTTTTGTTAATTGTCTTCAAGCCTAAAGATAATTTTTGTTTGGCTTTATTGTGTTAATTTGATGTGGTGTTACGAAGCAAGCTTTTATTGAACACAAATCTTAGAAACAATACTAAAAATAATCATAAGCAAATAGATATCAAACCCCTTAAAGCACCACGACTCCATAGTCTCACAAATCTTCCCCTTATATGCCATATTAAATTCCTAACTTTTTAAAAAAAATATTCATTTCTATTAAAAAACTATAAAATTACAAAAACACATTAAAAGATACTGAAACAAAATAAAATACATATGAACACCATTTCAAACCTACCTCTACACACTACACCAAAAAGAATTTAATATCATGACCCTATAGCGACGTCACCACGCCATATGTCGTTGGCATAGCCTATACCGATCGACGGCATATCATTTCTATAGGTTTCTCCATCGCATACCCGTTGCTACAAGTGGATCACGTCGTCACTATATAGCTAAGCCTTTAGCGTCGACGTGTAGATAACTCTATTGTCAACAATTTCTAATGTGGATAGCGTGCACAAGCTCCTCAATATGGTTGTTAAATGGCCTAGCCCATTGTCATTCAAGGTGTAAAAATAAAACATATATATACGACACTCAATTAATGATACAAACCAAAACATGCAAAATGCATTCCCGTCACATAAACATCTTCATCGTATTCATAACATCGGAGCCATGCCCTAGACCGCTTGTTAAGTGTTAAGCATTCACATCCTATTCTAACAAAAGCTCATCATTTTGTTTTTGGTTTTTATTTTATAAAACCTCTCACGTCATATTCTTCGTATTTATTCTATATTCTTTCCTTTTTATTATTTTTGTTCTTTTCATTCTATGCTTAAAATACACTAATAATTGTGGAACAAACCAATACGCATCATCAAATAATGGAGACGTGAATTGTGAATATATAGAGATGAAGTATTCCTCAGTTTACAAATTTAAAGATAGGGATAGATATAATGTTTAGGACGAAGAAGAAAAATAAGCAAATACTCAAGTTTAGAGATATAAATAGTGTGATCTTTGTATCTTTAGACCTTCGATATACCTCAATCTTTAAATTTGGAGACATGGATAGATATAAAAAACTAAGAGCATTAAATCATGCCCAATGGTGTTTATATAATGTAGAAAGTAGTTTAGGGTGGTGTAAGTGGAGGGGAGAGAAATACACTGATTTTTCTGTATATTTGAAAATTTATTGTTCGCACATATAATTTTTTAATATTTGTTGAAAGTGGTGGTAAATTAAGGAGATAAAAATAAGCGAGGAGTTTGCGAATTATAGAATGAGATTATGAGTGTTTGTTAGTGTAAATTTGTGTATAAATTATACTAATTATTTATATTAAAGTCGTTAAGTTTAGCTCTTGTACACATATTTAACTAGTATTTTGGGATGCAGCTCTTGGTTATAGTTTGCCTAGTGCCTACATCTCATTCTTCTCAAATTCTATCAATAGCTTTGATATGAATGCTTTTATCAGCCATGAGATTGATAGATTCATAATTCAAGCATGTATTGATTTTAAATTATATTTGCTTAAACTGTTGATTATTAATATTATTGTGGGTTTTATCATTTTCTAAGAACCCTAAATCTAATGAGTAAGAAATTATTTAAAGAAGGCTTGATGTATGCATTATACAAATACATAAAAATAAGTAATCTGTTAAAACTTATGAAAAATACATGAAAATCCCAATGGATATGGAAGGAACTTAACTGATACCCGGGGTCATATTGGGCCAAAACTAGTTTACTTATAAACCGAGACTCATGTTACACAAGTCGTGTAAAAGTTCTATAACTTTTGTGATTGGATTAAAAGAAGAGTCATAACATAGACTAAGGTGATGATAACATAAATTTTTTGATGTTTCTTCGAATAAAGAGTAACTCTTCGTTTAAAATGTTAAAGCATTCTCAACCCATTCTCTAAAATTATGTGAGTGAAGTTTGCAAATTATAGAGTGGAGTTATGAGTGGTTATAAGTGTAAATTATATAGTGAAAAGAGAAAATGTTGTGATTTTTTTGTAATTTTTAAAAAACTTTGTTTGCCTTTATTTTTTTTTATTATTTGTTAAGTTGGTTGTTAGTAGAGTTTCAGAGAAAACTGTAACGATAAATATATAAAAAAATTATTTTATTAAACATGAGAGATAAACGTAATGTTTTTTAATATAATTATAGATATGTGGATGAAGAATGAGCCATAGATGATTTTAAAATGGATGTATTAATGTAGTTTCTCCCTTTTAGTTGTTTGTTTTATTGTTGTCCCTATCGTTTGGCTAGTTTTTTTCTTAAGTTGTCATTTGAAAAAATTAATATGCCTACTAGTAAACTTTAACGCCCAACAAAAATTAAGATGACATGACACTTTAAATGTGGATTCAACCAATCCCCACTTATTATTACATCCATTTGTTAAAATGAGTCGTGAATTTATGCTCTTCACGGTTTAAAATGTAAAAAACAATATATTAAATTAAAAATTATTAAAAGTGAGATGAAGTTAAATGGATTAATTCATTTCCTTTAGGTGAGATGGAGTGAAAGAGACAAAAATTAGTGATGTGAAACTTATGTGAAGTTAGAAAGGGGTTAAAGCTCATTGTGTTAATGAAAAATAAACATGTAAATTAGTTGGTTTATTGGCTCTATTTTTAAATACGTAAGAGTATAACTATCAATAATAAACGGGGGTGCGTCAGTTGTATACTTTGATAATAAACGTATACTATTACTATGGGGGTATATTATAACTTATAAATTTCGAATAATTTAAATATCTAGCGTATTGCTTATGTTTGAACCGGTTTGTTTAAAAAAAGGTGAGCTTTGAGGCTTGGCGGGCGGCACTCGCTCGATACCTTGGAAAAAAGAAACATCCCGGCTGTTTCGAAACTTTGTCCGTTTTGTGGAGATTTTGAGGAGTCGATCGACCGAACATATTTTTGTCTCATGTGGGCAGCGGCGGAACTTGAACAATTATACAGGAGGGGCCAAAATATTACAGTAAAACTAAGTTTTTACGCCATAAAAAAAGCATATCTTTTCAGCGAATTAACATCATAAATTCGAAAATAAGAATAACTAATTCTTAAAAAACGATTAATGATAATCTTTTTCATGTGCCAGGCTCGAGAACTCAGGTCAGCGAGAATACAGAGCAAGACACTTTAACGTCTTTTACTCCACCTTATCCAAGGAAATTGTTTAACGCTTTTTAAATTCACCTCACCCATATATTTTTTTTCAAACTTATACATGTAATGTAATTTAAAATACAAGCAAAAGTTACACTTTTGATAAATACTGAGATAAAGAAATAACATTAATAAAAAAAACATATTCATCATTTGACAACATATATATCGAAATGTTAAAAACATAAAACTATCATTAAAAGGTCAACAAGAAATTAGGATGTATTATCGAAATTTGAAACAAGTCCAACAATATTTGACCAAATGGATCTTAAATAAACAAACTCATTTATCATTTCACATTCCCAAATCCCAGACGCATATCGATAATAAACCTAGCTCCTCCTCCTCCTCCTCCTCCTCCTCGTCTTCTTCTTTTTCTTCTTCTTCTTCTTCTTCCCCCTCCTTACGGTAGTTGCAGGTTGATCCACAGCCAAACTGGGTATCTTCTAGGTCAATAAACAGGGGGGCCACAACCCCTCCGTGCCCTTAAGGAGATCCGCCCTTGCATGTGGGTTGGTTCAAGCCTTATGTTATGTGCTCACTCAGTGGCGTAAAGTCTCAGACCTTTTCTTGTTTAGCTTCTATGATTTGTTGAATGCCCAAAAGTTTTTGAGAGTCTCAAAAGTAAAGGCTATTGTGTTCCAAGCGGTGTGTCTTGTAGCCACGTGGTTTGTTTGGAAAAAGTAAAATGATTTGGTCCATAACGGGGGTCTAGTAAGTCTCTCAGGTTTGGTTGAGATGTCAAGGTGGTAAGTTACATTTGGATTAAAAACAGAGGGAAGAAGCGCGACCTAATTTGGGAAGATTGGTGTCGATTCAACGTGTAATATTATTTGTTGTACTTCGGTGTTTCTTTTGATTTTCGCGTTGTACTCTCTTTTTTAGTTGCTGGCTAGTGATTAATATATTTTGTTAACCGTTTAAAAAAATTGTGTAAAATTACAAATATTTTAAATTTAATATCGTTGATAAAATAAAAATAATCACCAACATATTTTAACTGGTGTAATCTTTTCTGTACATGCGTGACTTCACAATAGTACACGTGTAACCCGACGATAGAATGCTCGTATTGTGGCATTGGAAGCTTAATTGGTGTTAGTAAGAACGCTACACAACGACAGTACGTACGCAATCAGGTGTCTGTGAGCATGTAATGCTTCATTGAACGTGTCTTGACCCACAACCCGTTTCGACTGACGTTGTTCTAACCCGAAATCCATTATGAGTTAAGCCCTTTCGACCCGAGCCCGTCCCAACCCGACCCAAACCAAATTAACATTTTTTGTATCAACTCATTCCAACCTTAACTTTTCAGACCCATGACTCTCAAATTAAAAGGAATAAAATACACGTTTTTATGGTATGATGCTTTTAAAAAAAATATTAACGTGCGAAAACGTTATAAACTTCGTAGACGTAGTTGGTTTTAAATAATAGAATATATGTAACTATTCAATAAACTAATAAATATGATTAACGTTAAATGACCACACTTGTAATTATTTTTTTATCAAATTAAAATCAACTATACATAATTTTGCTAAAACATAAAATTGTCCAAAAAATATCTTGATCTTATACATTATGGTTTGTACTTAAAGCAAAACTTTGGTATATCTTAAAAATCAAAAAGTCCATACTCATGATTTATATATAGTATAAATGTTAATATTTATATATAGTATAGACATTAGTATATTTAAATAATATATACCGTCTTTAAGGCTATGTGTAGTGGAGGGGCTACAATAGGGGGCGAATTGTGACACGTGACGCCCAGTCAGCATGGAGTGGAAATTTGTTTTTGGGGTGTAATGGTGTAGGGGCTACAAGTTGGGCACACAGTGTGTTTTTTTATTATTTTCTTTTTATAATTAAACTAATTAAATAAAACCAATTTATTTAAATAATTAAATAAAAATGCATTAAAATTAAAAAGAAATACAAAAAAAAACATAACTAAAAATATTAAAAAACATAACTAAAGAAAAAAATAAAAAAAAAACATAACTAAAAAAGAAACCAATATCCGTAATATTCGCGCATTTTTTCACGTCGAGTTGAAACAATAATGCGGTTCAGCTTTTCTTGTTGTTTGTTGGATGCTCGAAGGGCGGCTCCAATTACGGTGGCATTTGTTTCCAAACGACCGACCAACTCGTTTATTTCAACGGGCTCCGTATTGAATCGTGTTGACGACGAACCTTCCCCCTTATTTTTCCTCGATCTCCCGCGTGGTCGAGGCAACTCCTCTACCTCATCTTCGTCGGGTATATTAAAATCTTCGGCTAAATTAACCGTTTCGTCCAGGAAGAAGCTACGAGCATCGGAGGGTGTGTTTTGTGTGCTCGGATTTGTCGACGACGATGTCTTCAACTTTTTTGATTGTCGGGATGAGCCGGCTTGTCGGGATTTCTTTACATACATAATCATACGTTTTAAAGAGCCTTTCGCCCTATAACCTCACAGATATTATAAGGGTCTGGTTCCTGACATCACAAATATTATAAGGGTATGGTCCCTAACATCACAGATATTATAAGGGTCTAGTCCCTAACATCACAGATATTATTAGGGTCTGGTCCCTAACATCACAGATATTATTAGGGTCTGGTCCCTCTTCGTTACCATACAACCATGCATTTCCTTCGTTTGTTAACTTTATCGCATTCATACATATAAGCAAATACATTATACTTACCTTATACGTAACACTACAACCTGACAGTACGTGCAATATCCGAAGATCGTTCACGTGCTAACAAGCAATCATTCATACATTTCACATCATTCATATAAGGCATACACTTATCACTTAGGATAAGTGTATTAACAAACATATCGAGTATGTACACAGCCCCGAAAACATAACACAGAAGTGGGGCTAGAAACTCACCTGAATCCTGTTACGCTCTCTGTTAATCGTTATTCCCTTCTTGAGCTGTGCACGGCTAACTGTATAATATTTACATGTATCAATTAACTACTACTACTCATGTTGTATTTCTATCTTTATATAACCCACAACGAACAGGGGTCCGGGGGCAGCGGGGTCTAGGGGCGACAGCCCCTAGCAAGGTCCAAGGGGCAGAGCCCTTGGCCGGGGTCGAGCTGCCATGTCAGCTTGGAAAAATTTTATTTCCATTAACTGTCTTAACACATTTTTCATTAGGTTTTTAATTTATTTTCCAATTTGCTAACTCCAGCGAACTTATCATTAAGCGAACTTAACAATAAGCGAACTTAACATTAAGCGAACTTACTGTAAGCGAACTTAGTGTTAAGCGAACTTAACATTAAGCGAACTTACTGTAAGCGAACTTAGTGTTAAGCGAACTTAACATTAAGCGAACTTACTGTAAGCGAACTTAGTGTTAAGCGAACTTAATACCAGGCGAAGTTATGGCTTGGCGAACATATACAAGCGAACTTATACTAGGCGAAGTTCAAAGTAGGCGAAGTTCACAGTAGGCGAACTTGCCTTCAGCGAAGTTATCCAGTGACGGCCACTGGTTTAGTTTAACTCCGCTAATCGGCTACATTTCAACGTATAAACCTTTTTACCATTCTCGTAATCGATCCCATGGCCAACTTTGGATAAGACTTGACCCGGACAAGCGTAAAGTTTGGACCTTTAGGCTTAAAACATTCAATAAGGTTTTCTTTAACCGGCCGCTCATAATCGCAGATTCGTTAGGTTCGTTTTAACATCAAGTTTGCCACTTTAATACTAGTTTAGGCCCGATCTACTATGGGTTTAAGTCTCAAGACTAACCGTTCATGAAAACGTTAACTTTAACATGGAGAACATACCTTTAACGCGTTTGAAAGTTACGGTATAGCTTGGTTACGAAAGTTATGCCTCGAATCTATCTTGTATCACGAGAATATATCCAGAATCGATGCTTGTGTGGCTCGGATCTCACCTTCACTCTCGGCCGAAGGTTTATGGTGTAGAGGTGTGTGTGTGTTTTTGAGTGTGTAGAGATTAGGATGGATATAAATGAGGGTTTAGGGTTTTAGGTTGGTTTAAGAGGGTATTTATACCTCTTGAAGCCCATGGACCTAAAGCTCATTACCACTTAATCCACCTTAATTAATCTAAGTTCATGATCCGTTCCTTACTCGATATTAATTAATTAATAACGCGAAATCACTAAACGTAACTTTCTTTATTTAACATTATAATATTTAGGATGTTACATATTTTCTACTGTGGGGAGTAGAGGTGCACAAATCGGGTTTTTTTCTAATACCTGGGTTCGGGTATGGAACCGGTTTCGGGTATGATCGGATATTGAGAGAAAGTGGGTAGGGTATTGAGGAGAAAAACTCAACCCTATGTACCCGGGTAGGGTATGATCGGTTCGGGTATTGGAACCGGGTACAACTGGGTATTAATACCCGGTTTTGAATTTTTAATTTTTTATACATTTTTTAATTTGTTTAAAATTTAAATTTGCTTTGTAATGTATAAAAATAATTAAACGATATTACAAAAACCATAAGTCCACTTAAATTATAAATTATTTACTTAGTAATATGAGGGTATGATTGGTTCGGGTATTGGAACCGGGTACAACCGGGTATTAATACCCGGTTTTGAATTTTTAATTTTTTATACATTTTTTAATTTGTTTAAAATTTAAATTTGCTTTGTAATGTATAAAAATAATTAAACGATATTATAAAAACCATAAGTCCACTTAAATTATAAATTATTTACTTAGTAATATGCATTTTACAAAAGCTTACACATAAAAGTTGTGAAGTAAACATAAAAATATACTATAAAAACTCATGTGCTATTTCCGGTATTAGAAAATTGGTATCGGGTCTCAGGTATAGGGTATGACCGGGTCCGGGTATTTACGGGTAAAAATCGGGTACGGTTCCGGGTACGGGTATTGACCTCAAAATGCATACCCTATCCATATCCGTTCCGATTTCGGGTATAGAATACCCGGGTAATAAAAATACCGGTTCCAGGTATTTTTTTCGAGTCCGGTTCCGGGTACGGGTTTATTGTGCACCTCTAGTGCGGAGTGTGCACAAGCTCCCCCGATATGCTAGTTAAATAGCACGGTAGCACACCAGTCCATTGTCATTCAAGGTGTAAAAGTAAAACATATACATACATATATATATATATATAGGATTTGGTTAATTTCAGAAGTGTTCTTATGGTGAGAAGTGCGAGAAAAGATTCTAACCAATCAAAATTTTTCTATTTAATTTTGGATTATTTAATTGCAGAAGTATATTAGTAAAAAGTTTAATGGGTTTTCTTTAGTAATTAATATTAATTAATGTTAAGTTACAAATGACTACACATTTATTTTTATTTTTTAATTTGATTTAATCTTCAAAAAATACATAAAAAAAACAACCATGCTCATACTATAAAAAAAATTACATAAACCATCATAAATACAAATAGCTACACAAATCATAATATTAACCTACACATCAAAGAACTAGTTCATATTATCACCTACACATATCACAATATTAATATACATGCACATAACTAGTTCATGATAACATACACAAATCACAATATTAACCTATATATACAAATTTAATTACTTCATATTATAGCTTACCCATTTGTATTTACATACGCTGATCACAAAATTAACCTACACAAACAAAACTTGTTCATGATATCACATACAATTAATGGTATTAACCTAAACTTGTAAAATATTCGCAATGTATGAACACATCATGTTTTTTATTTTTATTTTCAATATTCTATAATCTATCTTTTATGTGTAGGCAATACGAGTTATGTGTAGGTGAATATTATTTATATGTAGGTGAAAATAAAATGAATTAGCAATTTGTGTAAGTGAATATGAGTTATGTGTAGGTGACTATATTCAATTAATGATACAAACCAAAACATGCAAAATGCATTCCCGTCACATAATCTACCTCTTCCTAAAGCGGTTGCCAATGTTCAAGATGTATAGGCATCTTCATCGGACGGCATGTGAAGTGTTAAGCATTCACATCCTATTTTAACAAAAACTCATCATTTTCTATCTATTTCTTATTTTATAAAACCTCTCACATCATATTCTCTATATTTATTCTATGTTCTTTCTTTTTTATTATTTTTGTTCTTTTCATTATATGCTTAAAATACACCGTAATAATTGCGAAACAAACCAATACACATCATCAAATTATGGAGATGTAAACTGTGAATCTCTATATATACAGATGAAGTATTCCTCAGTTTACAAATTTAAAGATAGGGATAGATATAATGTTTTAAAAGAAGAAGAAAAATAAACAAATACTCTAAAGTTTAGAGATAGTGATAAGGATAGAAAAATGGAATGTGAATTTTCTAAGACTGGGGTGCAAACAAGTTGAGTTATTTACGAGCTATTTGAGATCGGCTTGTGAAAAAACTTAATCGAGCCGAGCCTTGACAAGCCTAAGCTAGATGTTCGTTCTCAAATTCCATCAATTAGGATAATTTCTCCACTTTTAAGTGATTTTTAAATCTTCCATTAATTTATCTATTTTTAGCAGTGTTTTAAATAACCGGTTTAAACCGGCTGATTGAACCGGTTAAACCGGATTTCGCATAACATACTAGTATTTTGAGTCCGGTTTTTTGGCCGGTTTGCTAAAATATCGTACCGTCGGGATTTTTATTCTAAAAATACCGGTTTTTACCGACAAAGCGGTTTTAATTTCGATAATTTTTTTATATTTGCGGCCCATATTTTTTTCAAAATTACTTTTAACGCAACAATTAACATTCAAAATGTAAACTTTAGGACTATTAAAGTAAACTATTCAACCGGTTGAATCTCTCGGAATAACCCGGTTCAACAGGTTGTACCATTTTTTAGTCAAATCCAGTACAAGTAAAATACCGGTTTTTAAAACATTGATTTTTAGTATAAATCACGTAAATCTCTGTATGCATTAATTAATTTACACTTTTATTTATGCATCTAATATAGGATGGGCAAATTCGGGACTGGTACCGGTACCGATTTGGTACCGTCGGTACCGAATCGGTACCAACGTTTTTAGTTTCGGTACCGGTACGGTACGGGACCGGTATTTCCCGAAATTTCCCGAAATTTTACCTTAAATACCGGTACCGTCCCGGTCCCGTACCGGTACCGAACCGAATATTTCGGTACCGGTATCGGTACCAAGAATCCGCGAAATTAGAACCGGGACCGGTTGGTACCGGTACGGTCCCGATCTCATCCCTAATCTAATATCATTATTTATTTGCGAGATTACACATCAAAGTTTTAACAGTAACTATTAAATTTAGAATTTCTACAAAATGGGACACTCATATAACTACAGAAAGGGACACTCATATAACGTTTTCATTAATCAGTAATATATTGCATTTTCTTTTAGAATTCTCCTTCTATCTTTTGTGTTTTCATTTTGTGTCAGTACCGGTTCGCTTCGTTGTCCACTAAACTCTAAGTTTAGTTAATGGTTTATACCTAAATTATACATATAAGAAACAAAAACCGTATCATATGGTTTAATAATAATATTAATAATAATAATAAATTAATAATATATTCTCACTTAATAATCTGGATAGGTATTACATATTACATGTCCCTTCGGCAATTGGCATCATGATGTACGTACCACCCATTTTCATTGAAACAACATTCAGGAAAAAAAAACATGTGGAAGATTTAAGAACTTTTACTTATATTAATAATATAAGTGTTAACTTAAGGACATGTTATTTAAAAGACACCCATAAATATTGAAAATATGAAGTTATATTTAAAGCTACCAACAGAGAACCGAAACTAAAATAAAATGGTAAATATATTGTTGCTCCATCAGATTTTGCTGGCACCCTCGGGACGGTTTCGGTTTCATTCACTTTTCCACTTCCAGCTGTTCCTGTAAAACCCGTTCTTGTAGATAACTTCACACTGTAATACTACTACTAATAATAATAATAATAATAACTTCTATACACTTTTTTTAAAAAATTTGATAGACCGGTAATATAGGGGTAATGTCCAACACGATACTGAATTAATCAGCTTTTGAATTGTCATATTTAAATATTTAAACAGTTTAATAAATAGGTTGTGTACGGATCGACCTATTCAATTAATCGAGTTGTGGTTGAGTTGACCTGCTCAACCTTTTCAGTTAAAATGGTTTACCCGCTAACCTATTCACGTTTAAAACGTTTAAATAAATAGGTTAAACCATTCGTGTTCGGTTACACAATTGTGTCTCTATATGATGTTTTTAACACGAATAAAAATACATGTTATATTAGGGTGGAACAATTAACATGCTAACCAGCCAACTTGTAACGCGTCAACATGTCAACCCGACACAAGTGGGACCCTCTTATAGTTGTTAAATATCGTTAATTTAATTATTATGATGTTTAAACATGTTTGAGGAAGTTTCTTTTTTTAGCGGTACAACATGAATAAACTTCTAATTAGTTATCGAAAGATTACCATCACAACGGCTGACGGGAGGTGTCTCGACGCTGCAAGCCGCGGGTAATCCCAAAGCCAAAGTTTGATTAATTTTGAAACCCGAGGATGAGTGACCATGACCACCACTAACCAATGTACAAAGACACCGTGGTTGTGACTTGACCACATTGGCTAGTTGTGTGCAACATGCTGCTGGCGGAGTTGAAAAATTCCCGCACACATAACTAATGCACGGGCTCAAGCTCACGATAGCGCTTCTGCACTCGGAGTGAGTGGCTTCACCACTTAACCATGATCATGACCAAGCCAAACACGTCACGCCCATTTAAACCCATTTCTTTTGTAACTTTTGAAAGAAATGTTTGAGCTAGTTAGTTGTTTATAATGGATGCATGGTTACATATGGGTGATTTATAGGAAAATTTGGGGATTTTTCTGGCCTAACTTTTTCCTGATGAAGGAGTTTGTTTCTAGATGTCTTTTATTGAATATGACAACTATGTTTTTCATTAATGTTTCTTCTATAACCATGTTTTCATATTTCCTTAAAAACTACATGTTTTTTCTGTTAAGAAAAGCTATAGTGTTTGCTACTTATTTAGTGAGGAACTAGGAAAAGGTATGTTGCATTTAGGATAAAAGGAAAAAAAAGGAATTCAAGATTAAGCTATCAAACTTCGTCTAAATAAGTTAACATGACGATAAAAAGCCACAAGTGATATACATATATGACTATATACGTGTTGCATAAAATAATAGTTTTGGGATGTCCAAAAACCAAATTTTGATATGTGTATATATAATTTTGCCCGTACTAGGATAGTTGTGACTAAACCGATAAGGCAATAACCAAGCAACCCGGCGAGAATATATTTGGATGTAATTAGTGTATTATTATCTTTATGTATTTACTTTTATAAATATTTGTTGTGAAAAATCATATATTGATCAAGAACATACTACTAATAAACTTGGAACCAATCACCATGGTCCTCAAGGGCAATGTTCAGAGATGGTTTTGTTACGATCCATGACTAAATCCGATGCCCACCTCATAAAACTCTTGTCGATTACCAATGTTCTGTTGTAAAGGACAAAGGACTCACTCCACGTCACACCCGCTTTATCATTACAAGGAGACTTATTTGCAACACAATACACTGACCGTTACATTTTGATACGGCGGTATATCCAATCTTGGGGGGGGGGGGGGTATAAATTGTAAAGAAAGAATAGTACGACAACAAATGACATAAAATGTGCGTATCGAGTTTTCATTCCCCAGAGTTAAATGCGAATCAAAATCCAAAAAGACATGCATTTGCAACCAAATAACAAATGAACTATTAAATGCATTCACAAACACATGCCTCCACCACACCTGCCACTCATAACAATCTTTTATTTTCATTTCCCATTTGTTCATACAATTAGCTAGATCCAAGTAAGTAAACGATTTGATGATCATAATAAATCACTACATTTTGCATGTATGTTGATATATGTATGTATGTATGTGTACACATGTTCGTATGGATAGATACATGGATTCATTAGGATCGTAAGTATGTATAAGTTATGTTATTGCGAGATTAACCTAATTTGTATTGACACTATCATGATACAACCATTTAACGTTTTCAAGTTATCCAAACGGTTGGTTTGTGGGGCAGTGGGGGTGGTCTTTTTACCTTTTTATTTTTATAAATGCAAGTAATTTATCATGCTAGAGAGTAGAGATAGAACTTTCAGTTGATAACAAGAAAAACACATTCACATAATATATTTGTACAAAAACAAATCGCTCACATATAAAATAATATCCCTCGATCCTAAATAGACAAGAAATTATATATTCTCACACATCACCCTCCATAAGGGGAAAAAACAAACTTCTTAACACTTGGAAGAACAAATCAATGGAGTTAGAACCCGAAATTGGTAGTTGTTAAAGTCCACGACACCATAAACATAACGAGAGCCAAGAGATGAAGAGGCGCTCGTGATTGGCTTCCATTAGGTGTCAAGCCATCTGTTTTCAACCCTGATCCTGCCATCAGCATTTTATCTAATTAGCCTGAGTCACCACTATTTCAACCACAAAAAGAACACAATTTCAAAGTTGTCCGGTATATACGTTCGCAACTTCTTAGATTGTTTTTATTAATAAACAAGATCATTGTTTTAATAATAGCACTTTGAAGGATGGTAAGGTGGTTAAGCTGTAGAAATGAGAGTCAAGGGTTCAACCACAACATTTAGTTGTTTTAAAAATCATTTAATAATATTTGTCATTAGTTACTTATTTGTAAAAGTAAAAAAATAAAATAGAAGGTGTTAACAACCCCGCCCAACTTCGCCCAACCTGTCCTTACTCCTTATGGGTACAAGTGTATAGACATTAGACACAACCATTATGCTTAGATTGCATATATAGAATGAACCAAGCGCACATGATGGTGGGCATTGCATAGGATGACATTAATGGCATACCTGATGGAGTATCCGACTCGGTCGGGCTTTTGGGCAATATATCCGGTTCGGAAGTTGATCCTTCTGGAGAAGCAGCCGGTGATGGCGTAGATGTAGTAGGTGGACCATTTGCAGCTGCATACATGAAACAACAACAAACCCAAATATTAAAGAGATTTGAGACACATTTATTAAATGTTAGAATTTAGACTCATTTACTATGAATGAGCTAGGGAGTTACTTTTATTATCACATAAAAAAATAAATACATATATTTTTTTGGTCTAAATAATAAGATCATAACAGAACGGAAAATTAATAAAATGTTACCGTTGCATTGGCTAACGGATGGAGTCTGAACATTACAAGCACCGGGAAGTGTTAGAGCGAGTGTTTGGTTAATACTTATTCCAAGAGTATTACCCGCACCATTCAAAACTTGGCAAAGGCATTGTGGCTGAGACTGAACCACGTCTCCGAGCTGGGAGCAACACGAAGACGAAGGGGTGGATGTATTTCCTGTGACAAAGTTAAGGCAAGAAGACATACCAATAAGGGCATTGGTGCACCCTGATTGAGCCATGGCTCCACCACAGATGGAGACAATAAGGACCATGGCTAGAACTATACCAACCATTTTTGAAGCCATTTTATACTATTGACTCTTTATTTGGTTCTAGTTAAAACTTAAAAGGAAGTGCGTAAAGGAATTTTGTTTTTGTACATATTAAAATGTTGGAATTGTGGGAGATTATAAATAATGTCTTACAAGGAAAAGGACAAGTTTTATTGGTTTATACGGTTGACCAACTCAACAAAATTACATTTTTAAATGCTTTTTTTAGTTATAAAAACTAAAATAATATAAAAGTTATACTACCACACCTAATAATGGTACGTGTAGAAGCAGTATGATCAACATAATTGGGCCAAAGTATTATAATAACAAATGGACCAACCAAAAATCAAAATTTCACCTAGCAAGCAGATCAAGGGAGGTTAACGGAGTTAAGTAGTTAACCAATTATAACATTTTTGGTAACTTAACTCAAAAGTTTGTAATAGAAAATAATAACGGAACTCGTGAAGGGGTTATTTTTGTTGGGACTTAACCGTTTGGGTTAATAAGTGTGACAATCGTCAATTTCAGGTTAACTCCGTTAACTCAACTCCGTCAATTCAAACTTAAAGATTATTGAATCTATAACGCACACTTCATTACATTTAAACTAGGGTTTAAATGACGCTTAACACTTACTACATGTGTAGTCTTTCGGGATTTGCACCGAAACGCAAACGAGTTGACGCAAACGATTGAGGAATAAACGAAAAACGCCAACATAATAATTATGGGATAATTATGTGTTAACATATGTGTTACTTGATTATATGGTGTGTAATGCTAGACAAGAAACAAGAACTAAGTTAGTTAAGTTAGAAAAACAACAATTGGAAGTGGAGGGACTTGAGTGTAACTTGTATGTCTATAAATATAACCTTAATAACTTAACCCTAACTCCTTATTATTAACCTCAAGTCCGATCGGCCTCCTTCCCTTGTGAACCCTTGGCTGCCGTCCACTCTATACACACATTCAACCATCAAATCAAGTGTTTGATTGAAGAACTAGGTGCTAGGAAGGTATAATTGATCATCCTTTACATTCTTGTTGCTTGATTTTGATGTTTGTTGGGTTAACCACAAACCCTAGGCTGCCGATTTTGAGTATGTACATAGCTAACATGATTGTTGTTGAATCAATGATGATTGATAACTAGTATTGATGTTGTTACATGTTGATTGTTGTGTCTATGATTTGAGTTCAAACAAAAACCCTAATCTTGTATGTAATGTGAAATTGATGTGCATGGATGGTGTTTATGGAGTCTAGAGGGTTATATGGATGCATGATAGTTCATAGATTGTTATTATGTTGAGTTTGGATGCAAACAGATTCTGGACAGAATGTGTATACGATGTTTAAGTGACTGTAACGAAGTGTAAACGTGAAAGTTGGTTGAGATTGTGGGTACTGCAGTAAACTAGGTTGAGTCTAGTTTCTATAAAGTATAAGTTTGTAATTTTTGGACAAGTAGAAGTTAACTTTTATGATTTTACAAAAACGTTGTGCAAAGCTGAGCTGTTAGACCTGCTGTTAGGTTATGTTGTAAATGTTATATCTCATGAACTACGAGACCAATTGGGTTGGTTCCACTTCTGGAAGTTGACTCATTGAGTTAGGAACCAAACCCAAGTGGTCTTGCATTTATTGGATTTTTCGTTTAACGGGAATTGTAAATAACATTCTGTTTGTGCATGAATCTGACTGTTATGAGTTTGCTGTAATGATTTGATGATTGTGAGAAAACTATGAGGAATAAAAATGTAATAAAATATGTTCTGGAAACCTAAGACATATGTGCTTCTGTGATGATTTTTAGTAAATTAATTGAGACGCTATGATCGGTGAAATAGTACAATCTTTCTAGTAGGATTTCTGTCTCGGTGAAACTAGCTGCTGAGTTTTGTGAAAATGCATGAAATATGATACTTGCTAATTTATTATCGTGTTATGACCAAATTGCCCTTGAGGGGAATGATTGCAAGATAATTGTCGTGTTTTGACTAAAATGCCCTTGCGGGGAATAACTGCTAATTGATTGTCATAATTTGACCAAAATGCCCTTATGGGGAATAATGGCTAGTTAATTGTTATTTGTTGACCAAAATGCCCTTACGGGGAAAAATTGCTAGTAATGTATGTTATGAATACATGACACGTATATGATTGCTTGCACATGTGATGTGTCACAAAAACACTTGTTAAAGTCACACACGATTCACGAACGAAACACGAAACATGTTATGTGCATAGGTATTATGTGCCGGGTCTAGAGACTCGATAATATTCTGACACTTAGAAAAATCTCTTTGTTGTTTTAGAACGTTAGAGAGAGTTTTTCGGTGACGCGCATCTTGGTGATTTATTTTGGGAATTTCTTCGCAAACAGTGAGTTTCACTTTTCCCTCTTCAAACTGTTTTCAAACGCTTTTCACTTGGGGGAGATAACATACTCCACAACGCATTTAAGATTTTGTTATAAATTATATATCACTTGTAAAGGCTAAGTGGCAAACGAAACATTTGAAGTCCTACACATCGAACCGGTTAATATTTAGAATAGCGAGTCACTGTTGAGTAGTACTACTGGGTTTGACAAACCCCACCCAACGCTAAACTCGACTGGAGGTCGAGCGGGTGTAATTTTGGCTAACACGTACCATGGTCTGGAGGACCTGGTGACAAGGCACTTAATAAACGAGTCAGCTTCGGTGTCGAACACTTAGTAATACTTGTTGTATAGACTAGCTACCTATCGATATATAATTTGACATAACACTATCTGGTAACGCAAAACGTTGTAACGCAAAACGCTGTAACGCAAAACGCTTAACGCAAAACGCCGTAACGTGGTTACGCAAAACGCTTAACGCAAAACGCCGTAACGTGGTTACGCAAAACGCTTAACGTAAAACGCTGAACGCAAACGCTAAATGATTTATTTTATATAAGTTGTGAACTCACCAACCTTGTGTTGACACTTTTAGTATGTTATTCTCAGGTAGCCGAGGCGGGCGCGCGGTTTAGGAACATGCATTGATTGAAAACGCTTTTGTCCTGCAAACTTATTTTTAACGATTATCTTTGGTTTTAAGTCGTCCTGCGTGATGCAACTTTTGATTAAAGGTTTTTTACGCTTCCGCATTTAAATTACTCGTAAACGTTTTCATGGTTTTGAAACTTTATTTTATGGTTTGATTATAACTGATGATTCCGATCCTGCCAGTTCACACCCTCTGACGGTAAAACTCCGTTAGTGGATTTTGAAGGTGTGATAATAAGAATCAAGCAATTATGTGTCTTTTAATTGGTTTATTTAATTATTCAGTTTGGGACAATTACTTAGATTTTATTTGTAGGTTTGGTGGTGTTGTGGCTTCCCTCCGACTAGTGAAAAATTACCTGTTGTCTAGAAACCTATTTTATACCTAGATTTTAGATTTTCAAGTTTTATCCATCTTATTTTAATATTGACATAATTACAAATTTTAACCTTTAAAATTTAAACATATACAATTTATGGATCATATCATTTAAAAAGTTTATTTGCAGGCGGTGTTCTTTACATGACATGTTTGTTTGATTTTCGTCTTTTGACTAACTAGCATCCAAAAACTCCGTTAAGTCTTGGCATGTGAGGACATTTAAGTCTTTTTACGCATATTATTTCAGTATTTATAAGTAAACAACAAATTAAATATATTATTAGAACAAAGAAACTATATAAAATAAGTTAAACAAAAACCCTGTTAAGTTTTGGCATGTTTGTATTTAACTGAGATTTTGGATGACAATTTGTGTAAAGATCAAAAATCGAATGTATTGGTCATATAAAGTCTACCGCTCGCAAATAAACTTTTTAAATGACTTGATCCATAAATCACATATATTTAAATGACAATATTTGTAATTATGTCTTTAATATAAGCTTGCCTAATATATCATATTTCTCAAATGCAGATTGGCCATAAACTTAGTTGAAATATACACACACAAACAACAAAAATCAAAAATAACTAAAATTTTAAATTTTAATAATCCAAACTGCTAAGAATTTAACCAATAGCAATCCCAACTTTCAACTTTGTCATTAATAACAATCATAGTCTAAAATACTATTAGCTACGTTTATTATTGATATCACCTCATAAAAACCATTACTTAACATGCATACCAACATTTACAAACACTTTTATTCGCACCAGGAAATGTCAGCATATAATCACAGTTTGCTTTTATTAAAGACACGCTATATCTATCCCGACATGCTCCCCAACAATCATCTGAGACGTATGTATCACCATCACAAAACTTTGGATCAAATGCTAACAACCGGGTGCAGGTCTTAGCCTTTGTTGATCCCATCATTCCAACTGTATTATCGATAAATTTATACAAAATAAGAAATGGTGAATAAACCTTTATTTTGTAATTAACTCTTTTATTTTAATTGTGATTTATGTTTTGCAAGACAAAACTTATAACCATGAAAATGTAATGCATATATCTGTGATTATTAGGAGTATGAGAAGCACCATATTGTACACATGAACACCGGTGAATCGAGCCATACTAATTTGTGAAAATTGTTTGTGTGTGAGTGTTGATGAAAAAAAAAGAACAATATCTTATGGTTTTGAACAAAAATGTCTATGTATAAATAGAGAAATCATTAAATCCTTGCTAAAACTGACATGGATGTAAAAATCGTTAATGATACTAATAATAAAATATAAAATACGTAAATAGTTATAAGATCTCTTTTTTTTAAATATAATTTGCTTATATAAACCTATCTTAATTGACTTTTGCCTAGTTAGTAAGTCCTAGGTTCAAATTTGGGCAAATATATAATTGGAATTATTGGTGTAAATTAGAGTAAGTTAACTTTTGACGTTTAAATAATAATAATAATATTATTATTATTATGAGAAAAGATCAAATAAGGAGTTTGATCTCCTACAACCACCACCACCCACCGCTACCACCTTGCCGGAAAAGTCTTCGGAAATTTCGTCGGAAAATAAAACACTATGAAAAACACAATGTAAAAAAACACAATGGAATAAACACAATGAAAAACACAATTAAATTACACAATATAAAAAACACAATGCAAAAAACACTATGAAAAAATAAAACACACTTGTATAACACAATTTTGTAAAACACAATTTTGGTAAAACACACTTTGTAAAAAACCCACGATTTTTTTTTATTTTTATATAGCAATATGGTACTCATATAAAAGATAAAAAAAACACTCGTTATTATGGTGAAATTGTTTTGAGAAAAACATGTCGTATAAAAAAGTTATTGGCGTTTTAAAATGATGGGGGTATTAGACATGTGCCTTGCATATGAAAAGAGAAAGTCAACACATGTGTTATCCCTATTATGCCCTTATCCTTGTTTTACACTTTATGAAATTAATGGACAAGATTATTTCTTATCTTTTTTAGGAAAACTAATGTTCTTATTATAACTCAACACATCTTATTATTATTATTATTATTATTATTATTATTATATAACTTGTAATCTCTTGTGGATGGAGTGGTGTTGATTTCCAACATATTATGGTAGTTTGTTTGCTTTGTCTAGCATCTTGCTAATTTTATATAATATGGTTAATGGTCTTAAGAAAACATAATATGGATTAACATATTTTTTACATTTATTAACTCCAAAAATCATAAAATCCATAATTATCGAAAATAAGTCATCCGTATGTTCTAATTGAAGTTGTTATAATGTAGTTTAAATATATAACACACGATTCAAATCCTCAACAAAAAAAAAATAAAAAAAAATTAAAGAATAAAAGCTAGCAAAAAAAAGGCTGTTTCCGAATTCAAACATAATAATGTCTTGGAATGAAAGAAAACTTCAAAACTAAGAGAAGAAAGAAAATCTGAAATTCAAAATTCGTTAATCTTAAATTGTTTTATCGGTTCATTAATTAAGAAGATTTGCATAAATTATCCTAATTCAAAAGGTCGTTATTCCGGTTTCCAAAATACTCCCTCCGTCCCGTTATAAATGTCCCAGTTTAACTTTTAAAGTCTTTCTTTTGCAACTTCGACCGTAAATACTTTTGTTCGTGTCATATAATATTTGATAAAAATTATATCAATGTAAAATACATTTAAAACTCAATCCATTCATATATTTTACATCAAGTATTATATAACACAAACAAAAATATTATCGGTCAAAGTTAAACAAGAAAGACTTGAAAAATCAAACCAGGACACTTATAATGGAACGGATGAAGTACTTATTTAGTTATGATATAATGTCAAGTTAAATAAATTATTTACTTTCCAAAATAATTATTTTGTCTCGGTCTTGCGCAATTTTAGGTTTCCCGGTTATAATTTCAAATCTAGAAAAAAAAATTCAGGGTTGTCTAAAAATTTATTTTGGACCTAGGGGTATTATAATATTACTCAGGGTATCCGAATACAAAAACAGATAATAACAAAATATATTTTGCACTGATTTTACACTCCGTCGTGAAAGTTAAGGGTATCTCAAGCACCCTCTAAGTCCCCCTATATTTTGATGGCATGTCAACGACTTTGGGCCTAACCAACTCCCATAGTGTAACGGGCGGTGTTGACAAGGCTCGGGATAGGCATCCAGAGGTCATGAACCATCCCTAGAACCATGTTCAATAAGTTGAGCGAGTTATTTTTAGTTTTGCGTGGATTATGTAAGCAATAACGTGGTTTTTAAATTAAAAGTAACCAAATTATGAAAATGACAAGCTTTTTATTTTTTTGAAAAAATGTCACTTTTAGTTTCTTTAAGATGTAAAGAGGAAAATTAAGTATTTTGATAAGTGATTTAATCGATGTTTTAAATGTTGATAATCGATTTGCGAGAATCGAAAAAGTCAACTTCTGGTAATAAGTTGTGAGAATCACCATGTATATGTGTGTGTAAATACTAAATACGTATGTATGTATGTATGTATGTTTGTGTATGTATATGTATATGTAGGTAGGTACGTACTCATGCATTACGCTAGTTTGCATAAATTTGGCTTTGTCAAGTGTTTGATAGAGATTGATCTTTAATATAAAAAGTTCACATAATATATTTGTACAAAAACATATCGACCCTCGCTCGCTCCTAAAAATAAAATATCCCTCGGTTCAATATAAGATATCATGTGCTCATTCTCATGCATCATCCTCCAACATATATAAGAAGTCGAACTTCTTAGCACTTGGAAGAACAATTGAACAAATATATGGATTCACGTACAACCCGAAACTAGTAACCGTTAAAGCCCATGCACGACACCACGAACATAACAAGGGCCAAGAGATTAAGAGGCACTTGTGATTGCCTTCCACTAGGTATCAAGCCATCTGTCTTCGACCCCGATCCTACAATCATCGTTTCATTAGCCAATTAGCACAAATGGTAGCTATTTTTACTCGAATAGCTAGGCCACAATTTAAAAGTTGCCCAATGTATACTCAAACGCACACAACTTCTTAGATTGGTTAATTCAAACAAACGAGCACTAGTAGAAAAACAAGCTTTAGACGGTGTTGAGTTTTATTTTTTGACGCGCTTAACACCCAAAACCGCGTCTAAAAGGTTTGCTGCAAACCCATAAAAATTTGTTGTGTATAAAAAACGCGTCTAAAGCTACAAAACCGTTTCAAAGAAAATGGAATTTCCTTTTAGCCGCGTTTTTGGTAAAAACCGCGGCTAAAGCTCTATGTTTTAATTAAAGACACATAACATGGAAATTCCTTTTAGCCGCGTTTTTTAAGAACCGCGGCTAAAGCTCTATGTATTAATTAACAAAAATACACTTGTAAACCCTATATGTACCATCATCCACTCGTTAAAATATGAGTTTAGTATAAAAACAACTTTAAAAAAGTATATGTGAATAACAATGACAAAAAATATTTTATTCATAACTTAACTAAACTAGATTACTAACATATTTTTTTAATTTAAACATTCTTAAGATTTTCATGTTTAAATTCATAATTATGGATATACTTTTAATTTTTTTAAATGAATATATTTTTAATTATACATTTGGAGCCACATTTTGCAGTGAATTTGAAGAAAATCAATCTGGTATTTTTTTCCCTCTCCAAAAAAGTATCAATTATTGCCCATTCCGATTATTAATTCGTTTTCCAGTTTTGTTCAAAGTTGTTGATGGGGTTTTTCTTTTTTTCGATTTACAATTCGTTTCTGAGTTGTGGATTCTGTATTAACAGTTTTGGATCAAGCGTGCAGGTACACTTTGACTTCTATATTCAATGTGAATTTTGTTTAAATAGATATGAAGTGAAGGCAATTGATGAAAATCTGTTGTTAATAAACTATTAAGCTTTGCTTTTATATGCTTGTAGACCCTGTTATGCATGTGGACATGTGGTCCCTTTGTATGTTGTTTTCTAGCTTCCATTATTTTGTATATATATATAATTCTGATGGATGTAATTCGGAGTTAACCATGTGTTTTCCAGTTAAGTAGCATAATTGCTTGTGCTTCACGGCGCGGGTTTAAGTTGTTGTCTAATGTCTCATCGTAGTTTGTTTAACGTTATAAGATTTATCATTGTAATTATTAGTTTTTTAAACATTAGATGCAAAGCTATATAAATATCTAGATAAAGAGCTGCAAGTTCTTTGTTGACTGTGTCATTAAGTTTTCCCAAAGTGAAGATTAAATGTTCAAAAAGTCTGCCCACACATGTCTACAGTTTGAGCATTTTTTTTGTTGCATCATTGTCTGTTACAAAGTTAATACATATGTAAATACTTTTGTGGTTTAATTTTGTAAACTTTTGACTATTATTTGTACCTTGGTTCTTGTGATTCACTTAACTGTTTTTTGACATGAGCATTTAACATTTTTGTATAGGGAGTGGGTGGGGTTATAGCTGTTTGCTTTGTTGATGGTAATTGCCGTCTTTTTTCAAGCTAAACTGTAACATACACGGTACTACGCTACTCTTCAGATTGAGAACACTAATTTTGATATGATCATTGTCTCTCTGTATCCATATTTCATTACCATGTCTTTGCGATTGCTAAATTGATGTTTCGCATATTCCATGAATCCGATGCAAAAATAAATATACAGCATAGCACATTTTGATTTTTATTGTGAAGTCGAATTTGAAGCGTTGTTACAACTTTTCATCAACGGATGGGTTGATGTCGTGACATCATTTATAGGTTTACAATGTAAGTTATTTTAATTTTCTTTTTGTGGTAATATAACATCTTTTAGATATAAGTGTATTTATTAAGTTAATCATATATTTTTTTCTTTCTTGATTTAAGGTACTTTCATGAGGCATCACATCAAATTTCCAACTGGTGCGCCTTCTTTAATGCGAACACGCAAGTGATTGGTGCCGTTCAAATCGCACCGAAGTTGAAGGTCACATCTCCGGTCTATGCAGCTTTCATGAAGATAAAAAGTACGTTCTTGCACCACAATTTAGACGGGTATTATATTTATATATATTTTTTACTTTTTAGTCTATTTTAATTAGTTTTTTGTTTTTTTATTTTATAAGTACTCAATTGTTCTCTAAACTTTTTTATGTAGCAATCACTGCCCCTATTTATTATTATCCCCAAAAAAGCACAAGTATATATTTAGTTTCTCTGTTGTTAAAGGGCAAAAAGGATCATGTATGTATCTTCTTTCAAAAGTAATTTGGTCTGCTCTTAGTGAACTCAATTTCACATGGACAATGGTTACGATATGATTTATATTTCTTAGTTGGTTTATATTTTTATAAGTTTTAAATAATTAATTGTTAATTTATTGTAGTTTCAACAACAACCATCTAATTAGGAATGCGGTTTCATGGTGCTCAAATATATGTTTGATTTTCTGTATACTTATCAAAACAAATTTCCCGACGTTGTAAGTATTTTATATTTCATAATTGTTTGATTTCTTAAATACTAATTTAATCCATTTATTTCTATTTTCGATGGTGCAGGACGCCACATTTGTTATCGAAATGGATACTAACAACTTACTCAAGAACTTGGTGTTGGGCTTTGTGACGAAGTGTGGTATACTTGATTAGGAGTGTTTGTAGTTTAGATTTATACTTTGTTTAACAAATTGACATTTTGTATTGCAAAAGTTGTATTTTGAAGTTCATATTGTAAAATTCTAGATTTAATGCATTTTGGTTGGTTGTTTTAATTTTGGTGAATTTTGATTGTTAAAATTATGTGGTTTAAATAGGGTTGGGAAGTTAAATTCTGGATTTGGCGCCATAATTGCAAATAAAATTATAAATGCTCTTTTGACGCGATTTTAATGCGCGGCTAAAAATATTCTTTTGAAATGTGAGTTTCTTATTTGCCGCGGTTATGGAGTATTTGATGCGGTTTAAAAGTATGATTTTCTGGGATTTAGAGTGGTGCTTTTGACGCGGTTTTGAAGCATTTGATGCGGTTTCCAAAACCGCGTCTAAAAATAAGAAGAGCTTTTGCATCACCATTTTTTGACGCGGTTAAAAACGGCGTCTAAAGCTCTTTTTCACCGCATCTAAAGCTACTTTTTCTAGTAGTGGAGATCTTTATTACTCTAATAATAGACTAATAATCGCATTTGTTATTAGTTTGTTATAAGTTGGTTAGCATTTTATGAGATGTTCCCTTAAATAAAATAGAAAGTATTGACAACCCCAACCCAAGCTAGCTCAACCCGTAAGTCCTTGAATTTATAGGCCCAGACATTATGCTTAAATTGCATATATAGAATGAACCAGGGCCGTCTTTGAGGCATGGCAGGGTAGTCGACAGCCAAAGGCCCGACACCCCGTTAGGCCCGAATTTTTTTTTCCAAAAAAAAGTTATATGTATTTTATCAAAAACATGTGTATAATCAATGTTTCAACACAATTAGATAACCACTAGCTTGGTCTAATGGTAAAGGGGTATGACATCTAACCAAAAGGTTGTGTGTTCTAGTCTTATTTGAGACAATTTTAAGCTTATTTTTATACAAAAGTTTTTTACAGAACTTAAATCATAATCAAATAAGTCAATTTATAATTAAATTGTTTAAACCCAACAAAATGTTTCTTTTACTTAAGGCCCCAAAAAAAAGTTCTGCCTTTGGCCCAAATTTTTTTTCGTCTTTTCGGAGCCGGCCCTGGAATCAGAACAACACACATGTGAGTGTGCCTTGCATAGAGTGACTTTGGTATACCTGTTGGAGTATCCAACTCAGTCGGGCTTTCGGGCAATGTATCCGGTTCTGAAGTAGATCCTTCGGGAGAAGCAGCTGGTGTAGGCGTAGGAGTAGTAGGTGTCCCGTTCGCAACTGCATACACACACACACTCAAATTCAATTCGTCTAAAGATTTAAAACACGAAAGGTTAGAATTTTCACTAATTTACCTATGGATGAGCTTATATCATTATATGAGTACTTTTTAAGACATGTAGCTTTTATTGTCAAGTTTAACACAATAGATGTTTATTGGTCTAGATAAAATCTAGAGAGCCAGACAAAAGAATGTTACCGTTGCCTTGGTTAACCGATGGAGTCTGAACATTACATGCACGATTGAGAAGTGTTAAAGCGAGTGTTCGATTAATGTTCATACCAAGAGCGATACCCGCACCGTTAAGAACTTGGCAAAGGCATTGTGGCTGAGACTGAACCACATTTCCGAGCTGCGAGCAACACGAAGACGTAGGGCCCACCAGCAATGAAAATAAAAATAAATAAATAAATAAATAAATCCATCTCAAGCTGGAAACAAACTCGGGAAAATAAAGAATATACATTTATCTAAAGCACGGAACATAATTCTCTTTTGTGGCGCCAACATCCTCTTTTAGACTATATAGATAGATAATTAAGTGGTTAATATAAGTTTTATTTTTTTATTAATTAATAGAAATTGGTTTAGGGATGTGAAAGATGGTTTTCGTGGTTTACGTATACGAGGAAGAAATAGAAAAAGTTTGATACGATCTAATGTCGATGTAGAGGTATAAGACCACCAACAACCAAATAATCAATCATAACACTTCGTATATTATTAATATCACTTAATAAAAAGCGTTACCTACAATAATAGATACATTTACAAGCATTTTTATTCTGACCAGGAAATTGTGGAAAGTAAGCACACTGTGCGTTTATTAAAGAAGCAACATGTTTATCCCGACATGCTATCCAACAATCATTCGAGACGTACTTATCATGATCGCAAAACTGTGGATCGAACGCTAAATACTCTTCACAAACCGGCATCGGTGGATATGCCAATGCGGATACCATCATTTCAACTGTATATATCATCGATCAAGTATACATATAATATAAAGATTAGTAAATTAAAATGCATTGCATATTCATAGGTAAATTGGTAAAGTATATTACCTACGACTATAAGGAACATGAGAAACACCACATGAGTACTGCCGGTGAACCGTGCCATCGTAAATATTTAGTGGAATTTTATTGGGTATGGTTTTTAAGGATAAAAACAATTTTAAATTTTATGGTTTTGAGTAAAAATGTTGGGTATAAATAGGTGAAATCATTAAAACTTACTAAAATTGAGATTAACGTAAAATCCGTTATGGTATTAATAATGCAATACGTTATTATTTAAAATCTTACCGTAACTGTTATACATATATAATGGAGTTAATTACAAAAATGGTTTCAATGTTTATGCACAAGTTACGGATCATATATAATCATTGTCATTTAAGTTTATTGATTTGCTCCTCATGATTAGTCAAATGCTTGCATGTTTGGTAGTCAATGTTGCAGTTAAATTTGAAAAACAAAAATTAAAGATTTAAAGCCATAGAAAACTGTAGTTGGTCTCTAATGGCACGGAGGTGGTGTATTTTGATGGTGTTCAATGTTCATGGAGGAGTCAGACCTGTCACGTTAAAATCATTATAAACAGTTAACAACCGTTTTGACACTGTTAAAAAAAGCCATAGAAATCCCAACGTCCAAAAAACTTATAAGGCTAATATTATCATTTTACATGAAAATAACATAATTTTACATAACAAAGTGATACGATTTGACAAACAAATGAAAAATCGGTAATTTTTTTAATATTGGTTTATAAATTTAAACTCAAACACAATAATATGTTAAAGAAAAAAAAATAGCATCTCAAAATAAAAGAGCAAAATGAATTCTGAAATTCCAAAAATGGCTGTTGCGTTTGTCAAGAAGATTTGCAGAATTTTTTTGCAACCAACTAATATTTTTAGCATCACGAATGGAATAAGAAAACAAAATTTGAATCTGTTTAATTAAATGAATTAATGCGAAATAGTTTTTGAATTGTTTTCTTCACTAGACGTCTCCCTAAATGGCTTACTCTTTAGGGTAAGCCATTTAGGGAGACGTCTTCTTCAAAGAAAAGAATCGTCTTCTTCAACACACTAAATATATCAAAATAGTGTGTCTACAGTTCTTTAATGGTTCATTGTGTTAAGATAGTGTAATATCTCAATAATGATAACTCTATATCTAGCACTATATCAAGAGAGTGATTCCTTTCTAGCTCATCAAATAATCACTAGAACAACCCTCATGTGGCCCTTGGTGTTGCTAGAATGAATAAGTTACACACTATATCAAGATAGTGTGCGTCTACAAATCTTCAATGGTTCACTATGATCTTTGTTTAGACAGTTTCGTTTAAATAAGTTTATCAACTTTTCTTAAGTTTATAAAACTAAATTTCTTCATTCATAAAATTATCTTAATAATCTTCAATGGGTTGGTATTGTATATGCATCATCTTCGATCCTTAACATATATTTTTCATTTAACACTTTGTTGTATTAATCACACTTGTTTAATGACTAAAGATGGTTTAATTTAATGTTCAGTTACATATATTGACATATAAAATTTGTTTCAACCCCAACCGAAGTAACTCGTTTTTCTATCTACCCGTTCAGAACTCAAACATGTCAAACTCGACTGGTTTGCAGGTCTTAAGAGGGGGGGGGGGGGATAGGAGGAGTAGGATTCCTATTCCATCAACAAGTTAACCAACTAAACACATTATGATTTTTTCAAATAATCTATTCAAATTCTTTTTCAAAAATTATGCAAACCAAATACACCCTCTTTGTTTCTACTTTCTAGAGCCCGTTTATTAGGCTTGAATATTGGGTTGATTTTAAGTTCAATGGGAAATGTTGGGTTGTCTTGTATGTTGGTATGTTGGTGGGATGGGCTAAAATGTCATGTTTGTTGAGGCCAATTTAGAGATTAGTTGTCAAAGATAAATCTCTAGTTGGGGACAAGTCTCGATCAAGAGAGTTTATTTCTTTCTTTTTGCAAGTTTTTTCCTAAACTTTTAAAAGTGCCCAAGCTCATAAAAGTGGAATCCATCGAGATGAATCTCGAGGAACATAACTACAAGTAAAGTATCCTGTGAACATATTGAAATTGATATAATGAATTCGATTTTACACTTGGAATGATGAAAGGCCAAACTAGATGAACATCGAAACCAAAAGAGCTGTCCACAACACATGAAGCTCACAACCATGAAACTAGTTCTTGAATTCCTTTGGAATTTAAACTTAACATTCTATTAAGATATTGTGAACGAATCTTTACTCCTAATGTTATTTGAAGGAATACCGTATCGTCTCTAATCAACCAATAGGTTTTTACTTTTAGCGAGATTAATTCAAACAAATAATAATGAATGAAAACGTTCCCAACATATATGATATTTGTCAAGTACATCTAGTTTAATAGTGAACAACAAAAGAAAAGGAAACATATATACAACAGAAATCTAGTTGTTGCTTCATGCAGACTTAATGGTAAAAACGGTTTGAACCACTGTTAGAGCAAATAGGACGATTCCAGCAAATAGAGCAATCATATTCCATGGACTATTGAAGTAAGTACGTCTCAACCAGGCTAGTCTTTTTTGCCAGTAACCACCTGTGTATTTATTCAATGCTGCCCATTGTTCTTCGTAAAAGAAATCTACCCATGCAACTTCTTTGCATATGTTGTTGATCATATTAGCGGCATCTTCATTTGAACCCAAATAGTTGACAAGGACTCCCGAGTCTACCAACTTAGCAACATCTTCTTGAGTATTCACAAGCATATCCATGGCATAAGCATATGATGTAACATAACTACGGGTTAGACCTGATTGCTCGTATGCAATGAGATTCCTTAAAATCGACTCAGTGAAATCACCAACAACAAATACCGGCATCCTAAGAGTTGGCTTACGCCAAGACCCAAAAAAGCATGTGAACCTAGCTAAGGTCACATCCATCCCCATCAACCAAGAGGAATTTTTGTTAGGTTTTAAGTTGACCCATGCTCTATCTAGATCTACAGCCGAAGGGATTCCTAGGTCGAAGTTGTGTTTTGTAATGTCATGTTGTGGCTTGTAGCATTCATGTAGAGGCTTGTAGCATTCATGTAGAAGGCTAAGAATATGATGAGGGGTATCATTAGAAATTTTGTCAGCATTTATATCCGCTTCAAATAGGTTATGGTAAGATAGAACTGGATTAATAAGTTTAATAAGGGAGGCATCAGGCATAAATTTTGTTACAGTGCACTGAAATATTTGTTCAAGAATAAAGAAAGGAATCTGGTTTTCTAGTAACATCAAGTCCAATGTTACATATTGATGTACCAACAATATTCTCGAATTTGATTCGTCATCATATTTGGGAATCTGGAGAATGAACTCAAGTATGAAACAAGCATCTATAACCATCATTTTGGCAATTTCAGCATCATTGTATTCCCTAAACACATTATCTTCATAGCATGCCTTGATTTGTTCCAATTAATCGTACACCTTCTGCGTACATGATTTCAACATTTCCTCTTGTGAACAACCGATACGACTCATTAGATTAACTAGATTAAGTTGTTTTTCGCCTTTCAAATGCTTGCACATTTTCATCATCTCTATGTAGAGGTCCAATAGAGACCACACGAGGGTTGAAAGAACCTGGGCTCAAAGCTCGTAGTGTACCAGGTAACTTGTAAATTGATGGTGAAATTAGGCTTGTACGGTTGTTTTCCGTTTTTACATGATCAAGAAGACTTTGGACCAAGTCTCCAAGCTCTAAATCGCCTATTTAGTCTATAATCATACGTTAGACCAAGAATAAAGCGTGAGAAGATGTGTGTACGAGTAAGGACAAAGTATTAGTAGTTTATTAGTATTGCCGAACTCCCCCTATCATAGAGGTTGAATGTTTAAATCCTGCAAGGTGCATGTATTGGTGATTCATATAAGTAGATTAGGTGCCATTCAAAAAACCAAAAAGTAGTATTGCCGAAGATATAAATATCCCTATAAATAATAGTTTTTCATTTGATTACCTCTTTGAAAGTGAGGCAATAGGCTACATATTTTTTTTAACATACAGAGGTTCACAAATTATGTTTAAACAGTTTACAACCAATGTTACAACGGTAATTAGCACATTCAGAATCATGAAATATTGAAATCACACATTCATATCACAAACTAACAAACTGAAAAATCAGAAAATAACCTTTAAAAGTAGAACTTACCTTAAAATCCAGTTGTACGTAGAAGATCGATGGAATAGGAATAGAGTGGTGGTGTAGATCTGATCAGGTGAGTGTTTCTTAAAGAGAAAAGTCAATGGCTATTTAGCCTATTTTTTAAACGGTGAGTGAGGCAGGTATAAGTGTAACACTTGGAGTTTTGCAAAGAGGACGTTTTTTATTTAATTATCATTATTTTATGCAAGTTGTTTGTACTTAATTTGGATGCAATTTTGAATACAACACGGTATGCAAAAACTTCATGACTTTGATCAACATGAAAGTTTCTAATTCTAAGGATGGACGGAGCACCGTCTAGACGTTGGTATCCCGTGTTGCTTCGGTCCTGATTGGAACATTGTCCCGTCTAGATTGGTATTGAATATAATTTACCCCGAGCGAAAATAAAAAATTGAAAAATAACAATTAATTTAGAGCTACTTTGTAGATAATTAATTAAGTTTGAACTACTTTTATAGATAATAATCAACTATAACTACAATATAAAGCACCTACAATTATCGGTTTCATTTATATCACAATCAATTATAACATTTATATACAGATTTGATTTCATATTATATAAACTATATATAAGCAGATTGATTGATTTAGGACGTTAATTCTTTTGATAAGAATTAACAAAATAGCAAAAGAAATTTAAAAAAAAAATAGTTTTTATCTAAACTTGGGAGGATAATAACATCAAAAAAGTGTTCGTAATATTTCCTTTGCAGTAAAAACGCTCTTTTATGAATTCAAATGAAAAGGGACATCATAAAATACGATGATTATTATTTTAATTTAGTAGTTATCGCAGTATACAAACATGCAATTATGTACAATTTAATTATAAACATTAAAAGTCATGAGAATGAAGTTAAAACCATACTAGAACTGTTTTGTCTTTAGGAGTGTATGAACATGAGAAGTTTAGTGCACCTAATCCAATACCAACTCACTCAATCTATCTATCTATTCTAATAAAAGACTATCAATTTTGTCACTTGCCAATCTCTTAGCTCTCCTCACTTTTTTATTCAACCAATTTCAATACATGGTCCTTATCATATCCCTCCTCATTTTTTTTCAGCCAATTTCAATATATGATCCTTATCTTTTAAGCAATTTCAATATATGAATTCAAGTTTATTTTTATTAAATGTAAATCCTAACCGATTCATTCATTAACATTAATGGTGAAATCAGAAATAATGAAATATCAAAATTGAAGGTGCATGCATATTAGAATAAAATTTTAAAATCAGAGGTAATTGCAAATTACAAAATATAAAGGTGCATCATTTTCGAAGAATTTGGATTTGTATGGTAACTACAAATTTTTTTAAATTGGGATTCGAACAACAATGCATATTTTATTATTTAATATTAGTTTCAAATTTGAATTTAAAATTTTCTCATGTGCATTTTAACTCAGGAAAATGTGTATTTTCTTAATTTTCTTCAATCATTTTGTACAAATATTGCAAAAACGAAGAATACATATTATATATTCTTGGTGTTTAGCACTAAATCATTTAAGTTAAATATTATAATTACAATCCATGTGTATAACGATTTACTATATGAACTATCTATCATTTATTTATATGACTTTTCTATGTCGTATAAAGAGTTTTAGCAATAAGAAGATCAATATTTAGTTTTCAATATTTTCTTTCATAAATTCGACCAAAATGCTTCATAAACATATATTTTATGACGTGATTTTTACTTTTTTATATATTTATATATATTTAATTTAATATGTCTTAAAAGATAATTAAAGTGTTAGTGTTACCTGTTGGTTAGTACATAATTAAAGTGTTTATTATGTTTTATATTCAAAATAATAAAGTTATACACAAAAAATTTTGAAAAAAAAATAAATTATATTTATAACATTTATTAATAAAATATTTAATAAAAATTTTATTAAGATTCATACCTTAATTATAATGTAACTTAATAAAAATATTTATAAGTTTTATATTTATTATTTATCATTTGTAAATTTATTCATGCTTCTCTTTACATTTCACGGATATTCCATTTTCACATTTAAAAAAAAAATAGTTAATCCGGTTAAAACTCATTTACCATGCTTTCATAAAATCCGAAATCTTGATTCATTATTTTTCTATAAGCTGTTAATACACACACACACACACATATATCGATTAATTAAATATCCCAACAACTTCCCATAATATTAACTAATAACACGAGATTAATATTTAAAATTTAAACATTCCTTATCCAATACTTTCAACTAGGGGTGTTCTTCGGGTTTCGGGTCGGGTTCTTCGAGTTTCAAAGTTTTAAATCCAGACATGAAACCCAACCCAAATCTCTCACGGTTTATTCGAGTTCGGGTTTTTCCGGATTATGTTAATCGAGTTTCGACTATCCTAGGGAAAAAAACTACATTGCTAAATTTAAATGTCACAATGACAACTAAACGTGCCTATATCAAGAGTTATAAGTAGATATGTTACCTTATCAAGAGTTACAAGCAGATATGGACTAAATATTTTAATTTTTGATAAACAATGTATATCTACTAATACAACCACAAATGTAGTGTACACGGAAGTTTTTTACTTATTTGTAACATATTTGTATAACCTTAGTTATGTAATTTCTGTAATTTTAATATAAATTGTAATTGTATTAACAATATATGATCAATATGTTAACTATATTTCATTTAATGGTTAAGGTTTTAAATTTTCATCAATTACTCGTGTAATACACGGGTCTCAAACTAGTTAAATTATAAAATAATGAAACCATAAGCCGTCCACTAGTAATCGAATACCAATAAAAATACTTCATTTTGTTACAAGTAGAAATTAAGAAATCATTATCATTTTCTTGCGGATCCGATGCTACTGAATCCAATATTATCATTATCATTTTCTTGCGGATCCGATGTTACTGGTAGCATTGGATCCAGACGGCTTTCGTGGAGCCACTCCAAAAGTTTAATGGCTCTGGCACACAATTATCACTATCAACGTTGAAGTTGGTATCTTCAAGATTCGATGCTTCTCCGTGATATCCAACATGAAAAGCTGATAAATAAGACGGAGGTTGATCGCCAGATTCGCCAGCCACCCAGCGTTGACCACCTGTTGGGGACAGATTTGGAGGTTGAACGAAAGATGCGCCTGCAGCCACCGTGAGTTCACCAATATCTTCTGTTGTGGTTAGAGATGTCGATATCGCTGAAATGGACGGTGCATACTGATCACATTCTCCTTCTGTATCAGACGGCGGGAACTGGGGGTCCATGCTCCTCAAACCAGCCGATGGAATGGACAGAGGTGCTGAATGGTCACCGGAAGCCATTTTATAATTGGTAGGAAAGGATAAGCTAGCTACTTTAATTTCCGATGAGGCCGTGTGTATGTTTGTTGCAGAAGTTAATGATATATATATATATATATATATATATATATGGGAGGGTTATTTTGAGAACCAATGTGAGTTTTAAGAACTTTAAGAACTCAATTTTAAACCACACATTTAATTAAATGATATGAAATATGTGGCTGAGATTAAATGTAATTAAAAAATGAAGCAGGAGAGAGAATAAGTATTTTTGATAATTACACAAATTTAAACGTTAGTTACATATGTGTAAAAAGTCGATTTGGTGTGTAAAAAAATACTGTAATTTTTTGTACATCACCTACACTTACGTATTACACATGTGTAAAAAAAATTCGGAAAAAAAATTGTTACGTTGAGTTCTTTCGAGTTCTTAAAACTCAAAGTGGTTCTCAAAAGAAATCAATCATATATATATATATATATATATATATATATATGTGTGTGTATATGTTGTTTTTGTAGACGTACGCGAGAGAAGCTTAGTAGGCAAAAAGTCAACATTCATATTTTTAATTGTGTTGTCATTTACATTCATGGGAACAAGATTTAGGGTGTGTTTGGATTCCTTATTTAAGAGAAAAATGACTTATTGTTAAAAGACCTTATTAATTTATGAATTTTTTAAAAGAAGTTTAAAAAAAATGTTTGAATTAACTTATGTGTTTAGAGAAAACCAAAATTACTAAAAAGGACATTCTTTTTTAAAAGAAGTGTAATGGGTTTTGAGGGTTAGAAGGGTGTAATAGGTAAATCAAACACATTAAGTTAATAAGTTAGAGATTTCTAACTTTTCAAAACCCTTTATTTTGTCTTGCCTATAAGTTAAAACCCATAAGGCCTTATGGTTTGCCAAACACCTTATACACCTTATTAACTCCTCAAAAAGTTTATAAGTTATAAGTTGATGGAAATAAAGAATCCCAAACACCCCCTTAACATCATATTTCATTTTCAGTACATGATAGAGTTATTAGTGGTTGTGAATAAATTTTAGTGATTTTTTTGTAAATATGGGGAATATTGTTTGCCATTATTTATTTTTTTTAGTGTTTGTTGAATTGGTTGTGAGTAAAGGAAAAAAAAAATTGTTATGATAAACGTAAAGAAAAATTTTATTTAATTAAACAAAAGAGATAAATGCAGTGATTTTTAGTGTAATTATATAGATAGGGATGGAGGGCTTGCTGGGAATGCTCTAAGAGAGGACGGTGCACCCATATAGGTAGGGTGTGTTACTTCTAAATCACATAGCAACACCCCCCACCTAGGCCTGTAAACAAATCGAACGTTCAGTGAACTGTTCGTGAATTGTTCGACAAGAAGTTCGTTTATGTTCGTTTATTTTATAAACGAACGAACATGAACAAAAAAGTGTGTGTTCGTTTAGTTAAATGAATGAACATGAACACATGTTCCGTTCGTTCATTTATGTTCATGAACGTTCGTTTATGTTCCTTTATTTATGTTCGTTTATGTCTGTTTATTTGTGTTTGTTTATATATTAATAAAAAATAATTAAATATTATTTGGATGAATCATCTACTTAAAGTTTTATATTTGTTAATTTGTGTTCATTTAAGTGTTTTCATTTATGTTCGTTTATGTTTATTTGTGTTCATATATGTTCATTAATCTTTGTTCAGTTATATTCGTTTAGATTTTCAACAAACGAACATAAACGAACACAAATGTTTATTTATTAAATAAATGAACGTGAACAATATTTGTTTGATTAAGTGTTCGTGTTCGTTTAAAGTTAAATGAACGAACACGAACATGCCCTTGTTCGTGTCCGTTCAATACGTTTACATGCTTTTATTATACACATTGATGAATGCATCGGTTTTAATCTCTAGGCTCTTCCGATTTTATTTGTATTCGTGAGCCGTTCGTGAACACATTAATCTCCTTAACGAACGAACACGAATATAAAATCTCGTTCGGTAAGTGTTCGTAAACCGTTCATGAACACATTATTTCCTTAATTAACGAACGAACATGGACAAGGCCTTGTTCGTTTCCGTTCAGTTCGTTTACAGCCCTACCCCCACCCTATGTGGATAATGTAGCATGTCTTCATTCAATCGCAAATATTCGTCACACAAAATTGATTCATTTTTAACTGTTGAAGAATTAAAATGAATTAATAAAATTTTAGGGTATTTGTGGGTAAAGTGTTGTCAATAATCTTATGGTTTGTGAGTAATTAAGGATAAATTAGAGGTGGTAGTTGAAAATTGATCGATGCATGAGTAATACCTATAAGTATCTCATTATTCATAATATACTAAAATATGATTACTCGGTTTTTGTCCACTTCTTTTATTTTATGTTCTTATATTTAAAATGATTTCACGTCATGTTGTGGACTTTAAATAAATAAATAGTCAAAATTACACATTTTTTGTAATTGTTTCATTTTCATCCTAAATGTTTAAAAACACATTATCTATATTTTATGTTTTCATTTTTGTTTCACTTTTCATTTTTAGCCGATGTTAACTAATGATATGTGGAATACAGGAATTAATTTTCGTGCCTGATCATTAATTAAAATAGGGTGTTCAAACAAACTAATGATAAATAATAAATTAAGAAAAAGTATATTACTTATTCAAACATTCAAACAACCTACATCTACACTCTATAATAAAGGAATCCATAATTTGACAGCTGTATCTCCTCAATAACCCATAAATTATTTTTCCCGCACATACCTTATTTAGGGTTATATTTTTCATATATTTTTCTACGGGTGGTTAATAATACCAAAATCTTATTCTCCAGCGGACACTTTTCACAATTTAGGGTTATCTTTGCTCCAGTTTAATATTATTCGTCACTGATTATTGATTAGCCAGCTTCAATTGATGTTCAACAATTACCGATTCATATCTAACGAACTGAATATGTTTATTCGATGCATCGGAGAATGGAGTCCACGTGAGAAAGACGGATTCAATTCGATGAATACCGAATAATGAAGGTATGATATTTTTTATTCATCCCTGATTCTTATAGCCTGCCTCTGATTGTTAATAACCGGTTTCAGTTAATGAATTAAATCTGGATATACAATTGGGGTTTAATCTGGCTACCATGTTTAAATAATTGATGAACCACCACCAATCATGAATGTTGTAAATATAATCATTTAGCTAAACTCTAATATAAGATGTGCTTACAATAGAAGTCCAAGCAGGGGAACAAGTTACACCTAACACTAGATACCATTTAATCGCATAAACTCGCTTAACAAAAGAGCATGTATATTGCGTTTCATAGTGAGTTTTGAGGAAAAAATGTTGTTTATGTTTATCCTTAAAATACATGATAAATAGAACTAGTGTTTTGTATATAAAAGTGGTATCGTATTTCAAGTTAGGAAGAATATGGTAAACAAGTTTTACACATTCTTATAAAGAGATTTTAATTGTTAATGAGCTGCTGCTTTATTTATCTTAGAACCATACATTTTGTTTTTATCAATGACTTACGAACTGTAATGTGGCACATTGATTTTTGTGTTGATAAAACATGAAAGTTAACAGTTGTTTCAGGCTTTGTAGATTATAATTTAGGAGAATTTAAAATCTTGAGTAATTAAGTTTCTAACAAGTTGTGTGTTAGGGAAATTTGAATCAATTTATTATGAATCTTTTTGTGTTTGTTTCTTCACAAATTCAGGTCTAACTACAGATCAAGAAACAAGTTTGGTAGCCCTCCATAGACAACTCGTGCTGCTTTTCTCCTTGATAATTAGAATATGCTTGGAAAGATTGTGGACTAATTCAACAATAATTTATAGTATGACTTATCTTATTGTTTTTGAATTATTATTTTATATTGGTTTATAGGAGTGATGTAGTTGAAACCGAGAGTTGGTGTCAAGGTGAAGGAAGAATCAGGACTAGATGTGATTGGATTATTAGATAATAAAAGATCACGCCAATGATTAGGTCATTCGAAAGAATACGAGGTGCGTTTTTTTTCTATTTAATAGATTCATAGGATGCTGGCCTTCTCAATTTTTGTTAATTAGGTGGCTATTATTTTGTGCAATTCTAATGGTTGATTGGTATTTCAGTTATGTGATCCACTATTAGGTTAAGTCGTAAGATTTGAAGTTTTTGCTATGAATTACTTTATCATTAGTTACCTGCATATTTACAACCGCCTTCACACTCACACAGGCCTTTTCTTATCATTAAGATTGTGTTTGGTTTCTATCTTATTGTCTTTTTGACAATTAGGATTCAAGTATAGATAAGAAACTATCCACATCTGGATAAATAAAAATGGTATATATAAATTTGGGTGCTTTCTATTTAATTATGAAGTTTCATGTGCCAATGAAATTTATATTATCTTTCAAAATTTTGGTAATTAGTATATGCTAATTTTACAGTTATTTTTTTATTTGTTCATCTTTCAGGTGGATTTTCTAGCTGATCTCAATAGCCGGTTTCTTAGACCCATCTCAAAATTTGATCCCCCGAATCAGGGCCGGCTCAATCATTCGGAGGCCTAAACCGAAATAAAACTTTGAGGCCCTTTTCATAATTTTATTTTTTAAAAAATACATATAAAAAACAACGACCCTCTTTAGGTCATGCCATTTTATGAAGATAGTTAGTTTTGTTGTTATATGCCATAATAATACAGAAACAATACAATCGATAAGATAAAATTTTTAACTATAAACAAGAACATATGCATGTATAAAAATATATTACATTGAGTAGTTTTAAAATTTGTCCAACCAACTTAAAAGAAGTAAAATTGGGCCTAAATCAATACATGCATATATATGAGATTTTAGTAAGTGGAGGCCCAAGAAATGTTGAGGCCTAAAACAAAGGACTTAGTTGGCTTACACTAGGTTCGGCCCTGCCCCGAATTCCAGTTACATTTGCCCTATTGAAATCTCCGTCGTAATTGAATTTTAGAAACAGTTCAAACATATCATCGACATCGATTTGTAATCTGCCATCGATTCATAAGAGAAATAACTTTGAAATCATCGACCTTCAGCGATTCATCACAGACTATCTGCAATAAATGATTTAAATCTACATGTCGTCATCATTGAGTGCTCGCTTTTATAAGGTTGTTATTTGTATTCACAATCGTCGATTTGAATTCATGTTAAGATTTGGTTTAAACATCTATTTGTTGGTTTTATAATCGATTTATGTTTTTTGCCTTGGGATTCAATCGATTATTGCAAGCATTTTTCGCAGTTCGTTTTGGTATTTTAAGTTGGTTATCTTATTTGCTTTTTTGATTTCTTAATTTTGTGTTAATCTTTGATATTTGAATGCATGTAAACTATTTTATGAAATGTCTGACAACATATAACGTTTCGTTTTTTTGGTTTCCAACTTTTGATGCCATAAAGCAACTCTTTTCACGCTTCATTGACATAAAGTAGTGTTAACATTGTTAATATGGTTCATCAATTATGATAAAAGTGACTACTGATATAATTTGTTTATCATTTGTTGTATTATATATCAAGATTACGTTTTATCTTCTACATTTCCACTTAACATAACTAAAAAGAATGCAAATGGTTTGAGTTATAGAACACATGAAGGATAACAAAAGGAAAGAAACCAGACTTAATACAATGGTGGGAAATAAGAGGCATTGGACATTGACATAATTAATGAACTAAGTATATAAGAGTACTCTTGGAATTTTGTAGAGATTTATAATAACTTCATCATGTAATTTTTATTGTCTTTCAAAATTATAATTTATGCGACTTATGTAATAATCTTTATATTCGTTCATTATAATCAAAATATTATTTTTCAACCCGTGTAGCACACGGATTACTAACCTAGTTAAATATAAAATAAATGAGAATCCATTGAACACTTGCTTGACCGATAACAAGGACTCAAGAATGAACCAAATAATCTTTAATATTTAAAATATATTATATAATATTATAATAGTTGCAAATTTGGTTCGCATAGTTCATGAGCTCGTCGCGTATCACGAGTTTGAGGATAAGCCCATTGCCTAGCGCTACATGTGATTTTTTAACAGATTTTGAAATTTAACATATACACCCATGAACTTGATTTAAAGGCAATAAAATTATTGAAATGAAACTTATAATTAATTAATAAACATATCAATTGAAAACAAAAGAAGATTCGAAAATATTGAAACGAGTCGGGAATCGAGTTTGAAGAATGTTACATTGATGGACAAACAATTATAACATGTCTTATCGTGTCTTAAACAGGTACCCAATTGTCATCCCTATCTTATATGACGCCCTATAGCGACGACTTTTCGTCGCCATACCCTTCAGCTACGACAAGGTTACGCAAATCTTGTCGCCGTCTAAGTAATGTTGCTATAGGTATGGAGGTCGTCGTTATAGGGTCGTCGCTATAGAGAACACATATTGCAACTTGTCTCATGGCTTTTCGTCGCTAACATTTTTAGGTATAAAAAAAATTTTAAGTTTATATTTTTTCTATTGCCACGGCTTGTCCTCCCTGTACGGTATTTATTACAATTTTTAAAAACAAAATAGATTCACTCTTTAGCGACGGAAAGTTGTCACCATAGTGAGTTTATTTATTTTTTATTTTTTGGGTTAATTTTCCAGGTATTATACAAAATAAAAACCTGTTGTGAAACTTCAAGAGTTTCAGACTTTTTAGGGAATAAAATCATAAATCGATAATTCACAAAACATTAAACAATCATCAAATTACAAACGTTAAACCATCATATGTTTAGATAATTGTTATACACAAACCATCAAATTGTTTATAAACAATCACTTTCATACATATCATCATTTCAACATCTTGACTCGGGCAACCTTTATTCTTATTAATTTGATCGAAGACTGGGGGGGGGGGGCACCAAAGGACTCTGCCCACATTGGCGCTCAATTCACTCGCTTGTTGCATGATGTCCCATTGTGATGGACTGATGGTGTTGGTTTGTACATGGGCTGATTACCATCTGAACATATACACAAACATCAAATACTCCTTAAATTTTCACTAATTTTATTCAAAACATATACTAAAAAAAATTCTGCCTTTTTGGGCAATGAAAATTAAAAAGCTAAGTAAAGATCTTACAAATTCAGTTTTGAAAATTCTTGAGGAGCCCTACGATAATGTTGAACATGGTCATGACAGAAGTTTGGTGTTGTACGCTCCACAAATATTCGCAATGTTCACGTGATTGCCTTTGACGGAATTCGTGTTATCTGGTTTCCTTTAACATCATTTTTTTTCTATTACGAGACTAGAATAGTACCCGTGTTGCACACGAGTTGACATTAGATAAGTAAAAAAGTGTATATAAACAACCATAAGATATCATAAAATTTACAACCAAAAAGATATCATATATCTCTATATTGGAGATATAGAGAATAACATGGTTTACATAAACAGTTACTAATTTCACAAACCTAATTTTATAACAAAAGTCATGAAAATATTAGATATTAACAGTCTTATACCAACATGATCTTCAAAATTCCCGTCCTCAAACAAAATCATCCGGCCTTAAAGTCTGAAAAAAACAAACAAACAATGGAACTCAATTAACAATTAAACAAAAATGTTAACGTATATCATAATGACTTTATGTGAACACGGGTTGAAAATAAATAAATAACAAAATCAATATATACAAATTTACCAACCATCAACTTCTTAAAAATTTCACCAAAAAAAGCAAATTACCTTCACAACTTAACAAACAAAATAAACAATTATAGAAGTTTATTGTATGTTTTTGAAAGTTTTTAGTTATGAACTAAACTAATAACTTAAATAGAAAACACAAAGTAAACAATTAAAGTAAAAAATTTAGAGTAATCAACTACATAACTAAGTTATTGGTGTTACCATAAATTATATCTTCAAATTCCAAAGAGTTTGGAAGATCATCAAAATTTGACTCATAGTTCTCACACTCTAACAACCATTTTACCTTCTCACTAACATCATTTTCCAAATCTAAATGTGTCATTTATTTTATAATATTAGCAAGCTTCAAGTGTTCCAAATCTCTTAAAAGAAACAGATTTTTGGATTTCAATATTGATTTAGGATAGTACCCGTGTTACACACGGTGGAACATATTTAAAAACATAATATACATGCAGCATAATATAAATTTAATGAAATGCAAATGTTGTACTTATAAATAAATGATATTTTTACATGAATTATAAGACATTATAACTTACTTGAATCAAATATAAAAACATACAACTAACAAAAACTATCTAATACATTTATTACACATCAATAACTGTAATATTTATTATTCTAAGATAGTACCCGTGTTTATTTGCACATCAATTTAAAACATTTATTACAAACCATGTTTGAATTAAATATTACCATCTTGAAAAATTGATAGTTAGTAACCTACCATCTTGACAAAAATTAACAAACCATGTTTGAATTAAAAGGTCTAACTTTTAATTTTAAAATGTCATATTTTGACTTCAAAATGTCAACTAATATATATGCATTTTTTTTAAAATCCAAAATGTGTCCACTGTCTTTTCTTTTCCTTGAAGCAAAGTTAATACAATTAATACAAATTAATTATTTGATTTCGGTCAAAACATAATTAAATTCCAATTTATTATTATTGATAAATACACAATTATATGTATAAACATGCATAAATTATGCTTCACTTAAAGACCATTAAAAATTTACGGTTACTATTTTCAACATTATTAGTAACTCTTAATAACATAATAATGGATCGTAAGAGAATATTAACTTGTACAAAAAATATACAAGATTAACTTATTTAATTGATGGTCAAAAAATATCCAAATCAACTTTAATATTAACTTAAATATTTTCGAATACCAAATTAACTTAGATATTTTTGAATTGCTTATCATAATATAAGTCGAAACATTTATAACTATATTTGAATTTGTTACGTTTGTTGTATTTAAAATTATACTTGCCTAATATTACTTTTATAACAAAAAGAATATGGTCAAAATAGTAAATGAGGAAAGTTTTGGGACCCGTTTAAAATTTTAGAAACAAAATTGAAATTATAAAGTATATTTTTAATAATTTCTAAATTTAACATAATCTGTGAAAATAAATTAAATATTGATAAATAAAAGGGAAAGTCAAAATAAGCATAAACATTATTTATAAATTCAAATTTAAATTAGTCAAACAATTAGTATGGAAATTAATTAGGAAGTCAAATTCATTGATATGGTCAAAGTAGTTCTATGTATGTGTAAATTTTATTGTATAATTAACATTGATATGGTCAAAATAGTAAATGAGGAAACAAATGAACTTAATTTGTAAAACCGGTCTATTAATTTAATAATTAAGGAGACAAATTGTGTATGAAATTTAAATGGAATAAGTTGTATTAAGCAACAAAATTAAGAAATAGTTACTTGAGAAAGTCAATGTATATAAAATGGGAATTCCGTTATGACAACAAAGTTTATTTTAATTGTTACATTTGTTGTATTTAAAAATTATATTTGCCTTAACTATTGATATTATTTTTTTAACAAAAATAATATGGTCAAACAATTGATAAATAAAATGGAAAGTCAAAATAAGCTTAAACATTAATTATAAATTCAAATTTAAATTAGTCAAACAGATAGTATGGACATTAATTAGGAAGACAAATTGAAATTTAAATTATAAAGTAGGAAAGTCAATGTATATAATCATGGGAATTTTGTTATGACCATAAAGTAGGAAGGTCAAAGAAAATAATTGGTATTAATGGAATAGTTAATTATGTAATTTATTAAGGAGCAGAAAAACAAAATATACATCCAGGTTATGAAGTCTTGATCAATCGGGAAAGAATAATATATACATGATTATTGACATAGGACATATAATGTACATATTATATTGAAATATTGAAATACATGATTGTTCAAAAAGAATCATCTATACATGATAAAATAATAAAAAAAAATGTTATGAAGTCTTGATCAATCATGAAAGCCTGCATCTATGAGTCGGACAATAACCTGAAATAATAAAATCGAAAATTAATATTTGATATTATTTTTTTTGAATATAGTTAATAACCGGAAAAACGATATTGTGACAATGACAATCGGATGTAGGATTTTTGTATAGAATTGAAGAAATGAAGATCTGTTACTCTTGGCATTGACCTGAAATCAGAAAGTATAATACTAATTTTTATATTATTGAATATTTGATTTTTAATGTGTAACCGGAAAAATTGTTTGTGTTACCGGAAAAAAAATACAAATATGGTTTTTAACCATGCAATCTCAGATTTTGATACCGTCGATGGATGAATATAATTTTGATGAATATAACATGTCAAACAAAAAAATAGGAAAAATTAAAAAATACAAACAAATATAAAACAATCATTGTTATAAGTATAACATATAACCGGAAAAACCTACCGTCAATACTCACCGGAAAAAACGTAAACACGTCGAAAAATTGTAGAAATCGCCTTTCTTTAGTTAAAACCTAAACTGATATTATTAGACGAAACATAAAAAGATATGAAGAAACAATAACCGGAAGAAAATATATTATTGCCGGAAATACATAGATCAACAATCGGAATTTAATATATTATAAAAAATTAACGGAAAATCTTACCGGAAATACTTACCGGAAAAACGTAAAACGTCCGCATATCATCTTCATGCCTGTTTATGATTTACAACCTAAACTGATTTTTTTTAAAATCAGTTAATAATGAAAATAAAACATAAAAAGCTTAGAAGAAAGAATAACCGGAAAAAATAATAAGGTTGCCGGAAATTAATTTATATAACTTGACCTTGCATCGGAAAGATTAACCGGAAATAAAAGGCTTAGAGCGACAATTAGGGTTTCTGAATAGTGGCAGCAGACGAAATTAGACTTAAATATAGTAGTTGAATTAACGGGTTAATGGGTTAAATGGATATCCAAGACCCGCGAGAAAATAAGTTTAAATGGGTTAATGGGTTAAATATAGTTTAATTGCTGAGTTGACATGCTTAAGAAAAGAAATAGATGACATGGAGTTGAGGTGGCATCCTATGTGGATACCCTAGAATGATAACATGTGAAAATTGTTCATTGCTTTAATAGTATGTATAAATTTCAACGGTCTCGAGTTATCCAACAAATAGTCCCCACCTTAGGCATTCGCCCGGGTTATTTGATCTTGAATAGTAAATGCCTATTTCGTAACTTGAACCCGTGAAGAAACCCTAGGTGAGCAAACGGATCATCATCTTCACAATTCAGCCGCTTCTTTGTCGGAATAAAAGGTAAAACCCACCCTAAACCTCTCTAGCTTCCTTTAATTTATGGTTTCATGATTCGTTTGATGTATATATAATGATTAAATCATTTTGTTATTAAATGTTTGATGCAAGCTCATTCATTTCAGACCGGTAGATAATGGGATGGAAAGCAGCTCAGAAGCTCATTCATCACTGGAAGATTTTAAGAGGAGATAATGTAAACCATAATATATATATATATATATATTATTGTTCTTTCACAGTAAAGCTTTGCACACTAAACAATTATTATGTTATTGTTTGTTACAGGTGATGATAATTAGGGGCAAAGATAGGGGTGAAACCGGCACTATAAAACGTGTGATTCGATCGCAGAATCGTGTTATTGTTGAAGGAAAGAACTTGGTGATTAGTCTCACTCTCACTCTCACTCTCTATCTTTACTGTTATTTTTTATATAGATATGTGACGTTGAATGTGATATGAATTTGTGGTTTTTTTATATTTGCAGGTGAAGAAACATATAAAGCAAGGGCAAGGTCATGAAGGCGGGATATTTACGGTAGAAGCCCCTCTTCATGTTTCAAATGTTCAAGTTGTTGATCCAGTTACAGGGTATGAATACTTTAATTCAGAAAAATAAATGTCATTTTTCGTTGTGTTAATGGTGCTGTGAAATCACAAATGTTGCTATAGTTATTCATCCTTGATCAAATAAATCCAAACTGTGAAACCGTTTGGAATCTAGATCGTTGCAGGCGTGCATGAGTCGTTTTCGTCTCAAACCAAAAATTCTGTTTTAGGTTTTCGAAAACCAATCGGTTTCAGATTCGGTTTTAAACGGGTTCAGTTTCGGTTTTGCTATTTGAGCTGGATTTTTTTGGGCTGAAAAATACTCAAAATTAGGCGTTTGCATGGGCTGGTTTGGGCTAAACACGAGCTTCTATTATTCGAGCTTGAAATTTTTAGGCTGATAATGAAATTTACCCAAAATAATGAATTTGGGCATAGAACTGTTTGTTGATTTAAGATTTAACTGATTATGCATTTGGGGCTTTGGGCTAAAAATATTTAGGTTACACTCTTTATTAGATTTTTATTAATTACTCAACATTCAAAATTAAAAATGAAAATCCATAAATTTGGTTTGTTTTTTTCGGTATAGTTACATGCAAAACCGAAACTACGCCAAAAGTTCAGACAAATGACCCGACTGTTGTTTTTTGTCCGGGGTCGGTTATTTCGGTTACTGATCGGTTGTTTCATGCACATCTCTACCCAAAATTATGAATTTGACTCTAGTTCCTTTTTTTTTTTGTTAATTAGTTGATTATATTACACATCTGGGTCTAATTTTTTTGGGCTACAGCATTCATATAAATTACCTAACATTAAAAATAAACATAAAACCAAACTATTGGCTTTGGGTTTCGTCCAGCTGTTTTGGTTTTATGCACACACCAGATCATTTGTTACAGTTTGGTTTGGTTTAGGTAATACAATGATGATAGCCTGTTACAAACAGTTTGACTCGTGGTTATACTTGAAAACCGTCAAAGCATGCCCGTGAAAAACTCTAATTTATAACATTGGCATAATAAGATGATCTTTAATACAGGCAGCCTTGTAAGGTTGGGATAAGGTATCAAGAAGATGGTACTAAAGTAAGAGTTTCAAGAGGCATTGGCACATCCGGGTCTATTATTCCCCGTCCCGAGATTTTAAAAATTAGGACTACTCCACGACCAACAATCGGTATTCTTCTATTTTGTATATGTTTTGAGTTAGTATTACACATGAAATTATATTAATATTCATTTGGTGTTTTGCAACAGCGGGACCGAAGGATACTCCTATGGAGCTGGTGCAGGAGAAGACATATGATGCTAAAACTGGTAAGGGCATGCCAGCTCTTTAGTAAGGGTAGTGCTTTTTTTTGGTGTGAACATGTTAGCAGACAAAACATGTTTTAAGTAACACTGCTAATGTAATCATGCATGAACATATTTGTTTGGTTTTCGGATGTCATAAGATGTATCATTTGATATGTCACAATGTTTTTGTGCTAACTTAAGACCGGGCGACATTAATTACACGATATAGATGCCTGTTCGTTCTAGACTCTATTTTGAGAACTGTGTAAACCGCATCTGCATACTATACTTGTCATACATATAGTTGCCAAAGGGTTTGTAGCTTAATGATATCAATGAGTGAAGAAAAGGTGCCCCTTCCTTATTGGTTGGGAGTTTTATGTGACTGACTGATACATGCCTACTGCCTAGCCACGTTTCCCTCATATTCAGTATTCCATAATTCATGTTTTCATTATTTGGTTGTTAGTTTTATGTTAGTGGGTTAGTGCATGTAATAGGTAGTATCCTTTTGTAGTTTTCATTGTAAGCCTATTTAAAGGCATGGTCATAATGTTTTATTAAAAAGAAAATTAGCAAAGTTTTATTGTCTGTTTATCTCTAATGTTTCTTGGAGTCTAACCCGCTCAAAGGGTCATATCTTGGGAGACCGCCGGTCTCGAATCCAGTTACTATCACTTACCCATTTTGCAACAAGTGGACATTTTTCCAAACTAATTTTTAATGGAATTGCCTGCCATTTCCTTGTACCTTGGTGTGGCCTTAATCGATTTTCAAGATTAGATATCGTAAAATGAGCAGGTGAGATTATTATTTCTTCGGGTTTACTGCTTCAGGTTTGTTTAAATGTCATAAAATAGGCGGGGTGAGAAGATTAGGTAAATGGTCTAAATGTGTTCAGATCAAAATTAATAGCTTTTGATTAAACAAACGGGTTTTTTAGCAGTATTTGAAACCACCTTCAATACTTGGGTAAGCTTTCCTAGGATGTCAACCGTTCATACTGGATTTTCTTTGATTCACCCAAGAACATCATCAAGGAGGAAACCCACCAATGCGGAAAAACTCATTTGAGTCATGTTTCGAACTTGGGACCTTAAGATCCCATGTCTTAATCATCATCCCGTGCCATTAAACCAAAAGGCCAACTGCTTTGATTAGACAAACTGATCGGTGGCAATAGAGGTTACAACTTACAAATGTGGCTGTTTTAGTTCATCAAAATGAGAAATTTATTTACGTTTAATCCTTAGCCCAAATAAACTTCATATCATTTTTGGGCCAAAATACAAACCCATTTATTAACATATGATCGCATTCTAAGGCCCAATAAACTGTAAGATGATGTAAGCTGTTACTCATTAGTATTCACCTACATCCTTTTCATTTCTTAAAATGTTGTAAGGGGGTGATTTATGTTGACTGTTGAGATTATCCAATTGTAATTTTCTTATGATATACTTACTCCTATCTTAAAGTAATTTTACAATTCATTTGATTATATATTTTGTTCCATTTATATATTAATCACAGTTGAACATATATTACATTGCAACTATCCTGCCCATGTAGTTAAGTTGCTCTTTTATATTTGGTAAATAAACCGAATCACCCAACTATTTTTGTTTAAACTATATTTGTGTGTGTTTGATCAAATTTTAATTCAAATAGACAACCATGAAAACCATATGTATAACACACATGTATGTAGGTAGAGGTGCACAAACCAGTTTAAAACTCAAAATCGGTTCGGGTTGGTCAACAAAAGTCAAAACCGGTTTATGATCGGTTTCGGTTCGGGTTGAAACCGGTTTCTTACTATGTTACGATCGGTTTCGGTTCGGGTTTTGATTGGTTTCGGTTCGGGGTTTTGACCGGTTTTTGTCCGGTTTTGGCCGGTTTCGGTTCGGTTAACAGGTTTGAAACCCGGTATTGGTGTAGAAAACTACAAACCACTTCCAAACCTCCGGTTTCAATCGGTTTCAATTGGTTCCAAACCGGTTTCTACATAATCGTTTTCAAACCAGTTCGGTTTTGGTTCAATTTTCGGATCGGTTCGGTTAACTGGTTTGTTTGCCCTAGGTAGTTTAAGTAGGGGTGGAGGTAGGAAGTTCCTACTAATAACTAATACCAATGTCTTTTTTACGGTTTATGTAAAATGTATAACATGTTAATATATATATATATATATATATATATATATATATATATATATAAATTTGTAACTAAATATAAGTAGTCTTGTTTAGAGTAAATGCTAAACTCATAATACATTTTAACATGCAAAGACGACAAGCATATAGTAGACGTTTACCTTTTTTTTAACAATAAAGCACGTGAAAATTCCTTCGCGTAATCAGATAGGTAACAATTATATGAACGATTCCTATATTTGTTATATCGAAAAGACTCAAAAGGGTGCTTTATGAGCATTACGATTTAAAACTTTGTGGGTCATTTCAAATGGTGAAAAATTGTAGGGAACTAAAATGTACTATTTATTTCAAATATATTGTATTTTATGGTACACCGGTTCTAGCACAATATGCTTTTGTTATGATATTGGATTTAATTATTTAACCCACACCAAACTGACCCGAAAGTTTGGCGTCGGGTTATTAGAAAGCTGGACAACGAAAAATACCACCCATAAAAGAAAACCCTGACTCCATCATTGAATATAAGAGATAAAGAGATGTGACTATACTATTACATAATACGGAGTAATAATCTAATGTATCATGCTTGAAACATTATATTATATACACACACGTTCTCTAATTATTGATTAAGCAAGAAAGTTGAAAATGCATATTATTAAATCAGTTTTAAGTGTGACAAAAAGGTATCTTATAAAATTTGACACATTGGAAACTACGATGTGGATGATGGGCTAGGGTACTATGTGCAACTCATTTCACACTACTTTCCTTTTTGGGAAGTTATTGGAAAATCAAGTGTACGAGGATGATGGCTACTAGCATCCTTAACGTCACGTGCTCCTCACGTGCCTGTCTTTCTTTCATTCAAGGACTGACATGACATGTTGTCAGAGGTGTCCACTCATGAATGATGTCTTCATCACTTTGGGTGTTAAACGGAAGCGTGCAGTACAACATTTTATGCACAGATCATAAGTTCTTTAAAGTTTATCTGTGTGTTTAAAACATAATTTATGTGTTTGTAATGGGTTAGAATAACCGGTTCTCAAAAAATGTAAATATATTTGTTTGAAAAACGGATATGTATCGGATGTCGACTCTGAGAATTCACGTATCCTGGCCAAACTAAAAAAACACGCCCCTTAAACCTTAATGTACTGAATAATATATATATTTTTTTACGCCGATTAAAGTTATAGCAATAAACATAACAATTAATAAAATCATGGTATTAGAATGAGTTTATGACATACTAAATATGCTAGTAGCTAATTAAGGATTTGTGAAGCTTTCATAATATTCTTGATAGCAAATTGGTGAATCAACTATTCACAGTTTATGCTATCCAATGTTTCGTTCTTTATAGCTATCATCGCTAACCCGCTAGTCATTCTTGGGTCACTGTGGATTGAAAATAAGATTTCAATAACTATAATTTCAAAAAACTCATTTCCACATATTCATTTTGCTGTTATCCCATATCCCGATCAATACGTACGAGTACGATCAATTGATCAATTTGCGAGGAAGGCCCGAAAAATGCAAACTGTTGGGTGTAGATTTTTTATCCTCGGGATTGACTACGATTCAAGAATTCCGAGCTATCCTGCTGACGCTGATATTCCGAGGATGATATTTGACTAATTCAATTGTCTTATATTATTTTTCTTTGTTTTGCAGATAAGACCACGTGTTAAATATGCTAATATGAACGTGGGTTTGCAACGCTAGTGCTTAGACTTCGTCAACACGAACGTGGGCAAGCAACGGATTATGGAAGAATTAGTCTAGGGTTTCCGGATTATTCAGGATTTCAGTTGTAACTTTTTCTTATTTAAACGAGCTGATAGATACGTTTAGAACACACACTCTCACTACTTAGCTACTAGCAATCATTGTAACACTTAGCTCTCGATATTCTATCAGCTCCACCACTTGTAACCATCTTTTTACTATTAATAAAAGTGACGGTGATAGTTTTCACCGTCCGGGGGTTTTTTGTGCCGGAGATTATCATAATCAAGGGTTTTTCCCTCGTAATCAAATTACTGTGCTTATTCGTTTTACCATCAAGCACTCTACCTCACATACTGATTTGATCAAAAGTTACTTTGTTAATTTTTGACCGAAACACAAACCACTTGCTTACCTATTGTTACATGGCGAATCGGGCATGGCGGTTCATTAGCTCTTGGTGCAAGATGCCCCCGTTTACATCTTCTCGGTTCATGATCTACTTACAATTCATAAAACCGCTCCAATTTGCAACAAAAGAAAAGGTGTTACAAGGTGTTTTTGTGACAACATGTTGGTTCATTTGGAATGCGAGACATCAAACAATTTTTGAAAATAGGGAGAACTCGGTTTTTAAGGTGATTAAAGATATTAATTCCTTGACGTTTCTCTAGATAAAAATTGGCCGTCGTTTATCTGGATATTAATTCCTTGTTTTGTTTGTTGTGTTGTTTGGCCTAGCTTTTTGCTAGTTTGACTTGTTTAATAAAAGTGTTCTAAAGATCACTCGGGTTGTTTTGTTACAAATTCACTAATTGTTTTGTTGAATGAAAGTTATGCTTTTCAAAAAATCGGGCTGGGCCTCTTTATACATGTTTTTAAATATATTGTTAACATGACTACTCCCTACTAGTTTCTGATTTGAACTTGTTTACCCCAAATCAACACTCTCATATTTTTTATAATATCCATCTAATGCACGTTGCTACTTCAAAATCATATAAATACTGATTTATTTTTGTTTAAAAAAATTCTTTTGTAATGATTATAACCGAATGGGTTTTGGAGTAATGTATTCGGGAGCTTGTAATGGTAAGCATGCTAAATTAGCAATAATTGTGCATTTTGTTGTTGAAGATTCTTGAGCACTTCAAAAAAATTGACCCATGATTTTTGTTCTTTTTATTCTAGTTTTGAGTGCAATTTCACACTGCTGGTATAATTCTGTGAGCTTAGCACGAAAGTAACCTATTGCTCTTACCTTATTTGACTCAAAAACCCACCTGCTAAATAAATAATATATATAACTCTAGAAAATGTAACCAAAATAATATACAATTATTCAATAATTGACCATTCTCAAAAATACATATAACTTAGGTATATAGACGTGGCACATGATAGTGATTCAAGATTAAATTAAAAACTCTATAGATAACTTTAAAGGTAGAAATTATTTTTGGATACCGGGAGTATTTGGTTTATGGTTTCCATGATTATTCTTAGGGGAAATTGAGAATTGAGAGTGGACAAATTTATAAATTTGTTCATTTTTTTTTCTATATGACCAGTAAAGTCCAACCATTTGCGTACACCAGGTGGTAAAAGACCTCGTCAGCGATCACATACAGCGCTAGTGACTCAGCCCATCACTAATTCCGGGGAAAACCCATCGCTCGAAAGCCTATTGTGGCAAAACCCCTGACTACAACATAACATTTTGTCACGAACAAGACTTGAATCAACAACCTTACATAAAAAAAATCATTATACTACCATTGAACCAATTTACCTTTTGATAATTTTAGTTTTTTCTTCTTCTTAATGACGGTATATTATAAAAGCCTAGTCACCCCAAGTGAACTAATTTGTTAATAAATTACCATCATAAACATTAAATAAATGATTTTTCATTAATAAACAATGATTTTTCATTATTAAAAGCTAAGTTACTTTTACCTTTTTATGTAAAAAAAATAAACCTTTTCTCGTTTTAAGTAAACCATCATATTTGAGTAATCCTTACAAAATTGATCAATTTTACGTATACTTTTAGGAGAAACTTATACATTATAATTTACATACATACTTCTTGTCCAAACGAGAAATCCATTGGTACTACTAAACCAAATAACCTTTTGATAAACCTACGTTACACATATAGTAATAAAAATATAACATAATTTACATGTTGAGACATTTGGGAGTTAATAAAAGTTTACACTATAAAAAATAGTTTCTTATAGACAAGTACTAAAGAGCTTACTTATGGTTTTACCTATCATCTTTTTTTTTTGGGTCTATCATATAATACATCCAAGTCATGTGTGTTACTAATGTCGTATTAGATAACAAATGAAGAACTATAGTCTTGACACTGCACCTAAACATGACACGGACATAACGTAAAATTTATTGGTCTGGGTTTAATATAAACTAATAATTTGGTTCGATCAGTTTCGGGTCAAACGTGAGAACAAGTTTAGCTAAGCGGGTCGTGTTCGTGAACCCGGTAGGCCCACGGGTTGACCCATTAACTCATTAATTTATTTTTTTCTTATTCTTTTATAATAAGTTTTATGTTATATAGCAATTTAACACACTTAATTGAAATCAAATAAGTAAAGGTAAGTTTGTAGTCTAGGCTTTATTAAGTTGACCATCACATAAATAATTGTATGAGCGCTGACATTTAACCAGGTGCATATATACAGGCAACAGATCGAATTAAATTAACTTAGATAATAATTTATAAATATCATCACCATGACGATACAACAAACAGAAAATAGCATCAAAATGTCAACAATTGTTGTACTACATGTATGCAACTACAATTTTAATTGATGTATTAATTCAAATATAAATAATTGTAGTCAAACGGGTTATGTTTGTGTCAATCTATCGAGCTTGTGGGTTGTCGTTGACCTCCTCTTTAGCCATTTTATTCTCTTAAAATGTGTTTGATGTATAAATTAACTTGATTGGTTACTCTATGCCAAAAGTTAAAACTTAAAAGAGAACTTCACATAAGTTTATATAACTAAACTAAATTGTTTTTATAGACATTTACATTTTTGTTGTAAAATTCTAATTTTAAAGTTATACAGAGACAAAAAACCGAGTTAAAAAATGTCATATGAAGCCACACAAATTCATGTTGTGTTCGTTTCATACTAAGTCTTTATCACACTACTTGAAATCGATTAAACTGAGTTAATAATCCTATCAGTAAATTCATGAACTGTTAAACTGAGTTAATAATCCTATCAGTAAATTCATGAACTGTGTGGTCCAATACATATTAAGTTGACCAGGACATAAATAATTGTTTGAACCCTGACATATAATAAACTTCAATAGCAATAGTAATTTCTAAATATATCTTGTAAATTTTATCACCAATAACAGAACATAATAGACCTAGACGACATAATCCCACGTCATTTTAAAAGAGCATCAAATAGGAGTCAGTATCTGTTGTAATAATTGTATTTCTTATCCTGAATATATAGGTAACATGATCATAAAGAACTAAAATAATAATTGATGAACTCTTTCGAATATAGCCTAAAATATTATTACTTTTTCAACCAAAACTGAAACAATGCTTAAATAATAACGTTTACAAATAATCATGTATAATAACAACTTAACGCGTTTTACATTGTATCTCAAGATAAATATATGAAATGTAATTAGTAATTACTAGTCACATATGTTTTTACAATTAAAAGAAAACAATAATTGATCATAAAAAGTCGAACTATAACGAAAAGGGGCAAACTAACACAACAAGATTACGACATAACTGCATGAGCTTGAAATTACACCAATCTAGCCAACTGGCCGTTTTTGAACATGCTTTTAAACCAAAGAAAGCCAAGGTATTTAGTATCTTCCGGAATCCTTTTAGGGTTGGCATCCTTATTCGATAAATATAGATCGTTCTTAGCCATCCAAATACACGAAAAAACCTATCACCAAGATGACAAGATCCCATGAATAGTTTCTTGAAGGCGCTCCGCTCCTCCTTTGGTACTTGTTTATGAATCACAAAGATGTCTTGAGCTAAGAATACAAAACTCGGATCAATTTTGCACCAATTCCTAACAAACCTCAAAACAACCCAAGATACAATAGGTAAAAATGTTGCACTTGTTTGGATCTATCTACACCATTTGAAAATGGACATTGATCATAAGATAATAGCATCAAAAGGGCAGTAGTTTTCCTACTACATGTATACAAATACAACTACAATTTTGTACACTTAACATGAATTATTTTAAAGGTAAATAAGTTTACAAAAAGAAAATATTAATTGATGCACTCTTTTGTATATACATATACCCTAAAATACTATTATTTTTCACACAGCCAACATAAATCAAAACTAAGCAATTACATTGTATCAATGTATCCGCTTGATACAATGTAATTGCTCAGTTTTGATTTATGTACCATTGTGCATTCTTTTAAATACAATGTACCATTGTGCATTCTTTTAAATAGAAACAAAACAATAATTGATGATTGACAAAATTCTAGAACATGGCAACCAATCCAAATATCCAATTCACTTCTTTTACAATATCTTGAAAGATAAAGAAAATCTCAAACATCTGAAAAAAGTAACAATGTACCCAAACAGTGACATAGCAATGGTAAAGTAGAAGATTGATCATTTATCTTCCTTTTGTTACAATTTACAACCCAAAGGAGAATGAAGCATCAGTGACACCATCAATAATAATAATCTTTAACTTTATCTTTTTCAGTAAAAATTACACCTTTTCAGATCAATCCCTCAAACCAAAAAACAAAAGCTTCAAATCCCATTTCTGTCCCCTCAACTTTGAGCAGAAATTCCAAAATCTACACCAATGTACACACCCCTTAATGCACAATGTACAAGTCATTATTACATGTCTTGAAATGGGAATTTCAAAAGAATGATGAGCACTTTGATGCATTGATCCCAGTCTGCAGAAGCAATAAGAACTTTGATCATAAAAGTGTATCCAATAATCATTCAAGATTTAACATGTTTAACAGAAGAATCATTGTCTATTGTACCTGGATCGCGAACACCAAACGCTTTCTAATCATGAGACACGAGTTTGATCGATCATGAACCATAATGCGTGTGTTTTTAATTTTATCATTGGATCCAGTAAAAGGTTCATCCTTGTCATGCTCTTTAGCCAGATTCTTCAAAAATGAAACAAGACATATTATAAGAACAGTGTAACGGAGTAAAAGTTTTTGACACGATATGGATCTAACAAGAAATTTATGGGTCGGGGTTGGTCTAAACAGGTTCAGGTCAAACTTGCAGACACGTTTAGCTATACAAGTCGTGTTTGTGCTTTAAGTTTATAGTTTTGTATCGAAAATCTGTTTGTTACAGATTTATGTAACTTATGCCAAAATCTAAACTACAAAAGAGAATAAAAAACAAGTAATATAGTTCAAACATAATTATTTTATATGTTTGAATATTTTTTTTTGAGTTAGGTATTTTATATGTGTCCACTTTTATGCAAAATCTAAAGTACAAAAGAGGGAAAGAATCAAAGTTTATAGTAAAGCAATTTTTTTTATATATATTTCAATATTTCTTGTTAATATTTCGGTTTAAACAGGTCGGGTTAAATATATCAGTTCACGTCATGTTCCCGACCTATTTAACACCTAAGAATCCTTTTTTTTTTTTTTGAGGTGGGTTAAAAGCCTATGCATACCCTGGTTGAGAATTTGGATATGGGAATCCACCAAAGTTCAGAAGTTGTAACTACAAGAAATCCAAAATGCTTGATTTCCTGAAAAGAACATAAAGAATCTTGAAAAACAATTCAAATAAAGTAATAATCTGTTTAGCAAAAATAAAAAGAATACAAATCTTACAATGCCAAGTGAGCCCTTAATATATGTTAAGATCACCATATCTTCTTGAATATGGTAATAGTTCTTCAACCTCGATTCGTGAAGAACCGTTTGTGGTTTTCTTGATTCTACAACGGTTTATCGATTCAACTTCAGCCAAAAATATGCTGTAAACGGGCCTATGATCCGAAAATCTTGATTCCCCGCGAACATATGACATTTGATGGAGTCCTCTACCATACCACAAGATTCGGTCACACCTTCACACGAGAAATTGGTTGAATATTAGTTCAAAATGTCAAAAATGGTGTTCTTTGTTAAAGTTTTCATTTTTTAAAATATTTACCATGCGGGTGTTCTTCGTTTTTCTTTTGGGTGCATATCATCGCCCGCATATCGATCCGAATTATTTGAATATTTGTACGTTGGAGGGAAATATATCCTCCCCTCACTCCATCCTTTAAACACGCGCCCCCTTCTTTGTTCTATCCGAAGCTGTAATCACATAAACCCGTTTGGTCAAAACCTTGTTTGACCCGAACAAAATTGATATTTAAAAAAAAAAACCTGTTTTGACCCGTTGAGAACTGAACCAAAACTGATAACGTTTTGACCCGAACTCACTTTACTAAACAAATTCACCTTTTTTGTAACCTGTTCTGACCCGTTACTGGCCGACCAGCCCACTCTATCCTATTATTTTAAGTATAATAGAATTTATAATTTTGAATTCATGGGTGAATATGCAGAAAACAAAACTAAGTTTCAAGACTTGCCTGATCTTTTTCCAATAAAGCTCTCCAATTTCGCATCTCGACAAGCGCCTTTGCAGCTCGATACGAGAGGGCGATCCGGTAATTTAAATCTCCAAGCCATATAATTCGACTACACTCACAAAACACAAGAAACATTCAGAAATCTTTAACATAGAAAAACTAACATCCAAACCATCTAATGAACTTTGACATACTCATGCTCGAGGATCGTTTGTGGAGAATTCTCGTCTCCTGTTCGTTGAACCCGTGGAAACCGTGTTTTTCTAAGAATTTCCATAACATCTGAGTTTCGTCTCAACTCATCGCCTTCTTTTTCACCCGAAGTCAAGTGACTACATATGAAGCAAAAGCTCGTTTGATGCAACGACATGCTTATTGAGATCGAACCCTGCACACATTTAACATAAAGATTAATGTTAAATCATTTTAAGTTCATGTTCGGGGTTGAACCATAAACCGGCTACATAACAGATTACGTAATTGACTATTTGACCCGCATCCATTTGGTATAACTTCATATTTTATACAGTAGAAAAACTTATAAAAAGATTGAATAAACTCATAAAGTATTCACCTTATTTCCAAGATAGCCCATCAAGCCTCTACCAACACAAGACACTTTCATATTCCTAACATCATCTCTAAGCTCACTCTTCACCCAAACTGTAAGATAAACCCCAACCATCTGCTTACTCGCAACCAAACAATACATCGAATTCGCACCCGCTTTATCCCTCTCCTCCATCGAAAACGACCCACTAAACGCACCCTGCGAGTAACCACAATAACTTGGGGAATCATCCGGCCCATTATCCTCATCCGAAGACCCCCCACAATAATCACTTTGTCTATTCCCAAACATTGCGAGATCACAAACGCTATATCGGCGTTCAAACTGCGGGTGTGACACCGGCATTTCGTACTCGGTCATCCTCATGCTTCTGGATAATGACTGGAATGATCTGCGGTTGAAGAAGGATGACGATCGTTGGTGTGTTGAGCCTTCGAAGTCCGAGTTTAGCTCGATGACCGGGTCGGGGACGGGTGAGGGGGTTTGATAAGGGGTAGTGGTGGTTCCCGGGATAGTGTTGAGTGTTTTTCGAATTAAGGCTAGCCATTTTTTGGCGGGACCGTTGTCTTCGGTGCCTAACACGTTGCCTGCGTTTAACGGGACGATTTCTTGGAACCTGGTTTGTAAACAAAGAATGAGAAATGTGAGATGAAACGGGTTGGTTTTCGGGTTATTCGGTTTGGAACTTTGTTTGGTAAACCGAACCGAAACCTTATTTCGATTCGGTCTTTTTATGTTACGGTTAAGTTTGGGTTTTGGTAATTAGTTTATAACGAAATAATAAACACATCTAGACAAGATTATTCTTGAAATGATGCGTATTTTTAACCAATAGTATGTTGAGAAACCGAGAGAAAAATAAGTAGAATAGATAATTATTTATCTATACACCATTTTCTTCTTTTTATCTTGTCTTCTAATTTTTTTATAAATAGTATAAATATATACAAGGTTCTCTATATCTACAATATCTCTAAATTTTAAAGAAATATTTAGAGAAAATAAAATTTAAAAATATTATATTTAATTAAACAGAGATTGATATAGAAAATGTTATGCCAAAAATTTTAAAATGTAGCGTTTTTTAGTTAAGTAATTGAAATAGAGATAGAGAACCACCTAAATGCATGTGGCATACATAGTATGTACATGTATTTAGGGAAAATGTTACTATTCTATTTTTAAAAAATAAATCTAAAAAAAGCATCATAAAAATTAGTCAATTTATTAATAAATGTGATAAGAATTAATGTGGTTCAGAAATGAAGGAAAAAATAAAAAATAGTCACCCAAGAACATAAATGTCGGCAGGTGGTGAAGTATGCAACCAATCTTCAAGATTCAGGCCACTTGTCGGCGATTTTCCGGCCACATTCCAGGTAGCTGCAAAGATTCTGTTACAATATTCAAATAATAATCAATCAATTTATTAACAAACATATTAAAAACATATGAACATTAAATAGACCAATTAATTAAACAAACCTGTAATTATGAACATCTGTCACTTGATCCTCATCAAGATCAATCCTACTCCGGCTCCGGCTATTAATATTATTCTTTTTACTTGATCTTTCTGTAAAAAAAAATAAAAAAGTTGAGATTTTTAATATTTTTTTTAATCTTATTTGACTTATAATTATGTAAAATGAATTGGGTTTTTGTTAAATATTATGAAATTGGAGTTTTAGTGTTAAAAAGTTGAGATTTTTAGCATTTTTTCATCTTGAATAAACTTATGATTATGTAAAAAAAATGGGTTTTTTAAATATAATGAAATAGGACCTGTTCTTTTATTTTTCTTGATATTGCAATCTTCTCTCTCATTATTGTAATTGTTGATCCAATCTTCATCTCCATCTGCATATTTGGAACCCAATTAGATAAATTTCATAAAATGTGTTTTATAATCATAAATTAAAGAAATTTCGGTTTTAATAAAAAAAAATTATAATTTGAAGAAGAAAACAAAGAACAGATCTTGAACTGCAAAGAGAAAATGTGGATAAAATCCATTTAAATTCCAAATAAAATATGAACTGAAACATTCAGTCATTTATGCAGAAATAAAGCAAAATTTGCAGGTCAATTACTGTTCCCTGTATATAAACACAAAACACTAAAATATATAAAAAAATAAAAATACATTACCTCTAGAACTAAAATCATCAGCATGAAAATCTTCAGCTTTGCTCTTTACACTAAACCATCTCTTGAGTGTTTTAGGCCAAGAAACCTTTAATCCAGTAATCATATTAGTAACCAAATAATCATTTTTTTAATCAAATGTCAAAAAAAAAAAAAAACTAACCTTGGTTTTCTTGCAGTTATCATCTCTCATTGTGTCAAAACTTCATAAAGATTATAAGATAAAATAATTTAAGATGAAGAAAAATGAGGGGATTAATGCTGCATTTGGAATTTAAGCAAGATTAAAAATTGTATTTTGATAAAAATAAAAGTAAAGAGAGTGTTATTGTTGTGTTGGATCTCAAGATATAAAGAGGAGAAGAAAGTGGCAGTTTCTTGGCATTTTGGTTACAATATTTGCAAACAAAGAGTCAAATCCCCAGTTGGGTGTTTGTTTGTTGTTTCTGTAGGAGTCTATTCCTATATTTACACCTATTTGTTGTGTACAAAAGAAACACTAGAAAAATATTAATATTAATAATAATAAAAGTGAAAAAAATATATATCAAGAAAATGCAAAGAGGGTTTTCTTGTTTTTCTTCTCTGCAAAAAACCTCGTTCTGGGTACATCAAAGTATGGAAGTTAAAGAGAATAAAGAGAAGAGGGGGGGGGGGGGGGGGGGGGTTATGGGGTGTGGTGGGACCCATCTCTCCTATTTCCTCATCAACCAACAGAGGTTTTTGAGTGTTTACCCCAAATTTTTAGGCAGACCCATAATGAATATTAATGAGATGGATTATGATTATGAAAATATTAGTTGGTTACAAACCATATAGTTACTGATTTAGGATAACTTGCAGTTGTTTCTATAAATGATGCTGTATTTATACCATTTATGCTACATTCCTAGTTTGGTTGTTTGGCTTAAAATCATTACTAAAACTAGGTGCTTTACAAATATGGTTGTTTGGTTTTAAGTTACTAAAATTGTCGCGCTTTTGAAAATTGATCGGTTTATGTCGTTTTAGCCAAACAACGAGTAACGTGTTGATGAGATGAGACCGAGCGGGTTTTTTTATGTAAGTGTTTATAAAAGTTGAATGATTTTAGTAATAGTTTGAAAATCTTTTGACCATGTTATAAATGAAATGAAAGTGGGTTAGTAGTATTTCAATCTTTGACCAACTTGGTCAAACCTTTGATGAACCTTGGGTTTTTACATTGCTTTCAAGATTTTTCTGTTATTACATGTTCTAAATAAATGATGATGAATTTATATTACTTTTGAATATTGATTATTTAAGTCATTTTGACCAAACAACATGTAAGATAAACTATATGGTTTTTATAAGAGATTTCATAACGGTATGGTCTTAAAAGTTTGTTAGTGGTTCAATCTTTGACCAACTTGGTAAAGCTTTTGATGATCTTGGGTTTTACATTTCATTTCAAGATTTGTCTTTTGCAATGGTGGGTCTATTTACACGTTGCATAGAATATGAATCTAAGGAATATTTGTGCACAATTAAAGATGAGTCAAGTAGATTTTCATTGGGGTTCGAGCACTACATGTCTTTATAGGGTTCAATCGGCATGAATGTGATTATATAATGTGTTTGTTTTGGGGGTTTGGGAGATTTTGTGGAGTGTTTTTAGGATCTTAGCTTTTGTAGGTTAGGATAGTTGTTTACAATCTCCTTAAAGTCTCTCTTTTGTATGTAAGCAATCCAACAATATGTTCTTTACATTGATCAAGAAATTTGTCTTTGTAGATACAAAATGCATAAGCGGTCCCGACCACATTTTATAATCGATTCACTTTAACCCTAGGGCCTAGAAAAGAGAGTACCAAGAGTCGTTAATCAAGCGAGTAATAAGTTGTATATTGATATAAAATGTTATGAACTTAACATTTGTAACCTTAAAACAGACTTATGATCTATGCACTCTACATTCTCTTACGAACATGGCCATGATCGACGTAGGTTACCATGTAAATAAACGATTTGAGTTGTAAAATCAACTTTTTAGGTTGTAAAATTAACTTTTCGAGTTGTGGCATGTGAATCTTTGTAATTGGTTATGAGATTCAATCTTTCTACTCCTATGTCGTTTATGTAAGTCTTTCAGTTTAAGTCAAAATGTGTTTATTACTAGGTTTTGGAGTTTTCGTGGAGTGTTATTAGGACCTTAGCTTTTGTAGGTTAGGATGATTGTTAACAATGTGTTCTTTACCATAGATCAAGAAATTTGTCTTTCTAGAAACAAAATGCATAAGCGGTCCCGACCTCACTTTATAATCAATTCACTTTAACCCTATAAAATAATGCATCAAGAGTCATAATATTCTTATAGGCTAACCCTAGATAAGTTATGTAATTCAACATTTGTAAGATGTTATGTAACTCAACATTTGTAACCTTAAATCATAATTATTATCTACGAGCCACAAATTCTCTTATCGATCGAGCCATGATCTACACAGGATGCCATGCAAATCAACTTTCCGAGTTGTCACCTATGAATCTTTGTAATTGGTTGAGTTATGAGATACAACATTCCTACTCCTAAACCGTAGTTGACCCTGATTTATATAACTCTTTCAAGTTTAAATCGTGATATGTAACTGGCCAAGACAATCAACTTTCTTTAATACCAAACCAGAGTTCGACCCTCGAATCTATGCAACCTCCTAGAGTTTCGAGTCTTGGCCTCTAATACTTGTTTTATTAGTATTAATCATAGTTTAGCCAGGTTAAGAACAAAGTTAAAACTTGGACTAATCCAAGTAGTAACACATGGTTTTGGGGAACTTCTAATTATTCTAAAATCACATGGTGCATGTGTGAGACTGTGCTTGGTCCTTAACCAAGGAACTCAAATGAAAAAAATATTACATGCTACTGTTTAATGAATAATATTTTAATATTAGGGACTAAACTCAATTAAATTAACACTTATAGCCCCCCTAAACTTTTACAAAAAGGTTTGGAACAAACACAGCGCATGTAGGTAGCCCACTACTGCCCCTACACCCTCCCCTATGGAACCTTCATCCAGCATAACAAACCAGTTGGTCTCTTTTTAGGTTGTCTAAAAAGAAATATCAACAATTTTATTTGAAAAAAAGTATTATATAAATATTGGATTCAAAGGTGTTTGTGCTTACATATGGTACAGATTTGAGATTTGTATATTAAAATATGAAGTTGTACCAGTGTTTTATATGTATTATTTTTTTACAATGGCAACTCTAGAAAATGAGACTCGTATCCTACTAACAAATAGGATTAGTGTTTATATGTTTGACATTATGTTTTCTTGGTTTCAAAATATTCCAATTTCAGAATGCAAATAACAGTAATTAAACATTATTTTTAGTTTAGTCCAAGTTAATTATCTATTATTGATTATCAAACATTATGTTAATCACTTGACAATAATGTCCCAAACCCCTCTTAATAAATAAATTTATTATAAGTATGCTCAAATCTTTTCATAAAATGGAAAAAAAAGCTATTATAAAAATATGTTTTTATATAACTCATTTGAAATTGAAATTACTGATTTAAGATGATTATTAGTGAACAAGAAACTTGAAATTTTATAAAAACTAGCTAGTTGCACGCGCGATGCAGCGGTGTATGTACAAACGCAACCGGTGTTATTACGTTTGTAACCTCGCAACGGTACGTTCGTAACCCGACGGTGGTATGCATTTAACGTGGCATCGGGCGTGTAACCGGTGCCAGTAAGCGCGCCACATAATGCCTATATGCGAGCAACCCGATATGTATAAATAGTGTCATCCATGTAACTGATGCTTGAACATGCATAACAGGTGGCGATAAGCAAGAAGTAAGATGAAATGCACAATAGTTTCAAATAAACTACTTTTAATCCAATCCTTTTTTACGTACCCGTTTCGACCTGAAAACGTTTTAACCCGAAGCTCGTTTTGACATGAACCCTTTCGATCTAAACCCATCCCGACATGAACTAAATTAACCCTTTTTGTATTATCCCGTTCAACACCATTAGTCGAACATGTCCGACCCATTGCCGGTAATAACTGGTAAACATGTAATATGTTAGTTTTTTTTAAATTAATTAACTATAGCAATACCATACTCAAATTAAAGATAATAAAATGCTCGCTTTTATAGTGTAAATTTTTAGAAAAAATATTAACGTGTGAAAAGGTTGCGGCCATTTAAATGTCATGGGGTAGTTGGTTAATAATTATGGGGGAAATATGTAACTATTTACTATATTAACACAACATGATTAAAGTTGAAAGACCATTATTGTATATTATTTTTGGATATGCAAAGACTATTTTACCCCTAAATTTTTAAAATTGTATTTATTGTTACTTGTATAATTTGCAACAAGAGTGGTACCTTTTAAAATTTAAGAGGTCCCTCACTCCTATATTATATATAGTATAAATATGTTGTTCTTACATACCACGTGATATAATAAGTTTGAACTTTGAGACCAATTAAGAAATAGTATTTCTGTTAAGTAGTTTGTTTTAAGTAAAAGTTATCAAATAATAACAGAACTTCACGTACAAATGTTTCACTCAAGTCATATGGGTTACTTAAGTGTTATATTGTTGGTTAAATTAAATGTTATAAACTCACAATAATTTATATCAATATATTTATGTAAAGCATGTTCATTTAGATTGAACTTAAAACAGCAATAAATAATAGCTAAGATTTATGATGTTTTGTGTAGTTCACGTACATTTGATACAATAATGAATTGTTATAAAGCTTTAAATGACATAAGTTAGACATTGGTAAAGTTTTTATACTATCGCATGCACCTTCCTTTGTTATTTTGATAATATATTGCAACGTATAGTTGATGTGGATATGAATGACGATAACAAAAGCCTCACGGGCAAAAATTTAGTTTTCAATGATGACGATGATAGTTGTATATTTAATTTGTATGTAAAGTATCAAAAGAGTACAATTCCTATAATCAAATAACTAGTAACTTACCACTGTTGAGTAGTACTTATCTATTTGTAGTTAGTTATTGCTAATCTCATTAACCACTGTTGAATGAATTTGCCATTCGGTATCAACTTAGTACTTACCACTTACAATCACTTTATATTGAAAATCATTTTCATGTAAATAAGCTCCTTAGACCTCCATAGTCTACGGGCTTTATCCCTTAAACTCTAGGTTTCATGATGCTCGAAATCATAATAATTTTGAAAGAGTATTTACCACAAACCTCATAACACAACGAAATATATTTAATTTCTTATTTGATCTTAGGTAATTCCAATCATATAAAAATTACATTAATGATACTAAAATCACAAACAACAATAATTATAGAGAATGAAGAATTAAAAGAAAGTGAAGTAGATAAGTCAAGCCTCAAAACTAAATTATAAATCTTTATTTAAGGTAAATTCTAAAGTATAATTTGTTGACTGAGAATGCAAAAAAGGAATGTTGCACCACCTTGGCTTATTTTCCGCCAAAGGACCAAGCCCGTGTAGCATGGTGTGAAAATATGACACGCTGACCCTATTGCATTATCAGAGAGTACACACGCTTGTGAATAGACTTGAACATTCCTTTGGCTTATGACCATTCGAGTGGAATTCGCTCTACTTCTGCTATTCATCCAAAAATGTTGCAATTTACTGATATCCATTTGCACCATTCCATTACAAATAAACTACTAGTGTCAACCTCCAATGCACCTGGATTTGTCTCCCATCCACATTCAAGAATCCATGTCACTTGATGCCTTGAATGTGTTAAGAAGACTGCGGCAACGACGTAAATCATGGGTCTCTGGATTTGACCAAGGGGGTCTCTTCTAGAGTTCCATCTCCAAGTCCATGACAACACCTAGCTTTCAACTAAGAACAAATCACCAATCGACACATCTTTGTCTCTAAAAACAACCACAAAATGGTTTGCCGTATTTTTTATTTGAGGGCATGGTAAAACGGTTTGCCGTATTTTTTTTCATCTTGTTTTGATTTTGTTAATTTTGCTTTTGCATTCCTTTTTTATATCATGATATCGACACATGTGTTCTTCATATTGATGATAATTCATATAAGTTATTTATATAATATAGACGACATTTTATTAAACGATTTTGGGAACAAAATTTAGGCTAGAAAAATACAAAAAAGTGGGGTCAAAAAGGGATTTTATTGAACAGTGTGAAATGACACACAGAAAAATAGGAGAGAATCTCAATTACATCGACATGAGATGCCACCAAGTCACTTTCATCTGCTGTTTAAATTCTTTTTAAAAGAAATATGAATATTAACATGTTACTATAAGGTATTGAATATTTATTATTGTATTTATTGAAAATTGAATATAACTTATATTAGTTATATACATCTTCATTCATTTCTTTTGAACAAAGACATGGTGATCTTTTTTATTATTTCAAAATATTGAACAAGTTAAAGGACTGTTTGTTTACATCTGATTCATTCAAACTTCAGACTGTTTGGTTCCAATCAGAAAAACATTTGAATGGCTAAAATTAGGTCTGAATCATTCAGACTTATTGTTGTTGCTGAATGAGACAGATACTCATTCATATCTGAATGAACCAAACAGCCCCTAAGTAATTATAAAATAAGCGTTTTAATGCAATAAGTTATTTATATTTTCCATAAACTAAAAAAATTATAATATTTTTTCATGAAACTAAACTAATACGTTAGTATGATGTTTATAAAAGTTGTTTCTTTAATTAATCATTATATATAAACCATTAATTATAATATAAATACTTATTTTCTTTTTATAATGTAAACCAAAACAATAGTTATATAAAAGATTTTATATCAAATTGGGAGCTCATACATTGCATTATTTTAACTTCTATACGTGAAGAGAGGGTGGAAACTGTCGACCATTTGTTTGTCTCGTGTAATCTTGATAAAATTTTGTGTTTATGGAAGACGAGGAAAGACGTGGAAATGACAAAATTGCTCAACTTGCTAACATTGTGGTGGATGTTAAAGCTAAATTGTGATCGTTTGGTCGGTTTTGATGGCATGGTCTTAATAAAATTTTGTTGATCGTTTAAAAAGAAAAACTAAATTGTAATTTAAATAAAAGGTTGTATAATGATTTAATTTATCTTTATACAATCCCAAGAAGATCATCTCTATCTATCAAACACTCACTTACAATCTTATGTTTATGATTTACTTGTAGAGATACCCACATGTTTAATGTTTAATCTATCTCATATTATGCATATATCCTTACTTTGTCAGAGTGGCCTCTACACTTCTAACAGTTTGTAGATGATACAAGTTACAAGCGTATTATCACCTCATAGCAGGGAACAGTGACCCAACATTCAAATCAAGACAATTTCGTACTAGAAGAGGTCTCTCTCCATATCACTATGTACGCATAAAAGTATTTATAGCAATACACACAAATTATACTCATGTATATATCATGTATGGATTGTGTTAAATGAAGGGTCCACTAAATGATTATTTTACTGTTTTGAATAATTAAATTTGCTAAATGTAGTGTATTAAATTCTTTTTAATAACAAGTAAATTCAATGACATAAATTTAAATACTTTTTTTTAACATATAATACCTTTTGTTGATATTTAAAAAGGTGTAAGAATGCAATAAATATTAAATATCTAAATTATATTTTAAATCAAAACTGAAAACGTAAGTAAATTTAAATAAAGTGAATTGGTTTTACCCAGCCTTCAAAATAACCTAGTATTTATATAATTTTTTTTTCTAAAACACACACTACAAAAACTTCGCATTCTTAAATAATGCCTTTTTTTTATTTAAATTTATACAATTGCATTTCGATACAAGACTACGAGTAGTCATGAAGGGTCGTCGTTTGTCATCACCATTTTGGTGTGGTGGTAATGAAGGTATTCATAGAGTTTCCTCAATAAAGAGATCATGAGTTCGAGTCTTGAAATGAAGAATTTTGATAGTACTCCTTACAAGACTAGAAGTATTGGTTGTTTAAAAAAAGTTATGAAGGGTGGTATTTTGGGTCTTCGAGGAACGTTGTGGCTAAAAGACGAGTGACAATATTAATGGTTTAATAGAGAACCGTAAATAATACGAAAACTTGATAAAAATCTAAAACTTCATTTCTATTTGTATTTAAGTTTCTATCAAACAACACAATACATCATGATTGTGCAACTCTTGAAAAGAACCAATTAGGCTTTGTGTAGTGGGCGAAATGTGAAAGGCGATTTGGGGGGGGGGGGGGGTGAACCGCCCCACCGGGCGATTTTAGGGCGATAAGGGGCGGGGGCGGGAGGGTTTTGTCGCCTGGAAGAAGGAAAAAAATATTATTATTATATTATTATTTGTAGCCCCTACACCATTACACCCAAAAACAAATTCTCACTCCTTGCTGACTGGGCGCCACATGACGCAAAACGCCTCAATTTGTAGCTCTTCCGCTATACATAGCCTCATAGTAGGGTAAGTAAGAGTGTGTGAAGGGTAAAAGTCTTGATGTACCATTAAATTGACAATTATTACGGAAGACTTGGTCTTCTACTCGTACAAGCCTCTTTATTTTCAAGCAAACATGAATTGTTATTAAGCTTATTTACGATTTTCTTTTTGTATACACTTTTACTCAAGATATATTGATTTTGAATACAATTTTATAAAAGCAATTACTTACATACCATGAATATATAAATATTAGTCAATAACAATATACTTGACGAATTACCCTTATAAAACCGATTAGGGCATATAATCCGTATTTCAGTATCGTATTTGCAATATCATGGTTGGGAATTGTACGAAAACGCGCATGAAGGTAAATTTACACCGTGTAGAAAATTTTTGGACGAAAACCGATAAATTTACATTATTAAGAAAAAAAACATGCGGTGGGCGGGGTGGGAACCCTCGGGGTCTAAAGGAAGCTTCGCCAATGGCTGGGATAGTCTCCACAATGCTATTTTTCCACATACGAAAATTATATATGTAATATTATCTTCCTCAACTCTCTTATTTTGGCATGTTTAGATGTAGGTTTTGTTTTTATACGTAGAATAGACATGTCATTATAAGAAGGTACAACAATTTATAACACATTGTAGACATGTATTCAAAAAGTTTTTGAAGTATAGTTTCTAAACCATAAAGTTATTTCACAAGCTATACATACTACTTTAGTCATCATGCAAGGGTGTTACATATACAAAGTATTCTCTCTCTCACATGAGTGTAAGAGGTATGCGTTGATTACATACTCAAAACTAGTACCCAACTTTAACCCAAAACTACACGAGACCCAACTTTCGCCTATAACGCGTTTTATTAAGCACCTCACACACTCCTTTCTAAACCGAAAACACAACAATATTATTACAACATCCAAGTCTCCAACATACCGTACATTGTAGCATACAAAGTAACAAAACATTTTGGTTGTTGTACACCTTTGACCAAGTACAATGTTTGTAAATGACCTATAGGCTTTTCTTTATTTTCCCTTTAGTAGAGTTGGAACGTGTCTCAAAACTCTCCCATAACTAGGTAACATTTATAAAAAAAATATATTTATGAAAGCCATGCTTGTAAAGATGGGACCCACGTACTGAAGAACTATAAAACACTGTAATGAAACCATTCTTTGCACACAAACTAATACATCTGCACAAGGTACAAAGAGTTGGAGTACTGAAGAGGTAGGTCCCAGCAGGGCTCAGTTGGTCCCGCATGACTCACCTTGAACAGGGATGTCTGCGCAAAGACCATCTACTCCCGCAGGACCCACCATGCTCAGAGAAGCCTACGCGCAGTATGCAAGCTGCATACGCAGGGAAAAGCCTCCCAATGGTAAAGTAACCCGCCTGTTCCCGCAGTTGCGGATACAAGCCATCAGGGAAGGCTACCCGCACAGCATAGCTACACGCATAAGGCTTAACACTTACAAATATTCAGTGTCACCTGAAAGAATGAGCAAAGGCGGGAGGGGGAAAACTCCCGCCAAAATGGGCCAGTCCGTATGATGGAGGATCTTTTGCGTGATACCTGACGAGGTAAAGACAAAAGATCTGACCAAGAATGCGACAGCTCACTGACAGCAGCGTGGCAGACAGCACGCCACAGCACTGTGACCAATAGCCGCCGCCTGCCCACCAACTCCTGCCAGACCACGTGCCTAGCCTGCAGTTGGTAGAAGACAAAGAGTGCACGGCACGCCTGCTCTGTGTCAGCCGCTACCTATCCACCACTCACAGGTAGGGCACGTGCATAGGTTACAGTTGGTAGCGTGTTGGGCCGGCTAAACTCCTTGGAAACCCACCTTCGGCTATAAAAGACAGTAAATGGTATTAGCATTTCATCATCTACTATCTCGTATAACTTACTTGATAACTGCTCTAATAGTATTCATATACTTTTATATTCAAAGAGCAATATAGACTGATTCTCACGCCGGAGGGTGGTCACAAGGAGGAACCCCCCCCTTCTCAGTGACGAGCTTACGGTGTCTGTTTTGCAGGTTCCCTGAAGTACAACTTACTCTGCTGGACCTAACCTTCGTGGGAAACATTACTTAGCCCCCAGATTACCTATAATCTGCCCGGGGTCACTTAGTGTTTCTTCATTGGCGCCATCCGTGCATAAAGCTAGAACTACATCTTTCTCCAGTTTCTCAAAACTTCCAAGATGACTAGAGAAATTCCGGTAACCACAACCCCAGCCACTGGGGTAAACACCGGCAACACAATGTTTACAAACACTACCCCAGCCACCCAAGCTGGGGCAAGTGAAGTACATTTTACGAACACTACCCCAGTCACTCATGTAGGGGCAAGTGGAGTAAATATTCCACTGGGATTCACTGATGCCCAGCTGGAAAAACGAACTCGAGCCCCTCGCCAAACACTTGATCAAGTGAAGGCATGGGCCGAGGCACGTCAAAGAGAATTTCAGGCTGAATTGGACGAACGCTTGCGTTCAGTCCAACAAGCTGAGGAATTCGGTAGTACTCGCCAGCACCTCAACATGAGTAGTGAGTACGAGTACTCAGACGCCGAGAGGGAAGAATCCGACACCGACGCGAACCCTCGCCATAGGGCGAAAGGGAAGCGTAAGGAAACGGATCCCCAGCCAAAAAGGAATTTTGGGGAAGCATTCCAACCAGTCACGGAAAAAAGCTCGCGTGACTTCTCCAAGGCCTTTAGACCTACTGCCACAAACGCAGGAAGGTCAAAATTTGCAAGGGACATTGCAGAAGCAATCGCCCCGAGGAGTGCCAAACAAATGTCCAATATTGGCACATACGATGGTATATCCGACCCAGATGACCATCTGAACAGGTTCATTGCGGGGGCAACCGTCAGTAACTGGACGGAACCCACGTGGTGCTACATGTTCCAGATGACTCTGGTAGGAGCAGCCAGAGCATGGTTCGACCGTTTACCGGTCCACCACATCTATGACTGGGCAGACTTCCAGAACAAGTTCAGTCAACAGTTTAGTCAACAGAGGAAGCACACTGAGGAGCAGTGGACGATCCTCAACTGTGTGAGAGAAGAGGATGAATCCTTACTGGACTTCATCACCCGCTTCAACTCCAAGAAGCTGAGTCTGGGTAACATCAGCGAAGACCTCGTTCGCGCCGCTTTCATTCAGGGCGCTGAGTACCCAGAACTTATCCGCACTCTGACGGGTAAAGACGGCATGCCATCCACATGGGATGCCATAATGACGGCAGCCAAGCGCTTCGCCGAAACGGAGAAACAGCTGGGAAGAGATCTCCCCCAGAATACAAACCTCTACACACAGAGGACAAGGGAGAACAATGTGAGAACCGCCCGGCTAAACAAAAAAAGGCGGCAAGGTATTTGGCAGTCAAGGATAAACTTTGACACCCCCTCAAGCTCTCGCCCTCTGGTTGGCGGAAGGGACAACACGCACCCTTCGAACCGGAAAAACCGTTGGACGCCACTCACCAAGAGCGTCACGGAGATATTCGCCACGGAAAAACTGCCATGGCCAAAAGCCCCAGCGATCCGACAGAAACCCAATGCGGATCAAAGCAAGTCTTGTGACTTCCATGGGACAAAGGGCCATAGCACTGAGGAGTGCACATCCTTGAGGGACATCGTCGAGACATTCGTCAAGGATGGGAGGCTCGCACACCTCGTGGCATCTATCAAGAAGGGAGGAAGGAACGACAACAGGTACAGGGGTAACGGACGAAAGCCCGTCGACATCAGCATCAACGTGGTCCATGGTAAGGTCAGAGGAAGGAAGAGACCGATGACCGAACCATGCGCATGGAAGGAAGCAGAAGTGCGCTTCCCGCGAGTGCCGGGAGGCCCAAACAAAGAAGGCCCCATTATCATTAAAAGCCAGCTGGGGCACTACATCACCTCCCGCACCCTCGTTGACAATGGCGCATCGTCGACAGTGATGTACAGGCAGTTCTTCGACAAGCTCGATGATGAAGACAAGGAACGCCTGGAGACGGTCTACGCTTCAATGGAAGGGTTTGACGGCAGCATGAACACCCCCTTGGGCATCCTATCTTTCCCCGTCACTCTCACCGATGGGAATTATTCACGCACGGAGGATGTGGATTTTGTTGTGATGAAAAAACCACATCATACGTATGACATCCTATTCGGGAGAGACGGGATGGCAAGATTCAACGCCGTGGTATCCTCAGTCCACGGCATGATGGGATGGCCAACAACTGAAGGCGTAGCGATGATCACGGGCATTCCCCAGGTATGCATCGCATCTGTCTCCTCTAAACCCAAACCGAAGATGGCCAAACAAACCATCACTGAACCTGAACAGTGGGCATTCAATGGGAAATATCCCGATCAGGCCGTTACCATTGGCCCGACAATTGTTGATCCAACACGCACCTTACTCAAGCGCTTACTGCAGCGAAATGCAGACATCTTCGCGTGGACACCAGCCGACATGACTGGTGTACCCCGGGGAAAGGCAGAGCATAAGCTCAAATGCGATCCGGCCGTTACGCCGATCGTACAAAAGCGCAGAGTAATGGGGCCCGAGCAAACCAACGCGTGCAGAACCCAAGTCAAGGAACTCCTTGATGCGGGCATCGTGCGCGTCAGCAAATATCAAACATGGGTTGCAAATCCCGTAATGGTACCGAAGAATAACAAACAATGGCGCATGTGCATAGATTTCAAAGATTTGAATAAAGCATGCCCCAAAGATTGTTATCCGTTGCCAGAAATTGATCTCAAGGTGGATTCGGTGGCACCATTTCGCCTTAAATGCTTCTTGGATGCGTATAAGGGGTACCATCAAATCCACATGGCTGTAGATGACCAGGACAAAACCGCCTTTCGGACGCCCGATGGCACATTTTGTTATAAAATGATGCCGTTCGGACTTAAGAACGCGGGGTCCACGTACCAACGACTAATGGACAAAGAGTTTCACGCCCAAATTGGGAGAAACTTGGAAGTCTATATGGATGATTTGGTCATCAAAAGCCCCGAGCCAGAGGCGATGTTGAAAGACATTGAGGAAACTTTCAACACGCTCAGAAAGATAAACATGAAGCTCAACCCGAGCAAGTGTTCATTTGGGGTGGAAGAAGGGAAGTTCTTAGGAGTCATTATTACTAAAGATGGCTTCAGAGCGAACCCTGAAAAGGTCGAAGCCATTGTCAAAATGGAATCACCTACCACCATAAAACAGGCTCAAACACTTAATGGACGACTAGTCGCGCTTAACCGCTTTTTGGCAAACCATGCGGATAGGTCGTTCCCTTTTGTGTCAACGCTAAGAAATTGTTTAAAGAAAACGCACTTCCGCTGGACACCAGAAGCGGAAGCAGCTTTTCAGGAGATTCGATCACGCCTGATCGAACTCCCAACACTCACGGCACCACAAGCGGGGGAGGAGTTAATCCTATACCTCTCCGCAACAGATAGAGCAACCGGGGCAGTCCTGCTTGTAGAACGAAAAGGCATCCAGATGCCAATCTATTATGTTAGCCGCGTGCTGGCAGACGCGGAAACCCGGTACTCTACCCTGGAAAAACTGGTCTTGGCACTTATACACGCTTCACGCAGGTTGAGACGATATTTCCAGGGTCACCCAATCACTATTCTCACCAACTTCAAACTCTCAAATGTTCTAGGCAAACCCGAGTTATCGGGACGTCTAGCTAAATGGGCAATTGAATTGGGAGAATATGCGATTCAATATAAGCCAAGACCAGCCATTAAAGGTCAGGTCCTGGCTGATTTTATTGCAGAAGTCCCCGCTTCACGGGAGAAAGAGTGCCAGGAGGAGGTTCAACCCTCCCCAGCACACGAAATCGATGAAGTCTGGCGACTCTACACTGATGGAGCAGCTAGTAACGAGGGTTCAGGCGCAGGGTTAAAATTAACAAATCCAGCAGGCCAGGAATATACTTATGCTATTCGGCTGGATTTTCCAAGTACGAATAACGAAGCTGAATATGAAGCATTCCTGGCCGGATTGAGGATTGCGCGAAAGATGGGTGTAAAAAATTTGGAAGCCCACGTAGATTCCATGCTAGTGGCAAACCAAATAAACGGGACGTACACGGCTGTGAACGACACAATGGCCCTGTACCTTGCCCAAGCCAAAGCCATCATGCGCGATTTTAATGATTGTAAAGTGATACACGTCAAGCGCAGCGAAAACAAATCTGCGGATGCGTTAAGCAAGCTTGCATCACTGGCCTTCACCCACTTGGGAAAGGACATCCGCGTGGAGCTCCTCGAAACACCATCAGTCCCGCACAAGGAAATTTGTGTCATCCAAACCGGTACAGAAACATGGATGACCCCAATAATAAAATACCTTGAAGCAGGAACGTTACCAGAGTCGAAGTCACAGGCAAGAAAACTACGCTGTAAAGCACTGAATTATCAGCTGGTCAATGACACCCTTTACAGACGTAACTTTCTTGGCCCATTGTTAAGATGCGTGGACAACCAAGATGCTGACTACCTCCTAAGGGAGGTTCACGAAGGCATCTGTGGAATACACGCAGGCCCCCGCGCTGTGGTAGCCAAGCTAAACAACGCGGGATACTTCTGGCCGGGGATGCATATGGACGCGTTGGCATACATCAGAAAATGCAGATCTTGCCAGCTTTACGCACCCAACACGCATCGCCCGAAAAATGAACTTGTTCCTGTCACTTCCTCGTGGCCATTTCAGAAGTGGGCCATTGACGTGACAGGCCCATTTCCAACAGCAGCTGGGAATGTTCAGTTCCTAGTGGTAGCCATTGACTACTTCACCAAATGGATAGAAGCGAAACCTTTAGCCCAAACAACCGCAAAGCATATCAAAAAATTTATTTGGGAATTTATTATTTGTCGTTTTGGACTTCCACAGAATTTGGTAAGCGACAATGGCACCAACTTTGCTGACAAGAAGCTACAGCAGTGGCTGAAAGAACTTCAAATCACCCACACCTTTACCTCAGTGGCACACCCGCAAGGTAACGGTGAGGTGGAAAGAGCAAATAAGAGCATCGTCGAAGGCATAAAGAGAAGACTCTTGGAACATAGATCCGGTTGGGTGGACGAGCTTCCACACGTCCTTTGGGCAAACAGAACGCTGAAGAAGACCAGTACGGGAGAAACCCCGTTCAGTCTCACTTATGGCACTGAAGCCATGATCCCAGTCGAAATCGGTTTACCCTCACCAAGGGTCTTAATCCAACCAGAAGACAATGATGCGGAAAGACGGTTAGACCTTATGCTAACCGAAGAGCGCAGAGACTTAGCCGCCGTGCGTGAAGAAAACTACAAACGACAAATGCAAAAATACTACAACACGCGGGTAAAACTCTGCAACTTCAAGGAAGGAGACTACATACTGCGTAACAACGAGGCTTCGAACCAACAACGCCCAGGAAAGTTGGCCCCGATTTGGGAAGGGCCATACATTATCAAAGAAGTTCTGGGAAAGGGCGCTTACCGGCTCGAAAGGCTCGATGGCACTCCCATCCCTAGAACATGGAATGGAGCTCAATTACGCAAATGTTATATGTAGATCAATTCCAACTTGTAAAGAAAAGGCCTAGAGCCACTTCTAATGGAAATGATTCTCCTTTCATGATGTATTAATAAGCTTGTAACCTATGAACTTCCCTTACGGGAAGTAGTTGCGTGTGGAAGGCGGCAATACCCGCATAAACACAACGCCACAATGTTAAGTTCTAAGGAAAACCTACACGCAGGTCAGATGTAGGTAAAGTTTAGCCATCCTTGTAAGTGCAAGTGACGGTCTTACCCGCACAATCACGAACAAGGAAGCCAAACTTAACTTACCGTCTACCACGTTAAAAGGTTAACTTATGAACACTTAAAAGGATAAGAAAAACCTACACGCAGGTCAGATATAGGTCTAAAGTTAAAGCCATCCTACTAAGTGCAAGTGACGGTTACACCCGCACAATCACGAAAGAGGAAGCGAAAACTTTAGTCCATTATCAACCACGTTCAAAGGTTTAACTTAATGCCTTAGAAATTTCGAAAAGGAAAACCTACACGCAGGTCAGATAGAGGGTAAAGATTAGCCATCCCACCAAGTGCAAGTGACGGTTTTACCCGCACAATCACGAGGGAGGAGGCGAAACTTTAACCCATCATCAACCACGTTCAAAGGTTCTTATTCTAAACACTTGGGAAATTGCTAATTTAAACTAAGTATACAAGTCATAAGTTTATAAAGCAAAGAACCCAAGGAAATAACAATCTTATACGCAAAGAGATTAATATTTCACAATCAATTACAAGAATGGCTGGGTAACTACCCGCCTAAAAGAAATCTATACAAGGCTATCCTAGCAGGGGGAAGGGATCTTCAAGATCAGGCTTCAGGGCCACCTCCGCTTGGACCAGCACCGTCAGAGCGCGGCTGCCCAAGGAAAGCCTTAAGGATGCTTAGCCCATCATCAGCAGCAGCAGCTTCATTCACCTTCTCCACCACTGGATGCGGGAAGGCAGCATACTGATTCACAGCTTGGTCATAAGCAGCTTCAGTATTAACATTGAATAAAGGGAAGTTGGAGGGCGGAAAGCCTCTCTCAGCAAACCCTAGACCAAGCAGGAAGCCAGTCTTCTGCCCATCCTCGTGAGAAGCGTTGAGGGCTGCGCTCATTGCATCGTCGTAAGAGGTCTCTGAAAGGACCCGACGCACAACCTACAAAAGAATTACAAGTTAGAACATTTTCTAATTACGAGCGGAAAGCGTGAAGAAAAAGATGAAGATACCTCAGGCAACGCTTCTCGAAGCAGCCATTGGAGGGTAGCTTGACTTTCTTTGTAAGCACGTTCGGCTCCGCTTTTATCAAGGTTGGCAAGTTGAACTTCCTTGGCGGCAGCTTCTTCGACGCTTTTGAGTTTCCTTTCAGTACGGTCAAGCATCCCCCTCTGGTCAAGGATCTCCTGCAGCTTCTTGGCATCTTCCATTGCCAAGGCGTCATGAGCATGCTGAAGAGCCTTTAATTTGCATTTAAGCTGCTCATTCTCTTCGCGAAGTGGCTCAGCAACAGCTTCAGCCTTGGCAGCCCTCTCAGTTGAGTTTCGCGCAGTCTCCTTGGCCAGCCGAAGCTGTTCATTCACAGCTTGGGCAGCCTTGGAGCGGGCCTCGAGTCGCACCTGGACTTCAACCTCGAGGGCCTTGAATGCCTTCTCCTTCTCGGCTGCGGCAGCGGCCAACTGCCGGTTCTCCTCCCGAAGAGCCCGCGCTTCAGATACATCTTTGGCGCGAGCTGCTTTTAACTTGTCGTTTTCACGACAAAGCAGCTCGACGCGGGGCTGCGTTCGGGCCTGGAGAACCCGAAGCTCATTAGTTAGCCTACCCTCTTGGTAGCTAGCCATGGCTTCCCCCAACGCACCATGAGGAGCAGCGTGGCGAGCCCAATCCACGCACTCCACAGGGGTGCGAAGGGTTGTTCCTCGGCGTATGTTCCATCTTGGAACATACACTTCATTGGAATCCGACACTGCAAAAGAAACAAAGGCAGTTAGGAAAAGATGACAAAAATATACAAAGAAAAAAGAACCCTACGTACCTGTAGGGTCAATAACAGGCCGATAGCCGCCAAACCCATCACCTGAACCTAAAGGAAATCCATCCAACAGGTCAGGCAGACGGGAAGGTGGCGTAGATCGGCGGGAAGCCCGGCGCGTACCTGATGGTCCGGCCGCCGGTGCCGGTGGCGCAGGTATAGTGGCAGCCGCCGTGGTAGCCATTGTTGGCGCCGTCTCCTCAGCAACAGTAACCGCCGGCTCCGTGAAAGATGCTGTAAAAATTGCACTCACGGCCGGCGGAGACACCTTCTCAGCTGGAACAGCCTCAGGAAGGCTGGAACCAGCGGAAGCAAGCGTAGACGCCTGGGTCGACGCCTCGGGAAGGCTGACCGAGCCTACCGTCATTGGCGGGGGAATACTTACTCCAACTCCACCCTGGAATGCGTCAACATCCACACCTGCACAAGCAAAAGTGTTAGAAAAATTTATTTGAAACAACAAATCTAGACAAGAATTATGGGGGTACTTACGGGGTTTCTTGAGCTTGAACGCACGGACGAGCGGGGGCGAACCCGATGGAGCCGGCCTCTTGACACCGGTAACCGTCGTCGTCGCTGCCTCCCCGGAGGTAACACCTGCAGCCTCCGGAGCGGTGGTCTCCTCACCACCGGGCTTCCCCGCCACCTCTGCATTATCTGACTCCGAGTCAGATAGGACTACCGGGTCGGCCGTAGAGGCCACCTTCTCCTTGCCTCTCCCGACGGCAGCCTTTTTCTTCCGCACCAGTGGAGGACCTTCTGCGGATTCCTCAGAAGAAGAAATGTCATGAACTCCAGCAGCAGGCACAGCATTGAGAGGTTCAGGGTAGAAGATAGGCTTACCTGGCCGTCGGTGGCTCAGGATCTCTTGGCCTGGCGGGTAAACCTCCACGAACCGACCCGCAGTCTGCTCTAAGATGGGCAACTCGTTCTCGTCCAGAGCACGAGTACCCATCCGCGCAGGACCATCTTCCTCCCGCGGATTCAGGAGCGACTGAAGATCGTTACCCTCTGAAATCAACAAGAAAGTTAGAAAAAATCGTAGTCAGCAAAAAAGAAACAAGACATACCATAAGGGGTAGAGTTCGAACCATATTCAAGGACGATCGGAACCTTATCCGCATTCGCCGCCTTCCACACCCGGCTCATCCCCAGCATCACCATCGCCGACTCCGGAAAACGGAAAACCGGGGACTGGACCCGGGATATCTTCGCGAACCATTCCGCCTCCTCGTAGTTGATGGCGGGAAGGTTCGGAAGCGGCTGGCCATTCTTGAACTTCATGGCAATGGGGATGGCTCGAGCGGATATAAAGAAGAACTCTCTTCTCCATGAGCGAAGACTCCGCTCGGTGGTACAAATCTTTAAACCCTTGATACGGGTTGTAAGAGTGTACCACCCTTGGATGCACCTCCAAGTATAGAAGGTCATCAGGCGGTCAACAAGAGGCTCAGGGCCCAGTATCCGGCACACCCACTCAAAGTGCCGGACCTTGGCAATGGCCATGGGGTGCACCTCTGTCAGGTGCACACCGTGCCTCTCTAGGACACGGTACACAAACTTTGTCAACGGAAACCTAAGGTTCCCGTAGACAAAGAATGCAGCATAAACCCCGATTTTGCCACTAGGGGCATCGTACACAGTATGGTGGGGCTCAGGAAACTCAGGCTCGAGAGACTCGAGCATGAACTTCCTGACGATATACTGGTACAGCTCGACAGGAAGATAACACTGGCATTCGCCAGCAGTCTTCTGATCATCAGCATCGTGAGAAGACATGGTAGAAGAAAGAAGAGATTTCAGAGCAATGCTTTACGGAAAAAGAGAAATTCGCCGGAAATTACTGGAGAAGAAGAGATGAAAGTGGAAAGTGTGAATTACAAATAACCTTCTCCCCCTTTATATAGCAATCGCAATTAATGCGATGAATTTAATACGGAAGAGAGAGAAATCAAAGGTGCAATGAAACTATGACGCGTGGCAAAAGCGAACTGGCAACAGCTGTCAAAAAGGACGTGTGTCAGAGATTTCGCGGCTACGCGCCCGAAATCTCGTGCCCACGCGCCTGAAAAAGCAACTGGAATGACCACATAATGTCATGTCGCCATAACTTCTGGCACGTCCTGACACAGTCAGAAGAAACCGTCGCACGACGTTTGAGGTATTGGGTTGTTATCCATCCAACTCTTCAAATTTCAAAATTTAAAAATTTGAAGACCAAGGTTCAAAAAAGTAAGCGGGAAAATATCCCTTACCTTGGCAAACAAGTAACCATAAGCCGGGTGTGGGTACAGTGTAAAGGCAAAACCCTTCACATACCTAACACCCGCAGGGAATTGAAGCCAAAATATTTGGCAACCAAGTAACCATAAGACGGGTGCGGGTACAGTGTAAAGGCAAAACCCTTCACATACCTAGCACCCGCAGGGAATGGACGCCAGGAATACCTTGGAAGTAAAGTAACCGTAAGACGGACGCAGGTACAGTGTAAAGGCAAAACCCTTCACATACCTAGCACCCGCTGAGAATTGAAACCAGGAAGGATCTTCTGGGCAATGCTTGTGAAAACGGAAGTAATATCCCCGCATTGCGGGAACATCGAGTACTACGTTGTTTGAGGCTCCAAGATGGAATTGGTGGTTTAAACATAATTGATCACTATGTTCAAAAACTACCAGAACCACAGGGAGAATCCGCACAACTAAGACTCAATGCTCCTGACTTGCGAGGAGGTTACAGACCTACCCGCATCATACCCAAAGACCAAGCAGGAAACTCGGGAATTTCTGCAAGTGACAAGGACTTCCGCGGGAAGAACCCCCATGGAAAACCTTACAAAAACCCCTTTTCAAAACCCTTTGCTTAAGTCCAAAAATTCACCTCACTTTATTAGACATTCGTGAGAAGAACATTGGACTGGGGGGATTTGAAGAGGTAGGTCCCAGCAGGGCTCAGTTGGTCCCGCATGACTCACCTTGAACAGGGATGTCTGCGCAAAGACCATCTACTCCCGCAGGACCCACCATGCTCAGAGAAGCCTACGCGCAGTATGCAAGCTGCATACGCAGGGAAAAGCCTCCCAATGGTAAAGTAACCCGCCTGTTCCCGCAGTTGCGGATACAAGCCATCAGGGAAGGCTACCCGCACAGCATAGCTACACGCATAAGGCTTAACACTTACAAATATTCAGTGTCACCTGAAAGAATGAGCAAAGGCGGGAGGGGGAAAACTCCCGCCAAAATGGGCCAGTCCGTATGATGGAGGATCTTTTGCGTGATACCTGACGAGGTAAAGACAAAAGATCTGACCAAGAATGCGACAGCTCACTGACAGCAGCGTGGCAGACAGCACGCCACAGCACTGTGACCAATAGCCGCCGCCTGCCCACCAACTCCTGCCAGACCACGTGCCTAGCCTGCAGTTGGTAGAAGACAAAGAGTGCACGGCACGCCTGCTCTGTGTCAGCCGCTACCTATCCACCACTCACAGGTAGGGCACGTGCATAGGTTACAGTTGGTAGCGTGTTGGGCCGGCTAAACTCCTTGGAAACCCACCTTCGGCTATAAAAGACAGTAAATGGTATTAGCATTTCATCATCTACTATCTCGTATAACTTACTTGATAACTGCTCTAATAGTATTCATATACTTTTATATTCAAAGAGCAATATAGACTGATTCTCACGCCGGAGGGTGGTCACAAGGAGGAACCCCCCCCTTCTCAGTGACGAGCTTACGGTGTCTGTTTTGCAGGTTCCCTGAAGTACAACTTACTCTGCTGGACCTAACCTTCGTGGGAAACATTACTTAGCCCCCAGATTACCTATAATCTGCCCGGGGTCACTTAGTGTTTCTTCAAGTACTGACTGCTTGAAAGAAAATACAAGTGATGAAGAAACTTCTTTAATTAGTTGATGTGAAGGCTTTTTCACCTAGGTGAAATTTGAGTAACTATGTTATAAATTCAAACAATGTAACAACAATTAAAATAAGAGTTAAAAGTACAAAAATTACAAATGTCTCTATGGTCTGTCATATTGCAATTTAGTCCCCACTTTTTAAAAATTACACTAGTGATCCCTCCTCATCACTCAACCATAACACGTATGGTACTTGAAATGAAATTTTGAAATGACTAATGTCTAATATGCAATGCACGTGGACCATAAGTATAACTGTAACCATATGGAGAATATTAGCATGACTAATTGTAAGTAATGTCATGCTTCTTAAATTGCCTACATGTTGAGTTTAGTTGGTTGTAAAGCAGATGAAAAACTCCAGAGTTAAAGCATGCTCAGATGAGAGTAGTACCATGATAGGTGACTTTATAGGAAGTCTCCACCAAAGCAACAAAAAACAATTATGTGAGCTTTTGGATGGGCTATTCGTCGAGAGTAAAGCGTACGATATTGATGGTAATAGAAGACGGACGTTACAAATGGTATCAGAGACACTCGTGAGTCATTCGGGATGGTGGAACAAATCTCATCAAGGACGAAAGGTTTTTTTTTTTTTGGGGGGGGGGTGTTGATTGTGGAGAAAAGATTCACATGACCCCTTTAACACCCTATTCAACTCCCGCATTTACGTGGTCATGAGAGATAATTGGTTCAGAAAAAATACATGGTGCTTAAATCACCAACGTGCTTAGACGGGGGTATTGCTATGATGAGTAACCTCCCGAGAATCTCAATAGCAAAATGGCAATCCCTCATGAGCAAAGCAAACAATATTGGTGGTACGAGAGCGGAGAGTCTTAATGTTTCATTAACTTTTCAAATGATTAAAACAGTTGAGAGAGAAATATATATATATATATATATATATATATATTATGTCATTGATTTATTATTATTATATATGTATTATATATAACCACCGTTAAGCTGTTTATACATTTTATAGAAGAAACACATTTCACCATTTTTTGTAAATAATGTATTACACTGTTACTTGCTTTCAGATTTATGAATTAACACGTTTGACTTTTTATTTCACCTCAAACCTGATTTCAGAATGAACTTGAATTAACCCACACCCAAACAATCAGTTAACGGATGGTCAGAACCAAACCAAACCAAACTGACCCATCCTAAATGATATTGAATCTAAACAAAAATATCTTGTCTTAAAACTCTTGGACCCAACACCAAGTTAAAGAAGTCGCAATTCCATTCCCATAACTTGTCTGTTTTGGAGTGATTCTTTCTACATCCACAACTTATAGAACTCCTTTTATATACCAACTTGCCATGAGGGCAAATGGCAATGTGGATGTATAAAATGATATCCTTTGACCCTACTCAAGATAACTTATTATACAAACAAACTTTACATGTACTTTTATGTACAATACAAAAAAAACATATGTGCAAGCAGCATTTGATTATTTGAATATGCAAATGGGAAATCCTGAACTTTGGCAAACAGTAAAGAACAAATTAGGGTATAGATTAAGTAAAGAACAAATTAGAGATTAACATTATCATTTGCGAGGGGAGACGAAGCAAAGAACCGAGACAACAAAATGCCAATAATTTGAAGGTGTTTATGCAATCTTTAAACCAAGTGGGACTAAGACATGAACCAACTACAAGGTCCACTACTCATGGTATTACTTTTGGGATATTAGTAGATATGGTTATACAATATAATATACATTATGCAATACGTCGATTGTCTTGTATTGAGGACATGGTACGGGTTGATAAATTGGTTAGGTTACAGCCAAAAGGGTATGCCAAAATCGTCCCGAATGAAATAATAAAAAAAGTTTAAATACATTAATAAAAAGTGCTGCATTAAATCCTTAGTAACACATCATCTGCTACATGTTAGTCAAAGTTACTATTACCTGATATGAAATGCACATCATCTGCAGAAACAAATGATCAACTTTAAAACATATTAAAAAAAAAGATCTTGACTTGAGTAAATTCTAGGTTTCAAATGTGTAACTACAGTTGTGAATATAGCAACCCAAGTTATTTGTTCATTCACATTGATTGTCATTAAAAGCTAGTATGATCCTGCAGTCAAATAGTTGGACAATATCCTAAAGAATAGCAGGGGGATAAGAACATTTGTGTGATGTTTACAATTCCACGCAGTTCTCTTTAAGCTATATATACATATACATACACATCTCTTAAATATTAGAGAGCATTCATTTTTAGCACCAATAATATGTCGAGAACGGCCAAAAACACGTCAACTCTAGTTTTATTTATTATAAAAATCAACTAAAATGCATGTAGATTCCAATCTTTTAAAAATTACTTTTAAGTAATGTAAAATCGTTAGTATTTTATCGAAATGCATATGTGGGCATCTTTATATTTTTTTAAATAGGAGATAAAATACGAGTGAGGAAAGAGGAAAAAAAACAAGTTTTTTTAACATTTTACATATTTTATTAAAGCATAATATCGGTTTTCAATAGACTGCGGCACACACACGTAGTGTTAGGATCATATGAAAATAGATTTTAATGTGTTTTGTAATACCTTGCATGAACAACACGGTATGTTAAAAACGCCATTTCCACAAAAACAATAATGAATCAGACTGTCGGTCTATAGAAGCCCAAAAAATTCTAGGCGGGCCACTAGGCCCATAAGAATAAATAGTCTTACCTAAACAACATTCACGTAACTTACAATTAAAGAATGTGAGTGGATAGAGGTGCACAAATGCTTTTTGTACACCTGGTTTCATGTATGGTCAACAATAGTCAAGACCGGGTCGGGTAGGAACCGGTTCTGGGTATAGTCAGGTATTTGAGCGGGTTTTCTAAGGTTTTTCGGGTTTAGGGTAGGGTTAGGTCGGGTTTGACCGGGTATTTCCAGTTCCGGAGTTTTCGGCTCGGTTCCGGGTATTTTTGTGCAACTCTAGGAGTGGACGAGAGAAATGCAATAATTTTTATTTTATATTTGAAGAGTTGTTAATCTCATAATTTTTTAATATTTATATAAAAAATGGTTGTCAGTGATAAAGAGAGAAAATGTAATTATAAAAGTATAAAAAAATATTATTTAATTAAAAATAAAGGAAAAAATGTAGTGTTTTTTAGTATTATTTTAGTTTTTTAAAACTAAGTTTTTAGTATTATTTTAGATTTAAAAATAGAGGAAGAGATGAGAATGCTCAAGCGTAAAAATTTATGACATTTTAAATGAAATAGCCAAAACCACATCGTAAGAAGTAATTTATCGACATTATGATTTAAGAGCATTCACAAACCCATCCATCAAATCCTCTCCCTTTTTTAAAATATAAAAAAAAAACTCTTTTTAAAAACACACTCCATCTCTTCTACAATTTTCTTTCTCTAACCCTAAATTATATAAAGTTGCTATAATAGCTCTTCATATAAATACTATTCATCCTCCATCTAATTTACATGATTTTTTTTTAAATATAAAGAAAAAAAAACTCTTTTTAAAAACACACTCCATCTCTTCTACAATTTTCTTTCTCAACCCTAAATTATATAAAGTTTCTATAATAACTCTTCATATAAATACTATTCATCCACCATCTAATTTACAGGATTATATAAAAAATAAGAAAAATAATAAAATAAATGTTTTGAATAAGATTAAGATAAAACTTAGGGAATGAGATGTGGAAGATTTCTTAAAATGAAAGATATACTTTTAAAAAGAATGGTTTTTAGTTTAATTATATGGTAGAATATGATTTATGGGATGTGAAAGCTCTAAAAATGTTTCTTTTTTTTTGTCAAAAGTGTTTATTAACTTATTACTTTATCAAAAATACGTTTAAAAAAATGTATGGATTAGTTTTAGTATTATTTTAGATTTAAAAATAGAGGAAGAGATGAGAATGCTCAAGCGTAAAAATTTATGACATTTTAAATGAAATAGCCAAAACCACACCGTAAGAAGTAACTTATCGACATTATGATTTAAGAGCATTCACAAACCCATCCATCAAATCCTCTCCCTTTTTTAAAATATAAAAAAAAACTCTTTTTAAAAACACACTCCATCTCTTCTACAATTTTCTTTCTCTAACCCTAAATTATATAAAGTTGCTATAATAGCTCTTCATATAAATACTATTCATCCTCCATCTAATTTACATGATTTTTTTTTAAATATAAAGAAAAAAAAAAACTCTTTTTAAAAACACACTCCATCTCTTCTACAATTTTCTTTCTCAACCCTAAATTATATAAAGTTTCTATAATAACTCTTCATATAAATACTATTCATCCACCATCTAATTTACAGGATTATATAAAAAATAAGAAAATAAATGTTTTGAATAAGATTAAGATAAAACTTAGGGAATGAGATGTGGAAGATTTCTTAAAATGAAAGATATACTTTTAAAAAGAATGGTTTTTAGTTTAATATGTAGAATATGATTTATGGGATGTGAAAGCTCTAAAAATGTTTCTTTTTTTTTGTCAAAAGTGTTTATTAACTTATTACTTTATCAAAAATACGTTTAAAAAAATGTATGGATTAGTTTTATAGTAAGAAAAGCCAATAAGTTGTTTTTTTTAATGTTTGGTTTAGCTTAATCATATAAAATAATGAAAAAGAATATTTATATAATTATAATTTCGGGAGAACTTGGCAATAAAGGTTGTACCCTATGCAGAGTGATTTGTACGTATTCATCAGTATCTTATATAATTAAAACCAATAACTATTTTTACATATAATACTATATACTTAACAAGTTTTTTACAAGGATTATAATGAAAAAAAAATATAAAATAAGTAATACAATCTCTTTTTTTACAACTTTCTTGACTAGACCATATAATAATATTACATTCATATAAATTGTAAATGATTCATAAAAAGATACCAATATGATATCATATTACATTCATCCACACGATTTCATTATATCTTGCGCAACATTAAGTTGTATCGCTGCCATATGCAAATCATCATTATTTGTACGACGTGTAATTGGACCTTTTTCATGAACTTCATCACTTTTTATGTGATTGTAGGATTCTTGTTGAGACATGTTAAATGAGTCATCAAACCTACCATCCCTTCTAATAAAGCTATGGACCATCGCTATCTCACTACTCACTTAGTGCTCGTAGTTGTAATTAGCATGCATATCTCTCGATAACGACCACCTAGCTTTCCTCACCACAAATGTTTCTTCAATGATATTTCGCAATAATGAGTGATGCTAATTAAATGTCTCTTTTGGTTCGCGAGAAACATGCAACCCACGTCGAAAATCCGACATTTATCTACTATGTGTACTCCTCGCGAACCAAAAAGGACATTTAAGTAATCGCCACTCATCATTGCAAAATATCATTGAACGTATGTTGGAGTGTGGAAAGCTATGTAGCCGTTATTGAGAGTTACGCATGTTAATTACAAGTAAAGGCACCGAGTGAGTATTGTGATAGCATCGATGGCGATCCATAAATTTACTAGAAAGACAGGTAGATTTGATGAAGCATTTAACAGAGCACAACCAAGAATCCTACAATCTCACATACGATGGTACGAGTAATAAAGATTATGAAGAAGGTCCAAGAACACGTCATACGAATAATGATGATTTGCATACGACAATGATACAAGACATTGTTACGCACGATATAATAGAATCACGAGAACGAATGTATAATGACAACATTTTGGTATTTTGTTTATAAATTATTTACAACATATATTAACATAATATTATTATGGTCTACTCAAGAAATTATAAAATTTGTAAAAGAATTAATATAATATATTTAGTAATTTCTTTTAAATTATATTTTTTGTCCAAAAAAAATTGTTATGTGAATAATATTATAAGTAAAAGTAGTAACTGGTTATAAATATTTAAGAATCTCATTTTGGTCATTTTAATAATAAGCTAAGTCAAACCCTTTTCAAAAACTAACTTATTGGAATTTCCTACCACAAAAGTTAATCCAAACACTTTTGACCAAAACTACTTTTGGAGTTAAATATGCAACCCATACACCCTCTAAAACTAATAAAATCATTATACATAACCCCAAAACTTTTAGGCAACCTTCAAAATAAACTGTATAATTAAAATGAAACATGCAAATTAGTCTTTAAAGGCAAACCTAGCATTACCTTTATCATCTAATCTAACTTTATAATTTGTCATGGTTGATTTATCTTATATAATAAAGTGTTATCATTAGTAAAATGCATAAACTAAACAAGGATAAGAGTGCAAACTTTATATCAAATTGCAACAACTTTGTCTATAATCACACAAACTGAAGAATAATTTACTCAACCTAAAATGATGGCTAATGTAACATTCTAAGGTTTTCAATGCCATTGTCTGAATAACATTATCCCAATGTATTATCAGCATAGATAGATACAATATTAAGAAATTTAACACATACCGATGAACAATATGGTGAGCTGGCAGTGTGACTTCATCCGATCATGGTTCGTTTTCTACCTCGTAGTCTCACTGTGACAAGTTAATAAACAATTAATGTGTTAGATATGATTATAGAAAACAATATGTCAAAAAAAAATTTAGCATACATCATTTACTTGATAAATTTGAGATAAAACATAACCGAAATAAACTCATTCATATCTAAAATATACCTTGACCAAGTTTGTTAAATGTGGCTGACCATTGCTTTGAAGACTTCCTATATGCTGCAAGTATCTTATCCATCTGTCCAACAAAATCAAATCAAGATTATGTCAATTAATACCAATTAACGTGTCTCAGCACATTAAAGCGTGTTTTAGTAAAGTACAGGCTTACCACATTCCCGCAAGAAGAATGCATTGACAACAAGGCCCGTTCAAGTACATATAGATCTACAGCTTTATCTTCCGGAAGTGTTGATACAAAGCTCAAACCAAAATCAATCAACACCTGAAAATATATGCCAAAAGATGCATACAATAAGATAAAAAAACTCGTCTTCTATATATTTACAATGTTCATTAGAGTCGTAAACGAACCAAACGAACACAAATGGAGCATGCCCGTGTTCGTTCTTGAACTTAAACTGAACAAAATATTGAACACAAATATTTAAACGAACGAGGTTTTCTTGTTCGTGTTCGTTCATTAAGAAAACGAACGTATTCGTGTTTGCTTATGTTTGTTCGTCAAAAGTAAAAAGCGAACACAAACAGAGCATGCAGCTCATTCGCTTAACTTTAACCGAACAATCAATCATACACAAACAACTAAACGAACAGAATTTTCTTGCTCGTCCTCATTCGTTATAAGTATAAAGTATAAGCAAATAGTTCACGAATAAACATAACTAATGTGTTGTGCCTACAGAAATATTAAACTAGACTAAATTGCGATGCATTTAGAATATGTAAAATGCATATTAACGAACGTGAACAAAAGAACTTAAACAAACATAGGCTTACAAACAATATCGAGCGTTCACGAACACAAATGAACAATCAAGACATGTGTTCATGTTCGTTCGTTTAACTAAATGTACAAAAAACCTGTTCACGCTCATTCATTTATTAAGCAAACGAACATAAACAAACTTCCTGCCACACGATTCATTGAACGCTCAGTTCGTTTACAAGCCTACTGTCCATACTTGTGACTTTCCAATCACATAAACTTTACAAAAACATACCAGTTGGTTAGTGTCAGTGCGCCATAACATATTTGACGTGGTCAGATCCCCATGAACGACCCCTCCATCATGTAACTTTCCAATCGTATCCCCAATTTGCAAGGCGATATCATCCATCTTTTCCTCAACAACCCCTTTAATTCCAAAATCAAGAAATACATCTTTGATAGAGGGACCTTCAATATACTCAAAAGTGAGCGTATGCGATACAGGGTCTACCGCATAAAGCACAGGAGTATGAACTCCAAGTCGTCTAGCCTTTGTCATACATCTAGCCTCCTAAATATAATCGTAAAAAAAATAAAAAAATTCATAACTATAGTTACTAAGGGGAAAGTTAACGTACAAATTAAATCAACGTGCTAACTGTGAGATCAAGTAGCGTAATTATATATACAAGTAGTGTAATTATGGAAGTGCATCGTAGTGTAATTACACTATGCTGTAATTACACTGCACTATAATTATATATATAATTACACTACTTGATTCTCAGAGTTAGCGCGTTAATTTAATTTGTAAGGCCAATAACATTTGTCAACAAACCGCATTTAACCGCTTGAGTGTGAGCTTGGAGTCTAGAGTTGGGTGCCTGTACTTCTTCGAGAAGCGTTCCTTAACAATTGACTTCCTTCCAGCAAATGTAGACTCAAAAACTCTCTTGAGAAAAACATTAATTAAATATTAGTTACGAATGACAAATTAGGGCTTCTAATTTGAATAAAGTATGAAAACAAATTAGCTTACAGCTTCAGCGCCTTGCTTTATAATAACCAAAGACGTGTTTTCTCCGTTGGCTTCGGTATCCATATGTGTATGATTTGCTATCACGTACATAACAGTATTCGTGACATATTTAATTGGTTTGTGCTACAAATTAAATTAATCAAACTGTAAGAGAGAGTACTGAACAAACCGTGGAGTGTTATTAGACGAGCAGATATGTGTTGGATGGAGAGGAGATAACGGCGGTGTTGTGTGGGTGGTTAAAGTTAAAGCTTGAATGAAAACCCTAAAACGATATTAAAACCCCCACTTTAAAATAAAATAAAATAAAATAAATAATTACAAATTTTGGAAAAGAAAACCGAGCGGAGAGAGGAATCGAACACGGGACATCAACCTTACAAACCCATGAGCCCCCTCGGATGCGCCTGTGGTGTTGTGTATGTGGGAAGTTCGGTTGTCCTTTCGGTGGGAAGTTCGGTTATGTTCGCACGTTTAATAAATTAATCGGACGCGGACAAAAAGAATTTGTTTGGTACGCTTAACGAACAAAGGCAGGGATCGTTAAATAGTGTCTGTGAACGTTCGGTAACGTCCGTTTAATAGTGTTGTGTATGTTGAAATTCTTTGAAGAATGAAAAATATGAAGCTTGTTTATTGTGAAACACTAGAAATTTGTGGATTTTGAGATTTTGTAAATTAAAACATTATTTTGATATGACTATGTGTTTGGTTACCATTAGAGGTGACAATATGAGTGGGTTGGGTTGGATTTGGGTGATGGGTCAGGATGAGTAAGGGTCAGGATGGATATGGGGTCAGGATGGATTTTTAAAATAGAGGGTCAGGATGGATATGGGGTCAGGATGGATAAAACTAACTCATCTTGACCCAAGTAAATGTTGACATATAAATGGTTTTAAAAACTCCTCAAAAAAATATTCAAAAAAACTATTAAAAAAATAATAACTCAAAATATAAATAAAAAACGCAAAATGTAAAATAACTAAAATGTTTCCCCCATCCTCCTCATTCATAAAAAAAACAAAAACTTTTTGTTCCGGTTCAATTTCGAGTTTTTCGGGGGGGTTTTCGGTTCAGTTTTGTTTTTTTTTCATTTCGGTCGGTTTCGGTATCTGCTAGGTTTCAATGATTTCGGTTTCGATTTCTCGGTTTTTCGGTTTCAGTGTTGTTTTATTTTAGTCAGTTTTTTCGGTTTCATTTCGTTTTTTTTGTTTCGTTTCGATTCATTTGTTTTATTTTAGTCGGCTACTTTTCAGTTTTTTTGTTTCGTTTTGGTAAAGCTTTTTGATTGCATTTCGCTTTTTTTTGTTTCGTTTTGGTTAGTTTTTCGGTTTCATATAAGTTTTTTTGTATCGTTTTGGTCGTTTTTCTATTTCGGTTTAGTTTCGTTTCAGTTTTTTTGTTTCGTTTGTCGATTCGGTGTTTTTGATTCGTTTTGGTCCGGTTTTTAAATTGCATTTAGTTTTTTTATGTTTCCTTTTGGTCAGTTTTTCAGTTTCAATTCGGTTTTTTTGTTTTGTTTCGGTCTTTTTTCTATTTCGGTTCAGTTTCGTTTCGGTTTGTTTGTTTCGCTTTGGTCGGTTCAGTGTTTTTGTTTTGTTTTGGTCAGGTTTCAGTTGCATTTCGCTTTTTTTTGTTTCGTTTTGGTCGTTTTTTTATTCCGGTTCAGTTTCGTTTTGGTTTTTTTGTTTTGTTTCGGTCGATTCGGTGTTATTGTTTCGTTTTGGTCGGTTCGATGTTTTTGTTTTGTTTTGGTCCGCTTTTCAATTGCATTTCGCTTTTTTTTTGTTTCATTTTGGTCAACTTTTCGGTTTCATATCGGTTTTTTTGTTTTGTTTGGGTCGGTTTTCTATTTCGATTCAGTTTTGTTTCGGTTTGGTCGATTCGGTGTTTTTGTTTAGCTTTGGTTAGCTTTTCAGTTGCATTTCGCTTTTTTTGTTTCGATTTTGTAAATTTTTCGGTTTCATTTCGTTTTTTTTCGTTTTGGTCGTTTTTCTATTTCGGTTCAGTTTCGTTTTAGTCAGTTCGGGGTTTTTGTTTCGTTTTGATCGTTTTTTGGGTTTCGGGTGAGTTTTGTTTCGCACATGATAGTTTGGGTATTTTGAAATAGATAAATTTTGGATAACTTGGATATTTTGTTTTGACCTATTTTAACCTATAAATGAAACTCACTTGTATATTTCCAACCCATCCTGACTCACTTGTAGAATTTTTATGATCCATCTTAACCCATTTTACTTTTAAAGTTTATCCATCTTGACCCAAAACAACCCATTTGGGTTGAGTTTGCCACCCTTAGCTACTATGTTAAGTGTTAAGTATTTTTGAATATCATGCGATGAAATGTTCATTAGTGTTTATGGTAAGTATTTTGATATGTTTATGTTTGTTTGTCCATTAACGTCCATTAGTGTAAATTGGTGTTTGTTTGTCCATTAGTGTTCGGTTGTCCATTAGCGTCCATGTACAATACTAACTAACAGACACAAATTGGCACGGTCAAATTCAATTCCTTAATGGACGGACGTAAACACGAATTTTCGTTCAGTAGGGTGTTCATGAACAGTCCGTTTGTCCGACAAAAGTTGAACGGACGAACACGGACAAGGTCTCGTCCGTTAATAGGTTCAATCAAGTTCAATTATGGTATATTATGTTTGATCAATTATAATTTTTGTGGTTGATTCAATAACAATTTTGGTTATCTTATATTCTATTTGATCGATTGGTAGGTTCAATCGAGTTCTAATCCGATTATTGCATATTTCGTTTGACTAAACTGTTAGTAGAGTATGGTTTTATCAACCATGGTATATTTGTTTAATCGATTATGGTATTGTAGCTATAAATCTAAGTTGTTTTGTTGTTAACCAAGTCGGTTTTTTCTTCTAAGATACTCGAAACCATATTAACCCAATCGAAAAAACCTTTGGAGATTTGGGGTTTCGAGTCTATATTTAAAACTTTGAATCCTGGAGAACCCAACCCGGTAGTTATTATACTTAACAACAAACCAATTTACGTTTATGCTCATTAATAACTCTTTTTTTTTCTTTAAACGATTTAGGTTTCTACCTTTAAATCTAGTTCTTGAAGTTTAATAAAGTTAAACCGTGTGGCTTGCTTATTTTTACCATCGTTAGGTTCAAGCCCATACGGTCAACAAATCGAAATACCATGTGACAAATGCATCCTCACGACATAGCATGAGCATTATACGCTAGTTCAAACATATTCTTTAAATGTAGGAAAAATGACATAGTTTTAGTTTCATGACTGTTTATTGACAAATTTTGAAATTACTTTGCAAACCATAGTGTGATTATTTAATTTTGATCATTGACATCATAATAATTATTTTAAAAACACGCACATTTAATTGACCAACTTGAATTTGATTTTAGCATAACAAGAACCGTATAGAGCCATAAGTAACATATATGTTATTTAATAACAATCTAGTAGCCAGTAAAACTCACAAACCCCTCTTAATACTCTGTTAATCAATAAGATCATGTAAAACAAAGCTCGCACTAGAAGATGACCATAAGGAAGTTAAAACTAAAAAGTAACATATAAGTTAACATCATGATATTATACAAACATCTTTTACAAAAACTTTTATCCGGTTTTGATGCAAATTAGTGAATAGTAAATCGAAAATTGAAACCGCTATGCGGTTTTGATCATCACACATCCCGACTCACTTTGAAGAGCTTCAACGACAGGTGTAGAAACCGATCTGCTTGGAAGAATTTTGTGAATGGCTCTAATTGTGTCAGGTGTAGTTCTACAACATCCTCCAACAAGTGATGCACCCATCTCACACCATGTGTTCACATACGAAACAAAATCCTCTTCTACAACTCCAGTGTTTTGCTATAACAAATGTTTTAAAAAATCATAAGGATGTGTTTGGTTATCAGAAATTCAATGGTAATGGAATCTGAATCGTATTCCTAACTTGTCTGGTCTGTAAAATTCGTTGGAATTGGAATTTCAGATAGATTACAATTCCTTCAAATTTAAAATCCAATTCCTTACGCAAAAGGTGACAGTTTTGACGTGTTTACTTATGAATGGGTCAATAACATATATATTATCTAAAAAGGAAGCGGGTCAAATAATTTTATAAAATTTTAAAACTCTATACGAGATTTATTGAAGAAGTGCTTACCACCCATTGTTTTAGTTGAGCATCATAGCTTTCACCACTGTTAGGATATATAAGGATTGGTTTATTTGTCACCTGCACAAGACAACAAACTAAGATTACTAACATACTAGATTAAAGTAATTATGTGTCAATATAAAAAGAAAGAAAAAGAAAGCAAGATTCTTGAGACCCAGTTAAGGATATCATATTTGTGGGTTTTGGTAAAGGTGACACAATGGATGGGTCTGTGGGTTAAGTAACGGATCAAGCGGGTCGGATCAAGATGAGTAATTTGGTTGGGTTGACTTGTGACACTCTTTATCCATCCCTTTATAAAAAGAATTTATGTTTTAGGACAAACTATATTATAACAATACTAATTTATTTTTTTTGACTAAATTGATTCAAAAGGTTGTCATCAAAAGTACACTCTGGACGATTTTAGGCCAGCTTACATTTTAATTATTTTTATTTTATCCATTTGACCCCTTAGAAGTCAACTCATTCATATAAATATAATAAAGTTTATTTAGCATAATAAAATACATATATAATTATGATAAGTATACAAATAAAATAACTAACAAATTATAAACCAACCGAACTTGATCTTCAAAAACTATATTTATACTATAATTCTATAAATCCAGATTCCGGGTCCTGATTGGCAAGCCTAAATGAGCCTATTTTACCGAACTCGAGCTCACTTAAGTTAAAATGTTAAATGACTCAGACTTGGCTTGACTTGGTTACACCAGTTTGTTTAATGGCATCAAAAAAGTGGGAATCTTTTGTCATTTAAAAAAGACAAGAATATTCTTCAATGCTATCAAACCAGAACTGAATAAAGAATAAAGAAAAGTAATACCTTTTTTATTGTGGAAATTAAACCACCAATGAATCTAGGAGGGGTGCAGTTGATTCCTACAGCAACCACTTTCTTGCATGAATCAGCAATTGCGGCACATTCGGATAAAGAATCACCACTCACCACATTCACACCATCTTTGGAGTTAAATGCAAACCATGCAGGAATATTAATGCCTTCTTCAAGAAGCTCACAAAATGCCTGTTCAAAAACACAAAGCTTTTGAACTTATTATTATAAAATTAAAAAAGCCAAAATAGATAAAGATTCTGCTGACTTGTGCTTCTAGCTTATTTGGAATTGTTTCAAAAACTATCAAATCAGCACCAGCTTCAGCTAACACTTGGACCCTTCTTCTGTGAAAATTTTTCAAGAATTCCAAATTCATTGCATCACCATAGTCCCCACTGTAAAAAGACAGAAATAACCACAGTTAAAAAATTTAAAGTAAATCAATTTTTTTGTAAGGTAATTTTTAAAATATATTATTTAATGCAAAGATACTTCAAAATTTAATTTTGCACTAGAATTTGACATTTTTTTGAAATAAAAACAACCAAAATTTGACATCTTTTGATGAAAACCACAAGGGTGTTCACAGTCTGCTCTGTTCATTCAACTTAATTGAACAACCGATAACACAAACAATTAAACAAGGGGGTTTTCTTGTACGTGTTCGTTCGTTAAGAAAATGAGCATGTCCTTGTTTGTTGCCGACTTGCTTTGGTTGGACGGTTTTGTCGGTTTATGAACACCCTTATGAAAATGTATACAAAAAAAGAGTTCCAATGATGCCAAATAACACTATTTATTATTTAACACATAGCGTCAAGTTACCTGTATTCAGAACCATCGGCAAGATAAGCCCCATAACTCCCTACGGATGCAGCAACTAAAATGGGACGAGTTTTGAAAATCCTACCATCACCAGTACAATCAACAGAAGATTCATGACATCGTTGGAGATATAAATCCCTTGCTTCACAAGCAATCTCTACACTCTTTCTAAGCATAGACTCACCAACTTCTGCAGTATAGCCTTTAGCCTCAAACCCTTGAATTGTAGCCTGTTAAATTATATAACATTAAAAGAGAGAAACAGATAAATGCTAATGAAAATATGAAATGCAGCTTTGTTACCTGGTAAGATGCTGTAATTATTATATCTGCACCAGCTTCAAGATAATCAAGGTGTACCTGCAGTGTCAACACAAATGAGCACACTACGTATATGACTGATTAAATGTAAAATCAGAATTTCACTATTTCAGTATGCTACCAAGTACCAACACTGTTTTCATGACCGGACCAGCTGGACCAGGAACCAGACATGGAAGCGGTCCGCTTAAGCTTATTTAACCATTCCCATTCAAACCGTCTAGTTATAGGTCCGCCAGTGAACCAGCTAACCGAACTAACTGGTCGACCAAATAATCTGATCTTTTTAAATTTTTTCATCAAAATTTGATTTTACAGGCCATTTATTAATTTGTATATTATTTAGGACATCATCAGGTTCTTAAATCCAGCCCAACCGGTTCTGAAAACATTGCCTACTAATTTTGCATTTTTATCTTCTAAAATCAACAGAATTAATAAGCAGAGTACACAGTGCTACTGTAGTTCCATATCATCAACGCATCACAAACAGATTAGTTCATCAAATCATCAATACTCACTATCATCAACCTCAATCACAATACATATAACACAATAGCTAAGTTATAATAAACAGATCATACAACAATAAGCTTATACGTTTCAAATAATAATAAACGTAACGGAAACCTATAAACAGAGTACATACGGTACGGACCTACGGTACGTATATTATTCATGTAATAATAATATTCAATATTATTATTATACCTGACGAATAAGGTGAGTAGAAGTGAGGAGACATTTAGCGCTCCATAGTGGATCGTTAAGGTCGGCGCCGTACCGTTCAAGCTCCGTCGCAAGTCCTCCGTCAATTAACGCTACGCCGCCGGACTTCAGGAGGAAATCTGACATCAATGTGTCCACGTCGACGGCTGTCATTTTCATTATTAATTGCCTCCGGCGGATGACGGCGGTGGAAATGGTACGGTGTGGTGGATGAATTGAGAGGCGCAAAGAGTCCAGGTTCAATTTATAGAAAGAATTTGAACCTGTCGGTTTTTGACCCCTTACCTTTCGTCTAATGTATGAATAGTGTATTACTTTTACTTTTTACGTTTTAGCTGTTTTGATGGTTGTTTTTTTACCTCTGATATGAAAGCCAAAATAGTTAACGGAGGTGTTTATTGGTTTGGTTTTCGGGTTGAACCTTTTTTTTCTTGAATTGTGCTGAACAAAACCAAATTCGAATTTAGTGAGATTTTCGATGGAATGTATTGAATATCTTCTTTTATGCTAGCATTTGAATTAGGTATGACTAAATAAGATTTGGCTTATGTTATAATCATTGTAGTTGTATTGGGCTAAATGACAAGCATAAATAGTTATTATACGATATTTGGTTTATTTGTTTGAACTGAATTCAGATTTATGAAACCGAACACAAAAAAAACATTATTTGGTTTTGACCGAAAACTGAATATGTAATACGGTTTGAAATTAACGGGTTTCGAATTAATTCAAATTTCGATGCAATTACTTTGAAGTTGAATAACGAATACTCAAATAAATATTATGGTATTGAAATTAAAAATAATAATGAATAAGAAATACAATGATAGTTGAATGACTTGTCACCAACCCCATTACATTTATTTTACCTTTCATTTTCACATAAAAACTTTGCTAAATCTTTAATACATCAAATGCCTAGTCCCTAGATATCTTTTGTAGATACACTCTTTAAATGTGCCTAACCTAATATCTTTAGTGCATATAATATACCCACCTATAATGCATAAGGACCACACTAAAAACATTTCTGTCCATGTTTATTACTTTTTTATAACATTTAATGTTATTCGCTAATTTGTTTTGACATTGCCTACAAGTTACTACTATGTCAATAAGTGAGTGAATTTGTTAAACGACAAATCGATGTTGGTTATTACTTTCTTATAAAACATAAAGTCTAAGGAATTCGTAAGATGTAACGCTTGGATAATATGAAAGCCGTGAAATACACTTTAAGGTAAATATAATTCGGACCATTCAGTGGTTCACCTAAAATTCTTAGTCGGGTAAAACTTGAAATTTTGACAAGAAAAAAGTATGTGTTTTGTTGTGAATTTTGTAAACCGACGACTAGAGAGAGTGACCAATGACCATGAAGTCATAGTTGCAAGGGGCCAAAAGGTGTCTTCGGCTGTTATAAAGCACCGACGCTTTCACTTTTTGGATGACCACTTTTTCAACGTACGATTTTATCCATGTTTTGGATGACCATTTCTTCAAAGCAATCATATACGTTTGTTCCCCAAATAGTCACCTCAATAGTAGTTTGAAATAGTAAAGTTTGTACTATAAATATTAACGCATGTAACAATAATGTAACAATAATGAAGACCAGTAGCTTTTGTTGATGGTCTTCATTATTGTTACATGCGTTAATATTTATAGTACAAACTTTACTATTTCAAACTACTATTGAGGTGACTATTTGGGGAACAAACGTATATGATTGCTTTGAAGAAATGGTCATCCAAAACATGGATAAAATCGTACGTTGAAAAAGTGGTCATCCAAAAAGTGAAAGCGTCGGTGCTTTATAACACTCCCCCTTGGATGACACTTTTTAAAAACTTCGGGGTCTTGAAGTACCGCCTCATTAAAAACCTTGCTAAAGAAAAACCCAATGGGAAAAAGCTTTAGCTAAGGGAAAAAGAGTGCAGTATATAGCTCCCCCTCAAATTGCAGGTCGTTACATTGTTCGTACATGGCGCATGCCAATATCATGAACATGTTTCCTGAATGTTGATGTGGGAAGTGCTTTTGTGAAAAGATCAGCTGAGTTGTTGCTGGACTGGACATATCTCATTTCAACCTGATTGTCTTTAATAAGGTCTCGAGTATACTCAAAGTATCATGGTGGTATGTGCTTTGTTCTGTCACTTTTGATATATCCTTCCTTCATTTGCGAGACACAAGCTGCATTATCTTCATAGATAGGAGTTGGAATTCGATCTTTCTCTAGTCCACAAGAAATCAATATGTGTCGTGACATAGATCTTAACCATACACATTCTCTTGAAGCTTCATGCAATGCAATGACTTCAGCATGATTTGAAGATGTTGCAATGAGTGTTTGTTTCTGAGAACGCCATGAAATCGCAGTTCCTCCATTCTTAAATACATATCCAGTTTGAGATTTACTTTATGGGGATCAGATAAATAACCTGCATCTGCATAACCAACTAACCCTTCTTTTGAATCGTTAGGATAAAATAAACCTAAATCAACAGTTCCTTTTAAATGCCGAAAAATATGTTTAATGCCATTCCAATGTCTTTTAGTAGGGGATGAACTGAATCTTGCCAATAAATTAACTGCAAAAGAAATGTCAGGTCTTGTACAGTTAGTAAGATACATAAGTGCTCCAATTGCACTGAGGTATGGTACTTCGGGACCAAGAATCTCTTCATTATCTTCGCAAGGACGAAATGGATCATTGTCAACATTGAGTGATCTAACAACCATCGGTGTGCTTAAAGGATTTGCTTTGTCCATATTGAAACGTTTTAAGAGTTTCTCAGTATAAGTTGACTGATGCACAAGTATTCCATTATGCATATGCTCAATTTGTAAACCAAGACAATATTTGGTTTTTCCAAGATCTTTCATTTCGAATTCTTTCTTTAAAAGAGCAATTGCTTCATTAATTTCTTTTTGTGTCCCAATTAAATTTAGATCGTCAACATACACAGCTATGATCACATATCCTGATGTTGTCTTCTTGATGAAGACACATGGACAAATAAGATTATTTGTGTATCCTTTGCTTATAAAATAATCACTCAAACGATTGTACCACATCCTTCCAGATTGTTTCAGTCCATACAAGGATCTTTGTAATTTGATGGAATACATTTCCTTAGGCTTTGAGCTTATTGCATCGGGGAGTTTAAATCCTTCGGGAATTTTCATATAGATGTCACTATCTAGTGATCCATACAAGTAAGCTGTGACAACATCCATAAGGCGCATCTCTAAATTTTTAGAGACTGCTAAGCTGATTAAATATCTAAACGTAATAGCATCCATGACAGGAGAATACGTTTCTTCATAGTCAATTCCTGGCCTTTGAGAAAAACCTTGAGCTACAAGTCTTGCTTTATATCTTGTAACTTCATTTTTCTCATTTCGTTTTCTCACAAAAACCCATTTATATCCTACAGGTTTCATTGACTTTGGTGTAATGACAATAGGTCCAAAAACCTTTCGATTGTTTAGTGAGTTTAATTCAGCTTGCATAGCATCTTTCCATTTGTTTCAATCTTGTCGATTTTTACAATCATCTACAGATTTTGGTTCAGGGTCATCATTTTCTTCCATGATATCGCTTGCCACAGAATAAGAAAATATATCATCAATATTTTCCATTTCATCTCGATCCCACATTATATGTGATTTACCATAGTTTATTGACAATTCTTTATTGGAATCATTTATTTCTTCCTGAGGAAATGTTATATCATTTATTCTTTCCTGAGGGAAGGTTTTGTCAATCATTCCTTCCTTAGGGTCAGTATCCTTCTCAGAACCCTTTCTTTTTCGAGGATTTTTATCCTTTGAACCGATTGGTCTTCCACGTTTTAAACGTTTTTGAGATTCATGAGGTGCATTATTATGGGTTTGCTTGCTTGGAATCTCAACTCGAGCTGGAGCATTAGCAGCTGGTATATGAGATTTAGTGACCCTGTTTATATCAGTAAATGCATCAGGTAACTGATTTGCAATTTCTTGTAGATGTATTATTTTTTGAACCTCTGTCTCACTTTGTTTTGATCTTGGGTCTAGGTGTAACAATGATGGCACACACCATGATATATCTCTTTCTTGCTTTTTCATTTCTCCCCCTAATGTCGGGAACATTGTCTCGTTAAAATGACAATCAGCAAAACGTGTTGTAAATACATCACTTGTTAAAGGTTCAAGGTATCTTATGATGGAAGATGTTTCATATCCAACATATATTCCCAACCTTCTTTGGAGACCCATTTTTGTGCGTTGTGGTGGTGCAATAGGAACATACACAGCACAACCAAAAATTCTAAGATGATAGATATTTGGCTCATTTCCAGAAACAAGTCGTGTGGGAGAGTATTTATGATTTGCACTTGGTCTCACGCGGAATAATGATCCAGCATGCATAATTGAAAGGCCCCAAATAGAAACAGGGAGTTTTGTCCTCATTATTAATGGTCTAGCTATTAGCTGTAGGCGTTTGATCAACGACTCGGCTAAGCCATTTTGTGTGTGTACATGAGCAACAGGGTGTTCTACAACAATCCCCACAGACATGCAATAATCATCAAAAGCATGTGATGTAAATTCTCCCGCATTATCAAGCCTTACTCTTTTAATGGTATAATCCAGAAAATGTGCACGTAATTTGATAATTTGAGCAAGAAATTTTGCAAAAGCAACATTACGAGTCGATAATAAAGAGATATTAGACCATCTGCTGGATGCGTCTATTAAGACCATGAAGTATCTAAATGGTCCACATGGTGGATGAATTGGTCCACATATGTCACCTTGAATTCTTTCAAGAAACATTGGTGTTTCTTTATCGACTTTTAATGGCGAAGGCCTTGTAATTAATTTTCCAAAAGAACAAGATGTACATTGAGGCATTTTATCTATTTTATGGATCTTTTGACCTTTCAGTGGATGCCCATGTGTATTTTCAATGATCCTTTTCATCATTGTGGATCCTGGATGGCCTAATCTGTCATGCCATAAGTTTATGATACCAGAATCGCAACAATTTTCTTTGACTGCCATATGTGCTTGAGGCACATTTATATATGTATAATGCAAACCATAATGGAGCATTGGCAATTTTTCCAATATTTGATCTTTGCTTATGATATGCAAATATTTTTCATTACTAACAGTCCTTGACTGAGTATCATATCCATTATGATATATGTTTCTGAAACTCAACAAATTTCTTGTTGATTTTGGGGAAAATAAATCATTTTCTATTTTGAGCTTTGTACCATTTGGTAATGCTAAATTAGCTTTTCCCACTCCCTCTATCAAGTTTGTAGGACTTGATATTGTATTGATGATCCCTTTTATTGGTTTCAGTTTATAAAAATATTTTTTAGATCTAATTATAGTATGCGTGGCTCCACTATCCGCTATACATATATCTTCTTCATTTGTTTGATCTTGTGCTCCGGTGATTTTCATTTTAAATCTTGAAAAATATTAAGAAAGAAAAAATAAGTGTATAACGAAGACATATGATATTTTAATAAGAACTTTATTTAATTGAAACACAAGTAGTACATGAAAGAGGAACTACATAATTAAAGATAATGAGAACACACTTAATAACTGCATCTAATTATAGTAGTCAAGCAACTTTGTTTCAAAGTTCTACCCCAAAGTCTTCAACGCTCAGCTCAGCATTGATATTATTAAAGTTATCAACATGGTTCACTTCTTTCTCTTTTCCTTTTAGAGAGGCTTGGTACAGTTTACACAGATGTGGAGCTGTGCGACAAGCCTTTGCCCAGTGGTTTGTACTTCCACATCTAAAACATGAAGTGCCATTATTTTCGGACCTACCAGCTTCATTCCATTTATTTTGGTGGTTGGAAATGGTATTGTGTGGGACATGATAATTATTGGCTCTCTGGTTACGACCACGACCACGGCCACGACCACGACCGTAAGAGTTATTGTTCCATTTGAATGGATGCTTACGATCATTAAAATGCCTTTTGTCAAAATGACCACGTCCACGTCCACGGCCTCGTCCTCGACTTTGTTCCCATTTATGATCAGAATTTTTATGAGAACTTTTGTGAGCAACATGTGCTTCTGGTATGGCTAATGAACCCGTGGGACGAGATTGATGATTTTTCATCAATAATTCATTATTTTTCTCTGCTACAAGGAGTAATGCATTTAGATCAGAGTATCTCTTAAAATTCTGCAAACGATAATGTGTTTGCAAGTTTATATTTGATGCATGAAACGTGGAGAAAGTTTTCTCTAACTTTTCTTCCTCTATTACGGGATACCCACAAAATTCTAGCTTTGAACAAATTCGGTATAAAGCAGAGGTGTAATCATTTACCCTCTTAAAATCTTGGAACCTAAGACTGTTCCATTCATCTCTAGAAGTAGGAAGTAAAACTTCCTTTAGATGACCGAATCTGCTTTTCAAATCTTCCCATATCATATATGGGTTATCATAATTAAAATACTCATGCTGTAGTAATTCATCAATATGTTTATGGATGAAAACATCAGCTCTTGCTTTATCCTGGTCAGAGCAATCATTGTATTCTTGGATTGAGTCTAACACATCCATAGATTTTAAATGTCTTTTGACATTTGCTGTCCAAGACATATAATTTTCTTCAGAAATGTTGAGTGCAGGGAATTCGAGTTTTGCTATATTTGACATTTTGTTGCTAAACATAATAGAGCAAATAATAAGATAAATATTAGAATCTATATATATCAATCAACAACGAGATACAATACATTGGTAGAGCTATAAACATATAAAAGAAAAAGAAAATGCCGAAATATTCAGATGGGAGATTAAAAATTAGAATGAGAAGTAGTATAAGCATTATAGTGACCAACATCAAAACCGGGTGAATCATTTTGAGAATTTTATCTTGGATAAATTTAATAAGAAGAATGTTTGTTGTAAATGAAATGGGATTAATGATTGGTTATTTATAGTGAAAATTTATAACCCTTTTATAACGGTAACATTACCGTTTGTGTGTGTGTATATATATAATATATAATATTAATTATTTAAAGTAAGATAATAAATAAGATATTAAATACAGTTTATTTTATAAAATATATATAATTAGTATGCACAATAATAAGAATAGAATTGTTAGTGTAAATAAATCTAACTTCTAAATGAGATATTAGTGTGCATATATAAATAAAAGTTAGAATAGTTATCAAATTTTAATAACAATGTTTATACACATTATTGCTATTAATCAGTATATTAGTTAGTATATGTATATGCATAGATATATATCTAATGTACATAATTAAAGAAGTGTTTATGATGCTTATGTAGATACCTTTGTGTCTATTACCTTTCTTGGTTAGGATATAAGCGGCTCGTGCTGATAACGTGTTATAATATTAGCCCTAACTATAACAAGATTATTAGGGTAATGTGAGAATTTGAAGATAATAAAGAGATCACCACTATCTGTAGCAATATGCAATAAGAGAAGATGGAATATGTTATTCAGTAACTTTTGTTGATGGTCTTCATTATTGTTACATGCGTTAATATTTATAGTACAAACTTTACTATTTCAAACTACTATTGAGGTGACTATTTGGGGAACAAACGTATATGATTGCTTTGAAGAAATGGTCATCCAAAACATGGATAAAATCGTACGTTGAAAAAGTGGTCATCCAAAATGTGAAAGCGTCGGTGCTTTATAACATGAATAACATATTCCATCTTCTCTTATTGCATATTGCTACAGATAGTGGTGATCTCTTTATTATCTTCAAATTCTCACATTACCCTAATAATCTTGTTATAGTTAGGGCTAATATTATAACAATTTTCTATATTTGTTCAAATTTGTTATTTTAGTAAAAAAAATTAATGTTTGTTATTTTTGTTCCTAGAGTTTCATTTTCATTGCAAATTCATCCTTGCGGTTTGTTAAAATGTGAAATTCAGTCCGAAATATGTTAACGAGATGATCGAAAGTTGCAACGAAAAATGAAACTTTATGAATGGAAAAGACAATTGTTTTTACTTTGAGACTAAAATTACAAATTTAAACAAAACACAAAATGAAAACCACGCTTTACTCAAGTTATTATTGCTAATCAAAATAAACATCTTGAAGAATAAAACGTCAAACATTTACGTAAAGACAAAACAAATATACACATGTTCATAAATCAACTCCAAACCCTTGTAAAATCAGAAGGGTTGAAGGAAGACACAAATCCCTACGGTTGTTAGGAGGTTGACGGACCGTAAAACTTCTAATTAGAGCATTCATGGAAAAAAATAGTAATAAGAATATAATAAAAATCTCGACCGCCCTCTTAAAAATTAGTGTTAATGCCTTCATCAAAAACATATTGGATCTGTCACCATTTATGACCAAAGCCACGACAACATATCAAGAAATTTCCATGGTTGAATATTGCGGTCGTATCTTGTTTCGGATGATTGGATGACAAAAGTCGTGATCAATCTCACGGTACAACTGTAGACCGATTGCATAAGCACCAAATATATTTTCTAACAAGTGTTGCGCATTTTTCCAAGGTCTAACTATCAAAAAAGTTAATATCAGTATAAAACATTATATCACGTTGCAAAAGCGACTTCTACAAATGCCGAAAGTACACGGTACCAATTCACATTATAAATATTTTTATAAGTTTAAATTAATATCTCTACGTAATCAAGCCTTTCTGGAAGCAAAGTATCACATAAAAGTTAAGATTATGTAAAACAAGATGTTTGTGTAATATCTTTTTCATTAACTGTAGATTAAATTCTTACACATATGAACACCAACCGAGCTACATCTGGATAATGAGTAAGCGAGCAACAAGATGCGTCGCTATCCCCTTTTGAATAGTAAAGCATGTACGTTCTACTAAATATAAATCATTGATTTCTCGGGCTCTGCGAGTTCTGTCTTTTAAAAAACACATTTTAAGAATTCTAGAAAACATGTTTCTAGTATATATTTCTCAAATTATATTACTTTTAAATACTTAAAATTGTTATTGTAATCTGATGCCTGAATATTTAGGTATCTTTTCTATTAGCTAAAGTATTTAGTTAAAAAAACATCTATTTTTTATGACCACTACGAAGTACGAACACTACTGCCACGACTATCACGACCACGACTACGACTACGATGATGACGACAACTACAACAACTACTACTACTATAACTACTACGACTACGACTACTACAACCAGCTACTACGATGACTACCACCACGACTCCCACTACCGCCACTACTACCACCACCACCACCACCACTACTATTCTTTTCAAATGCGTATATATTGCTACATACTTTTATCATATAAAGAGGTTTTAGATATTAAACGCCATCATGGTGCGGATGTAAAGAAAAACTATATTGTGACATCCCGGTTGAAAAGTATGATATTGTCATTATAAGTGCAAAGTAGTCGTATATGATATACCTAATGCCTTGTGAACCTCATTCAATGTCATGAATGAATTGACCATCATTTTCTCCTTGTGTCACAGAGAACACATTGTTCTCATTATGATCCATTAACAATTGATCTCAAATACTGCATTTCCTTATATAATCATGGACAACAAAACAAACAATCACTATGTCTCTTTGTATAGTGAAAAGAAAGGGGAGCCATTTGCTTTAGGACTAGGAATCTCACCTTCAAAACATCACATGCACACTCAATAACATATATGAGCTGTGCATGAACATGACTGAATCTTTCTTTCTTAGTTAACGCATGTTGGCATCAACGTGTGTCTACTTGGAAGTAGGATCTATATTTTCTAGGATATATGTATGATATATTTGCCTTCGACTCGGTTCAAACCATACCTAAAACTTTGCAATGGATGTGTGTTTCCTAACAATAAAAAATTAGTGTAATTTTAAACTCACGTAACAAGTTCCATAACGTTGATTCAAACCAAACCAGTATGAAGAGTTAAATATATATTAGAAAGTTGTAATTATAAAACGAACTTTCTATGAGAAAATTACCTAAATAGCCCTTTTGATGAGAGATAAAATACCATTTAGCCCGTGAGATTTCAAATTCCAAAAATAGCCCACCAAATCCAACGTCTTCGTGAGTTTTTGAGATTCCCCGTGAGTTTTCGTGGACGAATAAAAAACTGCCATGTGTTTTCCATTTTCACCTACCATGCTATTTTTCATCCCAAATCTGTCTAAAGCGTGATTTTGTCATCAAATATAACATGAAGAAAACCAACTGTAACGTGATGTTTCAAGCTGTTTTCATCGGCAACGTGACTTTTCAAAATTATGGTTTTTAAAGTTATTTTGAAATTCATCTCCAAAGATGAATTTCAACGTCGAAGACGATTTTCAATTAAAGTTCATTTTCTTCTTCTTTTGTAAACCTTTTTGAAACCTTTCTTCTTCTTTCAACCTTCTTTTGTAAACCCTAAACCTCGGAGACGATTTTCAACCTCGGAGACGACTTCAAAGCCAAGACCAAGCCTGGACCTGCTTCTCCGTCGACTCTCCGGCGGACTTCCGACCAGATCTTCAAATCCTCACAAGCATAGTATCAATATTATTATTATTATTATTATTATTATTATTATTATCCAACCATGCCGTTGCAATCGGATCTGGACCGTCAGATCTCGTAGCTGATGGACTGCAAGCCGTTGTCGGAGGGTGAGGTGAAGGTGTTGTGTGACCAGGCGCGTACGATACTAGTGGAGGAGTGGCAGCCGGTGAAGTGTCCGGTGACTGTGTATGGGGATATTCATGGACAGTTTCATGATTTGTTGGAGTTGTTTCAGATCCGAGGAAGTGCTTTAATTGAAAGGTTGAAAGAAGAAGAAAGGTTTCAAAAAGGTTTACAAAAGAAGAAGAAAATGAACTTTAATTGAAAGTCTCCGACGTTGAAATTCATTCGAAATTCATCTTTGGAGATGAATTTCAAAATAACTCAAAAATCATCTTTCTTGAAAAGTCACGTTGCCGGTGAAAACAGCTTGAAACATCACGTTACTGTTGGTTTTCTTCATGTTATATTTAATGACAAAAATCACGCTTCAGACAGATTTTGGATGAAAAATAGCGTGAAGGTGAAAATGGAAAACACATGACAACTTTTTATTCGTTCACGAAAACTCACGGGGAATCTCAAAAACTCACGAGGACATAGGATTTAGTGGCCTATTTTTGGAATTTAAAATCTCACGTGTTAAATGGTCTTTTCTCTCCAATCAAGTGGGCTATTTAGTTAATTTTCTATTTACTCTTTTAACAATAAATAACAACTTTTTTGACACATATATAAACCCATCACCAATGAAGCCGCCAATATGAATCAGAATCAACAAAGATGTACTTGTCCATCGCTGCTACCAAATCAGCATCATCACCTTCAATTGTCCACCTGCAACATAATAATAATAATAATAAACCACACTCTCTCTTTCGTCTTCATTCTTCAACCTCCATTCAGTTCCCTCTGAAATCTAAATCATTCAAGTCTCCAATGGCCACTCTCGCCGTTGCTTCATCCACTCTCGGACTCTCCGACACCTTCTCCAAACTCAAAAACGACGGCAGAGTAAGTAACTTTTTTATTATTATTAGGGTTTTCTTTTTAATCTTTCCGATGCTTCATCTGTTAATCGGAATGATTATTATTATTATTAGTTGTTGAGTTACTATTAAAGTTTCTGTGGTTCTCGATTGTAATGTGGCTGCTTGTTGAATTAGGGTTTTCAATTTTGAATTGGGGGGGGGGGGTTAATTATCTATTTGATTGGATGTGTCATTTCAAACTGATTACTGTAAATTAATTAAAGAATGAGAATTAAATAATAATCAGATAGTTGTGATTAGGTTGCTTTACATTTACATTTACATTTATCATTGACTTGCAATCTTTGACTTTTCTTCAAATAATAAAATTAATGTTCATTCTAAATGCTTAAAAACTCACACAAAAATCTAAATATTAATAATTGACTTGGTTAACCGTTGTTGATCTTTCATAAGAAGGATCACACATGCTATTGCAAAAGTATAGTTTCAGTAACATATAAATTATTCATCTTTCACAAAAGGGTCAAATGTAATTGCAAAATTACATGTTCACTGATATATAAATTTTTGTATAAAGTTATTTTGGGGGGGCTTATGCATCAAGAATACTCTTTGTGCGACTCTACGCATGTGGAACCTACTTAACCAGTGCCCTTTTTAGCTGGTTTTATTTTTATTATTTCGCCATTTTGACATGTTAGAGATATAACCTAATTCGGCCTGTTTATAAATAAACCGGCCGAAAATGTCACCTGTAAATGGTTCTTACAAGCTCATTGTATGTTTCATAGGTAGCATTCATTCCATATATCACAGCCAGCGACCCCGATTTATCAACAACCGCAGAAGCATTGAAAATACTCAACCCTTGTGGATCAGATATTATTGAATTAGGAGTTCCATATTCTGACCCATTAGCTGATGGACCCGTTATACAGGTTAAGTGCATAATTTTGTTAAATAATCTTTAATTATTAAACATTTTTCTTAACCTGCATTTTGTATTAATATTTATTTTTATATTTCTTACGCAGGCTGCAGCCACTCGAGCATTAGCAAGAGGCACAAATCTTGATTCCATTCTCAATATGTTAAAACAGGTACCCTTTATTAAACGTGAGCGTTTGTAACTTTTTTATAATTGTTTTGTATTAATAATTTTAACTCTATTTAGGTGATACCACAACTATAGTGTCCGATTGCTTTGTTTACTTATTACAACCCAATTCTTAAACGTGGAGTGGAGAAGTTTATGGTTACTGTGAAAGAACTTGGAGTGCATGGTAACTTATAATAAGCTAGATCACACTTGATTATAACTCTATATATAGAATTATAGATAATAGTCAATGATGTCTTTGTGGTTTGATCGGTCAACTGTGTGTGTGTTATTAGGACTTGTTGTGCCAGATGTTCCTTTGGAAGAAACTGAGCCTTTAAGACAAGAAGCTTCCAAACATAACATCGAGTTGGTTGGTTACATAATATCATATATTAACTTTTAATTTTTATACACTATATGTAAAATATAATAATGTATATTAGGTTAATAAATTTCATTATTTGTTAAGGTGTTATTAACAACTCCTACTACTCCAAGAGAACGAATGAAAGCAATCGTTGAAGCTACTGAGGGATTTTTGTACCTTGTAAGTTTCATTAATTTTGTTTAATCAAGTGTAGTATTTAAATTAAAAGCTATAAATATCTTTTAATGGTAAAAATTTTAAAAAATGTTATTAGGTGAGTTCTATAGGAGTGACGGGGGCTCGTGCTTCAGTAAGCGGGAAAGTTCAGTCTCTTCTGCAGGAAATTAAAGCGGTTTGTTCTGTTTAGACTATTAACTGTTTTTTTGTATTTTAATAATAAAATGAAAATTAATATATTGGGTGGTTGAATTTTCTGTTTAATATAATATATTTGTTTGATCCTTGACAGGAAATCTAGTAAGCCTGTGGCTGTTGGATTTGGCATTTCTACACCCGAGCATGTGAAACAGGTGAGTCAACCTGAACGGGTCTTGTTTTGGTTGACCTATTTAACTAGTTTAATTATATAGATTAACCCACTTATTACAGCTCACCATCGCATTTAACATGCTTAAAATTTAATAATGGCTCGTTTACACCCCGTCAACCCATTTGGCTCGATTAGATAAACTGGTTAAACATGTCATGTAGTGTTATAAGATTTTAAGTGTGTCCGTGCTAGGGTTGGTTTAACGGCGTTAAATGGGTCATGTTTGCGGGATGGCGGGTCCATCCTGACATGAACTCGAAAATTTGACCCGAATCCGAACACGACCGAAATCCAAAAATCATGTCAACGATGTTAACCCGACAAGACCTGCGTATTTGCAGGTTGACAACTGACAAGAATATGGCCTGTTAGACCTGAAAGTTTTACTTTTCCTTTTTTGCTTTTGCTTACCCGAACTTTAAATTCACATTTTTACAAAATATGCTAATATATGTATAAAAAATTACATTTTAGTTATAAAAGTTTTATGTCAATTTCCTTTTTAGTTTTAGTTAGTCATAAGATACCCAATCAATTTAATTTGTTACAAAAAATACATTTATAAATAAATAAATGGGTTATGCAGGTCAACCTATGAAATACCCGGGTTGACATGAACACAGCCCCTTTAACTAAAAGGGCCCAGCTCAAAAATGACCTGATCCCATTTATATCAAACCCAAAGCCGGATTTTTCGTGTAGTGTTAGAAAAAAAACATATGGGCCATGTTGAGGCTTAACGGTTTAACTCACAAGCCCCGCACAAGTGACACCCCTAAAAATAGGTGGCTTGGATAATGGGTCAAAATGTGTCAACTTTTTAGGTTGGGTTGGTTGGAAGTTGGAACGATCATAGCTATGCACTATTAAATTTATCAATCCTATAACATATAAAAAGATGTGGTGCCACGTCAGCAACGCGATGGTATATTTTTGGGTTTAATTGTTGGTTATTGCATGCAGGTGGCGGGATGGGGAGCTGATGGGGTGATTGTGGGCAGTGCTGTGGTCAAAATATTAGGTGATGCGGGATCTCCTGAAGAAGGCCTTAAAAAGCTAGAAGAATTCACAAAATCTTTAAAATCCGTATTGATTTGATAGCAACACAACTTCAAATGAATCTTGTGTTATATTTTCAATCAGATTTAGTTTGATCTTGAATAAAGTTTGCAATTTTGTTGGACATTTTTGTTATGGAAGTTGAAAGCTGAACGCAACAATCTTCCAATGAACGAGATGGTGGAGGTAGGTGTCCGATGAACGAGGAAGGAGATGATGGTGGAGGCTAACGGGCGGCCGAGGTCCTCGTCATAACACGGCGAACCCTCTTGATAGCGATCCAGACTACACGACTCATGGTTTAGGTGTGAGAGATTGAAAATGAAATGTATATCGGAAGATCTATTCGTATTGACTAATTGAGCTTGCAAACCGATCGTTCCAAATAGCCATTTGTAAAACTAACCGGATTGATGTATTTGGTAAACAAAACACCTCGCCATGATTTGTTTGGTAAACTACTCGTATGTCTGAAAGTCGTAAGATCTACTCGTCACGATTAAAGGATTTATGCAGTAGTTGTGGACGTTGATTTTGAGGCATGCAACATTTTTATTCGTGGCGACTAAATGATTATTGAACGTGTTCATCGCGGCTAGTTTATTGCCGCTTGACATGTTTTTATTGCTTATGTAAACTACTCGTTCGTTAGCATATGCTACCCGTCACAATTAGTTTAAAATACATATCTCTTTGAAGTTTTTGTAAATGGTACCTAAAATTAGAAACTTGTTTATGAAAATACATATTTTGGGAATTTTTCGTAAGTTCTTTCACGCATGCACCTGGTTTAGGTAAGCATCCCTTTGGCAAGCCTATTGCCTGTGTGGCTGTGTATGAGTGCATTCATACCCATTACTTGAGTAGTATTTTTCAATAAATCTACGGGTAACATGTGTAACTGTTATTTTGGTGATAGAGACCAATTCGAGAGGATAAATTTCCAAATTCGATATTGTGTGGGTTGGTTTTATTTGATGTTTTTGTTTTACTTCCATGAAATTGTTCAATGGCTGCGTTGTACTTTATGCTTAAAAATCGGTATTTTCTTGATCGAGTACAAGATGTTAAGGCATGGAGCTACTGCAATAATACATCGCTTTTTCATGATCATTTCAATGCCTATCGGAAATATAGAAACCATATTAAAAATAGACTACGCTCATATTCGCTTCATTTTTTATTCATCGTTGATCAATCAACACAAGAAAGCCTTAAACAAAAATATTTACATTCACACAGTGGAGGATCCAAGCATTTTCCCCTATAGTGTCATTTGTAATGTTTGGGGAGTGTTCTAAGTAGGAATGCGAAATGTGGTGACAGTTGTAACTTATACTTGGAGGCAGTGGCGAATCTTGGGCTTAGCCATGGTGGTGACTGACCAAAGTCACGGATCCAATACCTCGGCGATGACCGTGCTTAGTATCTATAAAAATTGTATTCAGATGTCCTATTATTTTGTCTATAATCCGCTTCAAATGTTAGCTAAAGCTACCATTTAGATTTTCAAGAAATTTGTAACACGATAATTAACTCGGGTCAATTAGCTAAGGTAACTGACTGTATTATATAATTTCTTTGAAATCATGTGGTTTAGTATGTATGTATAAATTGGTTGTGGCTCAATGGTAGAGCACTCACTTTACTAGTGAGAGGTAGGGGGTTCAAACCTCACTATCACCAATTTATATGGGAGATATGAGGGATGACCCTGATCTCACCCGGTTTTACTGGCTTCTCGTTGTCGTGCCATTTGACGGGCGTGTGGGTCGGGTTTTATCTAATGAATCCCTCAATAGGTGGACCGCTAGGGGCTCCGTCTGTCCGGACTAGTGGCCGGATCGGGCTACCTTTAGCCAATGGGGGCCGCGTACGAAGTACCCGGTGTTACTTAGTTGGTCGTTCAAAAAAAAAATTATGTATGTATAATAATTGTGAAAATGTAAGCATGTATACGAACCAATCCAGACTGAACTTTGGATTGCCCACCAGGAGTCTCGAGGCAAAACAAAATAGAACAAAAACAACTATTGGGTGTCATACGAAAACATGTCTTTTCGTAGAAACCAAACTTCTTCCTCGCAAAATGTATCCAACACGTAAAACAACCCGTGAGTGTGACAGCGGCGGAGGCGGATGGTGAGGAAAAAAACCAACAAAAAACATACTATATAAACTCGAACTCCTTTATTCACTCATATTATATAAACTATATATAACACAACAAAAAACATATAAGCAGTCACTGCATAAAATTTGCATAGCAAACCTTTGAATGAAAGTTGACCAAATTTTGTGAAGAGACTACCAATGGTTTACAAACTTGTAAACTTATGCGCAGTATTGGGAAAAAACCAAAATGTTTGACATTCTTTACACGGAAAAACGATCACGGGCCACATTTCGTGGCGAAACAAAAACAGCCCGTGGCTTGGTCTTCGGGTATCATCCCACCACCTTTACTTGTATCTATCGCCTCCAACAATCTCACCACCTCATCCATCTCGGGTCTCTTGTCGGGATTTGCATCCCAACATTTTCTCAAAATGTTTGCGAATGCACTCGGACAGCATTTGGGGATGTCGGGGCGTAAATTCTGTAACAGAAGAAGATAAAAGTTATTATCAGCAACGATTACATCGAGATAGCAAACAGGTCAAAAAAATCATTCCTTTTTTTGACATACAGGTCGATCATGAACTAACTCAAGATCCACTCGCTAAAAGCTTGAAGCATGTCGAGCTTACACGAGCCTGATCTAAATAATAACAAGCCCTAGCTTCGCTTATTGAGCTGGCTAGCAAGCCTAAACGAGCCTATTATCTATACAAAGTTATTTAACTTATTAAAAATACATTTACATACTATTTATTATTGTATATATTTTTTGTACAATGTAACTAAATAATATATACTATGTCATATATAAACAATTAAAATAACATATTTCTAAAAAATAACTAAGATGTATATAACTTAATTAATAAGTAATAGCTCGGCTCAACTCATTTACACCTACTTTTATTGCACACAACCTCTTTAAACTGTTTTATGTAAAGATTTAGATAATTAGATTATTATGGTAAAGATATTTTTTTTTCAAAATCATAACTATGTAAAATATTTAAAATGTATTTAATAGACAAAAAGGGTTGATAATCTAATATTATGCTCAACAAATGAGTCAAAGTTATTTGAACATTGAGATTATAAACATTAATATCAACGAACCTGGCGAACAACGGCTGAAGATACTTCAGCGAAACTTAGATCAGCATAAGGCATGTCACAACAGTATACTTCCCATAAGCATATGCCAAAACTATAGACGTCACACTTTCGGTTGTAAGGCTTTCCATCAAGAACCTACAAGATTCAACTCATTTAACATATGAACTTCAAGAACATTTTTACTTATAATTTACCCTATATGTTAAAACTATAAATGCATAAAAAAAAAAAATTAATTGACAAAAATATATGTAATAATATTATCTGAAATGCTATTCGAGCCAAAGGTTTAAACAAAAAGCTTGAAACAAATCCCTCTTAAATTTAAACGAACCGACTCAAGCTCCGCACAGCTCGGTTCATACCACTACCCTTATAGTTTGGTTAAAAAACGAACAAAACTATATCCAAATTTATATCTTGAAATACATGTGAACACGGTCTACATACCTCGGGTGCCATGTAACCAAGAGTACCCGTTTCACCAGTCATGTCTCTAGGGTTTTGAGCTTCAACACGAGCAACTCCAAAATCAGCAATCTTTAGAGTTCTATTCAAATCCAAGAGCATATTTTCGGTTTTAACATCACGGTGAACAATCTTTTTAGAGTGAAGGTAGCTTAAACTGCAAAAATAAAAAGAAGAAAAAACCCATTAACAATTATCACTAACAAATGCATAACAAGCTACCTTTTAAAAAAGTAATAATTTGAGCACCCTCTAGAGAGATCTAGAGCAAGTTGAACAACAATCTTGAAAGACAGTTTCTTTCTACTATTCCTGATCAAGTATTTCTTGAGGGTCCCACCTGGCAGATACTCGACTACAACACAACAAGCCCTTGAGGGTAGAGAGTTATGACCTGAACCCGAGTCGTTTGATGGGATTTTAAGATCCGAGGTTCCCATTGAAGCTCCAACAAACTACAATATGTCATAAAAGGAAATAAGAGTGAAGATAACATGCTTATAAAACCTTAAAAGATTAAATATGACAATTTCAACCCGTTTTCTTTAAATGGGTCGAATATGAGTTGCATCTCCAACAAGTCAAAAATGATTTTTTTTAAACTGTCGAAGGTAAAGCGTTTTAAAATGCTTAAAACCTCCCAAATAGTTTTACAAAATATATATTATTATTTTGAGGATAAAGTTATTATAAATCTTATTGCATACATTGTATATTTATAAAGTTATAAAAAATGGAGTAAAAAGTGGTGGTTGGCAGGCTTACTGATTTAGAGTTCGTTAAAAGATGGAGTTACGTAACTCCTTGTTAATTTTAAAATTTGACAAAAATAGCTACGAAGTAGGAACGTTGTAAAATGAAAATAAATGCTACACAATTTTAGTAAGTAATGTGATTGGAGTAGTTATTAGTTTAATAAGGTACTGACCTTGGTGACATTTGGATGATCAAGTTTATGCCAAACAGCAACCTCTTGTCGAAAAGAGGTACGAAGATTTGCAGTCTCAGCAGCAGTAGCAAGACCGTCTTCTCCCCAATCCAATACCTTCACTGCAAGATATTAAAATGTTTAAGTTGAAAGCAATACATGTCATAATACTTAAATTGAATTTTTAAATCAGCATATATTCCCACATCAGGGGGGAAATGTATTAGCGTTTGATAAAGTTGATTTTGATTGTATTAGGGCCACATTAAAATTACCAAATTATCCCTACTATATACATGTTTTTGCGGCTCTCCAAGTTCTATAACTAGTTATGTATTGAACGACCCTATGTGTATCGTTAAATACAAACCAATTTTAAGTATGCGAGAACCATATTGTTATACACATATAAGACGGTTATGTAACTGCATGAACAAATACTCGAAGATAACATGAAAAAATTCTAAAATACACAACTTTAATTGTCGAAAACTACCGAATATTACTTGTGATATTACCTATACCATATTTGCAACAATTATGAATTTATGACCCTTGACCAAATATTTACAGATCATAACTTGTACCGAATTCATATCAAAAAGCCACATAGAAATCACATAATGAATTGAACAACAATATCACAATCATCTCAATATAACAAGTCTACCAATCAAATAAAAACTTAAAAACACATATAAAAATAAATAAATACTAATAGTAAAACAAAAATTTAAACTTTATAATACTAAACAACTATTAATTCAAAATAATTAAGAAAACAAATTTAAAAAACAAAAAAAATGTTTACCTGCAACATCTTGACCATCATAAACACCTCTATAAACAGTACCATAAGTCCCATGAGCAATAACATTCCTAAAATCCAATTTTGCTAAATCAATTTCCCACTCTTCTTTTTTAGCATTATTATTATCTTTATCTCTATCTCTTGACCAAACCCTACTCAAATGTTTATCCAACTGAACATCCCAGCTCTTGAAATCAATCTTATCTGCCCTCAAAAATGAATCTTATTACCCAAATCCTTTGACTTTGACCCCAATCCACTCAGTTGACCACTTGAACTCTTTGGGGAAGAACCAAGGCTTCTTGATTCTGATTTCTTGATAATATCTTCACCATCAATTTCCTCTCTAAATTTCTTCAAATCCATGGTTTTATTAATAAAAACAAAAGAGTAAACTAAACCCCAATAATAAAAATTGAATCTTTTACGGCATGGATTTCAAGATTTCTTGAAAATTAATCAACCCCAGAACAAAACTTGCAAAATAATCAAGAAAACTGAAGAACAAGAATTATAAACTAAAACCCAGATGGGATTAATATAAAAGTTTCAAGATTTATTGAAAACTGGTAAATATAAACACAATCAAAGCAAAATAAAGACAGATAAAACCCTAATAAATAAACCCCAGAATTTCAAGAAAAACTGGAACTAGAAAAGAAATGAAAGCAAAGCCAGATGGAAAATGATTCTAGTGATTTGAAGCAGAATTTAAAGCAAATATAAATTGAAACTTAAAAATATAATTGATTTTGGTGGTGGAAAAGAAGAGAATTTTGTGGTGGGAAGAAGAATCAGCAAATAAAGGGGAGACCAAAATATAATGGCTGGTGGCTTCTAATATAGTTATTGTGTTCTCACCTAAAAAAAATATAAATAATAATTATAATAATAGTATTTTTTTATTTTTGTTAATTTTAAAAATCATAATAATGATGATTATGATAATAGTATTTTTATTTTTAAATTTTGACCAGTATTATAATAATTTATTATAATGATAAAAATGATAATGAAAATATTAATATTGATAAAGCGCTGAAAAAATGCATTAAATGAATTTTATAATAATATATGACTTTCAACTTTTTTAGTTCCAGAATTGACAGGAAATTCGCCTTTTGAACAACTGGGAAGTTAGGCTGAGGGGTGTGGGGGGCGCGAGAGGGGGCGTGAGTGGGGGCGCCAGCCAATAATATTGTGACGTGTGGCAGAGAGAGAAACTTGATAAGATGGGTGTTGGTAGTGGTGCTCGCGCCCCGGGGCATGGTGTGGAGGGGCGCGAGAGGGGGCGCGAGCGGTTTTTTTTTTTATTGTTTTATAAATGTATTTAAAAAACGTATTATTAAAAAAACTCATAAATTATTTAAAAAAACACACATTAATTAAAAAAACACATTAATATCTAAAAAAAAATTAAAGTACTAAAAAAAAACATTATTCTTATTCTTCGGCTTGGTCTTCTTCGATCAACCTCTTCCGGATACGTTCCTTTTGTTTTTCCATCAGCATTTGGTCGACCGGATTTAGGTTACTGAAGTCTCTTGTAAGGAATTCCAAATCTCTCATTCTTTTTTTTTTCCTTTTTGTCATTAGAGACCACCTCCATGGTTTTGTTGAATTTATTGAGGGATTCAACAAGATCGTTGATGTTTACGGCTTCCCCCTCAGCCGGTTTTTTGCCCCTGGCGTCCCTTCCCAATGGCCGCCTCCTCGGCGGTGAAGACGTTTCCTCCCCCGCAACGTTTAGGTCGAATCCAACCCGGCAATCCGACCCGGCGGAAGTGCTGTACGCTCCAGACGAACTAGTTTTAGTCCGTTTCGGCCCTACTTCCGCATCAACGTCCGGCGTCACCAGCTCAACCCACTTAGAACACCTTCTCAACCTCTCCCACACCTTTACATCGTCCCACGTCTTCACCGTCCCATACCTCCGCAGGCACTCCTGCCTCCACTCTTCGACAGTGAAATTATAAACTGCCAAATCGTCACTGCCACTTGCTCTCATACGACCGGCGTTCCTGTTGAACAGATTAGTAAACAAGCCGACAAATTTTCTGATTTCGGTCCACCGACCCGAAATCATATCGGCGTTCCGCTCTGTACTCCCAACGAGCGAATAGAACGTCTCCCTAACCTTTGTCCAAAAGACCTTGCTCTTTTGGTAGTCCGCTGCAAAATGCATAAATAAATTTGTATGTCATTTAACTTTTTTATTAAAAATCATTTTTAAAAACGTTAAAACAATTACCGCAACGCCGATCCTCAGAAGTGACTATCCAAGCCCGACACAGGGCTTCCTTCTCATCCGATGACCACGGAGTGATTTTCCGTTTCGTCCTTCCGGTCGAAGCCGAACCCGACCCGTCCGTTGCAATTTGTTTTTTCCGGTGGACGCGTCTTCTTTGTCCCGCAGCTTCACCTTCTGGTTCTTGTGTCTCCGGAACTACAAAGTTAGGAGACGGTTGTATGTTGGATGGTTGAAAGCCGGATGGTTGTTGCGACCCCGAATAAAACATCGGTTGGTCCGGTGCCGACCATAAATCGTCGTAACTGTAATCTGATTCTAGGTTTGGGTACCAATTTCCAGCCATGTTTTTAAAAAAAGGTTTGAAAGATGGGGTGATTTTGGGTTTTGGGTGTGGTATGTGATATTGGTATGTGATATTGGTGTTGGTTTGGGTTTGATATAGGTTAATAGAGAGAAAAGATTGTATGTTATATTGTTGTGGGTTTGTGTTGGATATAGGTGAATATATAGAGAAATTTGTATGGAAAAAAAATTTTTTTTTAATAAAAAACGAGCCCAAACGGCTATATTCACGCAAACCAAGAAACCTTCACGCCATTCTCAGCCGCTAGCCCACCCGCGCCTGCCTCTTTTTCCGCGCTCGCGCCCCTCTCGCGCCTCGGTGGTGTGGTGCTCGCGCCCCGGGGCGCGACCGCCTCGCCACTTGCGCCCTTTCTCGCGCTCAGCACCCCTCAGCCTTATCACAAATAATGGAAAATATATTAATTAAAAATGTAAATACTTCTTCACGGGTTCTTGAAAAAGTCAATATTACTTAATTTGTAATTATTAAATAAATTAATGAAGAGTTGAATAGATGAGTTATATATTTGTCAAACAATCCAAGCTCTCTCCATAACATTATGGTTGATTTAGAAGACTTAAAATGACAAGATTTTTAAAGGTATTCCGTTTTCGGTGAATGACGCCAAGGTTACCTCGTTCTTATAATTGAAGAAAGTATGACGAAAAGTCGATTTAGATTGGAAAGCTTATTGTTTGATTTTGTGAATTTTTCTTTGTAATTCCAGTTTCTTTTGGTTGTACTCTTCTTTGGGCCTATTACGATATGCAATCAGCTACTCTTTTTTAATTTATTCGGCCTTTTAGAAAAAAAAACATATATATTTCTTTTTAAAATTTTGTAGGAGTTTAAAGATTGAGTTATAATAAGAAGATTAGTTTTTCTATGAAGAATAAGAAATAATCTTGTCCATTCATTTGAGAATTGAATGGTTGAGATTAGATTAAAGATATCATCAAATGTAAAACAAGGGTAAGGGCATAATAGGGATAACACATTTGTTGACTTTCTCTCTCCACATGCAAGGCACATGTCAAATTCCCCAATCGTTTTAAAACGTCCATAACTTTTTTATACGACATTTTTTTTCAAAACAATTTCACTATAAAAACGAGTGTTTTTTTATCTTTTATATGAGTGTCATATTGCTTTATGAAAATAAAAAAAACGTGGGTTTTTACAAGGTGTGTTTTATCATAATTGTGTTTTACAAAATTGTATTATACAAGTGTGTTTTATTTTTTCATAGTTTTTTTTGCATTGTGTTTTTTACATTGTGTTATTTAATTGTGTTTTCATTGTGTTTTTGTCATTGTGTTTTTATTTTCATAGTGTTTATTCCATTGTGTTTTTTACATTGTGTCTTTTTCATTGTGTTTTTCATAGTGTTTTATTTTTCGGCGAAATTTCCTAAGACTTTTCCGGCAAGGTGGTGGCGGCGGGCGGTGGTAATTGTAGGAGATGAGTGAAAATTTAAGTGAGTTTTAATTAAGTGAGTTTTTGAAATTAAATTAAGTGGGTTCCAATATTAAAGTATTAGACTAAAATACGCTCACTCCTAGCCTTCTTAGGAAAACCAAATTTGTTATTTAATCCTTTCTCTGAGTTTAATAGATAATGATAAAATGTATCAAAATTCAAAATGACTAAATGAGTAGAAAAGGTAGGTAAATTCAAACTTATTAGTCATACATTCCGTTTACACGGTTAATAAAACAGTCAACAATAAGATAATCATCATGTTTAACTAAGTACTAAAAACAATTTTTTTTCTTTTTATTAAAACTGGTTAACTGGTTTTAAATACACCCTAAAAGACATATAATGATATTTCAAGTAACTATATATATGGTCGGTTTAGTTACTATAAATAAAATATTTCAAGTAAACATGATACAGTTATACAAAAGATTTACATTTAGCATACATAAGTTTAGAAAATACATTATAGTAACAATTAATACACACAAATATGTTGTATTTAAATAAGGAAAATATATATGAACCCATTCAAATGTTTAATATTTTTTTAGGTAACCTGTGGATAAAATGATCATGCAAGTATCTTTAATGTATTTTATTATACTGATCTCTTGATTAATAAATAAAGAAGAAAGTGTTAAAAAGAAAATAAAATTGAAGCTTAAAAAGGCTGGTATCACAAAAACCAACTGGATTTTATAACTTTTTTCATGAAAAAAGTCACTCTACAATCAACATAAAATGAAAAAAGTTACTTTAACCCGATTTTGCTTTATCAAACTTTATAAATTACTCTAAAATGAATTTATTTTTCCGTACGTTATTTCTCGAAAATGCATGTACTTGTAATTGTAAATATATTATTTTACAGTTATGATATGGCAACATTAAATTAGTCAAAATAAGATCATATAACTTTTTGTGAAAAAAAAGTTAAAAGTTCATCAAAATTTGACTACTTTATAAGATAACGATATGTTTTAAATACTTTTCAAAATAAGTGTATTCCGGAAAATGTTTGAACTTTAATGCTAGTAAAAATAACATGAGTGATTTTCGTTTTCTTTTACATGCATAGAACACTAATATACCAAAATTACTTTAAGACATTTGTCGTAAAAAAATAAATATATGTTAGTGTTATAAACCAGATATAATGAATTATAATTGTTTGGCAGTTTCTTATTTTTAGGGAACGACTACGAGTGGTTAGTATATGTGAAAAAATAAAGCATGAGAAATTGAGATGATTTAGACATGTGAAAATGAGATAGGTAACAACATCGATTAGATTAGTGTAAACCCTTGACGTAGAAGAAAGGAGGAGTAAAGGAAGACCCAAATTGACTTAGGAGGAACGGATTATGCAAGATTTGCTATAGAGTTACACCTCTATGAAAAAATTGTCCATGATAGGAGTTTATGGAGATGTAAGATTAATGTTAAGAACTTTTAGACAATGTCATTTTTGCATCTTAGCTTTAGCGTATTTACTTAGACTCTTCTACATATTAGGCAGATTTTTCTTGTGTTCTTTTGTTTGTATGTCTTCTGAATTCTATGATGTCATATATGCTTGTATATATGACTATGCCACTTTATCACTATATGTTTAGGTGGATTTTACTTGTGTTTGTTCTTTTGTTTGCATGTCTATTTGTATTCTATAATGTCATTTGTGTTTTTATGCTGCATGCTTTGGAGCCAGGGTCTATGAAACAGTCCCTCTATCACCATGGATAGAGGTAAAGTCTGTCTAAATCATAAACTCCACAGATCCTACCAATAGCTTTTGTTGTTTGTGAGATTTACTAAGTACGATTGTTGTTATACTAGATTTATCATCTTCATCAATAAGACTCTACAACATTCTCTCTATTTAATCTCATATTTAATACGTTATCAGCACGGGTTGTTCTATATACGTATCGCTCAAGGATCACCTTTTGTTCTTTAATTCGAGTAGTGAATATCGAACACTCTCTAGTGGTATTATTGTTGCTTTTACATTATAAAAGCTTAGGAATAATTTCCTCATTTGATATTTTTCTCCTTTAAAAATATCATGATATATACTTCAATCATAAATAAATGTATTAAATACAATTCAAGAATATTATTAATTTCTATGACTAAATGATAGATATTTTTTGATTTGAATAAATGAGTAATGAAAAGTACAAAGGGGACGGCATTGGTCGGCGACGACATATGGATCTGCACTATACGACAATCCAAAAAGTTGTACACTGTGTGTACGTCAATACCCACCATTCCAAAATGTCAATTGCTTTTTTATTATTATTCTTCAACTCCCCCATCAATTATTATCATGCTATTTTTATTTTTATTCTATCTTATTGTTAAATCAAACATCACGTCACTAAATGTTTTATTAAATTGTTCTTGTAGCCGTGTTTCCTTGATACACATAAAATTTCTACAACCACTACTTTGGTTAAGAGGTAACAGGATTGTTTCGTGGTAAGTTAAATCAGGTCAAGGCTTTAGTCCTTCAGTTTTATAAGGCCTTCATTTAAAATAGGGGTTATGTATTATGAGTTTTTGAAAATAGAGGTTTTTTAAAATTAGTAACTTATTAATTGGCCACAAGATATGGATAAATGTCTCATATCCATTATCAGTGCATATCATTTATATTCATACTTCGTATATACTCTATAGTGATAAATGCATAAAAACAATAAAAAAAAGGCCTCAAAGATTTAGTTAGTTTTAGGCCTCTGCATACGTTGAGCGGCCCTGAGTCGTAAAGGTGTATGTATTACAACCAAACAATTATGGATTTTAATTTCATTTGAGACATGAGGTAAAATAAATGAAAAAAAAAACTTTAGTTAAAAAAAACGTAAAATTTATTTAAAAAAATAAGACATAAAATTTCCAATTTAATGATTTATTTAAAGCATTCACAATATATTTCATTTTCATGTTAATGTTATTTCAAGTCCACCGCTAACAAGGTTAGTTATACTCTGTTAACTAAGGGATATTTATGTCATTTAAGTGTTATAATTTTTTATACCTCACTGAATGTTTATACTTTATACCTCTATCATATACACACGTCACACACACAAGCACCATCGACACCTACATCATATGACAAACATTGGTGAATTAGCACAAGTATAAACTTCACCTCATGCATCCACAAATAAATACAAATTACTCTCTTTTTTTCACCATATTTCAAACAACTTTTTTCGGAGTTAGATTCTTTACCAATTTAGCTCTCTCCCCATACGAAACCTAACCGCTAGAGCATCTCTAACCAAACACCACTGCCCTGAGCAACCTTATCATTATCCTCCAAAAACCTAACCATCATCGCCTCTTCCTCCTCATTAAACCCTAACCAAATTCCTAAATTCCCCACAAATATGAAACCATGAATGATATGACAGAAATGAAGGATTAATCTTGAATTAGTAATATAGTTAAGGGTTTTATTTGATATGTTTTAATTTAGGTATTTGAATTATAATAGGTTTAGGAAAGGTTTGCCTTGGATAGGAAGTTAGGTTTGTCTTGGATAAGAAGTTTAGTAGGTCTATAAATAAGGTCTAGATTATTAGTTGTTTTGGGTGAGAGTCAAGAGAAGTTGAGAGAGAGTTAAGAGAGAGTAAGGAGTCTCATCTCCATGTACGTTTGATAAGTTCGTGATGTTCGTTTGTTATGTTCGTTTGATATATGAAAAGAGTCGAGGGTTGTCACCCCAGTATCGCGTGTTTGTTTGGTTGATAAGTTTGTTTGATTTGATTGTTTGATCCGTCTGGGCCAACAAGAAATGCTAACAAAAAAGAAAAAGAAAAAGAAGAAAAACTTTCTGGACATAAGTGGCAAAAGTGACTAAACCACGTGGACGATTTGGTAACTTTGCTCTATATGAAGTTATAATAGTTTTATTTTTTATCAAGGGTAATTGTAGTACTTTTACGTTAACAGAAATAATTAACAAAATCTGTGAATCAGACTGAAACGGCACGAAAATAAAACCATCATGACGGAAATGCTAAAAAGAATTTTCTGGATGGATGTGGCAAAAGTGATTAAACCACATAAACGATTTTGATAGCTAAATCATTTTTTTTTTTTGTTACAATATTATGTAACTTTTAACTTACCCATTTTTAACTCCCGGTAATGTAAAAAATTGAATCTTGCCACTTGCATGTCAACTTAAACCCAATTCAAGTTACCATGTTTTACAATATTACCCGTTATATAATTTGAGTAAACCCAAATTTGGCTGTCACCTTTTAATAATATGAGTAAACTAAACCCAAATTTAGCCATTAGATCATGTAGGTTGACTCCAATTGACTAGATTAATAATTTAAAGCAACATGAATGAGTCCATGAACGAATTACATTTACTAAAATCAACATATTTGTTGACATGACCCCTTTACCAAACATAATCATATTTGATGACTACTAGTTTTTGGATATGCATTTTTGCCTTTATTATATTCAGTTGTAGCGTTTGTTAGAACAATAGTGGTATATAAAACAAAAACATGCATCATGACATGAAATAGGAGTGGGGTGGGTGGCTAAGGAATTCTTCGCTTTCAAAATTCAACTACGATTCTAACCACACCTGATTAGTAGTTGACGACTTGACAGCTTTCTTTAAAAATGATTTCATTTGGACTTTTACATAAAGCAGGTCGGACGAGTCAAACTCACATCTTGGTAAAAACTCAATCGCGTTGGACGACTCAATGTTATATATATTTTGGTAAAAACCGAATCCGGTCGAACAAAGGGTCATTTAAAGTTTAAACATTTTCATCATCTTTCGAGTCGTTCTATCAAAGTCTAACCAACTTATTTTGACCCTCACTGAAAACCACCATTTTCCACTCGTTATGAGTTGGCCACCGATTTTTTCACCTCCACACGTGAGCAAGAGAGATAAAACTCAAAGGTACATCAATAAACTAATGAAAAGTTCATATGAAGAAATGCATAAAAATTACAATCTACAATATACATACGAGTTGAAGCCGGTTATAAACCCCATTTGGTATCAACTCCCGCCCGCCAATAGTACGTTACGGTTACTTGGGCCATATTTGCACCTCAATATTATTCAGCCTGTCCAAACATATTGGTTTGTTTCATTAGTCAAAACTGTCTTAGCGAAAACAGGTACTGAGTTTTCTCTAATCTCAAAACAGGAAAAAGAAAAAACTGCTGAAACAGATATTCTGAACATAATAACATTGAAGTGTCTAACCTTGACATTGAAGAGAACACTGTTGTCAGAAACCTGTTGGCCAATAGCGACTTGAAGCCCTCTAACAATGCCAGAGGTCGGTGCCTTGATCACATGCTATTAATAACCATATATTAGTAACTAATTCAAAATGAACTATAAATGATTTGTGTGAGTATAATTTCGTACCTCCATTTTCATAGCTTCCATAACTAACAAAGGTTGACCTTCTTCAACTTTCGTTCCGTCTTTGACCAGAATCTTAACCACCAGACCAGACATCGGGGCGGCAACTGTCCCTGGAGGATGAGATGCAGATTCACGGGTTCGGTGATCATGCGTTTCAAGATTATCCAACAAATCAGGCCCGACTTTTTGCTTAAAGTGATGATGGTTTGAACCATGCCATATGTGAATGTGCTCAGTCCGATCCTACAAGTTTTAACAAGAAAGAGCGTCGGTTAGTTCTATAATCATCATTTACACAAATTATTTATAAAAAGATTCAAAATCTTTGGCGTACCGTTATATAACTGGCAAGATTCACATTTTTGCTTATACCATCAGCCTCAACTCTGAAATCATGGTCTCCCAGGTGTGTTACCGTGGCTTCCAGATGACTAGAGTTGTTTTCCCCTGTCTGCAAATAATAAGCATAAAGCAGAATATTGGACAAAGTTTATATCATAGTGATGACACACTAATTACTTGAACAAAATTAAAAATATTGGACAAAGTTTATATAATATAGTATATATTATGTAACTATACATGTGTATATTTATTATATAATACAAAAAGTATCATATAGAGGTGTACATGCCTGCATGGGCCGGTTTGGATTGGTTTTGGGCTCAAACCAAGCCAAAAACCAAAATTTGGGATTTTGAGTTTTTTAAAACTCAGTTTCGGTTTGGACCTGATATTTTTGTTAACTAATAAACAATCAAATGATTGTTATACATTTGGGCTAAAACATTTGGGTTACACTATTTTATTAAATTCTTATAAATTACTTAAATGTTAAAATTTAAATTAAAATCCGCATATTCGGATCGGTTTTTACAATTTGATAAACCGAAACCAACCAAAAGTTCGGATGTTACAAAAATATATAACGAAAGCGTCGGTTTTGTTTGCCTTCGATTATTTCGTTATAGTAATTTGGGAGGAATAATAGGCTCATTTGCGGTCGAACTCATTCGCAAATGAGCTACAATTTAAGCTCGAACTTGGGCTTGTTTAAGCCCGGCTCGTTTCAAGCTGTTAACGAGCCAAGCTCGAGTAATCCACAAACAGCCCGGCAGCTCGTTTAAACTCCCCACCCCATTTCACCACCTCCAACATAGATGAAAATAGGATACGATGTTAACTCAACTTATTAGCATTCTTATGATGTTTACCTTGACGAGGTAATTCCCGTTTGGCAGAAAATCAATGAAAAGAGTGAGGTGTTCTGAGGCATTATCACGGTACTCATTCTCCCAGTCTAGCTCTACTGAACGTGTAGCATAAAGATTGGGTCTAAATGGAGGATGTGTGTACCACACAGACAACCCACCTAAAGCACATTTATTAGTGATTAGTTAACATTTTTTTTGAACAATAAGCAATTTTAAATAGAAAAGGTCTTCAGGTGTACCAGGTGGGCTTTTCTTCAATAGTGAGCGCTCCTTTTCACATATACATGCAGCTACTAAGGCTGCACTGTGTTTAGCAGCATCATATGCTGCCTCTGCTGATGCAGAATCTTTTGGTTTCACAAATAAGTCGTCTTTAAATTGATCGATAAAATGGGTTTCAAGTTCACCATTTGCAAATGCCTTGTGGTTAGCTAGTTTGTACAGAAACTCAATATTTGTGGGCAAACCTGCGACCTGCCAAAAGTATGTACATGTGTAATTACAATACAATCAAGAATATGATTATGCAATCATATTAAATTAGTAGTATAATATTTTTACTACAGGTTATAAATTTAACTAAATTATGAAAATTCTGGAAATAATAGTGCAAAATGATAGTATTATCGAAGAATCAGTAATAAATTGTTTTTAAGTTAACCACGGTAAGATACTGGCAACAAATTATACCTGGAACTTGGATAAAGAATCCTTCAATTTAACTAATGCTGCAGCGCGATTCTCTCCCCAAACCACAAGCTTAGCAATCATAGGGTCGTAATGCATGCTTACAGCGTCCCCTTCTTCAACTCCGGTCTCAACTCGAACTGGCATCCATTATATCAAGTGGTTTAATAATTTCATTCTAGAAGTTTATTCGACATAAATGGAGTTAACTAAAAGCTTTTAGAAGTTTTATTGGACAAAACGAAAGTTAAGAATTCCATGTTGTTTAAAAAAGCCTACGAGCATGGATGTCTTGAGATAATCAAATTATAAACTACTATTTTAAAGGTGCAAAGAAATATCTGTTTCATCTTATCATATGTTCAGCAGAAAAGGATGTTTTAACTTAACGTCATAAACTAGATATTTCATTCCCTTATAATTATTAACTACATGTTGCAAAAAACATACTATTGATGATTTAAGCAGAAACATACCACTTGGCGAGGCTGAAATAGGATGGTAATATTGAAGAACTCCAGTTGCCGGCAGAAATCCTCTTGGCACATTTTCAGCATATATTCGGGCTTCAAAAGCATGACCTGCAAATTGCAATCAAACTAAGAATATATGTATATTGAACACATCAAACAAAGAATGTGGCAAAACAAACGCAGAATATTCAAAAGCCTTTTTATATAATTTCATGCATTATCATTCATATACAAATGGGATTGATTTGGATTATGTTTTATCGACATATCAAATGGGTTAAGCTAACTCTAGAAAAACAAGTCAAACAGCTTGAAAGTCATTTGAAATGTAGTCAATCTCATAAAACCTTCTGCATTGCTTTATACAAAAGGTATTATTGTAATAATATAGTTCTGTAATCATATTTAACAAATTAATATAGGAACAAAAATATATTTGAAGCGACAATTTACCCGATAAAGGAATCTGTGTTTGTTCAAGGGGAAGTGATTCTCCATTAGCAACACGAATTTGCCACTCTACAAGATCTTGACCAACAATCATCTCTGTCACAGGATGTTCGACCTGAGAAAAGAATGTAATAAAATTAGATTTAAATGCAACACAAATATCATATCCTTCACTAATCACTTGTTAGTTGTTAATTTAATGTGATGACACAAGCATGTACCTGAAGACGTGTGTTCATCTCCATAAAATAAAATTCCCCAGACAGAGTATCAACGATAAACTCAACTGTACCAGCATTGTGATAACCAACCGCCTATAATAATCACACACAAACTGTCATTTCAGTAAAAGCACAGAAAATATCTTACTATTCTACAAATATAACCAAGAGAACACACAAATTTAATTAGATACCCTATTAAATTATTAAACTTACTCCTTAGATACTTAAACGGATACAAATATTAAAGCTCTGCAGGGATCCTTACCTTGGCAGCAGATACAGCAGCTTGACCCAAACGTGTTCTGAAGTCGTTAACAATATCTGGCTGCAAAGCAGAGGTTTGTCACAATTCCAGAAGAATTACAGAAAGAAATAATAAGATTAAATATGTGTATGAATTACAGCTGGAGCTTCTTCAATTATCTTTTGGTGTCTTCTCTGCACACTGCAATCTCTCTCATACAAGTATACAATATTTCCCTGCTTGTCCCCGAATACCTATCATTATGAAGTTGAGAATGAAGATTAGATGGTTATTTGATTAGATATATATGACTACTTGTCATAATTTTTAAAGTAAAATCAGTTAAGTTGTAACTAAAAACAATAAATTTGAATATATTGTAACTAGAAGATTACTTGGACTTCTATATGCCTTGGTCTGGTTATATATTTCTCAAGCAAAATTGTGCTCACACCAAATGAAGCAGCAGCCTCTCGTTGGGCTCCTAAGAACGAGTCAACAAACTCTTTTGGACTTTCTACGATTCTCATACCCTGAAACTCACCAAACATTTACACCAAATTGACATAAATATATTATCTGATTCAAAATTAACTACTATTTTATGTTAAAAAAAAGTACCTTTCCTCCACCTCCATGGGTGGGCTTTATTAGAATAGGGTATCCGATCTTATCTGCTTCTGATTTCATGATATCAATATCTTGTTCATGACCATGATATCCAGGCACAAGTGGCACACCTGCTGCACCCATTATTCTCTTTGATGCACTGATGGTAACATAATAGCATCAAATGAGAAAATGCTGAATAGAAGAAATCATTCTAAGAAAACATTATGTAAAGAAAATGAAGCAATTGAAGACGTATAGGTATGTCAAAAGAATTATGCAAGAAGCTAAATATGTTTGTATTTCAGCTCAAAAACTGATTTCCTTCTTGATAATATTAATTTAATGTAATGATAGATATTACCACAAGTTAGTTAGAAAAATTGCTAAGGCTATTAAAAATACAGATACCAACATAAAGAGATTGAAAATCTCTTACTTCTCAGCCCGAATAACACTTTTCTATAAACTAAGAACACTAAGAAATCATTTATGAACTAGATTAATGCCATATTATAATTACATAAAAGAATTTACAGATATATGCAGTTATGCACCTTTTATCACCCATTTCACGAATTGCTGATGCAGGGGGTCCAACAAAAGTGAATCCTTCATTTTCACAAAGTTGAGCAAAGTCTGCATTTTCTGATAAGAAACCATATCCAGGATGTATAGCCTGTGATCAAAAAATAATATCCACTCATGAACCATTTTCTTGAATGCATAAAAACCAAAAAAATCAACAAGCTAACAAAACTTGAGATCAATTTATGATGAAACTGAACTGCAATATGAAACTAAAAGTGCAAAAATCATGCTCATAACGTATATACACCAAGTCTCCTTGTGTCAAAAGGGGTCAACACTCAACAGTAAGTAAAATACTTGAAACCATAGCTCAGCATTTGTTTTCACACAGATGCTAGTGTCATTTCCAATACCAATTTAGATGCAATTTAGGCAAACATCAACATAACATGAAATGTGAAAGTCCACACACAAAATTTAGTCAAAATCAGCCTCTATTATTCAATTCACACTCCAAGTGTTTAACAAGCAGTATGATCAGTATAACAAAACTAGTACTCAAAATTTAGACAAATGAAGCTGTATACGAACCGGACATCCAGTGAACGTCCGGCAAACCGTTCGGCAGGAAGTTTGTTTATGTGCGTCTGTTTAATAAACGCGCCAGACATGAACAAAAAAATTTGTTCGGTAAGCTCAACTAACGAAGACGAACACGAACAGGTCTCATCTGGTTTGGTTCGTTGCGTTTACAGCCCTTACACTACACTGATTATGAAACTGTACTGCAGCAAACTAAATCATCTCACTATTAACAATTATAACTGTTCCAATTTCTACTTAAATACTAAAAATGAATAGGTCTAACACTACAATTATCAAACAAAAGGCAAAAGTCAAACATAACAACAAGTCAAAGTCAACGAAGCCCTAAGTTGACCATACCTGAGCACCAGTACGAACAGCAGCTTCAATAATGTTACTAGCGTTGAGATAACTCGACCGAGCCGGTGGCGGACCGATCCGAACGGCCTCATCAGCTGACTTGACATGCAAACTGTGCCTATCGGCGTCACTGTAAACCGCAACCGTCTGTATACCTAACCTCTTGGCCGTTCGCATAATCCTACAGGCGATTTCGCCTCTGTTGGCAATCAGTAGCTTCTCGATCTTCCGATTGCTGCTGGATGAGGATCGGAATTGAGTGTAGGTGAACCGGTTGGTGGAGGTCCGGCGGAGTTTCCGGTAAATGAATGACGTCATTGACATGGTTGTACGGAATGAAGTGTGGCGGTAGTGTCGTCTGGGATTTGTAGTAACAAGAGACCATAACGCTCACGTGGCGATTCTATCAGTCCACGCCATTGATTACCATCATCTTGTCTTTTTATTTAAATTTAAATCATTATTTTCTTGATATATTTGCCACGTTAGATACATACATGATGATATATAGATTGGACTAACCCATTGACTACGGTTATAGATAAAAGGAAAATTTTTCATAACTTTTCCAATTATATTTCAAGATGAAACAAAATTCCTAAATTAGCCATATTATTTCGTCAGATCCAACCGAAACAATACATGATATGACGATATTTGTAGTCTATCACGACACGCCACGTTGCGTGATGTTAAGTCGGATCCAGGTGTTTTAAGGTTTTGGCCTACTGATTAGCCGGACGAACCGTCGAAGGAAAAGACAGTCGGATCTGACGGTTCAGTCCATGCTTCCGTCGGATCCGACTGTTTAATTTGTTCGATGAAACCCTAGATTTTTTAATTCGGGGGGTTTTGATTTTGAGTTCTAAAGTGAAATTAAACACTATGGTTGTGTTCTTCTCAGAAAACTAGGCGATTTGCACTATTGATTTGCTTGAATTTGTGAAGAAATAAGAAAGATGGAGATGAAAGTTGGTTATGGAGGTTTCTGGTTTGAGAGGAAGAAATAAAAATTCAGTCGGTACCGACGGGATTTTAAGAAACTCGTACGGATCCATTAAAACGTTGACACATTGCGCGATTTTAAAGGTTCAAAAATTCAGTCAGATTCAACATTATATTTTGGCTAGTTTGGGTATTTTGCTTGGTCTTTAGCTATTTGTGGAAAACCATGGTAAAAAATGGCTATTTTGAAAATTTTCCCTAGATAAAACTATAAAACCATAAAAGTGTTTGTTCGAATCCCGAGTTTATTCAGGTTTTTGTCTCACCGTACGTTTCGTTAGAGATTTATGCTTATATAGCGGTAAAACGGCTGTCAAGTGGCAGCCGACGGTATGGTTTTCAGGGTACGTCCAAGCCAAACTCTGAAACCATCGTGTGCACAATTAAAACAACATGGTCTAGCCAGAAATAAACAACTGGGGTCCCCAATTTAAGTAGTGCAATGTAGCAAAAAAAACACAAGGAAAGTCACCGTTCTTAGTAAAGTAAAGTGTGTGTTCAAGAAAACTATATAATTATTCGCATGGTTCTACTAGATAGTACTCTGTATTTGACATATTGACATTAGCTGATAGATAAATAAAATTAAGTTGGTTAAACAAAATAAAAAAAGAAGTATAATATAATTAAGTTGATCGAAGAAACAAAAGGTTAAATCGGTTGATTCAAGGTAAAGATAAATAAAGAAAAGATAAGTAAAATGTGTTGGTTAACATAATAAAACATGAAAGTATAACACTTGACAAGAGTATAAAAAACACATCATTTTTAAAGTCACGGATTTCTCACATTTTTCTTTATTCCTAAAGTAATTCTCGTCTTTTCACCCGTTGTCTATATCTCATTTATAGAAAGAACATCCCCTGCTTTGATCTTTAATTGTAAATGATCATGAGGAGAGTATGAGTGACAGACAGTTAATCAAAAGATCAGTAGCAAATTTCATTTTAGTCATTATAAGACCAAGATGTTGAAGAATTCCCCTATCAAGGAAAATAATCAAGACATCCTAAACCTTTAATTTGAAAAGTATGATGTAAAAAGTTCTTAAGAGCAATAGTATCTATATGTTCTTTAACAAAATGGTGTGGGCGCCACAAGTGCATGAATGAATGAATTAACGAAGAAAGTTCTTTAACGAGTTCAAAGAAGTATTTCATAAACAATAATAGGACGAACATATTCACCATTAACAAATATCAATTTGTTATTGGTTGAACGAGTGATACTGATCGCTCGCTTCCAAGTGTCAAATCCAGTTTCTTCAAATGATTTTGAAACCAATGCCATACAAGGATGACCAAATGGATGCAAATACATAGGGTTGGATGAATCATTCACCATTGATGTGTTAATTGAACCAAAATTAAATCAGGCATGATTGAGAATAAACAATGATGAAATTGAGATCGAAATGGAACCGAATACATAAATAAAAGCGGAAACAACGATTAGAGGAACAAAGTTCGCTCTGAGACCATGTAATTTAGTAAAAGCTTGAATGATTTCATTAATTGATCAAATGAATATAAGCCCCGATGTGTAAGACCAAACTAACTAACTTAAGTTGAACTAATTATCAACAAACTAACTTATAAAAACATTAAGGGTAAAATGGTAAAAAAAAAAGTATTTGACTTTATAACAATCACTGCATGACCTAATAAATGTTTTTCCCCGATGACTCAATATGTTATAATTGAATTTAACAACTTAATTTTAACTAACACGGGTGAAAAAACATGTCAACAAACATAATAAATTTAAACAACAAATTCAAGCAACACAAAACTTATTCAACTTTCGGACCAAAATGTTAACCATTTACAATGTCTAGATATTAAAAGTTTAAAGTTACAATAAGTTAGTGTACACCAAAACACTAAAAAACATCAATATCTAATATGTAGCAACATGGGTGTTTGATGCGAAAAAGTCTATTTTAACAAAAAACAAAAATCAAAATTAGACATATTCTCAATTTTGACTCAACTTATGAGTTTGAATATTCAATATTAAACCAAGCTGTGAGATATCATTTTCCCGATTCTAAACCAGTTATGCCCTCATTGTACATTTTTGGTCTTCATGATTCCTCATTTAACTCTTTTTTTCCCCTGTTGTTCCTTCATAATTCCTTCCGATGCAAAGTAAAATAGTGGACTACAGGTAAAATAAAAACACACATCATGTAATTTTGCATAACTTCCATGAGTGTAATGGACTTACTAAAATATATGTTAATATTAGCAAGCCCAACATCCTTTAGGCTATGCGTAGTGGAGGGGCTACAAATTGGGGCGTTTTGCGCCGTGTGGCGCCCAGTCAGCAAGGGGTGAGAATTTGTTTTTGGGGTGTAATGGTGTAGGGGCTACAATAGTTATATAATAATATATATATATGTGTGTGTGTGTGTATGTATATATATAACACACATTAGAATATAATAATAATAAAAAAGAAAGGAAGCAGGCGATAAACTGTTGTCGCCCCGCCCCTTATCGCCCCTCTTCTCGCCCAGGGGGGCGGTGTTGTCACCCAATATCGCCCCTTTTTGTTGCCCACTACGTATGGCCTTATTAACTCTTATCTAGACATTAGTGTGACTTCCCAGTACCTATTGTAAGGCCCCGTTGCCGGTAGCCCTACTTTCGTGTTGGATTTACTCATAAACGCAGTTCTAAATATCAGAGTTAATTAAAACATTCGCAGAATATAAAAGCTTTCATAAAAAAATTTCATAACAAAACACATTTTGTCTTAAAACGTCATCTTGTCTTTCAAAATAAACAAAACATTAAACTTAAACGTCTTGAGTCTTCTGATGCCAGCCTCTTATTCAGTGTCACGTGTCTCCTCAAGCGAGCTGCCTCATCCTACTCACCTGCGTGCATACTAAAAGTCAGCCACGCTGAGTGAGTTCTAGTTAATCATACATTATACAATACACATAAACTTATATTCTTTCAATCATACTTTCATACTTTCTTTTGTACTAACTTGCTTTCATATCTTATGTTATAAAGAACATTACGCCCTACATTCCTCGAGTATTATTAGGGCTCGATACCTGTAACACCCCGACCAAAGGCGGATTATACATCGGGGCGCCACATATTGTTTCATTACTCGTGACACTATTGGGTGTCAATATTTAATAAATATATTCATTCACGCACGCGCAACGTAAACACAAGATAACATAAATCAATATATTATAAGACAAAATATTCGAACAATAATAACTTGTCTTGATACATTTTAATATAGGTCCAAAAGTAAAAACGTCCTACGTGTCCACAAGCTCCAAATGTAGCTACAGCAAACCTGAACATGTGTTAAAATAAAACGTCAAACACTTGCGTGTTGGTGAGAAATCAAGTTTAATACAATACATAGATAACGATAAATCTGCGCGCAACACGTGTATGTCTGGTGTTTAACAAGGGTGTAATCAGATTGTGATCAAGCCTAAATAGATCATAGTTCATAGTTCAATCCGTGCTCCCAAATGAGCACAAAAACAAGAAAACATCTGTGCAAGTGTAAACAAAGAAAACCGTAAACGATAGGTCTCCCGTGTTCATCCAATGGATCCATGAAAACTTCGGAATAGGCCGAACAAAGCGGTTAATGATACACACATACAAATAAACAGCCAAGTAAACGTCCTCAACACATGGGATACTGCGCGACTAAAGTTCATAAACAAATTTAAGACTCTAAGTTTGTATGAACACATGAACATCCCAAAACATTAAAAATAAAAAGGGATTAGGTACGAGATTACTCACTTGATAAACGGTGCGGTGAAAGATAAAGCAAGAACCAACTTTAAACAAGCACAAGTTAACCTATGAATAAGATTATTGTTTTAATGATTTGATTTAAGTCTTGATTATAAGTTAGCATAATTAATAAGTAAATTATTATATATAATATATATATTACCGGAAAAGCAGGGCAGAACAGGATAGAAGACGAAGGCAAAGAGAGAGGAGACGGCAGAGGAAGAACAACGGCAAGGAGCAAAGGAAGAGAGAACAGGAGAGTTTAAGTGCTTTGTGTGTGTAGTGTTAAGAAAATAGCATTATTATTTATAGGGAAACCCTAGGGAACACAATCCCTAGAAAAGGGGAAAATATCTCAAAAAGTAAAAGATTCCAAAAGCAAAAGATATCAAAAGATATGGCAGCTGCAGGGGGCAAAGGAAAAGCTGACAGGTAACAGAAAACAGGCATGGGAGGGTCAGATAAAGGTACTGGTCAAGCATGGAAAAGCAGATCTCAAAAGATAATGTCAGTCACTTTTTCTGCCAACCAATGGGGTTGGTGCGCATGCTGCGCCGAAAGTAACTTTTCAGACATAAGATAGGTCAGGTCAACAGCACAGAAGATAAGACATCACAAAAGTAAACGGCTGGATTAAACAGAAGAAAAAACTCAAAAGGGTTTAGCGCGAGAAGGCTCGAGCGCACGCGCGAGGGCGAAGACTGACAGAGAACAGTCCACAGCGCGCCGCGGGAAGAACTAAAATCCTTAGCGCGTCGCGGGAAGAATTACCATTCTTAGCGCGCTGCGAGAAGAACTACAATTCTTAGCGCGCCGCGGGAAGAACTACCGTTCTTAGCGCGCTGCGAGAACTACAATTCTTAGCGCGTCGCGGGAAGAACTACCATTCTTAGCGCGCTGCGAGAAGAACTACAATTCTTAACGCGTCGCGGGAAGAACTACCGTTCTTAGCTCGCTGCGAGAAGAACTACAATTCTTAGCGCGCTGCGAGAACAGTTCGCCTCGCGTATCGCAAGAACAACTGGTCTTCACGCAGGCTTCCTTGTAAGGAGTCTGGCGCGTGGAGCTGCGCAGACAACCTTAGGCGGGAAGAAAAATATATTATTATTATTAAAAGTAAAGTATAAGTATAAATAAATATTAAATCATAAAAGAAAGAGATCGGATCGGAGAAACGGGTACCTGGGTCGGGTCGGATCGGGGCAGATGTCACAGTCTCCCCTACTTTAAGAAATTTCGTCCCGAAATTTATCTCGAAGTAGGCTGCGCAGAGAACAGGTGCGGGTACTTGATCTTCATTTGATCTTCCATTTCCCATGTAAACTCGGCTCCGCGCTTGGACTCCCAGCGAACTTTCACGATAGGGATGCGACTGCGCTTGGTTTGCTTAACCTCGCGATCCATAATCTCAACAGGCTACTCAACGAAATGCATAGATTCATCAACTTGAACTTCATCAAGTGGAATGTGAAGGTTCTCGTCAGCTAAACACTTCTTGAGATTGGATACATGGAACGTTGGATGCACATTGCTGAGCGCGGGCGGCAGGTCAAGTCTGTAGGCAACTTTTCCCACACGCGCGAGAATCTTAAATGGTCCAACATATCGAGGAGCAAGCTTACCTTTCTTCCCAAAGCGGACAACACCTTTCCAAGGCGACACTTTGAGGAGAACAAGATCACCAACTTGAAATTCGAGAGGCTTTCGCCTACGATCTGCGTAACTCTTCTGTCGGCTTCTGGCAGTCAGCAGATGATCACGGATCTTGGCGATTTTATCGGTTGTCTCTTGAACAAGTTCGGGTCCTGTGATTTGAGCTTCACCCACTTCGCTCCAACAAATCGGGGAGCGGCACTTACGACCGTAAAGTGCTTCAAATGGGGTCATACCAATACTGGAATGATAGCTGTTATTGTAAGAGAACTCGATCAAAGGCAGGTGCGAATCCCAATTACCTCCAAAATCAAGAACACAAGATCGGAGCATATCCTCAAGAGTTTGAATAGTTCGCTCAGACTGTCCGTCAGTCTGAGGATGATATGCCGTACTCATGTCCAAGCGAGTTCCTAGCGCAGATTGGAGAGATTTCCAAAAGCGAGATATAAAACGGCCATCGCGATCGGATATGATGCTCAAAGGAGTACCATGGCGGCAGACAATTTCCTTGACATAAAGCTGCGCGAGTTGCTCAACACGGTAGTTTTCCCGAATGGGCAGAAAGTGAGCAGACTTAGTCAAACGATCCACTATTACCCAAATGCTATCATGTTTGCTTGCTGTCAAAGGTAACTTGGTAATAAAGTCCATCGCTATACCTTCCCATTTCCACGTAGGAATTTCTGGTTGTTCGAGCAAACCAGATGGGCGTTGATGTTCAGCTTTTACCTTAGAACAAGTCAGGCATTTAGCTACGAACACAGCAATATCCTTTTTCATACCGGGCCACCAATAAGTAATGCGCAAATCCTTGTACATCTTATCAGCGCCGGGATGAATAGAATACCGAGATTTATGCGCCTCACTCAGGATGTCAGCGCGAAGATTCTCATCAAAGGGAATCCATATGCGATTGAGATAGCAGAGAATTCCACTCAGATTAGGGACAAAGTGCGCTTCCGCGCCACACGCTAACTCGGCGCGAAGGTTACCATTACTGATGGATGCGCGCTGCGCGTCGCGAATGCGTGATTCAAGATTGCTCTGAATCGGCGCAAAGTGAAGCTGCGCGCGCGGCAAGATACAGTTAAGCTGGCTGGGTTTACGGCTGAGCGCATCAGCTACCACATTAGCCTTACCAGGATGATACCGGATCTCACAATCGTAATCGCTGATGAGTTCGTTCCATCGGCGTTGTCTCATGTTGAGTTCCTTTTGATCAAAGATATGCTGAAGGCTTTTATGGTCAGTGTAGAGGATACACTTAGTACCATAAAGGTAGTGTCTCCAGATCTTCAAGGCAAATACAACTGCGCCTAGTTCGAGGTCGTGAGTTGTATAATTCTTTTCATGAACCTTGAGTTGCCTTGATGCGTAAGCGATAACCTTGCCTCGTTGCATAAGAACACAACCGAGACCTTGGTTGGATGCATCGCAATACACGACAAAATCATCATTACCCTTAGGTAGCGCAAGAACAGGAGCTTCACACAACAAACGCTTGAGCGTCAGAAAGGCTTCTTCTTGCTTCGAGCCCCAAATATACGGTTTACCTTTGTGCGTTAGAGCTGTTAAAGGCAATGCGATCTTTGAGAAGTTCGAAATAAACCGCCGGTAGTAACCAGCTAAGCCCAAAAAGGAACGGATTTCGGTAGGAGTGGATGGCGTAATCCAGTTCTTGATTGCTTCAATCTTGGATGGGTCGACATGAATACCCATCTTGTTTACAACATGACCAAGAAACTGTACTTCATCAGACCAGGATTCACACTTGGAGAGCTTGGCAAAGAGCTGCTCGGCTCTAAGCTTTTGCAATACCAACCGAAGATGTTGCTCATGCTCGGCCTTGGTCTTAGAATACACCAGAACATCATCGATAAACACAATCACGAATTTATCCAAGAAAGGCCTACACACCCGATTCATTAGATCCATGAAAACGGCGGGTGCGTTGGTTAAACCGAAGGACATGACCAAGAATTCAAAGTGGCCATAACGAGTTCGAAAAGCAGTCTTCGGAACATCCTCATCGCGGATGCGCAACTGGTGATAGCCAGAGCGGAGATCAATCATGGAGAAACAAGAGGCACCTTGGAGTTGATCAAAGAGGTCGTCAATACGCGGTAAGGGATACCGGTTCTTAATGGTGAGTTTGTTCAACTCGCGGTAATCAATACACAGCTAAACGAACCATCTTTCTTTTTAACGAACAACACCGGAGCACCCCAGGGCGAAGAGCTAGGGCGAATGAATCCTTTAGCAGTCAACTCTTGAAGTTGGCTTGCCAATTCTTGCATCTCAGCGGGCGCAAGACGGTAAGGAGATTTAGCTACGGGAGAAGCACCAGGGACAAGATCAATACGAAACTCGACTTCACGAGCGGGAGGGATACCAGGAAGATCATCAGGAAAAACTTCAGGGAAGTCACGCACAACAGGGATATCGCAAAGCTTCTTCTTTCCTTCATCGGGTTTAACCACATGGGCTAAAAATGCAATACACTTCTTCCGCATGAGTCTTCGGGCTTCGGCGCAAGACATAAGCTTAAGACCACTGGAGGGTTTCTCGCCATAGATGTGAAGATCACCGTTTTCTCGAGGAATGCAAATCAACTTCTTGGCGCAAATAACTTCGGCGCGATTATTCGAGAGCCAGTCCATACCAATGATAACATCGAAACTTCCAAGAGGCATGGGGATGAGGTCGATTAGAAAATCGTTTTCGTTAAGGTTAAGCGTGCAATTTTTAATCACTGAGTTAATTAAAACAGTTTCGCCATTAGCCAATTCAACTGAAAAATTCTCTTTTAAATCGTTGCGCGGTCGCGCAAACTTCTGCTCAAACGCGCGAGAAATAAAACTTCGATCGGCGCCAGTATCAAAAAGTACAGAAGCATAAAATCCGTTAAGCAAAAATGTACTATTAACTACGTCATTATTTGCTTGCGCTTGGTGCGCGGTTATGTTAAAAGCTCGTCCGCGTGTCACTTGGTTCGAAATCTGGTTCACCGGATTCGCTTGCGTAATCTGAACTTATAGCCTCGGGCATGCGTTCCGGAAATGACTGGGATCACCGCAGTTGAAGCACGATCTGGGTCGTGGGTTTTGGTAGGTTGGTTGTGGGTTCTGCGGGTAGACTGGTGGTGTTGGCGCAATTGGATTGGCGGGAAGGACTCTACAGTTTTCTGCAAGGTGACCAGCGCGGCCACATCGGTTACAAAGTCGACATGGGACTTGAGGTGGGTGGTGGAGTCTACAGGTTGGGCAAAAGGGGTGGTTTCATGTGTAGAGTTTCTTAGTTGGTGGGGCAGGGAGTGCGGGATTGGTTAAGGCATAGTTGTGGACAATAGGGGAAGTTGGGTAGGCTGACAGTGGGTTAGGAGCGTGTACTGGAGGTTGGTAGGTGGGTTGCTGGACAATGGGCGGGCTGGTAAGCGCATAGGCTTTGCGCCTGCGCTTGAGGTTTTTACGGTTTGAGGGTTCTGGTTTGGTTTCTGTTGGTTCAGGGGCAGTCTTGGTGGGTTTGGTCTTCTCAGCTCCTCGCAGGAACAGGGTTCCTGCTCTGACATGGTTGTCGCTGAGCACAGCGGCCAACTCAATGGCGTCAGAGAGGGTTGCTGGGTTTCTGGCCCATACAGAATCTTGAATTTCCATGGGGAGACCCCCAAGGAATTTCTCTATGGCTCGGCGGGAAGGGGTAACAAGGTGAGGGACAAGCAGGCTTAGTTCATGGAAGCGCGTCGCGTACTCGCGCGCTTCACCGCTGTACTGCTTCAAGTTCCAAAATTCTTCCTCCAGGCACTTAACTTCGTTGGGAGGGCAGAATTCTCGCGTCAGAATTCCCTTGAATTCCTCCCATGTCATGCTAGAAGCAGCTTCTGCGCCACGCGCATGAGCTACTCCATTCCACCATGTAAGCGCTCTAGATTCCAGGACACTGGAAGCATATAGGGTTCGTCTGTCTGAGGGGCATTGGGTGTGGAGGAAAGTGTTTTCTATTTTCTCAAGCCACTAGAGCATCACGGTGGCTCCTTCAAGGCCTGTGAACTTTGGAGGGTTACCTGCGTTAAAGGACTTAATGTTGTAACCGGAGGTATTGTTTTGGCTTAAAGCTTGGGCTATTGCGGCGGCCATTTCCTGGGAACGTTGCTGTCTACGCCTGCGCGAGGCTTCTCTTCTCTGAAATCGGCGAGATAGCGGAGGCATTCTATAAAAGTTTTAGTTTTTAGTTAATATCTTAGCGCAAAGTTTAATCTTATAAAGCTTGGTTTCGCGGGGTTAGATACCATCAACAGTTAAAATAAAACATGAATTTGAATGCAAACTTATTACAGATAACAAATTCGAATCGAGAATCGACAATTCATGTATCACCATGACTTTCCGAATTCTCAATTTAAAATGACTAGTAAACGAGTATTGGAGATTGACGATTCATGTATCACCATGACTTTTCAATCCTCAATATAAAATATACAAGAAAATGAGTATTGGAGGTTGACAATTCATGTATCACCATGACTTTTCAAGTCTCCAACCTCAGAACATAATCGTAAATGGAATTTGAAAATCAACTATTCATGTATCACCATGACTTTTCGGATTTTCAATCCCAACAAACGAATATGTACGTAAAATCAATAAAAATCGAAATTCAGCAAAAATCGAAATATCGCGAAATAAAACATAAAACCATACGCTGCGTCTGCGCAAGCATATTTATAAATAACGAGTAATTAACAATAAGCGCGCAAACATGAGATTTCTCTCATGCGCGAGAAGGGACTCTTAGGTATTCTAGGCCGTTACGTCTAACCACCTATCCTAAAGTCAACGAGCTCTGATACCAATCTGTAACACCCCGACCAAAGGCGGATTATACATCGGGACGCCACATATTGTTTCATTACTCGTGACACTATTGGGTGTCAATATTTAATAAATATATTCATTCACGCACGCGCAACGTAAACACAAGATAACATAAATCAATATATTATAAGACAAAATATTCGAACAATAATAACTTGTCTTGATACATTTTAATCTAGGTCCAAAAGTAAAAACGTCCTACGTGTCCACAAGCTCCAAATGTAGCTACAGCAAACCTGAACATGTGTTAAAATAAAACGTCAAACACTTGCGTGTTGGTGAGAAATCAAGTTTAATACAATACATAGATAACGATAAATCTGCGCGCAACACGTGTATGTCTGGTGTTTAACAAGGGTGTAATCAGATTGTGATCAAGCCTAAATAGATCATAGTTCATAGTTCAATCCGTGCTCCCAAATGAGCACAAAAACAAGAAAACATCTGTGCAAGTGTAAACAAAGAAAACCGTAAACGATAGGTCTCCCGTGTTCATCCAATGGATCCATGAAAACTTCGGAATAGGCCGAACAAAGCGGTTAATGATACACACATACAAATAAACAGCCAAGTAAACGTCCTCAACACATGGGATACTGCGCGACTAAAGTTCATAAACAAATTTAAGACTCTAAGTTTGTATGAACACATGAACATCCCAAAACATTAAAAATAAAAAGGGATTAGGTACGAGATTACTCACTTGATAAACGGTGCGGTGAAAGATAAAGCAAGAACCAACTTTAAACAAGCACAAGTTAAACTATGAATAAGATTATTGTTTTAATGATTTGATTTAAGTCTTGATTATAAGTTAGCATAATTAATAAGTAAATTATTATATATAATATATATATTACCGGAAAAGCAGGGCAGAACAGGATAGAAGACGAAGGCAAAGAGAGAGGAGACGGCAGAGGAAGAACAACGGCAAGGAGCAAAGGAAGAGAGAACAGGAGAGTTTAAGTGCTTTGTGTGTGTAGTGTTAAGAAAATAGCATTATTATTTATAGGGAAACCCTAGGGAACACAATCCCTAGAAAAGGGGAAAAGATCTCAAAAAGTAAAAGATTCCAAAAGCAAAAGATATCAAAAGATATGGCAGCTGCAGGGGGCAAAGGAAAAGCTGACAGGTAACAGAAAACAGGCATGGGAGGGTCAGATAAAGGTACTGGTCAAGCATGGAAAAGCAGATCTCAAAAGATAATGTCAGTCACTTTTTCTGCCAACCAATGGGGTTGGTGCGCATGCTGCGCCGAAAGTAACTTTTCAGACATAAGATAGGTCAGGTCAACAGCACAGAAGATAAGACATCACAAAAGTAAACGGCTGGATTAAACAGAAGAAAAAACTCAAAAGGGTTTAGCGCGAGAAGGCTCGAGCGCACGCGCGAGGGCGAAGGCTGACAGAGAACAGTCCACAGCGCGCCGCGGGAAGAACTAAAATCCTTAGCGCGTCGCGGGAAGAATTACCATTCTTAGCGCGCTGCGAGAAGAACTACAATTCTTAGCGCGCCGCGGGAAGAACTACCGTTCTTAGCGCGCTGCGAGAACTACAATTCTTAGCGCGTCGCGGGAAGAACTACCATTCTTAGCGCGCTGCGAGAAGAACTACAATTCTTAACGCGTCGCGGGAAGAACTACCGTTCTTAGCGCGCTGCGAGAAGAACTACAATTCTTAGCGCGCTGCGAGAACAGTTCGCCTCGCGTATCGCAAGAACAACTGGTCTTCACGCAGGCTTCCTTGTAAGGAGTCTGGCGCGTGGAGCTGCGCAGACAACCTTAGGCGGGAAGAAAAATATATTATTATTATTAAAAGTAAAGTATAAGTATAAATAAATATTAAATCATAAAAGAAAGAGATCGGATCGGAGAAACGGGTACCTGGGTCGGGTCGGATCGGGGCAGATGTCACAATACCTTCCTTCCTCTAGTATTATTAGGGCCCGGTACCCTCCTTCCTCGAGTATTATTAGGGCTCGGTACCCTCTTTCCTCGAGTATTATTAGGGCTCGGTACCCTCTTTCCTCGAATATTAGTAGGGTTCGGTTCCCTAGTTCTCGAATATTAGTAGGGTTCGATTCCCTCATCGTTACCATACAACCATACATCATACCTCGAGTATTATTAGGGCCCGGTACCATCTTCGTAACCATACAACCATACAACCATCCTTTCCTTCTTTTATTAACTTTATCACATTCATACACATAAGCATACATATCATACTTACCTTATACATAGCGTTACAACCTGACAGTACGTGCAATATCCGAAGATCGTTCACGCACCATCAAGCAATCATTCATACATTTCACATCATTCACATAATGCATACACTTATCTTTTAGGATAAGCGTATTAACAACATATTGAGTATGCACACAGCCCCGAAAACATAACACATAAATGGGACTAGAAACTCACCTGAATCCTGTTACGCTCTCCGTTAATCGTTATTCCCTTCTTGAGCTGTGCACGGCTAACTATATAATATTTACATGTATCAATTAACTACTACTACTCATGTTGTATTTCTATCTTTGTATAACCCACAACGAACGGGGGTCCGGTGGCAGCGCCCCTGGCAGCGGGGTCTAGGGGCGGCAGCCCCTAGCAGGGTCCAAGGGGCAGAGCCCTTGGCTGGGGGCGAACTTAGTGTTAAGCGAACTTAACATTAAGCGAACTTACTGTAAGCGAACTTAGTGTTAAGCGAACTTAACATTAAGCGAAGTTAAGCATTGAGCGAACTTATCACCAGGCGAAGTTAAGGCTCGGCGAACTTAGCTTTAGGCGAAGTTATCATGGACGAACTTATCATTAGGCGAAGTTACAGTTAGGCGAACTTGGCTTTAGGCGAACTTGCTTGCAAGCGAAGTTAAGCTTGCAGGCGAAGTTAAGCTTTGCAGGCGAAGTTATTCAGTTCAGCTACGGGTTTGGTTTTTATCAAGCATTTTGGCGATTTTAATACCCTTGTTATGGTTCGACATCACCCACTAACGTTCCCTAACCGTTTTCGTTCGTATATATATCCCGTATATACTATAAAGCTTGGACCTTTAAGTTAAGGACGTTCAATACAAGATCTACGGTTTATCTTAAACGAGCCGTACATGTTTATGGGTTTATTAGGTTTGTCCTAGCATCAAGTTCGCTACTTTACGCTTCATTCAAATCCGATCTATTATCGTTTCAAGTTTCATGGCAAACCGTCTATAAAAACATGAACGTTAAGATCGAAATCTTACCTTTATGTGTTCGGTTTGCGTGGTTATCTCGTATCTAGCTCGTATATCGAAGATCTAATAATGGTTGGCTTGATTTTGGTCTCGGATCTCGCTCTCTCTCACGGCCGTGTGAGGTTGAGGATGTGTGTGTTTTTGAGTGTGTAGAGATTAAGATGGAATGAAATGAGGTTTAGGGTTTTATGGTGGTTTAGGGGATATTTATATCCCTTAAAGACCATAGACCTAAGGCCCATTCTCATTTAACCCATCTTAATTAATCTAAGTCCATGACCCGTTCTTTACTCGATATTAATTTAATTAATAACGTGAAATCACTAAACGTAACTTTCTTTATTTATCATTATAACATTCAGGATGTTACACCTATTCATGATGTTGACGAACCAGACTTTGTTCATTCATACATACCTGGACCAAAATAAAGTTAACACATATGATTTGTACCTATGTCTAGTTCAACATCTTGACACTAACCATAACCACACCAGTTTTGAGCCACTTCTATATGTCAAATACCCCGGATCCTGATAAATGAGAAACTTACATGGCTAAAAATGATCACATCATCTCCTAATTGCATAGTTCTTGTTTTGAACCTGTTACTATCTGAAAAAAGAAATATTATACAGAAAACAAATAATGGAAGCTTAATTAGTACAACATAATAATTAATAATTAGTAAATGAAACATATAAAATAATGATCAAACATATATGTCTGATAGTACCTCGAGTCTTCGAGCAAGTTCTTTGGTATGCATAATGTTAGCGAGCTATGAGATTGCATACACATGTGTTGCATCATACTGACTAAATCCACCACACTAATATGCAGAATAAGCGATATGAACCATTAAAAAATAATTATATTATTTAATCTTCATTTTCATTTTACCTTCAAACAGTTCATAACATTACACATGCATTTAACCCAAAAAGATTTAAAAATATGATAGTTTCAACTGCTTTAAAATCTTTAATTTCAACTAAAGTCGTTAAGAAAAATTATGAAAACCCAAAGCCCAAAAATAACATAGACAGAAAAAGAGAGAAAATAAATTACAAAATCAGAAGTAAAAGAATTACCAAGGTTCTATTGGGGCGTTAGGCCAAGCAATGCAAGTTAATGTGAGTGTGTAATAGGACATGTAAGTAAAAGAGCATATGCATTACTTGCTGCTTCAATGATTAAAACCACAATTACAAAAATGATAATATAAAAACTATTTATTATGCCATTTTATACATCAAATCCAACTCTTGAATAATAAGGAGACACCACTATTAAATTGCAAGGCATTATGGTAAATGTGTGTATTCCGAGCCCTATAAGAGCAATAGAACCTAACCCAAATCAACCAAGTTTCGAGTAAATAGGTTTGGATTACCTTATTTCTACTAATAACATGCTTAGACGATTATTGAAGATTTAATCATTTAGATTTAACTTAAATTTGGTAGTTTAAAACTTAAAATTGAAAAACGTTTGATAAATAATAAGTTTTGACTGTGTTAATGTTAGAAGTTATGGTCTTATTAAATGTTTTATAATTAATTTATAAAACTTCAAATTTAAGTTAAATTTGGAAGTTTTAAAATTTTAAAATGAAAACCGTTGACAAAAATAAACAACGTAATAAATGTTAACACAATCAATTACTTGATCACCGTGTAACTATATAAACATGGTATGCATGTAAATATAGAAATATAATAAAACATATTAAAAAACGTATGTTGACTATTGAAAATGGTGATATAGGGTGTATACGGAAAATCATATTTGGAATTGATCATAAAAGGTTTTTTTTAATAAAATTATTAAACCATTATATTGTAAATTATTAATCGTTTGAGAAATATTAAACCATTATTCTCAACCATCGACGATTATGATTTAATCGTTTGAGAAATATAATCAACCGGTTTATTGTAAATTAGTAGACTAATAATACCTTAAAGATTATAATTTACAAACATAATTTGTATTCAAATCATAATGTCCAAAAATAAAAATTTAATTATCAATAAAAGTATATTTAGAATGTATAATTATATACTACTCCGTATTATTTAATATTCTTATTTTATATGATATAAAAATAAAAGATTAATTATCAAATTATTTCCTTAAATATAGTCAGTAATAATTTGAATTTGAAGTTCAAATTAAAGTCAAAGCGTAAACTAATAATGGAATCAGTTAGGTACATTAATATTTTTAATAAATTATAGAATAAAATATATTTGGTAGATGAATATTATAATTTAATATGATAATTTAAATTTAAATTACATATTAAATTGGCCGGAAAAAAATCAAAAATTGGACGGAAATTGGTCGGTTAATTATTGCACATAGAGATAGTTAATTATTATAATAAGATATTAATATAATTAAACCGATACAATATATTAAAAAGGTAAATTTATAATGTATTATATACAATAAATATTTGATTTCAATATTTAAGGTTAACGAAATCAGTTAATATATTCGAAAATATATTGCTTAATTTAGAATTATTTTATTGTTATATATTGGTTAATGAAATCAGTTATGAAATCATTAATTATTTATTTAATTATTGTTATTATTGTCAAATTTAAAATTATTTGTTTGTTTTAAAAAATCACAATTATGATTTAAAAAACTTACTAAACTTAAAATCTTAAAAAAAAAAAATTAAAAGTTTTTGTTTTTTTTAAAATAAAAATAAATTGGCGGAAAAATAAATTTAACGGAAATTAGCCGGAAATCAAACTACAAAGATTTGCAGAACAAAATTATAACAACAGGTTAGCCGGAAAAAATTAAGATTGGACAAAATAAAAAGTTCTAAATTTAACAGAAATAAATCAAGAGATTGATCGGATATAAATTACTTAAAATTCAATAAAATAAACAATACAAAAATGACCAGGAAATTAACTTTAACGGAAATTAGCCGGAATTTAAAATATAAAGAGTTGAAAAACAAAAGTATAAGAACAGGTTAGCCGGAAAAATTTAAAACTTGGACAAAGAAAACAATTCAAAATAAAACTGAAATATATCCATAAATCGGTCGGATAAAAAGTATTGAAGGATTGTTAAATAACTTCTTAAAACTCAATAAAACCAACAATAAAAAATTTCAGAAAATTATCCAACAAATTTGGTAGGATATAAACGACTTGCCGGAAAGAATCAGTAAACATAAAATATGGGTATAACAGATTTGCCAGAAAGATTGAGAATTTTTTAAATAAACTAATTGTATTTGCAAAATTGGATTGTTAGTTACCTTGAATATAATCATCGGATAATCAATTCCAACGATTTGATGCATCCAATCGGTTCGAATCCGAACTGCGGAATTAGGGCTCGTATTGTTGGTAAGCACTGTAGAGGTTGGATGGTGGATCTGAACGACGGATGTAGGATTCGTATATTCATCGGAAAGTTAGACCGAAAATCAATGGTGGAATTGATTGTAGATCTCACCGGCAGAATTAGGGTTCGTATAATCATCGGGAGTTTAGAGAGAGAATCACTTGTGGAGACCAATAATGTTTGTGAAAAAAAACGGGTTTTGTTTTTTAGGTGAGTTTGGAGACCAGGACACGTGGCACAATATTAGACAATCTGAGAATGGTAACTTGATGACATGATGCACAGGTGGACAGCCTAGTTGAAGGCCATGTGTTCACATTGTATTGCTTTGATAATATTTAAAGATATTCCAAACATTGTGATCGACTAAATGATTCTTATGCGTGAATCAACTATTTCACTTTGTTTGATTAGGAGTTTATAGGTTAGCTTATTAAACCTTTACGCGTTAAGCAAAAACCATCTTCATTATACTACATACATATTAATGAAAACATAAACTACTACAGTTAACTTTAAACTTTTACACTTTTAGTCGCTCAACTTTTAAGTTATATTAAATTAGCATTCTTAAAGTTTTAAACTGTTTTAATTTGATCTCAAACGTTCTTTTTTACTAAACTTTGTTTAATTTTGCCCCATAAAGTATTCATGGTTTTAATATGTTCTCTAAATTGTTATTATATGTGTATATTTAAGTTACTAGTCTTTTTTAATGACCACCATACGAAGTTTTTTTAGATTTTTTATTATGTCATTACGAAGATGTTTTCACATATATAAGTTTCGTTGAAAACAAAATTGTGTTCGCAATAGAATATAATTTTTTATTGTAAGTTATATAGTGAGTGTACACATTGATATTGTAATGAGGCGAACTAATACAAACATTTTTTTATACTAGATAAATATTTTTTTATCAAATATGTTTGTATATTTGCGTTTAAAATTCGATCCCGTTACCAAGTTCTTCGCGCAACGCATGAAGGGGAACACACTAGATAAGTTTATGGGAATTCTATCTATTTTATTTAGAAAAACAAAATATGGTTGTGTGGTAATTTCAATTTTGTTCTTGAGTAAATATTTTAATGAAAAGTTGTTGTTCACTTTTTTTAATTACCTTGTTGAACCGTTTTGTAGTTGCATGGTGATGGCGGGCTAAGTATCGCCGGGCTGGTATGTTGTGATTTAGCCTTTAAAAATGTAAATGAGTTGAGCTGAGCTTGAGTTTGGTTTGTCTCAAAAAAAATTTTAACTCGAGCTCGGCTTGTGAGTTGTTTATAAAAGTTTGAGCTTAACTCGGTTATTATTCATTAATTAATTTATATACATTTTTAATATTTTTTTTATATTTTGAGGAAACCCTTAAACGAGCCTAACTGTGATCGTTTATTATTTATTATAACTAATTTATACACATTTTTACTATGTTTTTATATTTTTGATAAAAACCTTAATCGAGCCTAAGCCGACCTCGAGCTCGGTTGCGTAGTATGAAATTATTACATAGAAGTCTAAAAGAGGTAAAACTCGAAAAAAATACACAAGGCTTGATAACTAAACGAGTTTTAATTGAGGCTCGGACTCCAGGACTGTCTCGTGGGTAAGCTAAATAAGGCTAAGGCTTTAGACCTTAGGTTTTATAGAGCATTCATCTTAAATAAAAGATTGTGTTATAGGTTTTTCAAAGGTAGTTTTTTTAGAATTAATAACTTAGTGATGGGCACAACCTAAGAAGAATGTCTTATATTAATTATCAAAATTTTATCGAAGTCATCAACTTGCCATCTCTCTGTTTGTTCAACTTTCTTGTAGATTATCATAGTTACAGTTCGAATTCAATTATTTATTATAAACTAATAGCATTTTATTAACAATTTATACGGTTTTTAATGATCCTGTATGCTCATTTGATAATTGTAGGTAAGTTTTAAATGGAGTTTTATGTTTAATCCGTTTATGCTTTCTATTGTATTCTGTAATACCGTTCTTCGGTTTGAAAATTTTGTCAATATTGGGCCTGGTCCAACTTCATATGACTAGCCTAATGGCCCAAACATGTTTTTAGTATTATGAATTATGCTTATACCAGATCAACACAATGTTTAAAGTATCAATCAATCAATCAATCAATCATACCCAGTGAAAACCCACCAACAGCAAAGCTATAAGTAGGGTCTGGAGAGGGTGAGATGTAGACACACCATAACTCTATCCATATGGATAAAGAGGTGGCTTCCGAGAGACCCTCAGCTCTAAAATAAATATGTCTGGGGCAATATATGGAAATCAAAATCCAACAGTAAATAATAATAATAATAATACAAATAACAATAATAATAATAATATGTACACGGGAAGAAAACACAATGTTTAAAGTATGATTTTGAAATATGATAAAATGTTCAAATAAGGAAAATTTATCATGAACATGTTATACATCTAAATCACATCAATTTATATTATGCGACATACAGAATGGAAGGTGCTTTTTTTTTTTTTTGTGATGCATGAAGGATTAATCTTGAATTATTAGTAAAGTTAAAGGTTTATTTTATTATGTTTTAATTTAGGTATTTGAATTATAATAGCTTTATGAAATGTTTGGCTTTGAGAGGAAGTTAGGTTTGTCTTGGATAAGAAGTTTGGTAGGTCTATATAAATAGGGTCTAGTTTATTAGTTTTATTGGTGAGAGTTGATAGGGAGTTAAGAGAGAGTCAAGAAGTCTCATCTCCATGTACGTTTGATAAGTTCGTTTGTTATGTTCGTTTGATTATATGAAAAGAGTCGATGGTCGTTACCTCAATATCCCGTATTTGTTTGTTTGATAAGTTCGTTTGATATGACTATTTGATCCGTCTGGGCCAACAATGCGCATTTTAAGTTTGGAATTTGAAAACCTTTAATCATTTTTGTGGCTAAAATGCTAATGGAGCACCGTTGGCAAACCCAATCGGATAGTTTGGGATGTATGGGAACACCATCTCATATAAATAGGATAGTGAATTCCGGAAATAGAATTGGGTTCATGGACCCGAAGTTTAGCCCTGTAAATAATGATTGTTTTGTGTTCATTAGTAAATAGGGTACTTTGGATAGTTAGATTTCGGTAATTGCCGCAGCCAGTTTTCATACTTTAGGTAGTATTTGGTAAAAATGAGGTGCATTGCCATCAGCCTAAGGTCTCTAAATCTGATAGAACTAATGCCAAATTTTCATGTATTAAAAAGTTTAAAATGTGGACAAATTAAAAATAATAATCTAGTTTCGGTATTTTATTAATATGGTAATTGATGCTTTTCTTTAAGTGTAAAACCACTCAAAAATTTCATTATTCTTCTTCAAAATTGTTGTAATTTTTTGATAACTGTTAGTTCTTTATAATATTCCTATAATAATGAATTTCAAGTGATTTCTATAATTAAATATATGTGAGTAAAGGAAAGTTAGTTACAACTTTACCTGATGAAATATTCCTTTTAGATACGTATTTGCTTAATACTTTTGTGATTGGAATCATCACACCCCTTGCCTCGAACCTGTAATCTACTTTGTTTAATATAAACTAGGGTATAGCCCGTGTTATACACGGGTGGAAAAACATGTTAACAAACATAATAAATTTAAACAACAAATTCAAGCAACACAAACTTCTTCAAACTTTCGGACCAAAACGTTAACCATTTACATTGTCTAGATATTAAAAGTTAAAAGTTACAATAAGTTAATGTACATCGAACAACCAAAAAATATCAACAAAAGACATAAACATGTTCTTTCATATTAAAACACCATCAAAATAGTGGACTACAGGTAAAATAAAAACACACATCATGTAATTTTTTATAACTTCCATCAGTGTAATGGATTAATGGCCTTACTAAAATATATGTTAATATTAGCAAGCCCAACATCCTTTATTAACAACTTAGTAATAAGACTTATCTAGACATTAGTGTGACTTCCCGGTACCTATTCATGATGTTGACGAACCGGACTTTGTTCATTCATACATACTTTGACCAAAATAAAGTTAACCCATATGATTTGTACCTATGTCCAGTTCAACATCTTGACACTAACCATCACCACACCAGTTTTGAGCCAATTCTATATGTTAAATACCCCGGATCCTGATAAATGAGAAACTTGCATGGCTAAAAATGATCACATCATCTCCTAACTGTATAGTTCTTGTTTTGAACCTGTTACTATCTGAAAAATAAATATTATACAGAAAACAAAGAATGGAAGCTTAATTAGTACAACATAATAATTAATAATTAGTAAATGACACATACAAAATAATAATCAACATATATGTCTGATAATACCTCGAGTCTCCGAGCAAGTTCTTTGGTATGCATAATGTTAGCGAGCTATGAGATTGCATACACATGTGTTGCATCGTACTGACTAAATCCACCACACAGATATGCATAAGAAGCGATATGAACCATTAAAAATAATTATATTATTTAATCTTCAACCTATTACACATGCATTTAACTCAAAAAGATTTAAAAATATGACAGTTCAACTGCTTTAAAATCTTTAATTTTAATTAAAGTCGCCAAGAAAAATTATGAAAATCCAAAGCCCAAAAAAAAAAACACAAACAGAAAAAGAAAAGAAATTACAAAATCAGAAGTAAAAGAAAATTACCAAGGACCTATTGGGGCGTTAGGCCAAGCGATGCAAGTGAATGTGGCTGTGTAATAGGACCTGTAAGTAAAAGAGCATATGCATTACTTGCTGCTTCAATGATTAGAACCACAATTAACAAAAATGATAATATAAAAACTATTTATTATGCCATTTTATACACCAAATCCAACTCTTGAACGATAAGGAGACACCACTATTAAATTGCCTTATTTCCATAAATAACATGCTTAAACGATTATTGGAGATTTAATCGTTTAGGTTTAACTTAAATTTGGTAGTTTAAAACTTAAAATTGAAAAACGTTTAAGAAATAATAAGTTTAGATCGTGTTAATGTTAGACGTTATGGTCTTATTTTATAATGAATTTACAAAACTTCAAATTTAAGTTAAATTTGGAAGTTTTTAAATTTTAAAATGAAAACCGTTGACAAAAATAAACCACGTAATAAATGTAAACACAATCAATTACTTGATCACCGTGTAACTGTAAACATGGTATGCATGTAAATATAGAAAGACAATAAAACATATTAAAACACGTATGTTGACTATTGAAAATTGTGATATAGAGTGTATATGGAAAATCAGATTTGGAATTGATCATAAAAGGTTTTTTTTTAATAAAGATAATAACAATAATAAAAAAAATCATAAATTCTTTACTTAATTATTGTTATTATTGTGAATTTTAAAATTATTTGTTTGTTTTAAAAAATCACAATTATGATTTAGAAAGCTTACTAAATTTATAATCTTAACAAAATTAAAAGTTTATGTTTTTTGTTTAAACTAAAAATAAATTGGCCGGAAAAATAAATTGAACGGAAATTAGCCGAAATCAAAATATAAAGATTTGCAGAACAAAACTATAACAACAGGTTAGCCGGAAAAAATTAATAATTGGACAAAGAAAACAATTATAAATTTAACAGAAATATATCATGAAATTGGTCGGATATAAAATACTTAAAATTCAATAAAAACAATAAAAAAAATAGCCGAAAAAATAAATTGAACGAAAATTAGCCGGAAATTAAAATATATAGATTTGAAGAACAAAACTATAAGAACAGGTTAGCTTAATACTTGGACAAAGAAAACAATTATAAATTTAACTGAAATATATCTAGAAATCAGTCAGATATAAAGTACTTAAAATTTAATAAACAAAACAATTAAAAAATGGCCAGAAAAAAAAATAAATACTTACAGAACAAAACTATGAAAAAAGGTTAGCCGGAAAAATTGAGAATTGGAGAAAAAAAACAATAAAAAATTAAAGGATTGTTAATTAACTTCTTAAAATTCAATAAACAAAACAATAAAAAATTTCTGAAATATATTCAGAAATTGGTAGGATATAAACTTCTTAAAATTCAATAGACAAAACAATAAATAATTGATCGGAAAACTCAGTAAACCTAAAATATGCGTATAACAGATTGGCCGGAAAGATTCGTCGAATCTGTTAAATAAACTAATTGTATTTGCAAGTTGCAACAATGGATTGTTAGTTACCTTGTATATAATCATCGGAGAATCAATTCCAAGGATTTTGATATCTTCAATCGGTTCAAATCCGAACGGCGGGATTAGGGCTCGTATTGTTGGTAAACACTGTAGATGTTCGATGGTGGATCTGAACGACGGATGTGGGATTCGTATATTCATCGGGAAGTTACACCGAAAATCAGTGGTGGAATTGATTGTAGATCTCACCGGCGGAGTTAGGGTTCGTATAATTATCGGGAGATTTGAGAGAGAATCAGTGGTGAAAATCAATATTGTTTGTGAAAAATAAACAGGGTTTTGTTATTTTGGGTGTTTGGAGAAAAGGACACGTGGCACAATATTAGACCTTCTGAGAATGATAACTTGATGACTGGATTGCACATGTGGACAGCCTAAATGAAGGCCATGTGTCCACATTGTATTGCTTTAATAGTATTTAAAGATGTAAAGGAAAATAAAAATATCCCACTCAACGGTAGAGGGGAACTTTTGGTTGAGATGAGTTTCAATTAAGGTAAATTGTTTTATTTGGAGACTACTTTTGGATTATATCTCTAAAAAAGCGGCACTTTTAATACGGAGAACAAACGTTGGAGATGATAAGTGCGTGCTTTGCGGTATGTTTCCAGAGTCTTTGGAGCACCTAATGGTTAAATGTTGGGGTGGCGAAATGGATTTTTATTATTCATAGCTGGGTCAAATTACCGATATTACATAACTTTCGCTTGATTAACGAACTCTTAAGTATCCCATCATGCATTTTCTTTTTCTCTTAATAAAATTGGTCAATAAAATTTTTTTTACACTAGCATGTTATAGCTTTAGTATCATATTATCAGTATATATTAAAGCGAAAAGAAATAAAATATAACTGATTAGGAGTTGACCTTTATTTTATCATTTGATATTCATAACATGACTAGTTAATACGTAGGAATTTCAACATGAGGGAATCTTAATCCCGTATTAGAGCATTCCCAACCCATTCCCTACCATATATTCATATATATCATATAATTACACTAAAAATCATTGTATTTTCTCTCCCCTGTTTAATTAAATAATACTTTTTATACCTTTATCATTATCTTTTCTTTCTCTTTCATTCACAACCACTTTTTAAAAATATTAAAATATTATACGGTATGAACAGTGAAACCCCAAAATTAACTTTCACATATAACATTTTCTCTCTCCTCTACTCACAAACACTCATAACCATACCACATATTTACAAAACCATCTCACATAAATATAGAGAATGGGCTGAGAATGCTCTTAGTACAGCAACCATAAAAGGTTGTAATATCTTAACAATATTGTACGTTTCATTTCACACATATATATAAGAAGCTTGCAGATTTGTTTTTCTAGACATTTCACGTATGACGTCAACTCGCAATACAGTACTAAGTAGAGATTTAAGATTCAAATATTGGTCTCGTATATAATGTTCCAACTTCCGAATTACTTTGATTTATCTCCTCTACGTTGTCTAACAATATAATATACCATGTTGGGTGGGTGTTTGAGTTGGTGTGTTACGTCTCAAATTTTGCCCAAAACATAATATATTGTAACAAAAACAAGAATAAACATACAAGTGTTAAGCATAGCATGTGTAGTTTGTTTAATAAAAAGTGTTTCATACTAAACTACCAATTATTTATCAGTGTATTATAACGGATTTAGAATCTTGTCCAGTTTTTAGAATAATAATTAAGAAATTATTTGCTAATTTATGCAAAAAAAAAAATAATAATAATTGTTGAATTGAAGAAGGTACTGTGCTAGTGGTTTTAATGATGGACGCTTTTTAGGTGATTTGACTTTATGGTTCACTTTTATCATGTTACGGAAGTTATATGTTTTTGTAGTAGATATGTGATAACCAAAGTGGTGAAATTGTAGACTTGTAGTTAGTAGTAAAACCCATTATTATCATAAACCATTGAATATTTTATACATGGGAAATTATACATTGACTTTTAAGACAAAATTAACTTTAGTTAAAGAACAATAAGAAATTAAGAATCACAAATTATACTCATAGGAAGTATCTTGTTTTCGGTGAGAAAAAGGAAGAAAGCAAGACATGCATGTTTTTTTTTTTTTTTAAGTTAAACTAATCTACTTTCAATAATGATACATTAATGTTTATCAGTTTATTTTTTATTATTTTTTTTTTAAGTTAAACTAATCTACTTTCAAGAATGATACATTAATGTTTATCAGTTTATCATGGAATTTAAACTCTCAACCTTCAATTAAAAAAAAAAATACCTTATTGGTACTTCGTCATAATCATCAGGTCCATCATGAAGTTCCTGATAATAGTTTGATTTAAGTGCCCTAACCAGAATTTAGCCATTTAGGCCACCCGTAGTGGACGGCGAATCCGGGCGAAATCCGAAGATCCCCCCTCCCCCCCCGGCCGAATTGTGGGGCGATAAGAGAGGGGGGGAGGGTAAGGTATTTATCGCCTGCGTTGTTTGTATATATATTAATATTATATGTGTTTGTGAATGTGATATATATATATATATATATATATATATATATATATTATATATATATGTGGGGGGGCTACAACACCATTACACCCCAAAAACAAAAACATACCCTTTGTCACATGGTGCAAAACGTCCAATTTTATAGCCCATCCATTACACAGCCTTAGGGAAAAACTATCTAAATCAAGGTCAATCAAAGTAGTCATTAACATGTTAATTTAACACCTGGATGATAGTTTTGTCTCATTATATATATTCTAAACATCATTTAGTTGTCTTTCTGGTATGTTGCTTTAAGTACGTTACTTTAGAGTTAAATTTCATCATTTGAATGTTATATTAGATATCAATAAAGATTAATATCAGGAGATAGGCAACCGTGCCCATAGACCAACATGCATTTCTTACCCTAGCTATATTAGTTGCACTTGCTTACGTGTGTCAGTGTGTGTAGTCAGTTAGATGAAAATCCTTTTTATAAATTCAAAGCCGATATACTATATAATTATATACCATTTTGTACACATCACTCATAAATATATCTTTTTTATAGAGTTGCGAATGTGAACCAGATATCTACCAAATTTCAAGCCATCATTCTTCATAATTGGACCATGGGATCATGATCATACTCAGCTTATTGCTCGTGGCATGATTGGAATTGGATTACTCTTATTACTCACGTCTCTCTTCTCTCGCACAAATTAGGCTTATTCACATTTTCAGTCTGCCATGTAATATGTTAGATATCAATGTCTTCTTATTGTTGCAGTTTGAGTGAAAAGGTGATGATTCATGGTGAATTGATCGTTTTCATGTTTTTAAGTTTTACAACTTCGGATGTACCAGAGAAGATTTATGTGGTTGTTCATGAGTTTTAAGTCTTGATCTTGTAAGTTCTATAATAATCATCGCTAAAACACGATGTTATTTTAACGTTTCACTTGTATAAAGTAATTTGTTTCTCTTTAATTTAAGATGTCTTTTCTTGAAAGTCTTTGCGTGTCGATTAATATATATCAATAATATATGGTCTTGTAAGCTTCGAGCAACCTAACACATGTCAAAAGTAAAGTGTTTTGAATTGATGGTGTGGCTCAGTTTTACTTACACATCCAACATTCTACCTCTCATAAGCAAGCATTTCAAACAAAATCACCAAACAAATTAGGTAAGTCACCAAATTATAATCAATAATACAACGGATTAGTTAATGAATATGATAAAATTAATAAATAAACATTAATAAGTAACACACCTACAAACAATACGAACGGTATAGTTTATTAAATTAATAAATAATAGATTGTTCGCTTAGGCTATCGATGCAATTAACTTTGAAAAACAAAGGCAATAAATATGCTATTTTGCATAGCTTACCGTTAATTTTTTCCTCGCGAAACATTTTGATAGTTTAGTACTTTAGTCTTTAGAGTTTAGTATTAGATTTTACTCAACAACAAAATTGTAAGACCTAAGGAAATCCACTTGCCATGAATATGATAGATGATGAGTTTATGATAGATAAGAGTTGGGTGAGAGTAATTCAAGGATGGATAACAACCAATGATAACTTCAACCGGGTAACAAAAACAACTCGTGAGAACTTTACGCACAAAATATTGGTTGGTATTAGTGACCAAATGTTACAAACGATATCGAAGTCACTCATGTGTCGTTTGAGATGGTGGGACACACGTTATTGAGGACGATGTCCGTAAGGAGATATTTATAACACTACCCAAATCTCATATCGTTGGAGACGATGGGATAAACATCATTGGACGATGAGTTAGTAAGTGTTGTTTGTAGCACACTAGTTAAATCTCACATTGGGGAAAACATGACATTATCAAACTCATACAAAATGTCATGCCTTAAAAATCGCTAGCCTGTTTTGAGCTCATTAGTTGTGGATAAAATGAGAACTACACAGTCGAACATGTTTGCTTGAGAGTAATTTTGGGATGTGTGATCAACTATGAAGTCTCAATTCGAGGCTTGAGCAACGACCAAAAAAGTCATTAACTCCGTATGAAATGGACAATATTAGTTGGTATGAGTTGTGGATACTACAGATGGTGCCACAACCACTTATATGTCATACGGGTGGTGATGTTTCTTAAGCGCCACGTGAATTTGACATCTCTAAGTCATTCGGGATGTTGGTAAGCCTCATTGAGGAAGATAAGTTAATTGAATGTGTCTATAACATACCACCCGAATTTCAAATTATGTCATAGATGTGAAATATTGGACTCATAATAAAAGCCTGATCTTAAATACCACCAACACGTTTTGACGCACTAGCATGGCGAGAAAGTTTACAAATAAACATATTTAATTGTGATAATTCCATAACATATCATCTTATCACAAATATCACTTGGATAACAAAATTAAATCCAAAATATTATTTTGTTATGAAAGAACATACGTCGTGAAACAAATTAGATTATAGAATGTAAATATGTAGTAAAATTTTATACATATAAAAGTTATAAAGTTGGCAAAGTAAAAACAACTACTTGAACATAGTAGATCAGAAGACCAGTAGTACGATCCATCTAAATAAAAGCATAAAAGAAAAGAAAAAAAAACATGTGCAGTGAAGATGCCAGGCTGGAGTATATGATTGGACGTTGGAAGAGAAGGTGGTCCCACCGTAGATAGAGTGTCGTATAGAGAATGAGGTTGGTGGGGCCACCGTCCACCGCACGCCACCCAGTCACCAACCACTTTTACGAACCGACCCACACCCACTCAAACTTAATATTAGCCAGGCCTTTGTTTTTGTTTTCTTTGATAAATATTACTATTAGAAGATTACGTCATCTGTGTCCTTTTTCTTTTACTGTTTATTATACTCTATTTTTGTATTAGTCTCATCTAAATTGACTAGTGAAATTACTGATTACATATCCTCCACCAAACTTATCAAAAGCCTGTCATCTGTGTCCTTTTTCTTTTACTGTTTATTATACTCTATTTTTGTATTAGTCTCATCTAAATTGACTAGTGAAATTACTGATTAGGCTGAGGGGTGTGGAGCGTGAGAAAGGGCGCTTGAGGCCATCCGTTCGCGCCCCGGGGCGCGAGCACCACACCACCGAGGCGCGAGAGGGGCGCGAGAGGGGCGTGAGCGCGGATTTCCAGGCGGGCGCAAGGGTGATCGCGGGAGAAGAGAGAGGAAAAGCTGGTGGGCCCACCCAAAAGAGCCGTTGAGCTCGGGTTTTTTTTTAAAAAAAACCTTTACAAAATCCTATATAATACCCCTAAATCAACCCATTTTAACCATATCAAACACAACTTCAATCTCCAAACTCATATATAATATCCCAAACTCCTTTATAAAACCCAAAATTTTTTTCCTATATATAACCCATTTCATATAAATCAATTACCACAACTTCAAAAAAAAATCCAAAAACAACCCATCGTCCCAATTTTTTTTTTTAAAATAATGTCGTCGTACTCGTCTGATTCCGACTCCTCCGAAGAGGATGATTTGCTTCTTCATGTAGGGGGAGTTTTGACCGCAACCGTGGTCAATCTCTTGCAAAATCAAGCCCATCAACCCCGACTCCCGAGGGTTAGAGCACCACCTCGTGATCGTGATCGATCGGGTGCTAACGATACTTTGATGAGGCATTATTTTAGCCCTCAACCGGTATACGCGGAGTCGGATTTTCGAACTCGTTTTCGAATGAGCAGGCAATTGTTCACGCGTATAGCGAGTGATTTAGAGGCACGGTATCCCTTTTTTCAACAAAGGGAGGATGCTAGGGGTCTTCCCGGTTTTACCCCTCTTCAAAAATGCACGGCTGCTATCCGTCAATTAGCGTACGGCATCTCGTCGGACGCTTTGGATGAGTATTTACAGATGTCGAAAAGGGTTGCACGTGAATCCCTTCATTTTTTCTGCCAAGGTAAAAAACATTAATTTTACTTTTTATTAAATATTTATTACATTTTGTAATATATATTGTACGTAGGAGTCATATCGACTTACGCTCGGAGATATCTGCGTAAACCTACAACGTATGACATCCAACGCATATATGAGGTGCACGCAGAAAAACATGGTTTTCCTGGGATGCTAGGTAGCATCGATTGTACGCATGTTGGATGGGCTATGTGTCCAACGGCCTGGCGAGGTCAGTTCCACCGTGGTGATCATGAAGGGCCGACCCTCATACTTGAGGCGGCGGTGTCACAGGATCTTTGGTTTTGGCATGCTTTTTTTGGTGTTGCTGGGTCAAATAACGACCTTAATGTTATCGATCAGTCACATTTGATCAACGACCTTATCGACGGGGTTGAACCACCTCAATCTTTTGTTGCAAATGGAGAACTCTTCAAGTACGGGTACTATCTGGTCGATGGTATTTACAACGAATGGGCTGTGTTAGTTCAAGCTTTTACAGATCCAATCGCCGACAAACGGAAGTATTTTACGAAGAAGCAAGAGTCTGCTAGAAAAGATATTGAAAGAGCTTTTGGAGCTATAAAAAAACAATATTATGTTCTGGCGAACCCGATACGTTATTGGACTCGGGAGAGGATAATGGACGTCGTCTACACGTGTCTTATCCTACACAACATGACGTTATAAGACGAGGGCAAAGCTATATGCCAAAACTACCAAGGTGACATTCCGCCACAACCGTCCACAATCAGTGATCAACAAAAACTTCATAACATAGCAAATATCAAGAGCCGTGAGATACACGGGGATCTTCGACATGAGTTGGTTGAACATTTGTGGGCGAGGCGACCAGATGATCTTGTATTAGATTAGTTTTATTATTAAATATTATTGTTTGTTTAATTTTTAGTATGTTTTTTTTTATTATGAATTTTCAAAAAAATGTGTGTTTTTTTAAATAATTTCTTGTTTTTTTAATAATACGTTTTTTTAATACATTTATAAAAAAATAAAAAAATAAACCGCTCGCGCCCCCTCTCGCGCCCCTCCACACCAGGGCCAGGGGCGCGAGCACCACAACCAACACCCATCTTATCAAGTTTCTCTCTCTGCCACACGTCACAATATTATTGGCTGGAGCCCCCACTCGCGCCCCCTCTCACGCCCCCACACCCCTCAGCCTTACATATCCTCCACCAAACTTATCAAAAGCCTGTCTATATGTAGTTGAAAATGGTTAGGTAATTTTGCACTCTTGAAAATATTTTTTTTATAAGCATTACTCTTCTTTTTTATAAAAGATAATAAGTTAGTAAAACATATCCTGGACAACAAAACCTAATGTAAAACATGTATTTGTATGTTCATGTCATGATAGTAATTCAGTTTTGTTAGAATCTACGAAAATTATCAGGCTATGTGTAATATCGGCGGGGACTTGCCAATTTAACCGCTCCACTGCAAGACGCCGGTATGGTGTTCCTTGCTTCCCGTTCTCTCCACATCACACCCCCACATTTTTTTTTCAAGGAATGGAAGATGTGTGGTGTTCGTCACACCTCCAATTAAACATTTCACATGTACGTGTTACACATAGCTTTAAAATTATACATTGTTGGAAGAAGGATGGACGGGATGAGAGGGAACATTGGTCATTGGCTTCCTCTCCCTTCCCCTAGTATAGAAAATCTTCATCCTGATCAAGAGCCGATTATTCCGAACATTTTATTATTATTATTATTATGAGAAAGGATCAAATAAAAGGTTTGGTTTTCCTAAGAAGGCTAGGAAGGGGGGGTGTTTTAGTCTACTACCTTAATATTGAAACCCACTTAATTTAATTTCAAAAACCCACTTAATTAAAACACACTTAATTAAAACCCACTTAAATTTTCACTCATCTCCTACAACTATCACCGCCCACCACCACCCACCGCCACCACCTTGCCGGAAAAGTCTTCGGAAATTTCGCCGGAAAATAAAACACTATGAAAAACACAATGAAAAAGACACAATGTAAAAAACACAATGGAAAAAACACTATGAAAATAAAAACACAATGACAAAAATACAATGAAAACCCACTTAAATAACACAAATGTAAAAAACACAATTGTATAACACAATTTTGTAAAACACAATTATGATAAAACACACATTGTAAAAACCCACGATTTTTTTATTTTTATTTTTATAAAGCAATATGGTAGTCATATAAAAGATAAAAAACACTCGTTTTTATGGTGAATTGTTTTGAAAAAAAAATGTCGTATAAAAAAGTTATGAACGTTTTAAAATGATGGGGGAATTTGACATGTGCCTTGCATGTGGAGAGAAAAGGTCAACAAATGTGTTATCCCTATTAAGCTCTTACCCTTGTTTTACACTTAGAGGATCTCTCTAATCTAATCTCAACCATTCAATTCTCAAATGAATGAACAAGATTATTTCCTATCATTCCTAGGAAAACTAATCTTCTTATTATAACAAGCCGTAGGTAGACGTCGTGTAGTCCCCGGACTCGGAAGTTTTTGATCTTTTTGAACAAGATCCTTTCTTCCTTGGAGCCGTTGGTCCGTTCAAATCGACCAACGGAATCGGTACCCACTTCGCGTGACATCTCGCAATGCCACATTGCGCCCAACGCCCTTCGTCTTCGCCATCGCCATCGTCCTTGTCCGAGCTCGAGCCCGTGCGCGTCGGGTGCTACGCACCCTCCGCTAGGACCACTTGGTGCATAATATTCATAAAAGAATATTACTATGGAAAATCTCTTCCTTATAAAGAGCTTCCATTTCTTTACCACTTTCCATGTGGGATGGATTCCATCTTCCTTATTTATATCTTAGTGGAATGCTTCCACTTTCTTATATCTTCCAATGTGGGATGTAATTTCTTTTATGTAAGTAAACTTAACTTAGGAAATATTTTTATTTTTTTATTTTTCTTATATTTCCTTATTTAATATTTTCTCAATACTTATCTTGAGATTATTTTTAATCCCTAAACTTTCCTAAGTTGTCAAATTTGGATCGAAATTTTGGGGATGTTACATCCTCCCCACCTTGAAATGAATCTCGTCCTCGAGATTCTTTGTCTTTAGTGTAAATGGCTCTTACCTTCGATTGTTGATTAGATTCTATCTAATCTGGTTACAATCTCTATACATAATTACTATGGTCTTTATTTTGTTGCTAACTTACATCCTCGAATGATGTAACCAGTCCATAATTCAGAATATCATTAGTAAATATAAATTGCTAAACACATTGATCAGTTGTGTTTAACTATTTACATTACCGTTATGTATTCTAAACATTTACTGATGTTAACTACATTGTTGTTTTGATTCAATCTGTTGAATCTATTCCACTAAGTTGTTGTTTAGATTCAGTCTATCGAATCCATTCTATCCTTTATCTTGATTCATGATGTTCGGTATAAACTGTACTCTTGTACTTTGACTTATTTGTTATACTTAGCGATCGTATTTCTTGAATATCTTCGAGCTCTTTTTCTTTGACTTTTTGATCAACCTTTTTAGGTAGGTAATAGTATTCCATCAGTTGTATTGCTTAAATATCTTGTAACGTTTGGTATATCATCCTCCTAGATGATAAATTTTCTCAACGTTTTCTTGTTCTAAGTTTTGGATGAACTTTTCAATGTTTGAACCTCTTGATTGTTCTTTAGAGGTAATGAATATAAGCATTCTTGTGTATTAACACGATCTATATGCTAATATTTCATTTATAACTTAGGGAATTAAATACCCTTCTTTGATTACAAAATTTCTCGTTTGAGTTACAATTAATATACAAAAGTTAGCTAATCTATCTTGACATTTCTTTGATATGATCTTGTCATTCATTAATCTTGATTAGCTTTTCTTTTCAGGCATACAGTCTTAAAGTGACCCGTTTCTCCACACGTAAAACATACTCCTAGCTTTTTACGACATTCTTCTATTGTGTGTCCTGCTCTCTTGCAGTATGCACAATTGTTTGAATTTTATAGTCGACACTTCCCAGTATGTTTCTTTCCACGAGTCTTACAGGCTGACTTGGGAGTACTTTCTTCTTTTCCTAACTTCTCGGAATCTTTAGCTTTCTTGGTTTCTTGGTTTTCCTTATTTTCTTCTTCTTGATTCCTTATCATACTGTTAATTAAGTATCCGGCCAATTCCATAGCCGAATCAACTGTTTCTGGCATATGGGATCGTACCATGTCTCTTATTTCTCTTGGTAACCCATATATATAACGAGTTACTTTATTATATTCCGGAGTTACTAGATGTGGAACCAATCGGCAGTACTCTAGGAATTTAGTGTTATATTCCCTAAGATTTGTGCCAATAACCTTATGATTCCATAACTCGATTTGAATTTGATCCATCTCATGAGTTGGGTAAAATTTCTTCAATATGAGACCTTTGAATGTTTCCCAACTTAAGTTATACATTGTTTCTCGACCCTTGTTTTGAATCAGGGTATTCCACCATTCAAGAGCTTCTCCCTTGAACATTTGTGAAGAATACTGGATAGCTTCCTCACCAGTACATTTGTTTATGGTGACGATTGATTCTTGTTCTTCTAGCCATCTCATAGCTGCTATACCATTCGAGTCTCCATTAAATTCTTTAGGATTGTAAACTTTAAAGTTCTTAAAGTTACATCATTTTTGAATTTTTCGCTTCTTTCTTTTCTTGTTCCTTGGGTTATTATTAGCTGTAGAGCTAACACAAGTTTCTTCCTTTCTTGAAGAAACAGATTTACTTCGACTCCTCTTGTTAGATTTTGGTCGACTTTGACCCGTAGAAAAGTCTTTCATAGCTTCCTTAATCATCTTTTGAATTCCCTCTTTATATTGGGCGGGAATTTCATTATCTTTAGTATTAATGTTTTCTTCGTTTTCCCGATTTCTTGGGATGACTGTTGTAAGAGTTTGCACTTTCTTCTCTTGATATACTACAATAAAATTTTAAAAGATAAGTCCAATATTCGAAGAACTTAAAACATGTCTTTTATTCATCTTATTATCGTTACAAGAATGCATATTATTTGTTACAATTATACTCTCTACATTTACTAAGGTTCTATTTCTTCCAACGGATGATAAATTTCTTAATCTTGCTATCTTTCTTGATAGTCTTATTTTCTTTTTCTTCCACCTCTATTTCCTTCATTGTTTCTTCATTTTGAATATGAACAAAGTAAGGATCTTGAGTTGCTGGAGAATTAAAATATTCTTGTCCGTGAGAATATTCTTCCGGATAAGTCATTACTTCTTTTTCCTTTGGCATCATTGGTTTCTTGGATTTACTTGATACGTCTCTATACGTATTTTGATTTTGAATAATCCGAGCTAGGGGAATGTTAGAATCAAATGAATCTGAATCTTCCTCCATTTTTGTTTGGCATGTACTTTCATCACTAGATATAGGAATTGGGAGAAAAGACGTTCCCATAAATCCTTTTCCTTTACCAAATCGAGGCTGACATGATCCTTGGCTAGATTGACAATCGGACATCTGCGCGAACTTAGATTTTAAGGATAGGAAGACGCTCCTATCTTATTTGTATTATTCATTTCTTATCCGTATTAGTTTTGGATAATTTGTTGATACTTTCCAACTAAGTATCTTGTTTGCTTGAATCAATATTCATATAATAAGTTTTCAAAACTTATCCTTAATCAAAGCCTAGGTATAATTAAATACCTAATTCGCTAAGATTGATGGCTCTGATACCAACATGTCACACCTCACTTTAGGGCCTAGGCGTGTGACCACAAGTTGCTACCTGTTTTGTAAATAAATCAGAGTTGCGGGTTTTATTTCAGCGGAAGTCTTTAATAAAATATTATTACTTTGAAAACTTATTAAAAAGTCGGGTATAAATACTCGTTCAATGTTTACAATACATTTCTTTTAGAAAACTTAACTCTTTGTAATATTTCGAAATAAAATATCTGAGCCATCAGATAGCATCTAATGACTATAACTCCAATCTTCTATTCCCCCTTGCTTGCATGTTCTAACCTTTCTTGTTTCCCTGTAACATGGGGGAAAATACGCCAGCACAAAGCTGGTGAATAACGCTAACTCTAAAATCTCTTTTCAATACCTTTGTGAAACCAACAATAATACCTTTGTGACTACTCATTAGGCACCCAACTAAATTGGGATCAAATTACCCTAAGTACCATGTACAATTAATTATATACACAATATCATTTCTCTGAACAGTCCCGTAGACCTTCAGAGGCATGTTGATGATTTGCATGGCCTCGGGAAAATGTCGAGTCACCATGTATGTTTGTATCCAGACACATGTATACTCTTAATCAGAGTGTTCGTTTCTTATTATTGTACACAAAGTTTTAAGGATTCGTAAATCCTATGCAAACATTCTGACTCAATATAAAAGGTTTGGGGCGTATTCACCTTGTCTGTTTATAATCAGTTTCTGATACTGATTCCTGTTTTCTGTTCTCTTCTTCTTGTTTCTTTACCTCGGACCTATAGTACGAGAATAACCTTTGTATAAATAACTAGATCAACGATCTAGCTTTAGACCTTTAGTTTATTTCGTATAGCTTTTAACCTTGATAAAATCATTTGTTTCTTTAAAACAGTTAGACCTTTAGTCCTTTGCTTCATTTACCAATTATATGCTACGTTTCTTTTTCAAGAAGAAACGTCTATACTGAGTTTCTTCTTCAAGAAGAAACATTAATTTCATAATTATAATCTCTTGTATTATATTTCTTAGTCATAAAGAAATACTATTTTGACTATAACCTTTGCTCAAGAAAAGTTATATTATTCGTAATCGTAATCAAGGTTTGGCTATAACTTCGACTATGGTCTAAGCCGTTTATAATAAAATAATAACTTAGGCAGAACCCCTTACCTCGCACGGGTATTCGGAGTTAAATATTCCTAACTTTATACGAGCAACACTTTTACTCTATCTGCACTGTAAGGCCCCGTTACCGGTAGCCCTACTTTCGTGTTGGATTTACTCATAAACGCAGTTCTAAATATCAGAGTTAATTAAAACATTCGCGGAATATAAAAGCTTTCATAAAACATTTCATACAAAACACCTCTTGTCTTAAAACAACATCTTGTCTTTCAAAATAAACAAAACATTAAACTTAAACGTCTTGAGTCTTCCGATGCCAGCCCCTTATTCAGTGCCACGTGTCTCCTCAAGCGAGCTGCCTCATCCTACTCACCTGCGTGCATACTAAAAGTCAGCTACGCTGAGTGAGTTCTAGTTAATCACATAATCATACAATACCTTCTTACATTTCATACTTAACCTCTTAACTTTTTTACATACACACGTAAGTGCATATACCTTCATTCTTACCTTCATACTTCCTTTACATACATAATCATACGTTTTAAAGAGCCTTTCGCCCTATAACCTCACAGATATTATAAGGGCCTGGTCCCTAACATCACAGATATTATAAGGGTCTGGTCCCTAACATCACAGATATTATTAGGGTCTGGTCCCTAACATCACAGATATTATAAGGGTCTGGTCCCTAACATCACAGATATTATAAGGGTCTGGTCCCTTTGTTTCGTGTAACTGTACCGTACCTATTCATACATACTTTCCTTGACAATACGTGTAATCTCCGAAGAGCGTTCACGTACCATCATCATAACATACATACATTATGCATACATCATATATTCATACATACATCATATCTTTCATCATACTTATCAATCATATATTAACTCCCACCTGACGGTACATGCAATATCCGAAGATCGTTCACGCACCGTCAAACAATCATCATACATAAATCATACAAGGCATACACTTACCACTTAAGATAAGTGTATTAACTATCACATCGAGTATGCACACAACCCCGAAAACATAACAAGGAAGTGGGGCTAGAAACTCACCTAAATGCGGTTGCGTTCACCGTTTACGGTTATTCCCTTCTTGAGCTGTGCACGACTAACTGTATAATAATTATACGTTTTAGTAAACTATCACTACACATATTGCCTTTCTAGTTTAATCATTACCCTCAACGAACGGGGGTCCGGGGGCAGCGCCCCTGGCAGCAGGGTTCTAGGGGCGGCAGCCCCTAGCGGGGTCCAAGGGGCAGAGCCCCTGGCTGGGGTTAACTGTCTTATCACATTTTCCATTAGCATTTTGAATCATTGAATAATATGCTACTTAAAAGTTCAAGAGTTTATTTGTAATTAAATCATTCTTTTCTAAGTCCAGGGACTGTTCTGTCATTCTTTCAAAGTTCTAATTCGTCACTCAGTTCTTAACGAATGGGAATTCATAACGAATTAGCCATTATAGCGAATCTGCCTTTGTAACGAATCAGGCATCTTAACGAACTGGTCCTTATAGCGAATTGGACCTTAACGAACTGATCTGGTCAACGAATGAACCCTATAACGAAGGGGGTTCATTCGTCCCTCTCTTAGCGAATGGCCTAGTTCGCCCTTATTTCCATAACGAATGACATGCTAGTTCGCTAATCTTTCCTTAACGAATTAGTACACGAATCAAAGCTAGTTCGTTATATTCCCTTAAACGAATCAGCTAGCGAATCGCTTCTAATTCGTCAATTACTCCCTAGCGAACTAGGGTTAGGTCAGGGGATGTCAGAACATTCCCTGACATTCCTTATCCTCGTACCACTATTCCGGCGCCGCCTTTCCGGCGCCGACTTTGCCAGAAAGCCGCCGGAAAAACGCGATTTCGCCGGAAAAACGGGTTTTAGCTCGTTTTTCACCGTTTTTCGTCCCGTTCAATCCAGATCTGAGCTAGGGTGACTCCTAAGCTCATCATAGGTTTGGTTTATACCCAAATCCACCCGGATCTCGTGACTTAAACGGTTTAACGGTGTCGGCTCGTCGTTTAGTGACCATAACAACGGATTTAAGCTCATACAACAAAATACTATCATACCTTGGGTCGGGATCCGATTCTCCTTCTATATTTCGGCTAGAGAGAGAGAGAGAGAGAGCTTAAGTGTGTGTGTTTGAGAGGTGTAAGGGATATGTGTAAATGAATTAAATGGAGGATTAAGGGTATATATATATTTTGATCATGGGCTTAGGCCCATGGTCTTTCCTTCATTCCTCCATAACCCAAGTCCACAACCCATATCCATTTATCCAACGCAAGTCCATCTCGTATTCTATTCAACTAAACCGATAACGACCCGCTATAAAATAAACGAACTTTATTCTATTAATATAACCGAAATTAGGATGTTACATGCACGTTTATCGAGACGTTCTTGATCAACTCTTTTTGGCACGCAAATCGAGGTAATGTTCGGTCACCGGGTCGTGCACGTACTTCAAGACGGAATGTCAGGTTTCTTCAGTGGCACGCACTTCGAGGAAACACCGGGTATTTGACACGGATTACGATGTGTTATTTGTCGGGTCGGTGGCACGCAAAACGATGTTCGGCACGCAAACCGAGGTAGAGAGAGAGTAAATTCTAGAGAGAGAGTGGCTGTGGTGTGTGTGAAATGAGCCGGATCCCTTCCCTTTTATAGCCATTTTAGTGTCCCATCGCGTACCGCGATGGGCTCCTTTCCTGACTCCGTCGCGTACCGCGACCGACACCTTCTTGCCACGTGTCGCCACGTGGTCTGACACATTCTGCCACGTGTCTCGTCGTGTTGCCACGTGTCCTGGTATGCTGGCACGTGTCACCGGAGTGCGACACGTGTTGCTGACTCATCACGGCCCATCGCGTACCGCGATGGCCGTCTCCTTGGACTCATCGCGTAGCGCGATGGGTCTCTGGAAATTATTTTTCATTTTCAGTCACTGTACTATAGTAACTTGTCACTTCTGGTCTAATTCTCGTTGTCCAAAAATACTAAGGCGGCTCTTAAGCGGAGATGCGAGCGTGCGAAGTGCAAAGTAACGCCCTTCGCCATCGCCATCGCCATCGCCATCGCCCTCGTCATCGTCCTCGTCCTCGTCCTCGTCCTTGCCCGAGCCCGTGCGCGTCGGGTGCTACGCACCCTCCGCTAGGACCACTTGGTGCATAATATTCATAAAAGAATATTACTATGGAAAATCTCTTCCTTATAAAGAGCTTCCATTTCTTTACCACTTTCCATGTGGGATGGATTCCATCTTCCTTATTTATATTTTAGTGGAATGCTTCCACTTTCTTACATCTTCCAATGTGGGATGGAATTTCTTTCATGTAAGTAAACTTAACTTAGGAAATATTTTTATTTCCTTATTTAATATTTTCTCATTACTTATCTTGAGATTATTTTTGATCCCTCAACTTTCCTAAGTTGTTAAATTTGGATCGAAATTTTGGGGATGTTACATCATGTTCGGCATGTTGCATGACAAGCCGCCGGTAGACGTCGTGTAGTCCCCGGACTCGGAAGTTTTTGATCTTTTTGAACAAGATCCTTTCTTCCTTGGAGCCGTTGGTCCGTTCAAATCGACCAACGGAATCGGTACCCACTTCGCGTGACGTCTCGCAATCTGCCACATTGCGCCCAACGCCCTTCGCCATCGCCATCGCCCTCGTCCGAGCCCGAGCCCGTGTGCTTGCGCGGAGGGTGCCACTTGGTGCATAATATTCATAAAAGAATATTACTATGGAAAATCTCTTCCTTATAAAGAGCTTCCATTTCTTTACCACTTTCCATGTGGGATGGATTCTATCTTCCTTATTTATACCTTAGTGGAATGCTCTCACTTTCTTACATCTTCCAATGTGGGATGAAATTTCTTTCATGTAAGTAAACTTAACTTAGGAAATATTTTTATTTCCTTATTTTTCTTATATTTCCTTATTTAATATTTTCTCATTACTTATCTTAAGATTATTTTTGATCCCTCAACTTTCCTAAATTGTCAAATTTGGATCGAAATTTTGGGGATGTTACATCATGTTCGGCATGTTGCATGACAAGCCGCCGGTAGACGTCGTGTAGTCCCCAGACTCGGAAGTTTTTGATCTTTTTGAACAAGATCCTTTCTTCCTTGGAGCCGTTGGTCCGTTCAAATCGACCAACGGAATTGGTACCCACTTCGCGTGATGTCTCGCAATCTGCCACGCATCCAAGTGGGGAAAATCCTTACATTTGTAAACTGAGACATATTCGCGCAAAGCGTTCGTTATCATAGTCGCCTCGCTTGCTCCGCTTTGTGGAGTTTGGGACTACAAAACATTTAGAAAAAATATATTTATAACAAATTGTAAAAATAAAGTACTAGATTATAAAATAAATAAACTAAAATAGTTACCTCTTGGACGTAACAAGCATTAAATTTTGACATTTTTCGATTCAAATCTCCCCACTTGCTAATCATTTGATCCTTGTTTCGTTCGGTTGCGCCGGGAAGTTGCGAGAAATGTTCTTAAATACGTTTCCATAACGCGTCTTTTTTTTGTTGGTTTGAGCGTTTTTTTGATTCGGAGCAATGTAAATAAGCCTTGGTCAAGGCGACCTCCTCATCGGCCAACCAACGCGAGCACCTCTTTGATGCGGCTCCTCATCCTCGGATTCATCTTCATCCAAAGTTTGCACATCGTGACCCAAATTAATGTATAACATCGTTATTGTCTAGGGGATCGACGGACATTTGGGACGGTTGAGAGCTAAACATTTAAGACGGTTGAGAGCCAAACATTTGAGACGAATCATCACACACGGCCATCTTGATGAACCCTTTAAATCGCTACTACTTCAACGAAAACGCGAGATATGCGACATGTAGGGTTGGGAAGGGCCGTAGGTTTTTTTTTTTTTTTGGTCGGGTTTTTTAATTTAGTTGTCTTTGTTTAATGTAATCTTGTTTTATTTTTTAGTTAATGTAAAATATTGTTTTCTTTTTATTTAATTTAGTATTTATTAAAAAAAACCATCACAACACACCACCAGCCCTAGTAAAAAACCATCACATGTGATGGATTTGGGGTTGGTGATGTGGCACCATTTGATTGGGTGGGGTGTGTGATGAGTGATCACACCACATCCACCACCCCTCTCCCCTTCCAACGGCTAAATTGACCCCCCCCCCCCAACGGCTATTTCTTCTTGGAAATCACCCCCACCAAGCGTGATGGCCATCACACAAACTTCCTATTTGTGCGTGGCCATGGGAGCGGCGACGGTGTGGGCTAGCTCATCACACGTGACGGGGAGGCCACCACGCATCGCCCCGTCCGCCCTTATAATACGAGAGCAAAAGTTGTTACATGATAATCGATTAACATGTATTTCACATAGTGATCACAATGTCCAATCAAACACAAAAACCTCTACCACCGTTCACCACAAAAATAACCGCCTATTATGATCTTACCATATACAAACCATTTGCCTATATGGTTATTTAGGAACAAGAACACAACCATACAATAAATTATGATTGATTTGTCATCCACATGGTTATGATGTTAGTGCAAACCAGTTGCCTAAAGTATATTTTAGTTCTCACTAATCCAGGCAAGAACACATGGAATTGAAGATATTTAGTATATATAAAACCAAAATTTTACCTTAATATAGTGATAACAAAATCATTAACTGCTAACAATAAAGTTATAAACACAAATATATTATTCACATTTGATTCTTTATAATATCGTTAAAAATCACGCCATATGCATGTTGATAAAATATAAAGATAGATTGGAATTTAATAATTTGAACTATTAATTGTTGTATGTTGACGCTCTTAACTTTTACCTTTGTCATCGAGGATTTCACTCGCATAACTATCGTAGATTTCTACTCGATTTACTCTTAATTATCACTTGGTTTTGCTTACAAAGGATGTATGTTTCCCAATTTTGCTCAAGATTCATCAATACAAGTGAAGTCGGATGAAAATGAAGTGTAAATCTATGATAATTATGTGAGTAAATTGTTATTTACAACAAAATGAAAGTTATGAGTGTCACTGTTCAAATTGTGAATATCAATTATTATCGACTACTAAGTAATAATTTAAAATATTAAAATCTAATTTGTCTATTATTATTATTATTATCATAACATATACACAATTAAAAGTGATACAGATTAATTGATTAGAGAATCCAAAAGAATAATTGGTAGTTTGGTATGATAAGACCAATTCCAAAGGCTGGTTTAGCATACAAAATTTGAAAGCTTTTTGGCAGTCAAATTTATTAAAATTAAAAAAAATATACTAAAAGAAGTATATAACTGATCGAATCTTGATTTGAGCACGTGAACAAGTGCTACTAATCACGACGTCAGAGTTGACGAGCTTACCATCATGATCTTATTTAACTATTTTATCCTCGGGATTGCCTTTAGCTACCCTTTGGAGTTCGGGTTCATCTCTCCTTCTCTGACTTTTTTTAATTTTTAATTAAAACTACAAGTTTACTGATTTTGAAATTACATCTTTTGTTCTTAATTTCTTATTGAAACCCTTGTGAAAACGAACTAGATCGAATAGGACGTTAAATACATTTATGTGAAAGCCATTTTAAAATGATTTTATATCTTTTACCTCTTTAAACAGTATATGTATAATTAACTCAAAGATTTGAATTAATTTATAAGTAAATTTGTATTGCATCGTTAACTGGGTCAAACCACCATCCCACATGAAATCCACACCTCCTCCCATAACTATACATCCTTTAGGTCCATTCAGTTTGTATACGTAAAATGGAATGACTATCCCTATCTTCATTTTCACTTAATCATCGATGAGGGAATCCATATTTGCTGTGAAAGAGAATGGAATGTGCGGTTGTTTGGGGGATTGATTATGTTCATTATGGTTTGTTCAAAATGTTTAATCCATTTACACAACTCTCGTTTGCCATTTAGCCCTATAAAGTGGTGCTAGGGGGCAAACGATCATATAAAAAAAGTTTGGTTAAGAGACGATTGGTTAAAGCCATTATCCCTTGGCCTTTGACCATATTAGTGACTATTCTACATACCTTCACCTTACGAACCAACAACTGCATGTCAGGCCCTTGATACTTAGCTTTTTCCCGCTAGTCTTTGGCCTAGTTCAGTTACTATGTGAGTGTGGATTATGATCGTTAGCACATGTCAATAAGTCAGCAAATGAGTCAGACAACTCATGAGCTACCTGAGATCTGATCGTTTAAAGACATGAATACATAGCTTAAACAAACTTGAGCCTAAACTAGAGCTAATTCAATAAACAAAAACCGGCTCGTGCTTCACCAGACGAATATTCCTATAAATATAATAAACTTTACAAAATAATACTCCATATTATCTACATAGTTATACCAAAATTAACTAAACAATATGTATCATATTATCTAAATTAACCAAATTCTAGTTAGAAAATTTACTCACAAGATGAGTTTAAGCATCAACACACATAATCTGAAACAAACCGAGTTCCAGATTAAACGATACGTCGGTAATAAGAATAGCAATGATTACATTCAACCATCTAATTCTATAAATGGTATCCGTCATAAACCTAACTCATTAACAACCTTAACCTTAACCTTAACCTTAATCTTAATCAACATTAATGCCCGAGTGAAGAAAAATGTTTTAGAACAAAATAAATAAATATTTTTGAATATAAAAACAACTTTGGTTAAAATCATGAGTGGTAAATAAGTAAATATAAATAGAAAAGTAGTCTAAAAACACATACTCACCAAACAATTACTGTACAATAATTTGTCTCATTTTGAATATTGTGTTTACGTTTCACCTCATTTTCCTTTTATACTTCTTAATATTATTATTAGCAAACCGACAGCTCTCTCCAAAGCACAAAACGGCAAACCCCACGCCACCCTTTCTTTACACACCACCAACAACAACAACAACAACAACAACAACAACAACAAGAAAGAATCATCGAATACAAATACAAAACATACAATACAGACCAATTACAGTTGTTACTAGAAACTACCGTTACTACCAGATCAAATCACCCTGTAATGGGTTGAACCCGATGTACAATTCTCTTCATTCACTTGCACCATACTAATCACTGCTCAATTTCAATTATTCCCGTAAGTTTTTGCCCCAATTTTGACTTTTTTTGACTTGTGGGTATTGATCGATCGTGGGTTTGGGTTAATTGTGCTGTGATCGATCGATTGGAGCAAGACCCAGTTTTTTTAAGTTGGTTTTGTTTCTGGGTTTTGAATTTTATGGCTAATTAGTGTTTAATTTTGATAATTTCGGGTTAATTGTGTTGTGATTGATCGATCGGAGTAAGACCCAGTTTTTTTAAGTTGATTTTGTTTCTGGGTTTTAAATTTTAGGGCTAATTATTGTTTAATTTTGTTAATTTTGGGTTAATTGTGTTCTGATCGATCAATCGATCGGAGCAAGACCCAGTTTTTTAAAGTTGATTTTGGTTGTTGGTTTTTACTTTTAGGGCTAATTGGTGTTTAATTTTAGTAATTTTGTTAATTTTGTTGATTTTGGAGGTAGTTGTGGATAATTGGAAAGGAAATATTGCTTTTTGGTTTATTGGTTATAAATGTTAATTATGATGATTAATAATTAGTAATAATTACTAGGCGCAGTCTGAATTTAGTCAATTTACAGTAATTATGAAAGTTTTAGCTAGCAAATTATTGTTTTTTTTTTTTTACTTTTTGATGTTTTGATTTGTGTTTGATCTGCTTTATGAAATGAAATTTGTTTGTTTTACAGGGAGAATTCTGGAAATTAAATTTATAAGTTTTATATCTGTGTTGAAGACTGTGCTTTAGTGACTCGGCTTAGATTTGAAGGTTGGAACCATGGCTTCTTTGTCAAAGGCGGATTCGAGGCGTATGTATTCGTGGTGGTGGAACAGCCACATCAGCCCCAAGAATTCAAAATGGCTTCAAGAGAATCTTACAGGTATAGTGTTTTTGATTCTATAAGTATGTTCAATAGTTGTGTTGTTTGTTGTGGAAGTCAACGTGTTCATAGGAGACTGAGATGTCAATGATTTGATAGATTTTTGATGTGTAAATGCAAAAATTTCGTTGTATTAAACCGTGTTGCGTTAAATGTATAAAACATTCTTTGTCGGGACTTCAGAGACGAATAGAAAATCATTAAATATCACTTTAATTCCGTAAGACAGTGTTTGGATTGAAAATTTGTTTTGATCTAAGCATCTAGATCTTTTTGATTTTGAGAATATTTCAGTTGGTATCAAGACACGTCGTTAGGCAAGTTTATCCGAGTTGTGGTATTTAGGAATTATTGTAACGGAAATTTTCATTTAGTACTTGAATATATTGAGCTACTTGTATACAAAGCTTTTAATATTTTCTCATCTTCCAACTAGAATTTAGGTTTTGGTTCTTTATGTAATTAATCATGCATTATGTTTTCTGTCATCATCTATTGTATGAAGTGTGCATATTCTGACTTTATATGACGCGTTTTTTGTCATTTCGCTTGTATAAATATTAATTTTTCTTCTTTGTATGAATAGATGTGGATATCAAAGTGAAGGCAATGATAAAGCTGATTGAGGAAGATGCTGATTCATTTGCTAGAAGGGCTGAAATGTACTACAAAAAACGACCCGAGCTTATGAAACTAGTTGAAGAGTTATATAGAGCATATCGGGCCTTAGCCGAAAGATATGATCATGCAACCGGGGCCCTCCGCCAGGCCCACAAAACAATGACCGAAGCCTTCCCGAATCAAGTCCCTGCAGGGTTGGAAGACTCGAATCCTAACTCTCCCTTTGATAATGAACCTCAGACCCCAGATTCAAGAACCAGCATATGTTTTGACCCTGATGACCTAAAAGACGGATCAACGGTAACCGCCAGAAAAGCCCTCAATTTCAGTGATTCAGAAGATGCCAGCCATGATAAGAACGGGACCCACAATCGGTTCGAGAGTGTAGGTGTGAATGATAAAGAGATCTTATTACTAAAAGAAGCACTTGCCAAATTAGAAGATGAAAAAGAAGCTGGATTAAAGCAGTATATCGAGAGTTTGGATAAGTTAGCCAAACTCGAGTCGGATATCTTGAAATCACAAGAAGAATCTAGAGAACTTGCTGACCGTGCAAGTAAAGCCGAGGCTGAATCCCAAATGTTAAAAGACATGCTGCAAAAACTAGAAGCTGAAAAGGAGGAAAGTCTTCAACTTCATCATCAGGCTGAAAAGAAAATTGGGGAAATTAATGAGCAAAATTTGAAAGATGAAATCAGTCGATTGAAAGATGAGAGGGATGCTGCTTATGATCAGTACAAACAATCTTTGAATCTGATATCAGATTTGGAGAAGAAGCTTCTAGAAGCAGAGAAAGAGATTGAAACATTAAAGTTAGCAATTGCTAAATTAACTGAAGAGAAAGAAGCTCAAACTGTTTTATACCAGAAATGCATGGAGACTATCGCGAGTCTTGAACTTAGACTCGTTTGTGCACAAGAAGAAACCGAAAGGCTCAAAACCGACATCGATAACGGACTTTTACTTTTAAAAAGTGCTGAAGAACAACGGTTGATTCTAGAAAATTCAAACAAGAGTCTTCACATGGAACTAGAGTCAATGGAGGTCAAACTCGGAAGTCAAAGTCAAGAAATTACCGAGAAACAGAAGGAATTGGGGAGATTATGGACTTCTATACAAGAAGAGCGGTTAAGATTCGTGGAGGCCGAAACCGCGTTTCAAACTTTACAACAGTTACATGCGCAATCTCAAGAAGAATTAAGGTCGATGGCGGGAGAGTTACAAAACCGGGCCCACGTGTTACGTGAAATCGAAGCTCGTAACTCAGTTTTGGAACAAGAGATACAAAAGCAAATCGAGGAGAACAAGAATCTTAACGTGCTCAACGTATCTTCCAGCTTTTCGTTAAAAGAAATGCAGGCGGAGATCAGCAGTTTGAAAGAAGTCAATGGGAAGCTCGAGGAAGAGGTTGACCTTCGAGTTGACCAAAGGAACGCTCTTCAACAAGAAATATACTGTTTAAAAGAGGAACTAAACGAACTGAACAAAAAGCATGGGTCGATTCTGGAGCAAGTTGCGTATGCCGGATTGAACCCGGAAAGCTTCGGGTCGTCTGTGAAAGAGTTGCAAGATGAAAACTTTAATATGAAAAACGAATGGGAGACCGAAAAAGCTGCAAAAGAAGGTTTATTGAAGAAATTGGAAATCATGGGTCAACTTCTTGAGAGAAACATGGTTTTGGAAAACTCGTTATCAGATTTGGGTGCTGAGCTGGAAGGTGTAAGGTGTAAGTTAAAGTCACTTGAAGAATCTTACCAAACACTTTCCGAAGAAAAATCTGAAATTGTTGTTGAAAAGGCGAATTTATTAGGTCAGTTACAAGTGACAACTGAGAATTTGAGTCAAGTTTCAGAGAAGAACACGGTTCTTGAGAACTCCCTTTTTGATGCACATGTGAAACTTGAAATCTTGAAGCAAAAATCAAAGAGTTTTGAAGATTCATGTCAATTGCTTGCTGATGAAAAGTCTGCACTTATTATCGAAAAGGGTATTCTAGTGTCACAAATGGAAAGTACTGAAACAACCTTAAAGAATCTCGAGATGAAATACGCAGATTTAGAAAATAAATATTCATTAATGGAGAAAGAAAGAGACTCTACACTTGAAAAAGTCAAAGAGCTGAATGCATCTTTGACTTTACAAAATCAAGAACATCTGACTTTTGCTGAAAAGAATGGCAAACAGTTGAACGCATTGAAAAGTCAAATTCAGCTCCTGGAAAAACAAAGTGAAACCAAAAACAAAGAATTTGAAGAAGAGTTAGATAAAGCTTTCGGTTCTGAAATCAACATCTTCGTGTTGTTGAAATGCATACAAGATCTTGAACATAATAACCTTTCTCTGTTTAATGATTATCAAAAGCTCCAAGAAGCGTTAAAGTTGTCTGAAAGTCTGATTAACGTGTTGAAGCTAGAGAAAGGTGAAGACCAGATGAAGATTAAATCTTTATCTGATCAAAACGAAAGATTCAAGAACGGGATGCATCGGTTGTTGAAGTTTGCGGGTCTTTCTTTAAACCCGGGATCCAAAAACGAGCAGGAAGAATCTCATTTCAATAGCATACAGAAAACATTTGAAGGTACAAACTTGGCCCTAGTTGAAAGCGAACAAAAAAACATGAGGCTGGTTGTTGAGATATCGATTCTCGCCACACTTTTGAACCAATTCAAAACCGAAATTACCAATCTCGAGGCGGAAAAGTGTGTTATTCAACACGAGCTGTGTGATCGGGATGGAAAGATTCTTGGGATGCAAAACGAGGCCCGGAAGATGTCGGAAGTAAACGAAGGGTTGAGATGTAAAGTGGCTGAGTTAGATATTAACGAAACTGGTCTAAGAACTCAGCTAGAGAATATACAGAATGAGTTGTCGGTTGTTCAAGAAGCTTCTAGAACATTACAAATGGAGAATGCGGTGGTTTGTGAAGAAAAGGAGTCTTTGTTGAAAGATAACTTTCATTTCAAGACCAAGAATCGTGCTTTAGAAGAGGAGAACGAGACCATATTGACCGAGGTTTTAAGTCAAAGTATTCTCTCTCAAGCTTTGAAGGATTACATTGATGAGAAACATGAAGAAATGTGTATGGTTGAGAAGAAATTGGAAACAGTTATATCTGTTCGCGATCAACTGAATTCGGATTTAGTCAACGTCAATAGTATGCTGCAATTAAAAGAAAAGGAACACAAGGAAGCAGTCCAACAAATAATGATTTTAGAGAATGACAAAACCGAGTTATCTGAGATTGTAAATGATTTGCAGAGGGAAAACAACGAGGTCAAAGTTGCAAACGGTGAACAAACGAATCAAATTCTCAAACTTTCACAAGATAATGATCATTTGAGTCAAGAAAACCAGATCTTAATGGTCAAACTGCAGCAATCGACGGATGATTTGGAAAAAACAGAGGAAAAGGCTCGGTTATTGGAATCGCAAGAATCAAAAGTTTATGGTGATTTGCAGATTTCCGACATTTATCAAGTTTTATTAGAAGAGAAGATTAGTGAACTTACTGAAGTTTGCTCAAATCTTCAAGAAGAAAATAATCACAAAGATGTGAATCATGAACTGCTTAAAGAAAAAGCCGACACTTTGGAATGCGAGAATGAAGGCCTTAAAGCTCGGTTGGCTGCTTACGGTCCAGTTCTTGAATCTTTGAAGGAAAGCATCATATCATTAGAGGATCATACATGTGTCCGAACCAAAGTCCCAGAGTCTGAAAACGAGGACACAAAGGTAATTTATGCTATTTTAATATTTTGTGTTAGTTGCATAAAAAACCACTATACTTCTAAATGTTTTTAAAGAATGACCGTTAAACTCATAAATTGATTAAAAAACACTTGCAAAAAATACACGAAAAAATCACTAAACTAATTGTTTTACATTAAAGTCTTTAAAAAATCATCTAAATGCACATACTTTAACTTTTTTTAAATAATGAGTTTTTAACTCATAAATTGGTTAAAAAAATGCATTACTATTATACAAAAATATTAAGTTAGTTCATCAAGTTTTGACCAATTTAAGAGTTACCAAGTCATTATTCTAAAAAGAACTTCAAACACGCATTTTTAGACAAGTTTAGATACTCTAATGTACAAAATTCGTGTGCTATTTACAAGTTAAAGCCATATAATATACCGAAATTAGGTTAAGGGACATTTTCATAAAATAAAAGTAAGAAAGTGTAATGGTTTTTGAGTTTTTCACTATATTAAGTAATTTAACAATTAACATCTTCAGGGTGGTGAATCTACAACAATGGAGCAAGATCCATTTATGGAGTTACAAGATCTTCAAAGTAAGGTCAAAGTTATCGAAATGGCAGTCGTCGAAATGCAAATGCTTTCAATGCAACAGAAGTTAGATTCTGACGCAAAACTAGAAACTGCAATGAAGCAAATCGAAGAACTTTCTTATAGAAATTCCCGCAGCAATAAGCCAAAATCACGATCCAAGATCTCAGAAGCCGACCCGAAAGACATCATGCTCGATCAAGCTTCCGAATGTTCATCATACAACGTAAGCAAACGAGTGGCAACAGCAAACGAAGGCGAGATTTGGGAAACCATGTACAAGCACAACCCCACTGCTTCCGACGTGTCCCTCGATAACATTGTCGATAAGATAGAAGCCTCTCGAAGATTCCATGACTCTCGTGGTGATGAAAGCAAACGGAAGGTTCTTGAACGGTTGAACTCGGATGTTCTGAAGCTAACAAACCTTCAGATTACGATTGAGGATTTGAAACGGAAGGTTGAGATCACGCTACAAAGCCGACGTGGAAAAGCGATGATCGAGTGCGAGACGTTAAAGGGTCAGCTCATGGAAGCCGAATCCGCTATCCAGAAGTTATACGAGTTGAACGGGAAATTCGTTAAACAAATCGAAGGTGACGGTGACAGTGGAGAGAGTGAGAGTATAAGGAGAAAGAAGGTGTCGGAACAGGCGAGACGGGTGTCGGAAAAGATCGGTCGGCTGCAGTTAGAGATACAGAAGATACAGTTTGTGTTGGTGAAACTGGATGATGAAACCGAAGCGGCTGGTAAAACGAGGTTTTTGGATGGCAGTAAGCGGGTTCTGTTGAAGGATTATCTTTATGGTGGCGGGAGAACGAAGACAGCAGCGGTTAGTGGTAGCGGGAGGCGGAAGAAAGGGCATTTCTGCGCGTGTGTCGAGCCGTCGACGAAAGGCGATTGAGTGATTGTTTGATTAATGAGTTGGTTTAGTGTGTGTTTTATTTTTTGTTTAATATACTAATGAATAACTTGTGGTTTTTGGTTTAGACATGAGGGATGTTAATTCTAATCTCAAGTAAGAAGCCATATTAGAGAGCTTGTTTAAAGTTAGCCTTTTTATTCTTTTAAAATGTTTTTTTTTTTTTGGTCATACATCTTCTATACGACGGGTGACACCTATAAAGGTGGACGAGAATAAGACGGGTATTGGTAATTTCAGACCATGTCAGATTGTAAAACCTTCCCATACCCGGTCTGAAACCATTAGGTGCCCGATTACTCATTGCTCGGTTGGTTTTTGCGTATATCCTCGGGAATCGAGTCTACCTATTAGTTACAAAATGATTCCTAAATCATGTTTTACTATTTATAGTTTTTATATTATTTTAGTAAAATAAAATGTTTTCAAATACGTATTTAGACTTTCGGTAAACGAGTATTTATGTTTTGGTTAATCAAACTTGGTAGTCCATAATGTCATGTTCATGTCTAGTAGTCTTAAATTTTTAAAATCTAATTTTGTACACATCCCGTTCGCATTTTCTAGTCAAGTTCGAATTCGTTTTCCATCACAAATCGTAAAAGGAAGGCAATGGCATACTCAATTAGTAACTAATAAACTCTAATTCATTACAGTGATACGTTTCCGCTTTCACGGTGTATGAGAGCATGTTACAATGTGCAAACCATGCAAGTGATGTCCTCGTTACATTTTAAGATCCAAGCTCGCTTGCAATCATTATTGTAAATCGATGCCTAGAAAACAGTGAGACGTGCGAAAAACAATTTAGAGGTGTCACTTGTCTTAGAGTAAATGCAATCAACACCTCAAATACACCAAGGTTGACACGCGTTAAGAAATTCGGATGCACTGTTATACGCATTGGGTTAAAAAAAATATCATACTCGTGTTAAAAGATAAATATGCATGATTTTATGATATGCATTTTTAATAAAATATACTCTTTTGTTCCTGTTTGCCACAGCTTACTTCAAAAGAAGTCCATGTTGTCCCCCCTCTCATCCATTGATCAAGTTTTGGAATTTCTCATAATTGTTAAGGATTACGGGTTTAATAGTCGAACCAGATTACACACGCGCATGCATGAACACACGCACAAACAAATAAATGCCAAATAATTTAGTAAGATTTGAGAAGAGTCGAACCTCTCTTCGGTGTATGTTGACCTGTTTTAGTGTGTACGGGTTAAGGGCATCAAATGTTGATTTAGTTGGCATCAAGTGGCTAATTGACACGGATAAAAGGTTGTGTTTGTGTAAGGGTGGAAAAACGTGTCGACGCCTAAGGTTTCCAAAATAGAAACCGGCAACATATAAAGAACCCGGTTTGCCATCACTTAAATAAAAGAGATAGATGGAAACATATATATATATATAGGGTTGAGTTATAATAAGAAGATTAGTTTTCCTAAGAAGGATATGAAATAATCTTGTCCATTCATTTTAAAATTGAATGGTTGAGATTAGGTTAGAGAGTTCATAAAGTGTAAAACAAAGGTAAGGGCATAATAGGGATAACACATGTGTTGACTTTCTCTCTCCACATACAAGGTACATGTCAAATTACCCCATCATTTTAAAACGTTCATAACTTTTTTATACGACATTTATTTTTCAAAACAATTTCACCATAATAACGAGTGTTTTTTTTATCTTTTATATGAGTACTATATTGTTATATAAAAATAAAAAAAAATTCGTTGGTTTTTTACAAAGTGTGTTTTATCAAAATTGTGTTTTACAAAATTGTGTTATACAAGTGTGTTATATTTTTTCATAGTGTTTTTTACATTGTGTTTTTCATTGTGTTTTTGTCATTGTGTTTTTATTTTCATAGTGTTTATTCCATTGTGTTTTTAACATTGTGTTTTTCATAGTGTTTTATTTTCCGACGAAATTTCCGAAGACTTTTCCGGCAAGGTGGTGGCGGTGGGTTGCGGTGGGCGGTAGTGATTTTAGGAGATAAGTGAAATTTTAAGTGGGTAATTTTAATTAAGTGAGTTTTATTTAAGTGGGTTTTTGAAATTAAATTAAGTGGGTTTTCAATATTAAGGTATTAGACAAAAATATTCTCCTTCCTAGTCTTTTTAAGATAATCAAACTTCTTATTTGATCTTTTCTCTCTCTCTCTCTCTCTCTCTCTCTATATATATATATATATATATATATATATATAATGGTTCAAATAAGAATAAGGAGTTTCCTAAGAATAGTAAGAACCAACAAATTTTTGACATTTGGCATTACAAATTATGGTGAAAGAACAATTCTAGGAAACTATGTCGGTTATTGGTAATTTTAAATCTCAACCATTGACTAACATGATCCAATGGCTATAATTTATTTCTAATCTTCCTATAAACTACTTATTTTTAGGATAACCCTCCCTTATATATATATATATATATAGAGAGAGAGAGAGAGAGAGAGAGAGAGAGAAATGATAGAATACGAAAATCCTTTATCGCTAGACACGCGGCCATTCACTGCTTCACTGCTCCGATCCTCTACTCCCATCAACTATGATCCACTGCTCCCATCGATTCCGTCTACCTTCATCGTCACCGTCCAACTATTGCATCCACCATCGTGACCGTCGACGGTACCGCCGTGAACACCATCTTCCTCGTCGGGCCTTTTTCACATGTTAGTTGATAAAATTACCCAATTGAAATTGAAATTGTTGAACTAATCAATCAATTAAACTTTGAAATTGGTCCAATTAATCATCAATTTGAAGTTTCGATTAATCAATTTTGAGTTTTGCAGAAACCCAGTTGCAGACGCTCCATATTTTGTTCATATGATCGAATCAATAATCAAAATAACGGTCGATTGACGATTGTTTGATGATTATGAGATTATATGAAGTGATTTCAGTGTTCAATTTCATGTTTACAGGTGTTTAATTTTTTTGTTAGTTTTAGAAGTTCTAAACACCCACAACTTTTTAGAACTTCAAAACTTTATCAGAACTTCTAAAATTTTTGAACACCCAGAACTTCTTAGAACTTCTAAACTTTATCAGAAGTTCTAAACTTTTTTGAACACCCAGAACTTCTTAGAACTTCTAAACTTTATCAGAACTTCTAAAATTTTTTGAACACCCAGAACTTCTAAACTTTATCAGAACTTCTAAAATTTTTTGAACACTCAGAACATCTTAGAACTTATAAACTTTATCAGAACTTCTAAACTTTTTTGAACAACCAGAACTTCTTAGAACTTCTAAACTTTATCAGAACTTCTAAACTTTTTTTAACAACCTGAACTTCTTAGAACGCATTAGAACGTTTAAAGATGTTCATTGTTTTTTGAACACCCAGAACTTCATTGAACGTATTAGAACGTTTAAAGATGCTCTTTTTTGGTCAGAACGTTTAAAGGTCTTCAGTTTTGTTTCAGAACGTTTAAACATAATATTTTGAGCCCTAATCAGAGCTCGATTGAGTGCGTTATTTCTGCAATTCCATAATCGATTGATGATTCTAAAGCCTCTTACACATCAATTCGATTGATTAAATCATCAATTTTTTATCAATTTGAAGATTTCTTGATGTTCAACGACGTTCAATTTTGATTTGGTTTTTAACTTTAGAGATTTCATACTTTAAGCTGTGATTAGAGTTTAGAAATTGGATTAGATTGAGCGACAAGTTCCGAATTTGGATCAGAGTTGATTTGTAATCGACGAATTTTGATCGCGAACTACTGTTGGGTTATTTACGAAATTACCACCCCGCGTTTTTAATCAAACGCTCTGGAATGTCACGTACCTAATGTACGATAAGCCAATATTGTACGTTAACCCACCCCTATTATAAGAAAAGATGCAATACAATAATTGATTAACGTACAAGAATACAAGAATACTTATATTCATGAAATCGATCTATGAATTCACATCACAGATCTCGAAATCGTCAATATATATCCAATTAATCATTGGTTCACCGAAATAAACAGTTTTGGATCGTTAATCGATCAACTTGTTACTTTTATTCACGAAAACCGCTTTTGAACGTTTTAGTTTTAGTATTTTTTTTTCCTTTGAGCGCTCGCGTACCTATCGTATATTAATGCATTATTGCATAGTATCTCGACCCTACATATTATATGAAAATTTAAATTCCCATTGCGTAAAAAAATGTGTTAGATAAGTAATGAATTACCATCGGCTAGCGGAGATGGTTATGGTTTTTTTTCATAGAGAGATCTTGGATTTAAGCCCGAAACATCAAATAATTGAGACGAATGAAATCTCAGCATGGGTTTCGAACTCATGTAATAGTAATTGGTGTGCCAAATACTTACCACGGATCTAAATGTTATTAATAAAAGAAAATAATAAGTAATGCATCAAGAAATATAAATTTCTAGCGTTTCAGATAGTGTTGTAGTGTAATAATGATAGAACAAAATGGGAATCTACCTATATAATAAAAGAGTGGATTTTTCAACAACTTTCACTCCTATGTTTAATCAGCTCTCTTTAAAATGCCACATGGCAATTTCTAACTTTTTTTTAATTATTTTAATAATTCCAGTTCAAAATCAAAATCAATTCCAGTTGTTTAACATTACGTTTTTATCACCACCCAAATGATTGGTTTTAAACCTAGCAGTCACATATTAAACAAAATTCCAGGTAACTATCAAACCACCTTTATAACCCGTATTCACATATTCAATCGTCTCACCTAAACAGATTCAATGGGATTCGCAGTTCAATCGGATTCGATCGATTAACAGGTTCAATCATGTTTAATCAATCAATCTTTGTAATTCTATTCACAGGTTCAATTAACGAATCAGATTACATGTAATTCAAATTATGTAATCTGATTTATATGTAAACCTTGGTATTTCAGTTGAAACCCTAATTCTATTATAACTATATTCAGTGCTTCGTATGCTTTTTATCATATTTGTTTTTGTAGGTGTATGCAGGTGCGCTACGTATTCATGTTTTTGTAGGGCTTCTTTCGCTAGGTGAGTGTTGTTTACTATAGCACGTTCTGTTGTTATATATGCTTTACTGAATTTTTATAGTAGTAGATTTACGGTAAGTTAATAGCCATATTGTCGTGTTTTAAGGATATTATACTACGTGAATCAATGAATGTTGGTTTGCATCCGTCTGAAATTGAACTCATGTTGGTTTCATCATATGATTTTTACTGTTCATTTGGGTGTTATGTGAATTGTTGAGTGTTGGTAGATGGAGGTTTAGTATGTTTGCATGTGTTTGAAATTGAGTTGATTTTGAATCTCGAATAGTGGTCTTGTAAGTAAGTGTAGATAAAGTATTTTCAATTATAATTTTTTCATCATTCGTTTGAAATTGATGTCAGTGAATGTTGATGGTTGTTCCAACTGAAAGAATATTGGACTTTAGCAATGGAATCAGGATGTTAATAAGTATCATAGCTTCAAGGTTCATTTTTCTTGAATTCTGTTAAAAGTGAAAACTTTACATTCAAGATTAATGGCATGACTGATGTAAGTAGTTTAGTTTTATTGTACTAATGTGTGCTCACATTTTAGAATCTTGGAGCACTCGACCTGTTTAATCTTGAGTAAGTCAATTTTGGTTTTTATTTTAGCTCTAGCGGATCATATGGATCAAATCTACCTCTCTAATAAACATTTATAGTATATGCAACTAACAAGATCAATTTTTGAAATAATGCAAGAAGCATTGAAAGATGAAGCTACAGGAGAGGAGAAATCCTAAAGTCGTATGAGGAGTTGGCTTGGAGTGATTTTTGATATAAAACTACCCAATTCCACCATACACCTTTATGGTGATGTTGCTTTTGAAAGAGTTATATCCATGAATTCAGATGTGCTCCTTATTCATTTTAATACCCTGTTGTCCCAGGGAGAAGGTAAAATCATAAATGTAGTTGAAGTATAATAAATCAACCTATTTATTTAAAGGTTATAATAAAGTTTGCAACTGGACTATAGTCACTATACACACAAAAATGATTTGACTAATGGAAAAGTCAACGCTTTATATTATGAAAATTCTCATAAGTTTGTCAACATTATGGGTTCTCGATTAACTAAGAAGATTGACTATTTAGGGGAAGAATCATATGAGTTATTGGGTCCGATGGGTTTTCGGCAACAAGTTAAACGGGTTTTTTATGTTCATATAACGGGCCGGATAGGATTTACTCATTGACCAACAAAATATGTTTGATTAACTTTATTTATTTACGTGTAGGTTTTATGTAGTGAAATGCTTCTTGCACATGGATACCTCAACATTCTAAAACAACAGGAAAGTTTTAGTGGTTATATTTGAATGCAAATTGAATAGGTTACATTTGAGTTGACATGGAAAGTTGATGATTATTATTATTCTTGATTTAGGTTGCAAAAGAGGGCGATGACAACCATTATGCAGTGTTCATTACTATGGTCTTAATGATCAAGGGCAATCCATTGATACATTAATTTTGATTCTGATTAAGGGGTATTTGGCTATTATGACTTTTTGACTATACATTTACACTTCAACTGGAAGCATAAATGACAGTTCCAAATGCATTACTTGTCACACCCCAACCAAAGGCGGCGGAACATGCCGGGGTGCAACGTGATTGGAAAAATACACAAGACACTATTAAAGTGATAATATTTAATCAACTCATTAATTTCATTCAATCATCAAAGTAACACATATGGTTCATACAAATAAACACCAAAATATAAAAGATAGATATTGTTCATTCTTCTAATATCCTAGCGGTATCAAATAGAATGACGTCTTTGAACTCCAACTCAAGTAATAATCAAACCTGTAACAATGCATAAAATAACATTTGTCAACATATATTTTGGTGAGCAATTTCATAGTTTTAAGTATATATAATATGGGCAAAAATCCACAAACGTATATGAGACTATAAATAAAAGCATCAATCATGGTATATAAAACATATGTAAATGAGGATCCTTTCTAATCGGTAACAACCGGCATACTTGGATAATGAGGCCCTATTCTACTAGCACAAGGCTAAGTAGTTAGGGGAGCGTATGATCATACTTAATGAGGCTCAACAACAACATAAAAATAAACATTCGCGCACGTAAAGCATATGAGACATATAACACACAATAGAGCAAGTATTCTAGCATCATATACCCTAAAGTTTGTGGTTTGAGAAATGAGTATAATATAAATCATTTTTGTTTGAATAAGTATGCATGTTACCCCCAAAAGATAAAAGTGAAAACGGGGGATGAAATGTACTCACGTTAACTAAATAACTTGAAAGATTGATTCGTGAATAATTGGAGATCGGGTTTAGCGAGCAAGACCTAGATTAAATGGGTCTTAAGTTAGTAGGTAGTCTTGGAAGGGTTTAAAGTAAAATATGACAAGTAAAGTAAATAATGAAGTTCATGGTTTAAAAATATACATAGTTGGGAAATGTAACATCCCGAAATTTCTAAAGTAATATTTATTATATTATTTTGTCGGGTGAAATAAACGAGTTAGTGGAACGATAATAATAATAGCAAAATATGAAGACTTAGTAGGATAATTAGATGGGATTAGATATGGACCAAAAGGAAATATGGGCCTTCGGTCCATGGGCTTAAGGGAGTATAAATACCCCCTAAAACCCCAATCCTTTCCATTCCATCCATTTATCCATCCTAATCTCTACACACTCCAAAACACACACAACCCGAACCAAGATCCAAAGGCGAGGACCCGAGCTCGTTGGTGCTAGATCGTCGTGACGAACCAAAGCAACAAGACCAGCTCGTGTTCGTAGTTCGACTCATTTACGGTACGTTTATATCGAGAACATGTTCGTTTAGGTTTGGATTAGTATAGAAATGATAGATCGGTGTTTGTATGGTAAAAACGAATCCAACAAAGCTAAACTTACTGAAAATGGTTACGATTTGATGGGTTAATCGATTGATAAAAGAACCCGTAACCTATATGCCTAAATCGCACCCCTTAAACATCGATGTTAGGCCGATTTGATGGTTGGGGTTTGTAGGCGCTGGTCAGACGGTTCCGTGGATACCTAAATCGAGTTGTTTGGTTAAGAAAAGAAGATGATTAAGGACGAACAGTAGCTGCAGCCGACAACTTCGCCTGCAAGCTAAGTTCGCCTGATGAACTTCGCCTGCAAGCTAAATTCGCCTGATGACAACTTCGCCTAAAGCTAAGTTCGCCTGATGACAACTTCGCCTAAAGCTAAGTTCGCCTAAGGTTTAACTTCGCCTAAAGCTAAGTTCGCCTAAGGTTTAACTTCGCCTAAAGCTAAGTTCGCCTGATGACAACTTCGCCTGCAAAGCTAAGTTCGCCTAAGGTTTAACTTCGCCTAAAGCTAAGTTCGCCTAAGGTTTAACTTCGCCTAAAGCTAAGTTCGCCTGATGACAACTTCGCCTGCAAAGCTAAGTTCGCCTAAGGTTTAACTTCGCCTAAAGCTAAGTTCGCCTGATGACTGCCCCCGGACCCCCCGTTCGTTGTGGGTAGTAATTAAGATTAGAAAGATGATATAAGTAGTGATAGTTAATTGATATGTATACTTGTTATACAGTCAGTCGTGCACAACTGAGGAAAGGGATTACGATTAACGGTGAACGTAACCGTGTTCAGGTGAGTTTCTAGCCCCATTTATGTGTTATGTTTTCGGGGCTGTGTGCATACTCGATATGTTTGTTAATACGCTTATCCTAAGAGATAAGTGTATGCCTTATGTGAATGATGTGATATGTATGAATGATGGCTTGACGGTACGTGAACGATCTTCGGATATTGCACGTACTGTCAGGTTGTAACGCTAAGTATAAGGTAAGTATGATATGTATGCTTATGTGTATGAATGTGATAAAGTTAATAAAAGCAGGAAAGGATGGATGTACGGTAACGAAGAGGGAATCGAACCCTACTAATATTCGAGAATTAGGGAACCGAACCCTACTAATATTCAAGAACTAGGGAACCGAACCCTACTAATATTCGAGAACTAGGGAACCGAACCCTACTAATATTCGAAGAAAGAGGGACCAGACCCTTATAATATCTGTGATGTTAGGGACCAGACCCTTATAATATCAGTGATGTTAGGGACCAGACCCTTATAATATCTGTGATGTTAGGGACCAGACCCTTATAATATCTGTGAGGTTATAGGGCGAAAGGCTCTTTAAAACGTATAATTATGTATGTAAAGAAAGTATGAAGGTAAGAATGAAAGTATATGCAATTATGTGTGTATGAAAGAAAGTTAAGAGGTTAAGTATGAAATGTAAGAAGGTATTGTATGATTATGTGATTAACTAGAACTCACTCAGCGTAGCTGACTTTTAGTATGCACGCAGGTGAGTAGGATGAGGCAGCTCGCTTGAGGAGACACGTGGCACCGAATAAGAGGCTGGCATCGGAAGACTCAAGACGTTTAAGTTTAATGTTTCGTTAATTTTGAAAGACAAAATGATGTTTTAAGACAATACGTGTTTTGTTATGAAATGTTTTATGAAAGCTTTTATATTCCGCGAATGTTTTAATTAACTCTGATATTTAGAACTGCGTTTATGAGTAAATCCAACACGAAAGTAGGGCTACCGGGTTCGAGGCCTTACAGGAAATTAAAGACATGTAAAAAAAAAGTAAGTTTACTCGAAACCGGGTCTTGGTATTTCATTCATAATTATTACTCAACTTATGTTAAGTAACTTATATGGGTTATAATGCACTAATGCAAGACCCTTTGGGTATATGAACACCAAAACAAGGTTTTAATCGAGTGTTCGGATTTTGTTAACTTGGGTCTAGATAATTAACTAAACTCAAAGTTAACTTTCCAAAATGTTTTGAGATAACTCAATAAAATCGAAAGACTTAACCAAGTATATAGTTCTATTATGAAGAACCTTAACATCCGTTAAGTGAGTATTTGGTTTCACCGGTCCAAGCTTGTTATAAGATCAAGTTGGATTCCGACACACCAAGTAAGTTGATAAAATACTTAAAATTAGTTTAAAATACATTCTTGAAGAAAAGATGAGTTTCGATGGCCAAAAACACACTTGTGTGTCTTAGGCAAGTGAACTCGGTTTAGTTCGGTCCTTGACTCGGAATGATACCGAGGATGGTTGCCACATACCCAAATACCATAGAACTATCAAAATGGTTTTAGAAGTTACAAGGTTCAAATCTTTCATAAACATGTTTATTTAACTATTTTAAACAAAACTAGTAAACAAAACTATTTAAACAAAAGCTAGTAAACAAGAGTTCGGTCTTGATTCGGGTCTAATCTCGGGATAAAACCGAGACTAGTGACTTCATACCCAACACCATGGAACTCTTTAAACATGAATTAAAACTAAACTACTTACAATATAAACAAAAGCATTAAAGGGAAATAGTATAAACAAGACTAGTAAACAAGAGTTTGGTCTTGGTTCGGTCTTGATTCGGGTCTAATCTCGGGATAAAACCGAGACTAGTGACTTTATAACCAATACCATGAAACTCTTTAAACATGAATTAAAACTAAACTACTTACAATATAAACAAAAGCATTAAAGGGAAATAGTATAAACAAGACTAGTAAACAAGAGTTTGGTCTTGGTTCGGTCTTGATTCGGGTCTAATCTCGGGATAAAACCGAGACTAGTGACTTCATAACCAATACCATGAAACTCTTTAAACATGAATTAAAAGCTATACTGCTTACAATATGAACAAGACTAGGAAAGCATTAAAGGAAAATAGTATAAACAAGAACTACAAAGAGTTCTCCATGTAGCCTTGCCTTGTTGCATATCACCTCCCGAAGAAGATGAAAGCCGAAGGAAACAAGGGGTGTATATTATATATATGTTGTGCCACAAGATATGAATTAATAAGTAACAAACAAGAATTAAAGAAGGTTATTGCTTGATTATTAAGAACCTTAGAGGTTAGAGATATGAACTTTATTTGGGAGAGAAAGAAGATGAATGAGCAAAGAATAATGAAGAGGATGGGGTTGTTTATATAGGGAAGGAGTCAAACTTGTTTTCCTTGTTTTATATCAATACTTGCATGTGTGTTTTTTTTTTAAAGAAAAGGTTTAAATAATACAATCTAGTAACAAATCCAAAAGGTAAGAGATGATTATGAAACATAAAAATCCAACATTTTATATTAGTGAAAAGTTTGGTTTACAAATCGGGTCGGGTTTTGATACAAATACAAAAAAGATCGAAAATGACGAATGTTACATTACTATCCATTGCTGACTCTGCAGTTAGCAAACACAAGTTCACACCTGCATACATGCTTTCGAATGGAAGATTGGAAGGAGCAAGTAGCCAAGTAGGGCAAGAAAGTTTTCTCCGAATTCTGCCATAATTGCCACTAGCAGTTACCTGAAATTTGTGGGACCACCTCATGGCAACATCCTTCCATTGTAGGCTTGGGTGATGTAATTCTTTTTATGTTCTATGTTATGTGTTTATACATTATGTAATACAATTTAACAGAGTGAAATAATAATACTTTTATAGCTCAGGTTTGGATCTACTAAGGATGAATTAACTTTTGAGCCATTTTAAGTTTTAACCCATGTAAAAGTATCCATTAGTTTTGGAGTTCTATCCAATTTGGCAAGCACACTACAGTACCTCAAAGTCTCGATTTTTCATCTTTCATAATAAGAAAAAAAATGCATTAATTACTAACATTATAGAAGTTGAATTTTAATCTCCATTTAATCTTGGATACATGCATAAAAGTCATGGTGTATGCATAATTCATTTTTTGGGAACAATATGCTTTTTATTATTATTTCTATTTTATTAGAGCGATCTTAAAGACAATATTTTTTTAACAGTCAAATACATATTATTTACAAACAACCTTAAATGGGGATAAATCCCCTAACCATCATTTTAGAGCGATCATGAAACAGTATTAACTGGATTTGTTATGGTCTTTGGAATAGTATTATTGTTTTATACAATATTATTATTGTGATTTATAATTATATTGTATGAATAGGATTATTTGTTTTTCTTTTATTATCAGTATTACATGAGTTTTAACCTAGTAACATAATAAATAATTAAATATGACTTGCGCACGTATGTCTGGATTCATATATGATTGCTTTGATCCACCGACAAGTTATGATAACACAATTTATTAAAATACCATATATTTATTTTCAAATATAGTTCGTGCGCATCTCTCCATTAAAATTTCGTATTAGTGGTACCACCAGAATTATCTAACATTTTTTTTTTAAATTAAGCATGTCCACGTATTCAGTATAATAATACCAATATTAAAGGGAACTTCACATTGTCGGTGGCTCCGTGTAAACTATATATTTTATATAATTTCATTGGTTAAAGACTTAAGACTTGTTACAAAAATCTAGACTATGCGTTAATTAATTCCGGTTAATCGTTGATTAATCCTAGCTAATCTTGATTAATCGTTAGTCTCCATCTCATCACTCAACTAACAACTAGCGATTACTAAAACACTGGTTAAGCCAAAGATACAATCGAGTGAATATTAAAATCCTTAAGACCGTTGTTGTAAAAATCCTGACTAAGCGCATATTAATCCCGGTTAATGTTGATTAATCTCTGTTAATCTTGATTAATCGTTAGTCATCACCTCACCGTTCGACTAGCAATTACTATAACACTGGTAGACAAAGACACAACTTAGTGAATATGAAAATCATGTGTGTTATTTTTTTAACACTTATTTTATAGCAACTGATGTTTTAACACATTTCAGTGGCTTTTTTTTAATTATTATTTTATTTATAGTATTACAATATATGATCATTAGATACTCAGTAGTTGATTGTAAATAGAAAGTCACGTAAACATTTATATATAGTGCTAACTGCTAACATAAGTAGAAAATAGTTACAATTTTTATACATGATATCCAATAAAAATAAATTCGTTTAAAGTTTAATTTTTTTAAGTTGTATTTCATATGTTGGATGTAGTATACATCATCTAGGTAATATTAGTTAAATAATTTTTGATAAGTAGGGTTATAGAATTATAGTGTTATTTAGTGTTAAGTGAATAATAAGAAGTTAAATAGGTTAAAATAAGGATTATGAAGTTTTATATGAATGACTGCTGGGGCTTGATTTTGAGGTGTGAAATTAGTGCTCCACAAATTGTTCATCCTGCTAAGTGGATTAAGAATGTACGTGCTTAAATAGTTAAAGGTGTTAACGCACATAATCAAAGCTTTTGAAGCATTTTACTAACAACAGTATTTAGGTTCTTTTTATGGCCACATGTTATAAACCAAGAAAAATGGGCAACTTACAAATTGCAAGAAGCTTACAAAGTACAAGAAATATTTAGACAAATAAGCACATTGCAAGACAACTTATAAAAAGAGATTGACAAATTAAAATTGCACCATTTCTTCGACTCCAAACTTAATCTTTTGGTTCTATTGCTTACCAAAAGAAACGAACAACTTAATTATTTACCATTAGTGTTTTAGAGTTGAAGTTCAACCATTTCTTATGTCTTCCTTGGTGCACGTCTCCACCTCCAAATCTCCTTTCCACTTCAACTCATTATTATAACACCAGCAACAATCTTTCAACCACACACATTTTTACGTCTCTAATACTAAAGCATTTAGACTATAAGTATTTGTTGTTATTTGACAGCATGACATGAGAGGTGTAAAAGCCATTGGACCGCGTACTCACGTTTTGGTACTTACTTGACCAAAGTGTACCCGTGACATGGGAAATTGCATGGTACTTACTACTTTGTGTGCAAAAGATATTGAATTGAATAGTGATGACATGATATGATATAGAGTGTTTTGGGGTAATATTCTTGAGCTTTGTTGGCTTTATAGTTTGACACTTTGTACTATCGGAGCGTGTTTTAGGACATAGTTGTTAAGGTAACATATGATGTTGGCTAGGTGTTAATTAAAAGTGCTTAACTAGAGTGATTATTTTATAATGAGAGATACACGACATTAGAAATTTTTTATAATCGGTATATATGAATCTCAAACTATTACTATAAGTTATTAATTTTATTTGTGATGATACACGATATATTTAAAATATCTAAATTTAAACGACTTATTATTTATTAATCATGTTTTGCTTTTAACTTTGTATCAAATACGTACCATGTAACATGTCTCTAAACAAATACATTTTTATATAAATACAATAAACCTAACGACCATATATATATCAACATATAAACATACAAATTATGTATCTAAATTCGACTTGTTTAGTTCAAAGGAATTAAAAGTTCTTTTGTCGGACTTTATAATATTTTAAATTCTTTTATTAGACTAATGCGTTCATGCTTCATTACTTCACATTATACTAAAATAAACGCCACTAGCAAGCTTAATCCGACCCATCTTATTTAATTTAAAAGGAATTACTTATTTTTACCTATATGATATATCTTAATATGGAACGAATAAAATAAAAAGAACTTAATTAATAAATGAAAAATTATTAAGTAGACCAACATTGACTACTCAAAGTTTCGTTTTGAAGGGTCTATATTCGTCACGTTGATAATGACCCTTCTATAGGAACAAAAGATAATAATAAATAAATAATTATTTTAACTTAAATAAAAGAATTGGTCGGGTCTACAACTTATTCTTAACTATTAAATAATTTCTTTAAAAAATTATAAATAATTTCTACAATTCTTGGTGAGATGGGGTTGTGTCCTTCTGTCCAAACATAAATACTAAAATATTTATAATAATAGAATAATTTTAAATTTATTACTTAAAAACTTTGTATACTTTGTTTTCTGTTTAAGATGATTCTGTTTGAAAAGATCAAAAAAATATAGTTTTAGGTAACTTTTTTTACCTTTTCTTGTCTTAGGGCATGTCAAATATCTAGTGATGTTTTTCGACATGATCATATTTTAGATTGCATATTAATTTTCAAGTTAAAGAAAACCAAACACTCAACATTCCAAACTCAAATATTTGTACAATTCTTCTCAATGTATATAGGTGTTATCTAGAGTGACTATTATTCAAAGTTTGTAAGTTTTAGTATTGTTAAAAAAAATCACATCCTTTTCTAATATTATTCCTACACAGTCTCGTCTTCCATGTATTTCCAAACAAGAGTGATCCCACTCAAACGCTCATCAACCTTGGTTTTAGTTAAGCCACAAACAACTCCATTTTGTGTGAATCATTTTCATCAAGCTATTGAGTAGCCTCCAACCTCACTTCATGTCCTCTAGTGCTTGTTTTATAAATAGGGGAACAAAACAAACTTATCTTATTAAGTACTGTTTTATTTCTTTTAGAAAGAAATCACAAGTCAAAAGTGTTTTGGATTATGCTTTGGGAAGACTGATTGATAATCATTGTATTAAAACGTAATTAACTAGATAATACTGTTTTTAAAACCGTTTAAACATATTTTTAGAGTGAAAATGCATCACCAATAAAGTTAAGGGGTCTCGTAAATACTATGTTAATCACCACTATTAGACGCTTATCATTATTCAACCACCTTCTATGTTAAAATAATTTTAAATATATGTTTTACAGGATAAACATGAATTTGAAAAGATACGTTAGGTTTATTTATATATATTAAAAAAAACAAATAATTGTTGGTATTAAGCCGCCTCTAATGCGGTTGCCCGTGGTGGTGGTGGTGTTGTGTGTGTGTGGGGGGGGGGGGGTGCACATGGAAGGAACTGCGCTGAAGAAAGGTCGTGATTGAGGGGAGCACTTACGTGCAAGGACATGCCATGAAAAGGTTTGTGAGACAAGATGCAAGATAGAGAGAAACAAATGAGATATAGATCAAATCAGTAAGAGATGTAAAATAATAAATAAAAAATGATACAGACGTCGGTAATGGACCACCAACGTCCTTAAATAGCTTCTTTGATAAACAAATATTATTATTTTAATTAATATTGTGTTGGTGCAACGTAAATCCCCCGTGTGATGTCAAACTAAGAAGATATTCGACACGACTAACTCATGATCATTATTGTCAAACAACAAAAGGGTGTTGCAAGAGGAAAAACATTCAATGACAAAACAATATTATTGTCGAGAAGATAAAACTTAAAAGCTCTCTAGTTTTTTTTTTTTCCGTAAAGAGAAATAATTTCATATTATAGTCTTTAGCTAGGTTGGAATGTGCAGTTTTCTGTATATGTATCTGTGATCATTTCTAGCTCCTTGAAAATTCTTACAACCTACAAAATCCTTCATCGTGGTCCATAGACAAAAAAATAACCAATGTATTAATAAACTAATATTTTTATTAAAAATTTAATTTCACTATTATATCATATAAATATTCATAGGAGGAGTCAAATCAGATTAGGATAGATATGTATAGACTAGCTTTGTTTTTGGCCTTTAATTAGGCTGAGGGGTGTGGGGCGCTAACCGGGGCGCTAGAGCCCCTCCGCTCGCGCCCCGGGGCGCTAACCCCACACCACCGGGGCGCGAGCAGGGGCGCGAGCGTGAAAATCCAGGCAGGCGTGAGGCTGGTCGCGGGAGAAGAGAGATAAAAGGTGTCTTGGAGTTCGAAAAAGAGCCGTTGAGGGGTGTGGAATTAATTAAAAAATATATATTAGCTGGAGCCCCTCCACACCAGGGCCAGGGGCTCCAACACCCTCCTTATCCAGTTTCTCTCTCTGCCACACGTCATAATATTATTGGCTGGAGCCCCCACTGGAGCCCCCATTAGAGCCCCCACACCCCTTAGCCTTAAAGAAATGGAGAAAATATATTTTTTCTAGCCTTTATAGGTCCCTGGTACCCTACAATTGATTCTCCGTAAATAAAACAACAAACACCAAAATAACACCTTTAATTGAAGACTAGGTTTCTCCGTACCAATTTATTATTTCAAAGATTAAATGAAATATTTAAAAAATATATATAATAATATTATATCAAACAATTTGCAGAGATCTTTGATATCCAAATTTATTTCTTTTGTCGACTTTATGTATCTTTAATAGAAAGGGACCTTTACCAATGTTATAAAACTTTTAATATTGTTTACTATTGTTTCAAGTCATAGCATATTCTTTAATTACAAACGCTATTTATAAAACTTTCAATATTATTTCATTGTGGTGAAATCTTTCAATAGCTATTTAAATTGAAAATAGGTTATTATTTACTAAGTTTTATCTTCACATTTACCTTCTACTTTTTGTTAAACTTGAAGAAAACAACCATCAAATAGTAAACAAGTGTTACCAGTGTTCCATTTAAAATATTGATCACACGACCACTTGTGTTATTCTTCGATATATGGATGAAGGATGCCTTCTTCGCCTTCCACCTAAGTTACCCATGAAAGGGCCAAAGCCAATCCTAAGACATAGTGAAGCTTCATAGGATTATGAAGAAACTAGTCTCACGTTATCTAGTTTGCACCTAATTAATCAAGTCATTGAGAGATACAACACATGAAACAAAATGTGTTATTGTAAATAACGGCTGGGCTATATATTTTATAAATAGTGTAAAATACTTGATTGGTGGAAAATGCTAATATCTTGCTAGAACATTTATCACTCGATGTTATATACTTATTGTCAACTATCGACATTGCTAACTAGTTGTTTTGTTTTTTTCCTTTAACTGAAATCTATAACATGTGTAATGAAATGAATCAAAGGAAACGATATATGAATGAATAAAATCAAGGTAACATGTAGTTATAAATATAATAATTGTTTTTGCAGAAATCTCGTGTCATGTCAAATAACTGATGAAATCTTGTGTTATATCATATAATTAGTCTACTGTTATTTCGTATAAACTATCCGACACATATATCAAAGAAAAACTTGACCGACACGTAAAACTAGGTGTTCATGTGAGCCTTATTAGACCATACAGTCCACACAAGTATCGTGACATTAGCGTATAAGCCTGTATAACTCATCTCAATACAATAATCAACTGATATGACAGGCTGTGCAACCTCATCTAAAAGTTGGTTTAATACGAGTCATATTTGAAACCTCCATTTTGTGTCTAGAATCAACATTAAGATAAGTTTGTTGTTAGAGAAAAGTAAGCAAATATTATTATAGCTATTGAATTAGAGTAAAGTTAAAATACAAAGGACAACAAAAATGAGAAGGGCGAGAAGGAATCCAGTCCATTGATCTTGTATTTGAATGGCTGAGATTAATTTAATAAATAAAAATTGATGGAAAGGACATGAAGGTAAAAACACACCTTTGTTGACTTTCTCTCTCCACATGCAAGGCACATGCCAATTCCCCCATCATTTTAAAATGTCCATAACTTTTTCATACGACATTATTTTTTTTTTTAAAAAATCACCATAATAATAAACGTTTTCTTATCTTTAATATGAGTATCATATTGTTATATATAAATAAAAAAAATTAATGGGTTTTTTAATTGTGTTTTTTTGTTGTTCATTGTGTCATTGTGTAATATGTTGTTTCCATTGTGTTTTACGTTTCAAGTCATTATATTCACCATTGTGTCTTACATTTTAGGCCATTGTGTTATACGTAGTCACCATTGTGTCTTACGTTTTAGGTCATTGTGTTATACGTATTCATCATTGTTTTTTACGTTTTAGGTCATTGTGTTATACATATTCACTATTGTGTTTTACGTTTCAAGTTAAAGACACAATGGTGTGCGAAAAGAGACAATGACGAAAAAAGTCACAATGGTGTGCGAAAAAACACAATGGTGTGCGAAAAAACACAATGACGAAAAAAGACACAATGATAAAGGAAAAGACACAATGGTGTGCGGAAAGACACAATGGTTTGCGAAAAGACACGGTGGCGAAAAAAGACACCATGATAAGCGAAAAGACACAATGGTGTGTGAAAAGACACAATGACGAAAAAAGACACAATGATAAGCGAAAAGACACAATGGTGTGCGAAAAGACACAATGACGAAAAAAGACACAATGATAAGCGAAAAGACACAATGGTGTGCGAAAAACACAATGACGAAAAAAGACACAATGATAAGCGAAAAGACACAATGGTGTGCGAAAAAGACACAATGGTGTGCGAAAAGACACAATGACAAAAAAGACACAATGATAAACGAAAAGACACAATGGTGTGCGGAAAGACACAATGACGAAAAAAAGACACAATAGTGTGATTTTTGTTTTAAATTTTATATAACAAAAATTATATTCATATTAAAGATAAAAAAATGCTTGTTATTATGATGAACTTTTTTTAAAAAAAAAATATCATACGAAAAAGTTATAAACGTTCTAAAATGATAGGGGTATTAACATGTGTCTTGCATGTGGAGAGAGAAAATGTATACAATTACCTCTATACCCTTTTTCTTTTGATCTCCACTTAACACTTGTCAATTATTTATAGCGTATCACATTTCTCATTTATGTTATCCTTTAAAAAATAACTTAACCCATTGAATTAAACACCCTTTGAAGCTCAACAACAAACAATAATGACACATTTTCGGTCAAAAAACTGAAAGGAGTATATATATATATTTGTGAAAAATATACACATAAAAAAATGAACCACGTTTGTTTTAAAGTTTGAATTCACCAATTTCAATTCTTATTATTACCTTTTTCCGCTTCCTTTAATTCCAATTCATTTGCCGCCTCCATCACCCACGCCTCCGGCGATCCTCACCGGAAAAAAACCCATTAATTTTCAGGTAATAAAATATCTAATTTCATATTCTCCATCATTATAGTGGTGGGTTTCGTTTTTTATGATGTTCTTAGGTGAGTAAGCGTCAAAATCAGTATGCATGGTTAATATCCATCTCAGGAAGACTCACTCGAGTATCGGGTTGTTCCAATCTCTGAAAAAAATTGTGGGTTTCGTCCTTGATGATGTTCTTGGGTTAGTTAGAAACGGGTGGGAGGTGGGGTTTCAGTTTTTTGATCGAAAACGGGTAAATTTACAATACGTATACAAGTTTTAGGGAAAAAAACGGATTAATTTACACTACTGTGAAAAAAATAGGGGCTGGGCCGCCCATGACCCTTAATAAGCTTCGCCCATGGTTAGGCCTGAAGCGTCAAAATCAGTATGACAGTTGATATCCAGTTGTTGTCTCAGGAATACTCGCTCGGGTATTGGGGTTGTTCTGATATCTGTTAAAAAATGTGTGTTTTGCTCTTGATGATGATGTTCTTGGGTAAGTCAGGCCTGAAAGTATGGACGGTTGACATCACGTCTCATGAATACTCACTCGGGTATTGGGGGTTGTTTCAATATCTGTTAAAAATGTGTGTTTTGTTCTTGATGATGACGCTCTTGGGTAAGTTAGGCCTGAAGCGTCAAAATCAATATGGACGGTTGACATCTCGTCTCATTAATATTCACTCGGGTATTGGGGTTGTTACTTGTTTCAAATACTGTTAAAAAAATGTGATCATTAAGTTTTTGAATTTTGTTAAGTGTTTGATATTTAATTATGATGCCTAATTAGTTAGTTCTAGATCAATTATTTGGTTATTCTATTTGCGTTTGACTTTATGGAGGGAATTATTATTATTGGTTTAATTTCACTTTTTGGCCGGATTAAAATGTGAGTTTATGAAAATAATCATTATCTTATATTATAAGTTGTAGCCCTACTTTATACTTTGATGTCTTTTGTCTGTAGAGAAGAAAATATGTTAGTGGTGGAAATTGGAATAAGTATATCGTATTATACTAATTGGTTGTTATCATATTGATTAGAGTTAGGATATATATAATATTATTTTGTAGGGTCAGTGATTTTGTGACCTTTGATGGAGATATCAACTTAAATTGATTTGAGTAAATGACTTGATGATGCATATGGTTAGGTATAAATAAATCTCTTGCACTAATTATTATTATTATTATTATTTAAGGGAATTAATTTTGTGCTAGTAATGTCTTTTTCCATTTCTTTGTTTGGCTTCCAGACATAGAAACTTGTGTTATTAGTTGCTTACAAGTTCTTGAGTTTATCGTTCGGTTTGCTGTTACCGGTTTATGATTTTGAAGTTTTGATGCTTTTGGTTTATGTTAGCTCGGTTTGATCGAAAGAAAGTTTGAAGCTTGAACGAATTGAAATCATCATCATGGAGAATTATGAGATATTAGAACAGATTGGTAAAGGATCTTTTGCTTCTGCTCTGCTTGTGAGGCATAAACATGAAAAGAAAAAGTAAAGTTTCTTTTTTTTGTATGTAATTATGTTGGTTTCAATGTTTAATGATTTCCGGTTTGTGGCAAGAAAATTGTTTAGTTTTTGATTTGTTATTTGTGTTTTTGTCTATTTTAGGTATGTTTTGAAGAAGATACGACTTGCTCGTCAGACTGACAGGATCCGCAGATCTGCTCTATTGGAGGTTTAGTATTTTCCATATGTCATGCATGCATAAATCCTCAGTTCTGTATATTCAAAATTGATTCAACTTAATGGATGATATGATTTAGTTTTATTGTTGGTCATATATTGTGAAGATTCATTTTTTGAAATTGAAATTATTGAGTATGTGAATCTGATATGATTATGTATTATGCAGATGGAACTTATCTCCACTGTACAAAATCCTTTCATCGTTGAGTACAAAGATTCATGGGTTGAAAAGGTTTGTGCTTCACTTGGATTTTTGGTGTTTACTGTTTAGTGTATGTTAACTAACTTCACTTTATAATAAATGTTTTCTCTTTCAGGGTTGTTATGTGTGCATTGTTATTGCATACTGTGAAGGAGGAGATATGTAAGTTATATTTTCCAGCAATTTCACTCTTATATGACTGTTATTGCTGTTATTATGTAAATATTTGTCCATATAGGGCGGAAGCAATAAAGAAAGCCAACGGCGTTCATTTTCCAGAAGAGGTTTTATTTACTTTTATGTTTTTTTTATTCTTTTGTAAATCTCATTTGTCACATCACTAACCTTTAACTGTAATTATGTTCAGAAACTCTGCAAATGGCTCGTTGAACTACTTGTGGCACTTGATTATTTGCATGTTAATCATATTATTCACCGTGATGTCAAGGTTAGTTGACAATGATAGTATTCGTGCTTGATGCATCTAATCATCTTAATTGTTAATTTTTTTTTCTTTTTTCTTCAGTGTTCGAATATATTTCTAACACGAGATCAAGATATCCGGCTTGGTAATAATTAGCCCCTTTCTGCATATTATCTTAAAATCATAGCACATGTATCTTATTGCCTGATATTGACCACTTTTGTCTTCTTCAGGTGATTTTGGTCTTGCAAAAATGTTGACTGCTGATGATCTTGCATCCTCGGTATTAATTTTTTTCTATACCTTTCTAATCTTCACGGGGTCTTACTTTTAACTTTTAGGCCTATAAACAAACTGAACGTTTAGTGAACAGTTTATGAAGTGTTTGGCGGGAAGTTTGTTTATGCTCATTTAGTTAGTAAACGAACGAGCATGCACAAATTTTTTTGTTCATTTAGTTAAACGGTTCATTCATTTATCTTCGTGAATGTTCGCTCATTTAAATTCGTTTATGTTTGTTCATTTGCATTCATTATGTTAGTTTATGTTTATTTAAGTTCATTAATATATTCATTTAATTTTTTTTGGCTCATTACAAGTTTACAACTTACTTTAGTTTTAATTACCTTTAAGAACCAACACATTGTTTTTCAAATTGTTTTTAATTAGTTTTAGCACCGTTATGTTCGTTCTTTTACGTTCGTAAACCAATCCTCTATACTGTTACCGAACGAACACAGACATATTCATTTTCTTAACGAGCGAATCTTAACAAGAAAACTCGTTTGTTTAACTGTTTGCATCTGTCAGTTAAATGAGCGGACACGGACATGCTCTGTCCGTGTTTGTTCGGGTCATTAACAAGCTTATCTACTCTCTCTCTTATAACTGCTTTAATTTCAGGTTGTGGGAACTCCTAGTTATATGTGCCCTGAACTTCTTGCAGATATACCTTATGGTTCAAAATCAGACATATGGTCACTAGGTAATTACCAAGACTGCTAATTAGGGTTTTTGGTAATCACATATTCTGGCATTTTAACGTAATTATGACACATAACTTGTGCAGGATGCTGCATGTATGAAATGACCGCTTTCAAGTCTGCATTTAAAGCTTATGTAAGTTTTCTTTTGTGAACTTACAGTTTGTTAAAAGTTATATCTTTTATCAGTATGTGAAGTGCTTATTATGTTTGAGCAGGACATGCAGTCGTTAATCAATAAAATAAATAAATCCATAGTGTCTCCACTTCCAACCATGTATTCAGGCACATTGTGAGTTTTCAATATACAATATGATGATATGATTTAGTTTTTGTTTTTTGTCACTTTCTTTTATAGTGTTTTTAGCCTTAAATGATTGATTTATTTCCAGCCGAGGGCTTATCAAGAGTATGCTGCGGAAAAACCCAGAAATGAGACCAAGCGTACGTAAACTTGTTACACGTTTTTAAATTCTAACATAATTTTTCAGAATTTCAAGCTTTTAACTTTCGTTAAAGTTAGTAGTTTTGACCCGTTTATGGATGTTTTTTGTAATTTCCTTAGTTTAAAAGTTGGTAAATACCTAAAGGATAACACGTGTAATTTACTTTGTAGATTGTCATTGTAACTATATAAGTATTGAAATGTGATGACCTGTTTTGACTTTTGACTCGATGTTCTTACTGGTTGACGCGTTGACTTTGTAGGCTGCTGATTTGCTCAAACATTCACATCTTCAACCTTATGTACTTAAACTCCATCTTAACATGAACGGGCCTAGACGCCATACACTTCCAGCCCAGTGGCTTGATTACAACTATGAAAAGAAAACCACGTTCATTGAGCCCGAACCCCGACCCGTTAATATACACAACGGGAAAAGACCGTCTTTTAGCAGTGACAGGGGTTTGAATCCTAGTGTATCTGAACATGATCAATATTCTTCGTGTTCACAAAGTTCAAGAAAGCTATCGATTGGTAGTGTTGAAGAGTATATACAAACCGAGAAGTTAGTAGCTGCCAGGTCAGCAAATGCTGTTAGAACTCCTAGAGTCACTCCTGTAACGCGTTCTCCCAGAAGACAAATTGTTTCACCAAATATAATAAGGAGTTCGGATCGTGATGTGGTGAGTTCTTGTCAACCAAATAATATCCGCATAACCTTTATGTATATATATTATAATCATGAACCATATTTTACTATAAGCCTGTAAATGAAATGAACCGTATATTACTATAAGCATGTAAACGGACTGAACGAACACGGACGGAGCATGTTCATGTTTGGTCGTTTAACTTTAAACGAACAAACCATCGAGCATGAAAAGTTAAACAAACGGTTCATGAACATGAACGAACATGAACGGACATAAATGAACATAAGTGAGTGATCACCAAATAAAAGAAATGTACTAAAACTAGTGTAAATTGTAATCGGTGATATCTTAATTTCAAAAAACTAGTCTAGATTTTAATGGACCTCAAAAAACTTAATGAATATATAAACAAACGAACATAAATGAAAATAAAAGAACAAATGATGCATGTGTTCATGTTCATCCAATTAAATGAGCAAAAAATTGTTTGTGTTTGTTTGCTATTTCAAATATAAACTAACTTCCCGCCAAACGATTCACATAACGTTTGGTTCATTTACAGGCGCACATGAGTAGTAAATTCTTTTTATTGATTTAAATTTTTTAATGCAAATTAGTTAATCTCTGTTCTGTTTTCAGCTTCCAGTATCACAAACACCAGCCAGCATATCGTCACGAACAACTCGTCGGGCATCTCTACCCTTATCAACCTGGGTCACGAAACCCCATTTGGGTTTCGAATCACCTGATGTATCAGTTAACGCTCCACGCATCGACAAAATGACTGAACTACCCTTAACCTACACACAACAACCCGTTATCCTACCAGCCCGTAAAACTTCCTCAACATCCGCTCAATGCTCTTCCGCGACTTCCTCAAACACCATCCAAGACCGGTCTGTCACAATTGACACGTGTACAGTTAAGACCATTAACCAAACAAGCGCCAGTGGGGCCCACTCAACAAACAATAAGAGTGATGACACGTCATCAGACTCACGGAGGCGTCGGTTTGACACGTCATCATACCAACAACGAGCTGAGGCGTTAGAAGGGTTGTTGGAGTTTAGTGCACAGCTTATGCAACAACAACGGATAGAAGAGTTAGCGGTTTTGTTGAAACCGTTTGGGCCCGAAAAGGTGTCGCCTAGAGAAACCGCAATTTGGTTGTCAAAGAGCTTGAAGAGAACCGGGGCCGTGACAGGAACCGCGGTTAGTGTTGTGGGGAATTTGTAGTAGGTTTCGGTTTTATGAACTTTCGTCATGTTATGTTGCTTGTTCATGCGGTTTTGAACTACTTGTTCATGTAAACTAGGATGAGATCACTCACTCGAGTCTAGTCCCATAAGTTGAAACCGAACAAGTGTCGGTTGGATTCTGGACCAGCTCGTTTTAGTTAAAATGATTGCGGTTGACACGTTTAGTTCTAACTTGTTACGAGTTGTATCATATAAACATCGGAATATAGATGTTGCGTATTGTGTGTTTTGAGACCCGAAACCGTCAAATCGGTTAACAAAAATAGTTATACATATAGTTTTTTAAATCGTTTGAAATTAGCCTAATATAATTTTATATACTTAGCTCGAGCTAATTAGGCTTGAACATTAGCTTTACAATTTTGCAAAGTCTAGGTTGCTCTAGTAAGTATAAAACATTTTGAATAATAAAGCCCAGCCCAATCAATGAATAGTGATTATGAATTGTTATTGCTTGTAAAAAGCAGCTAAATAACCTTTTTAACTCTTTTTCTTACATGTGACTTTTGACTTGTTTAACAGCCTACAACAATGATCATATTTTATGTACTTTTCTGCTAATGTAGGATATATTATCAAGATGTATGAAAAGTAGGAAAGATGTGTGAAAACAATCACAAAGTAAACTGTTTTTCATACGACATAAAATCAAATAAACAATTACAAAGTAAACTGTCTTATGTAAACTGCAGTTTTTTTCTTAAAAAAGGGGTGTATATTTATTAGAAAAGATGTATGAAAACAAAACCCTATTATCATACATTTGTAGCATGAATTTAGGTCTTCATTTTTAGCTTTTAAAATCATATAATGAAAACAATTAATCCAAAATTCTAGCAAATGAAGTAAAATTATTTGTCGGGCAGAGGTGCAAATACAAACCGGTTAAGCTAACCTAACGGAAATCAAAACCAGTTATCAACCAACATAGGTGAAGCCAAGAGCGGTCAACTGTTAATAAGATTAATAACCAAACCAAACCGGTTACATAGGTTAGGGATTTTCCACTCCAAAACTATTGACCAAAAACCGATTTTGTTTTGTAAGCGATATTCTAGAAACCGGGTAACCGGTATTTGCACCTCTACATTTGAGTTGTTGACATAATGAAAATCAGTCATGGTCTAGTAAAAAATGTGATACAAACAAGTAGAGATGAGCTTGGGAAAGTAGTATCCGTACCCATACCAAAAATCAGTAAAAACATGTACCAATACTCGTGCTAAATTTTTCGGTATGGTACGAGTACGGCTATTTCGGTAAGGTGCCCATTTTTGTACCACTTTATTTTTTTTATTTCCAAATCTTCGACGATCTTGAAACAGGTACTAGTACAAATAACAAACAATCTGAATTAGTCTATGTATCGGTACTTGAACAAGTAAGTGGCGGGCACCAAATTACTACAAGTACCAAATTGGTCACCTATTTAATGATAAGATAGTATGGAAGAACCCTAATTCAATTGTTGACTTTAAGTGATTTGTTTGTTGGTTCGAGTCTTGGATTTAATATTATTTAATATTGAAGAAACGTTTAGTAGTTGTTCAATAATAGCATGGTTGAGGAATTTATTTTATATATAAAATCCCAATTAAACCCCTATGGCTATATATACCAAACAGATACAAAATACCAAACATACCCGTATCTGTACTGAAATTCAACAAAAATGAGTACCAATACCCGTACCGAATAAGCTAAATCAGTACGAGTGCATGTACATGTATGTGTATTGAGGACAAAATGCTCATCCCTACATACAAGTTAGCCGGTTCCCAGATAATTAAGTTTTAAAACAGGTATCTCAACAATTTAATGGTTTATTATCATAAAAGTGAAGCATAGTTGCATTTTAAAAATATTTATTTTTGAATACATAACGAAAATTTGATAGTAATTAAATTTCAAATAGACCTTTTAATTGTTTTAAACTGTTTTTAAAAACATATTTTTGAACTTTGCATTAGTAACCTTGCACGGCACCCTTTCCTTTCTTTATGTACGTGGAATGGTGAAGACATTCGAATTTTCATCAATCAAATCAAAATGTACATATGTATGTGTATGTATGTATAATTGTATGAACAATCAAATCATTAGGTTGAGATTTTTTAATACCAAAACAACATAACAGTAATAAAATGTACCTCAAAGGGGTCCTGAGTTCAAAAAAACCTACATAGCCTGTCTTTCATAGCATTGCCTCATAAACTTTGTTTTTTTATATAAACCTCATAAATTATTATTGCATAGTTAGGCAATGTGTAGTGAGCGTGGGTTAGGGCGAAATTTGGGCGCGAACCCCCCCCCCCCCCGCGGCGATATGCGGGCGAAAAGGGGCAGGGGCGAGGTTCTTTTGTTGCCTGGAAGAAGAAGAAAATTATTATTATTATTTTATTAATATGTGTGTTATACATATATACATACATATATATATTATTATTATATTACTATTGTAGCCCCTACACCATTACACCTCAAAAACAAATTCTCGCCCCTTGCTGACTGGACGTCACATGGCCAAAACGCCCAATTTGTAGCCCCTCTACTACGCATAGCCTTATCAAACTTTCACATTAGGTAAATAGGTTTAAAACAAGGGAAAATTTACAAGATAGTTCTTTATTGGAAAGAAATTTCAAATATGTCTCATCAAAATCGTTATTTCCAGATTTGTTACCCTTCTAACGCATTGTCGACGATGTGTTAAGTAGTCTCACCAACGAGTTAGCTAATGCATAGTCAACAATGTGTTAGGCGTCCAAACACATGGTAAATGATGTGTTAGGCCTCCAAACACACAGTCAAAGATGTGTTAAGTGTTAATTTATGGTTGATGATGTTAAGTATTAATACTTAACGCATCGCCAATCATAAATTAATACTTAACGCATCGTCAATCATAAATTCACACGTAACGCATTGTCAACCATGCATATTCCACCCCCACGCGTTGTTATCTAATTGGTTTATAAACACATCGGCGGTATTCCCTAGCACATCGCTCAGCGATGAAAACTTTAATTAGGAGGGACAAACTTGGAATATGGGCTATTTCAAAAATTTTCCCTTAAAACAAATATATATAGGCGAACTAACACACATGAGTTTTGTCTTACGAAGAGTACGAAGTCAATAAGATGTGACACATGTCCTTGGACAAAAGGTTAATTTGTTCACGCCATAATAACTACGCACAAATGTGACTTAATTACATAATAAGGTGCACAAATATAACGGAACATAAATAATTACGCAACAAATAGAATAATTAAGCAACCAATGTATAATTACATACGTTATACGCATGTAAACGGCGTTCTTTTTTTTAAAAAAAAGTTGTTTTTTTTTTCAAACGATAACAATGGTATCCAAAAATTAAAGAAATTAAAATAATGGATTTCTAAGTACCCAAAACTAGACCCATGTATGGAAGTCATTTATATGTTACATTGAATGCATGATATCACTTTAGTACAATGTTATGATGTGTCTAATTTGAATCTCGATCTACAATCATTTAGCTAAAAGAGTTGTATATATCATCTTATGTTTCTGATCCCGAGCCCTTCAACGTCTTTTAATGCCACAACTTTCGGACCCTAATTTTTGAACTTGTATTATTGCCTCCAAAAGGAGTTTTCTTTTGATACCTTTCAAAGTTTCAATAACGTCAACAAGTGTTTTAAAAAGAGAGAGATAATAATACGCTTGTAAACTACCAAGTACCACTTTAGTTAATGTAGCCTCCTGACCCTTAATGGAGAGTGCTTTTGCTTTCCGGTGTGACGATTTAGTGTTAAATTTATCGACAACCGTATTTCAATTTTCAATAAGATAAATAAAAACTTGGCATGAATTAGCACATAAAATGATTTCATAACAATTAGTCCACTAAACTATATTCACTTGTTATGAAAACAGTCGTTACACTTTTTTCTAAAATTGTATTACCTCCGTCTCATTAAAAGTGTCATGGTTTGAAAAACACAAAATTTAAGGTAAAGTTAAATGAATACTTTTTTTGTTTACCAAATGACAACAATGCCATTGGAAATTGGCTCAATCAATATGGTTTATTAATGTTAGTTGTGTGTTTAAGGGTAAACTTGAAAATTGTCTAATAAATTTTGAAAGCGGACAATAAAAAATAAAATATGGACACTTTAATGGGACTGACGGAGTATAAATTAACAAGTAAATTTCAAATAACAAAAACCACACCATCCAATTGGTAATATTAACGGTGTATGATTTTACAGGTCAAAAATTTCAAGGATCTTGATCAACCTAATCAAAGAGAAGATTAAAAGGTGTACGTTTCTATAGGTCAAAAACTAGATGGAAATGAGTAGGACTTGACCGGGAAACATGGTGTATTTTTTTTTTGTTATTTTGAAGTTGTAATCTAATGCATCGTAGTCATACGCTGTTAGGGCTGTAAGCGAACCGGAAGTCCGATGTCCGTCCGGTCGTCCATTCGGCAAGTAGTTCGTTTGTGTTTGTCCGTTTAATAAATGAACCGAACATGGACAAAAAAATTTTGTTTGGTAAGCTTAATGGACGAACACAGACAAAGGCCATGTCCGTTCAATAGTGTCCGTGAACGTCCGGTAACGTCCGTACGGATAGGTTTGTGTATGTTTGTTCTTCGTTAATGATTGTATTAGTGTTCGCTGTCTATTAGTGTACATTAATGTTCATATGTTTGTTTGTCCACTAATGTTCATTAGTGTCCATTAATTTTCATGTGTTTTTTTCCCATTAGAGTCAATTAGTGTCTGTTTTGTCTATTAATGTCCATTAGTGTCCGTTTGTCCACTAGTGTTCGTTAACGTCCGTTTACAATATTAACGGACGGACATGAACGAACACGGACAAACTCAATTTCTTAATGGACGGACACGGACATGAATTTTTGTTCGGTAGAGTGTTCGTGAACCGTCCGTTTGTCCGTCAAAAGCTTAATGGACGGACACGGACAAGGTCTCGTCCGTGTCCGTCCGGTTCGTGTACACCCCTATATGTTGTGCTCAACTAGTCTAGCTTTTTGCTATCCTACGTTATTATTTGGAAAATTCCTAAAATGACCCATTCATATAATGTGTTTCCAAGTTTATCCCACTAATTCAAGTTTCCAACTTTGTCCCTTTGGTATCTCGTCGCTGACGACATGATAGCAAACACCGACGATGCGTTACCGAAACAAATAGGATAACGACATGTGGCCGGAATCTGTGTTGACGATGTGTTATGTCACTAACGTATGGTAGCAGCGATGCGTTATCACTAACGCATCGTGGAACCCTTGGAGTTGTCATAACAAGGTAGCAGCAACATAACGCATCGCCGCTACCTTACGTTAGCAACATAACGCATCGTCAGCTCTATGTTATACCCAACAAGTCGTCGACCATGAACACATCGTCAACGACCTATTCCGGCCACGTGTCGTTATCCTATTTGTTTCAGTAACGCATCGTCGGTGTTCGCTGTCATGTCGTCGTTGACGAGATACCACAGGGACAAAGTTGGAAACTTGAATTAGTGGGGATAAACTTGGAAACACATTCTATAAATAGGTCATTTTGGGAATTTTCCCTTATTATTTCAATAAATTTGCCATAAATACGTATATACGTTATTTTTTTAATAAAATTTGTCGTTAAAGAAAACAGCATGCCATAAATAGTCATAAACTTATAACATGAAACACTATTTATTCATCAGAAAAGTAAAACCAAATCTAACCTAACATAAAAATTGATTAGTAACATAAATAAATAAATAAGTTGTTTGGGTGAAAGGTAGGCTAGCTAGATAGACATAGTACAGAAACATATGGCCCCTTTTATGGACACAGATTTAGAGGTGAAACTTGCTTTTGATTTTGGATAAAGAGAAAGCTGAGCCATGTGTCTATCTTGCTTTATTCATTTTCATTTTCTGCTGCAAATAAATATTCTTCTTTCTACGATTGATCACGTTGTTTCATTCGAGGTGGAAGACTATGATGACGTCACCAGGCACGCCTTCTGTTCTCTGAACGTAGTATTTATGGATGGAAACGGTGGCAGAGAGACAGTTGCTGCTGAGGAACACAGGAGTTTGGAATCCTTGGTCGGCCGCTCATGTTTCACTATCTGTTTGCTTGCTGATTAATTGTTTTTAACCTTGCTTGTTTGGACTTGTTGAACATGTTTTTTAAGGATCATTGGTTACTTATTTTGAGAATGTTGATACAAAGTTACTACCACAAAGTGATTGGTTTCGTGAACGTGTTTAGTTAAACGGGTTGGTTTCGTGTTAATATATCAGGTTGAGGCATTGACGTGTTTGTTTATATACGGTTTCTTTAAAAGGTGTTTGTTTTAGGAATATTGGATGTCAATAATCCCTAATGAATGGTATTGGCCGATAATAATCCCTATTTATTTTATCGCCACTGACGGTCCCAAATTAAAAAAAGTTGGCCCTCAATGGTCCCCCGTTAAATATAACTTAACGGCGTTATAGTTTTTTCTGAATTGCAAACCAATGTTTTAGGGCTTTTGATCGTTAGTAGGATATGAGTCGATTGGTGTAAAACTTAGTTCGAAACAGTGCTTCAAAATGACAAAGCAATGCTTCAATTCGGGTGTTTGAACTTACAATTAACCAAAATCAAGTCATTTAGATCATTGTTTGGAGCTAAGTTTTATATCATTCGACTCGTATCTTCCTTCCAATTAATAGCCCTAAAAAGTTAGTTTGAAATTCGGAAAAAACTATAACGTCGTTAAGTCTTTTTTAACGTGGACCATTGGGGGCCAACTTTTTTGAATTTGGGACCGCTGGTGGCGATAAAATGAATAGGAATTATTATCGGCTAATACCATTTAATATGGATTATTAAAATCCAATATTCCTTTGTTTTATAAGGCTGTTTTGTTATGGGGAGTGTGGACTCACTAGCACGTGATCACCAAATATGAGACATGAGTTCGTCACATATACAACACACTAGACAATCGGGCTTTTACATATCACATCTCAAAAGATGTGTTATGATCGGGTGAAATGTAGTTGTGAGATGAGGTGGACTAAAGTGTTAAGTTATTAATCTTTTTAATTTTTTTTAAGAAAAACACAAACCTTGCCCTCACGTTCACTAGTACGCTCGCATTAGTGTAGCGGGTGTGACTGTGTTATGCGCTCTTGACTTCTATGTAGTTGGGGGCTAGGGGCTCATGCCAATTCACACCCATCAAAACACATGGCATAACATGTGTTGTCTCACTCAACTCACCATTTCATTTAATCTTCTAACACAAAAGAATTTTCTTGTTTTAATTTAAATATCTACTAAATAAAAGTAAAAACTCAAAAGATAACACGGAGTATTAATTCAAAAACTTAAAAGTTACGTAGAAGAAGACATCACTTGAAATTGAAAAAAAAAAAGAAATATAAAGACATAAATTCATGGTCATCATGTAAACAAAACTCTTAAATATGTTCAATTAAATCCCTACAAAGATCATAGAAAGTACGAAGGATTAAAAAAGAGAATAGAAAACGAGTTCGTAGAAAAATATTTAGTTTACGTTGGTATTTATATTTATAGTAAAAATTTGAAGTTTTATAACAATCCTTTTTTTAATAATTGGACAACGGTCGACTCATTAGATGGTTCGTTGGCTTCTTATAAGCATGAGCTCACCCATACAGCACCACCTCACGCAAGGCTCACACAATGCCTGCATGTTTCGCTAGTGTTAGCCACATGGCATGTCAACCCTTGCATGACGGGTTCACGGGATACTCCATTTAGACTAACTTCGGCTAGTTGAATATTTGTTCAAAACATAAAAGTTTAAAGAAACACGAGTGTGTGGTTATGTAGTTTAAATGAAATTGTTTTACAATGATTAATTCTTTTATTCAGGGGCGGACCCACATATATTGAACGGGGTCTCGGGACATCAATGTTTTTTAAAAATTATTTAGAGATGGTATATTAAATTTTGTAAGGACCCCATAAAAATTAATACTTGGAACCCATACTATTAGAGAGGACGGGGTGTTCTGTAATAGACCACACGTCACGAGTGATGGGATCGCAAACACCGCCGCCACCCCTCTCATCTCGCGTGATGAGAGGGTTTACGTGATGGCCATCACGCACACAAATCCCCATACAAAACCCATCATACACACGCACAACCTTTAGATATATATATATATATATATATATATATATATATATATATATATATATATATATGTATCATTTATGTATGTATATCAAAACTCATCACACTACCACCACCCCCACCCCCACTAAATTACATCACTGGTGATGGAATGTAGTGGGGTGAGGTGGCACACCACCATTGGGTGTGGTGAGTGATGGAAATTGGACCACCCCCACCGCCTTTAAGGCTGAATTCGTCTAGTGGAAAGTCCCTTGATTTTTCTTTGAAAGGTTGCAGGTTCAAGTTCCAACATGCTCTTTTTTGTTGTTTTTTTTAAAATATACTTATCAATATTAGTTATTTAGTTAGGGTATTTGTGTCATTCGCTAGCTTCTCCCTTATAGTCATTATCACCATGCAACATATAATGGCAACGTGGGTTTTGCATATTGTTTTATTAGTTAGCTTGTGTATGTATATTATAACTAATTATTTGTTTGTGTTAGAGTTAGTTTTTCATGTTTTGGTCATGTATGTTAGACCATTTATATAGCTTACGTTTATGTTTTGCGGGTTTGAATAAAAATGAATTAAAAGTCTATGTTCTATCTAGTTTCTAATCTAGATTCTTTCTACTTACTCGTTTCCAATGACACCATATTTCCGTGTTTTATAATGTTCCTCGTCTTGACTCGACCCAAATTACGACCGACCCGAAAATTTTGTAAACCAAAAAAACTGGGACCCCATTAGCAAAAAAACTTAGGTCCGTCACTGCTTTTGTCATGTTTTATTTTTGTAGTAGTAATCTCCTTTTTTTACTTAAATGAGTTGAGGGGGTCACGCGAGGAATACTGGCGTCATATTTGAATGTTAGACATGATTTTAACAAATATTATGTCATATTTTCGGGTTTGTTTAAACTTTTCGAGTTCGTGGAATGTACCGAACAAGTATATATAACTAGTTAACCAAAAACACAACTCATTTAACAACCATACGAGTAAGAAAGTAATCCCAACTTAGACTTTTTGTACATTTTTTTCAACCCATTCATCACCCATGTATGGTATAAAACTATTCCCTTATTATATTATATACTTACAATAATCCAAGTCTTCAATTCACATGCTCCACTTTATAGGTTGATTTCCACCACATGACAAACTTGAAGCCTTAACATCTCAATTAACTTTCACTTGGGAAATTTTCGACCAAATTTAACTTTCCAATGGGGAACTCTTGTCACAAAATATTTCCATTTTGAGGATTAAACATACAAATAATATTTAGCACTTGGGTATTTATATCCTAAAGAATTACCAATTAAGAATTGAACATCCAAATTTATCTCTTAGGAATTTATATCACATTATCAACTACCAAATGAGGGTTTAATCCCAAAACAATTTCTCTAGGGGATTAACGCCAGATGTATATTAAACATGTTATACTAGGCTAAGTCAGCATGCAATACAACATCAACTTTCATTAAACAACCAAACTAGCAAGAAACTAAGGCCAAAAAAACAACACAACAAAAGAAAACACTAGAAAGAAAAATTACACCAGTCTCTCCAAGATAAACTTTTAAACAGCGATTTGTTCTTTATCCAAAGATACGCCAACGATTTAACGTCATTAATCACTTTATCAACCGAGCTCTCCTTAATGTGCCAATATAAAATCAACTAACATGTTTACTATCTTCTTACTCGTTGGCATGTGTCTCCAAACTCCTCGTTCTGATTAAAGTTTCAAGGTATTCCTTTGGTGAATAATAGAGCGAAGAATCAACACTTAGATTGGTCAAACTAGTATTTTCAACTGGCGTAAGGTTTTGGATCGAATACCAACTTGGACTACTTGAAGTAGAAGAAATATCCAAGTTCCCCCGAACCTTTGTCTTATATATGGTCCGCATGAAGAGACAACAAAACAAATTATCGTAATTTGCGAATAGCAAACCCGATATGCGCTATAATAAGTCAATGGTGTCATATTCAACTGATCTTCGTTTTCTCAGTAAAAGATTTTCTCAACTACCAAAATTTCATCTTCAGGGGCAAGGAAAAAAGTCGCGTGTTTGTGCATATGGAAAGTCCGGAATAACAATATTTTCATCAATATAGAAACAAAGATTCAAAACATCATTGGTGATATAAAGACGCTAAGCTTTCTTGGGTGAAAAATAAAACGAAAGCTTCGTCGATAACTTGAGACAAATATTGGTGTAAATTTTGTTTTACATGATTCATCGCAACGTTATTTTATTTTCTTTGAGGTTTTAGATTCTATGTCAATTCTAATACAAATCCTAGGTCAAAAAAAAACATGAATATCTTTGTTGATGACATTTTAGGATACTTTTTGTTAAATTTAATGACAAGTTTGAGCTTTATACAGGATTGGGGAAAAGTTGTTGGGAAGAAGAGAGATGAATTGATAGCCATTGGAAGTGGTAAGGCTGAGGGGTGTGGAGCGTGAGAAAGGGCGCAAGAGGACAACCACTCGCGCCCCGGGGCGCGAGCACCACACCATCGAGGCGCGAGAGGGGCGCGAGCGCGGAAAAAGAGGCAGGCGCCAGGGGGTTCGCGGGACAGGTTGAGCGTGAGGGGCATGGGGAGTGGTGAAAATAGCCGTTTGAAAGATAAAATGAGCCGTTGGCTCTTAATTTAAAAAAAAAAAAAAAAATTTCTACTACTATATATTACCCATTTTATACAACACTTTAACACAACTTCAAAAAACACCAAACTTACCCATTTCTTTAAATCAACCCATTTTTACCATATCAAACACAACTTCAATCTCCAAACAACCCATCGTCCCATTTTTTTTTTTAAATAATGTCGTCGTACTCGTCTGATTCCGACTCCTCCGAAGAGGATGATTTGCTTCTTCATGTAGGGGGAGTTTTGACCGCAGCCGTGGTAAATCTCTTGCAAAATCAAGCCCATCAACCCCGACTCCCGAGGGTTAGAGCACCACCTCGTGATCGTGATCGATCGGGTGCTAACGATACTTTGATGAGGCATTATTTTAGCCCTCAACCGGTATACGCGGAGTCGGATTTTCGAACTCGTTTTCGAATGAGCAGGCAATTGTTCACGCGTATAGCGAGTGATTTAGAGGCACGGTATCCCTTTTTCCAACAAAGGGAGGATGCTAGGGGTCTTCCCGGTTTTACCCCTCTTCAAAAATGCACGGCTGCTATCCGTCAACTAGCGTACGACATCTCGTCGGACGCTTTGGACGAGTATTTACAGATGTCGAAAAGGGTTGCACGTGAATCCCTTCATTTTTTCTGCCAAGGTAAAAAACATTAATTTTACTTTTTATTAAATATTTATTAATTTTTTTAATATATATTGTACGTAGGAGTCATATCGACTTACGCTCGGAGATATCTGCGTAAACCTACAACGTATGACATCCAACGCATATATGAGGTGCACGAGGAAAAACATGGTTTTCCTGGGATGCTAGGTAGCATCGATTGTACGCATGTTGGATGGGCTATGTGTCCAACGGCCTGGCGAGGTCAGTTCCACCGTGGTGATCATGAAGGGCCGACCCTCATACTTGAGGCGGCGGTGTCACAGGATCTTTGGTTTTGGCATGCTTTTTTTGGTGTTGCTGGGTCAAATAACGACCTTAATGTTATCGATCAGTCACATTTGATCAACGACCTTATCGACGGGGTTGAACCACCTCAATCTTTTGTTGCAAATGAAGAACTCTTCAAGTACGGGTACTATCTGGTCGATGGTATTTACAACGAATGGGCTGTGTTAGTTCAAGCTTTTACAGATCCAGTCGCCGACAAACGGAAGTATTTTACGAAGAAGCAAGAGTCTGCTAGAAAAGATATTGAAAGAGCTTTTGGAGCTATAAAAAAACAATATTATGTTCTGGCGAACCCGATACGTTATTGGACTCGGGAGAGGATAATGGACGTCATCTACACGTGTCTTATCCTACACAACATGACGTTAGAAGACGAGGGCAAAGCTATATGCCAAAACTACCAAGGTGACATTCCGCCACAACCGTCCACAATCAGTGATCAACAAAAACTTCATAACATAGCAAATATCAAGAGCCGTGAGATACACGGGGATCTTCGACATGAGTTGGTTGAACATTTGTGGGCGAGGCGACCAGAGGATCTTGTATTAGATTAGTTTTATTATTAAATATTATTGTTTGTTTAATTTTTAGTATGTTTTTTTTATTATATGAATTTTCAAAAAATTGTGTGTTTTTTTAAATAATTTCTTGTTTTTTTAATAATACGTTTTTTTAATACATTTATAAAAAAATAAAAAAATAAACCGCTCGCGCCCCCTCTCGCGCCCCTCCACACCATGGCCCGGGGCGCTATCACCACTACCAACACCCATCTTATCAAGTTTCTCTCTCTGCCACACGTCACAATATTATTGGCTGGCGCCCCCACTCACGCCCCCTCTCGCGCCCCCCACACCCCTCAGCCTAACATAGACCCGGTCCCAAAATGGTGTAAACATATGATATGATATGACTGAATAATAATATAATACGAGATTATCGAGACTTAATCTTTGTTTTATCAAAAGCAGCCGCTATCATGACTTTATTCAAACTCCTCATTATTTTATAATCATATGTATATCTGCTATGGATTTTGATTTTGTATGTTTCCATTCTTTAAAAACTAGTGAAAATCAAACCCCACATACCAAAAATTTTTATAAAACAAATTTATTTTCATCCCCCCTAGTTTTATAAAGGGAATTTTTAGATACACCATGGGGTGTTTAGGAAAAACCCACCCATTAAGCCACGGATTGGTCGATCCGCCGCTTATGGCTTGGGTGTTTTTGAAAGTTGTGTTTTTTTTGTCATTTTGTTGTCTTTTTTGTTATTTTTATTATGATTTTGTCATTTAGTTGTCTTTTGTTTTATTTACCCCTTATTTTTGTTTTGTTTGGTTTGTTTTTTTGTGGCTCGGGTGTAACCGTTTCTTGATCGTTTTTGGAAGGTGACAACGAAACAACAATTTTGTATGTCGGGTGAAAAGGAACAAGATTTATATAATAATAACGACTTATGTTTGTTTTCTTTTTTTGTATGTCGGGTGTGGTAATAGAATTTTTGTTGGTTTTAAACTAATAACGAAACAACAATTTTAAAATTGAAAACGAACAAAATAAGCATAACGCATAACCAGGTTTATAAAATAATAATAATTAATACATTACGAGTTCAAAAAAAAAACCAAACGAGTTCGGGCAAAAAGTAACAGCATACAAAAAAGAAATCTAAAATGCGGCACCACCCGCGTCGTCATTGCTCCCCATCTCGTCGAAACGTGGCGCTGGTACTGTGTACTGGGCTCCATGCTGCTGGGCAGACAAATAACCAACCATCCAGCTCACTTGACGCTCTAGTCTTCGTAGGCGGGAGTTAGTGGCCGCATCCAAACGCACGAAGCGATGTGTACGCGGAACGCGCTGCGGGTGCTGATGCGGTGGCTGTTATGAACATGATAAATTAACGTTAACAAGATACAAAAAAAATCAAACGATAAAATATAACGTACCTGATCACCGTCCTCCATGTCCTCATCACTGTCAACCTCGGCGCCCTGAATATCCACCTCCGGCTCCTCAATTGGCGAAGGCTCAACAAGTGGGACCTCTACGTATGGGCCAGAATTGAAATTAGTGACCAGGTGATACTGGCGCCCAATCTTCTTGACGATTTGCATGCCCTGTGCCCGTCCACGGTCCAGCTCTCGCGGCAGAATCGGCGGCTTAATGGGTTGGTCATCCAGTAGGTGCTCGTAGCCCAAAGACAACGCAATCCGCGTAACGAACGTGCCACCGACCAATTTCTCGCGGCCCTGCCTGTGCGAGTAAATGGCGAAGTAGTCGCCGAGACAGCGAGCTAGGTTGCAGTGTCTCCCCGTAAGCAGGCATCGCAAAAACAAGAGGTCACGGAAGTTGCAGTGATCGCCCCCCCCCCCCCCCCGTGACGACCCTGTACGGTATGAGCAATAAGCCTGTGTAGGTACCTGTACAAAAAAAACAATAAAATTTAATATTATTATACTATATTATAATAGAATATAATACTAATATAATACAATATAATATAATATAATATAATACATATACGTGTACAAACCTGTGCCACGGGTCCCTGATGGCTGAGGCTTTGGCGTCTGGCTTGTATTCTCCTAGGGGGTAGTAGGCCAAGGTGTATTGCTAATCGCCGTCCAAAAACGTCTCAACACGTCATCTGGTGATTCGTGTATGCTCTGCGTGTAAACAGGGGCAGTTATATCCTCAATTGTGTACAAGCCCAGCGCCTTGGCAAACTCCTCTATTGACAGATAACGCCAAATCCCGAAAATATGGAACTGAACCTCCGCCTTACTGGTATCCGCACCCTCAACCAGCATCGGGACCTGCAAATCTCCCTCCGGGCGTGGCCTGAAACAATATTTACATGTTGGTTAAATCTACTTTATTTATAAGTTAATTGAAAAGGAAAAAAATACCTGAAAACGAACGTAGAGTAAAACTCTAACGTGAGAGCCCGGTGCGCTGGCTCCTCTGCGGTAAACAATCTCTCCCACGGTGTATCCGTCCCAACAATTCTTTCTATCCTGTCTTCTACCCGACCATATTTATTAACTCCCTAGACGAGGTCGAGTAAGGTTGTGGCTCCATTTTCCGAAGCTGCGTAAACCGGATTTGATAATCGGACTGCAGGTCAAACCTAAAATGCTCGTAAACATCAAGTACTTCGTCCCCAAAAATGTATGTATCCGCCATCTATGTTTAACACATAAATATAACCGATTATTGTCAAACCCGTAAGCCAAACCCGTTTCCTTGTCAAACCCGTAACCCAAAACCCGTTTCATCATCAAACCCGCTCGTAAGCCAAAACCGTTTTCTAACCATCCCGTAACCCAAACCTGTTTCACTAACAAACCCGTAAGCCTAACCCGTTTTCTAACCATCCCGTGAGGTAAACCTGTTTCACTAACAAACCCGTAACCCAAACCCGTTTTCTAACCAACCCGTAACCCAAACCCATTTTCGGGTCAAACTCGTAACCCAAACCCGTTTATCATTAAACCCGTAACCCAAACCCGTTTATCATCATACCCGTAACCCAAACCCGTTTTCTAACCAACTCGTAACCCAAACTCGTTTCATCATCAAACCCGTAACCCAAACCCGTTTCCGGGTCAAACCCGTAACCCAAAACCGTTTATCATTAAACCCGTAACCCAAACCCGTTTGTTTATCATCATACCCGTAACCCAAACCCGATTTCTATCCATCCCTTAAACCAAACCCTTAAATCAACCAGTTTGATTAACAAACCCGTAAACCCTTAATCTAAATGAACATCTATATCAAAATAGAGTAAAACAGAAGTATCATAGTTACCTTATTGTTGTCGGGTCGGAGTTGGTGTTGTTAAAGACAGAATAACTTCGGACTATTGGGGGACGGCGATTGAGGGTTTTTGTGGGAAATATGGTGTTGTTTGAGATTGAATGTGAAAAGTGATGGTGGGTGGCGGGTTAGGGTTGTGTTTAACTTTGATCTGCGCCTTATCGCCCAATACGCCGCTTAGTAGTATTGTTTTTTAATCTAAGTATTTAAGGTATAAATAAATTTTATATAAAATAATTTTATATATTCATAATATATAAACGGAATTATACTAATAAAAACACAAATTTGATATGGAAGCAATACAAAATTACAAATTTGAATATATAAACGAATTGAAACTAATAACAATTACCAACACAAATTTGATATCAAACCAATAATAAATTACAAATTTGAATAAATACAACAAAAGGCACTGGATATTACATCAAATTTTATACAGAGACTAATTTCTAAGATCATCTTCTGATAAGCACTCTCAAAACAGCGTCAACACAACAGTTTTTTGCAGTGGCCCTCCACTCACCGGTAAGCAAGTCACCGGAATCCGTGTCGGCCCACGGCTACAGGTTTGTCCCACTAGAAATGGGGAATAATCAATCATTACGCCCGGGTATCTTGGCCGACAGCAGCTCCCCAGCCACCCGGAATGTCAATTCCGGAGCACTCCTAGATACACCGGAACTAGTACCGTATACAGGTACCGTTATGCCCGCATATCTCCGATATCAGCTGGCCCTTGCGATTTATCATGCAAGGCGACAGTTTGTGGGGACACCGAATTCATCAAAGATCGGTTCCATCTTCCTTATTACATTGGAAACCCACCACATGGAGGTTGATACGAGACTTTATTATTACAGAGCTACCAATGCTTCCCGACACAATCAACAAAATCCTAAGTAAAGGACACTGTTGGGATTTATGAGGGGGGACTACTAAAGTGTTCCTTCGTCTCTCGACAGCTGCACTGGTAGCACATAAGTTCAAAATAGCATCTACACAGTCACCACTATTATTTTTAAAATATATGTAAACAACCGAATGCAAAAAAACAAGGTTGAAAAATATATATTTTTAAAATCTATTTTATATATATTATTAATGTATATATATTTATATATATATATATTTAAAATCTATTTTATATATATTATTAATTTATATATATTTATATATATATATTTTTAAAATCTATTTTATATATATTACTAATAAATATATATTTTTAAAATCTATTATATATATATATTATTAATAAATATATGTATTTATATATATTTTTAATAATAACGAACTCCAAAATAACATTCACACAGCCACCACTATTTCTGAACGAAATTATTATGGCTGTGTAGATGCTATTTTCGGACCCCGTCGTCATTATTTTCTGGTGGTGGTAATGGTTTTGGTGGTATAATCTGGGGGATGTTTTGAGTGAAAGGTTGAGCGTTTATTTTGATTTTGGCGATTTGAACGGTTAGAACCCCAGGGTATTTAACATCTTCAAAAAATAAAGTCGATAAGCCGCGGATCGACCACTAAGCCGCGGATCCGATTTACAGCAGAATCCGCCGCGGATCGACTCCTAAGCGGCGGATTCGATCTACTTTATGAAGATATTTATTAATATTTTAATATTTCTGGTACTTTTTTATATTTAAAAAATACATTTTAACATGATATATTTAATTATTTAAAAAATATATATTATCGAAAGAATTTTTTTAAATATCATTTCTTATATTTTTTAAATAATTTTTTTATCATGTTTTATATTTTTAAATATCGAAATTAAAACTTGTTAAAAATATATTATTTTAAAGTTATATATTGTATCATGTTTTATTTTTTTAAATAAACATATTATCAGATATATTTGTTTATAAAATATATTATTTTTAAGTTTTTATCATGTTTTATTTTTATAAATAAACATATTATTTTTAAGTTTTTATATTGTTTTATTATTTTAATATTACTGGTACTATTTTAAACTAATAACAATATATTTTAATATTACTCCCACTAAAAGTGGATTTAAACTAATAACAACATAAATTTTATATTAAACCAATAATAAATTACAAATTTGAATAATTACATAAAAATTCACTGGATATTACATCAAATTCTGTACGACTAATTCCTAATCATTTTCTTGTTTATTAGCACTCCCAAAATCTGGTAATCTGGTGGTGGTTTGGGTGGTATAATCTGGTTCTGATCTACTTTTGAAGATATTTATGATTATTTTTAAATTTCTGGTACTATTTTATATTATTTTTAAATTATATATTTTATCATTTTATTTTTTTAAAAAAATATATTATTTTAATTTTAAATATCATTTTTAAATAATTTGTATTTAAAATTTGATGATAACACAAACATTTTATTTGTAATTATTCATAATAATCCAAAACATTTTATTGATTCATCCTAAATAAACTGTCTCTTCAGTTTGCACTCGCCAAGTTTCCCTTATTCGCATATACTCTTTTATACGATCTTCGTACACAGACCTCCATTCGTTCGCCGCTTCATTGGCGTATCCTTCCCATTGACGTGCCGATAGCGGCACAGGGAAATTCCCTTCTAATTGTATGTTGAGCCAATGATTATCCGCCACATTTAGGACTCCTATTACCAGGATCTGAGATAGTGGTTCCGGACCCATTCTCATTGGGAAGTAACTCTCACTGGAGGTCAGATGGAGATTGATTAAAACACAGTCATACGTCTGAGCCACTACGTGTTCGTGCCCTGGTAACTTAAACCACCTACTCTTTTGCTGGAATAAAGCAGACGTTGAGTAGTCCAGCGAATCACGAACCGTGTCATAATTACCGTTTATCTCGTAGTTCAACTTGTGCGTCCACCACAATTTGTTAGTGTCCATCTCATTCCTCATGCTTGCTCTGACCTCCTTCCAGTTCATTTGACGCATGCCTAAGCCGACTGCAATTGCTCTGAAACCGCAATTGCCATCTGGCTTTACATCTTTTATACCTTAAATGAACGGGTATGCCCAGGTGGGAATGAGGTGCCTATAACTTTCTATGATTGGGACCCCCTTTGGGTCACGCAGTAATGGAAAACCAAGGTCGGTTGGAGTCTCTTGCTTTTTAGATGAGCGTTTCGGTGGTTTAGGTATCTTAAACCGGGCCTGAGACTGAGACTGTGAACGCGAAAACGAATGGGTGGGGGCTTCAGGTGTTGGTTCCCGTGACAGAGAGGGGGCATATGAGCTGTGTCTGTGGGGATCAAAAGACATGGAGGGGCGTAGGAGCTGTGTATGTGGGGATCAAATGACGGGGAGGGGGCGTAGGAGCTGTGTCTGTGGGGATCAGTTGACGGGGACGGGGAGTACGACCTGTGTCTGTGGGTATCAGTTGACGGGGACGGGGAGTACGAGCTCTGTCTAGGGGAATCTCTTTTCTTGGCTTGTTGGTTTAGATTTGGACGCCCCCTAGGGTCCTCTCGTTTCTCAGGCTCCTCCTTGTTTGATTTCCCAGGAAGAACAGACATTATATTTGAGAATAGACTTTTTTTTTGCATTCGGTTGTTTAGTCCTAGAACTTGTTTTTTCACATCTTCCAGTTCCGCTTCATAGTCTGGTTCTTCGTGTCCAACAGACGCCGGACTGAAATCGAGCTTCCTCCAAAAGGGGTCTATGTCTTTTAATGGAATGCGTATATTGTTAATAGTGTACCCGTTAAGCTTACAAGCACATGGCAAGCCCTATGATGTTTGTAACCGGTGGTCGCACTCCGCCCCCGTATCTTGCAATGTGTCAAGCAAGGTCAGCTCTTTGTCAAGTTTAGCGATAGCAAAAAGTGACACCCTGTTATATAGCTTGTCAAACAAAGTCAACTTATGGTACTTCTTGATCCTAACACGAGAGTCTTCAAAGGTCGAACTGATTTCTTCCATTTGGGAATTCACGACTTCAAGGGCAAACGCCGCAATAGAGTCTAGCGAATTGTTCGGACCCGGAAGGTATCTCTTCAAGTTCGCGTGCTGGCCCTCTACTCTGTTTGTTGTATGCTCGCCGAAGTTTAGTCGGTCGTCAATCCAGCACGACACGAACTTCTCTTTGTAGGGTACCAACCAGTTGTCGCGAATATAATACCAAGCCTCTACAAAAAAATAATAAAAAAACATTTTAGCCCATTTACAACTAGAATCTAAAATCATGTGTACATAAAGGACAAAGACTTACCACGTTTGTCGTGTCCAGCTAGCGCTGCTTCCATTTGACCGCAATTGTATTCATACATAGATTTGTTGGCGAGGCATACAGTACTTTCCACCAGTAATTGAATGATTTAAAGATATCATCCTGGAAAAGACTCTTATGTTTTCTCTGTATGTTCTGCATGATGTGCCACCTACAAAGGTTTTTGGTAGCATTGGGAAAGACTGCTTCACAGGCATTCATCAAGGCTTGGTTCTTGTCAGTCAGGATGACATGCGGCTCCCTGCAATCGACGAGCATGTGTTTAAGGCGTTCCAGGGCCCATGTGAAGTTACACTCTTGCTCCCTAAAGATAACTGCGTGCTCCTAAAGATACCATGTGGCATGCTGATGCCTATCTATAATACGTATAAGGTCCGCGGTCCTTAACTACATTGTCGTCTATTATCTGTAACACGTATAAGGCCCACCGTCCCTATCTACGTTTACATCTATCATCTACTTTACGTATAAGGCCCGCGGTCCTTAACTACGCCATCACTAGCCGAGTCTATGTCCGACAAAAGCTAGAGGGATTTGCCATCATAACTTACTATGTCGAACGTAGAACTCACATACCATTCGTGTACATGTATACACATACTTCACATATACAATAATTACATTATAGCATAAGAACACTCTAGGCGTTCTTTACATCATTCATTTAACAACCATACCTCTTGTCGATACGTGCAATATCCGAAGATCGTTCACGCCCCGACAAGTATTCATTTGTAATGTTCATACATCTTCGATATATAATATTCGTACCTTTATTTTTGACCTGACAGTACGCGCAATATCCGAAGATCGTTCGCGTACCGACAAGCAATCATTCATATCCATGACATATATCACATATGGCATACACTTATCACTTAGGATAAATGTATTAACAACACATCGAGTATGCACACAGCCCCGAAAACATAACACATAAATGGGGCTAGAAACTCACCTGAATCCTGTTACGCTCTCCGTTAATCGTTATTCCCTTCTTGAGCTGTGCACGGCTAACTGTATAATATTTACATGTATCAATTAACTACTACTACTCATGTTGTATTTCTATCTTTATACAACCCATGACGAACGGGGGTCCGGGGGCAGCGCCCCTGGCAGCGGGGTCTAGGGGCGGCAGCCCTTAGCAGGGTCCAAGGGGCGGAGCCTCTGGCTGGGGTCGAGCTGTCAGGTCAGCTTGGAAAAATTTTATTTACATTAACTGTCTTAACACATTTTCCATTAGGTTTTTAATTTATTTTCTAATCGAACTTGACTTTAGGCGAAGTTAAACCTTATGCGAACTTCGCTTTAGGCGAAGTTAAACCTTATGCGAACTTAGCTTTAGGCGAAGTTGTCATCAGGCGAACTTAGCTTTTAGGCGAAGTTGTCATCAGGCGAACTTAGCTTTTAGGCGAAGTTGTCATCAGGCGAACTTAGCTTTTAGGCGAAGTTGTCATCAGGCGAACTTAGCTTTGCAGGCGAAGTTCATCAGGCGAACTTAGCTTGCAGGCGAAGTTGTCGGCTGCAGCTACTGTTCGTCCTTAATCATCTTCGTTTCTTAACCAAATAACTCGATTTAGGTATCCACGGAATCGTCTGACCAGCGCCTACAAACCCCAACCATCAAATCGGCCTAACATCGATGTTTAAAGGGGTGCGATTTAGGCATATAGGTTACGGGTTCTTTTATCAATCGATTAACCCATCAAATCTTAACCATTTTCAGTAAGTTTAGCTTTGTAGGATTCGTTTTTACCATACAAACACCGATCTATCATTTCTATACTAATCCAAACCTGAACGAACATGTTCTCGATATAAACATACCGTAAATGAGTCGAACTACGAACACGAGCTGGTCTTGTTGCTTTGGTTCGTCACGACGATCTAGCACCAACGAGCTCGGGTCCTTGCCTTTGGATCTTGGTTCGGGTTGTGTGTGTTTTGGAGTGTGTAGAGATTAGGATGGATAAATGGATGGAATGGAAAGGATTGGGGTTTAAGGGGGTATTTATACTCCCTTAAGCCCATGGACCGAAGGCCCAAATTTCCTTTTGGTCCATATCTAATCCCATCTAATTATCCTACAAAGTCTTCATATTTTGCTATTATTATTATCGTTCCACTAACTCGTTTATTTCACCCGACAAAATAATATATTAAATATTACTTTAGAAATTTCGGGATGTTACACATTATATTTTAACAAACACAAAACACAGATATTATAAGTTGGATCGGCCAATATTATAGAAATTTAACCATCTAAGATGGATATATGTAGAGAAAGGGAGACGTGTGTGACAAAATCAAATTATTGATTTGATCCGTCGCGGATCGAGCGATCAGCCGCGTATCACATAGGATGCATGACTGATTTGATAGTCTATGGATGTCGTGTAATCTATATGCAGCGGATCGCCCAATCCGCCGCTGATAACGTACAAACATAATACGACAAACGCTGTAGACATAATAGGACAAAAACATTAATCCGCGGCTGATCGGTCGATCCGCCGCGTAGTGGGTGGGTGTTTTATTTTTTGGGTGGTGTCTCTAACGAACACCTTTATAAAAGTCATGCAAAATTTATATAATTTAGTTATAATAGATGGATCTTAATGTGGCTAGCGAGTTGAGATCCCTAAATGCCAGACCCTTATGACCAGGGATGCCCCATAAGACAAGGGGTTAATCGTAGTGTGTGCAATGCCATATATGCTAATGTCAAGAATGCTCGTTAGCCCAAAGTATTACATGCCAATTAAATTTATTATTCTTTGGTTCGTATGTTGGGTTGGTATCACCATATACATAGCACATGTATAAAACCTTTTTAGTTAAGTGTCAGGTTTTTTATGTTGGATCTTATGACGTGTATTCCTAGAACTATACACGAAGTGTTATGACTGGTTCATATATACACATGTGATAATATGGCCAAACAATATATGTTTTAGATGTTAGATGATCCAAATATAAGTAGGTTTGGTTCACGGTGTCTTGTGTTCATTTGCATGCTTGAGCCTTAACATGTTTGAGGTTGCCCATTCGCAGTCCATGCTTGAACAATGACACTTTGTCGTTTGATCATATCAATTGATCAAACATGACTCATATTTTACTTACAACGGCATGGCCATATTTGTTTACTAAAATTCAATGATTTATCAGTTTTTTGTCTTTTCTACTGATGTTGTATTATTGTTAGTTTCTTATAACACTTGATGGATATACCGAGAACTCGTGTTCTTGTTGTAATTACTTTGTTATGCATCTTCTAACACTTTTCACTACCACACTTTTAATCTTTAGGCTAAAAAGTATCATATTGCTCGGGAGCAAATTTTTGTACTTCTAGTTAGATGTGTAAATAGTTCATTTCTAACACAAATTATTTAATGTAATCTTCGAAAATATGATATTAATATCTTTAATATATGTGATTTTAGACGAAAGTATCTGTAACCTAATTGTTTCAAACTATGTACAGTTGTACACAACGGTGATCCTTCACAACACAAGTGATGGAGTATTTTAGTTAGATAAAAAAAATGTAGATTTAGAAGTAGCATAAAAAGAGTGTGGCTTAGTCATTTTAAAAAGAATATACTTTACATAAGTTAAATATTATTATTTTATGACATATTAAATTCTTTAGAAGGAAAGAAACAATTTATAATTAAATAGGCTGTAATGGAGCCAAATTACTAATTGCAATAATATATAGTTAAAGACACATTCATGTAGCGGGTGTAATAATGAGACAACAACATGTGCCTTTAAAAACTATATCCTAAAAATGCCTTGTAAATCTTAGTTAAACCGGTGGGTCCCTTCTCATTAGCCAATCAAGGCCAACCGTACAATAATGAAATGCAAATGTTGGGTTGGTAATAATTTAATATATAATAAATATATATTATTACTTACTACTAAATCCGATATTACATATTTACATGATTTCGTCAAATATGTAAAGAGTACTTTTGTTAGAAAAATATCAAATTCTTTTAACTTGGTCGTAAAAATATCAAAGTCATAAAATATCAAGTAAGTTTGTGTCTTTGTGTCATAAAAAAAAAAAAAGAAAAGTTATATTTTTGGTTTTTTATTGTGAAATATAACAAAAGGCTAGTTATTTGAAGTCATAACCTTTTCTTTTATTCAATACTAGAGTTTATAAAGAGTAAACAAACATAATAAAAAGAAAAGCAACCCAAATCGGATGTACATGGCTCAGAAACAACCAAAGGTCTAAAACGTATCATTTTGGTTGAATTTCGAAACAAATATACTAAACCATCAAGGCACTACCTATGATTTCCATTAACAAAAACTTAGTTGGATTTGTTTAGCGGGTTGATCGGACTAACGATGTTAAAATTATAAAAGTTTTTTCTCAAAATTATTAGTTTGCACTCAAACTCTTAAAACGATTAACCCAAGTCACATATATAATAAAAATATATTCATATATTCAAAAAAAAAAATAAGCATAATAAAGGTTAAATGATATTCGATTACATGTTCCAACCAAACTGTCGCTTAGACTGTTAAACCGTTAGAAACGTTTATATAGCCGAGTCCAATCAAACCTTTAACAAACATTAAACCCCAAACAAAGTGAACCGTATTAACCTTAAAATCACCAAACTAGTCACTTTGGTTGTGTTTAAACGGTAAAGAAAACCATTACTATAAACTAATGAGCTTAAATTTTAACATTTTAACATAAAACTTGACTATAGGATGAATCTAGTTGGATCAGAAAACTCAAATTTCTCAAAAATATATTTATTTAGAAACCATACTTAACAAATAAAAATCAAAATATATATAACTATTAGTTTTCAGCTTTTCATAAACCCTACATTGATAAAAAAAAAAAAAGCAATTCTCATAAAGTATCATCAAACTTGTATGACGCATTTGTTGACCCACTTTATATTCAAACTTGATAAAAGTTTACTTGATCATGTTCTAGATAAAATCACTTTGTAAAAAAGCAAATCAACCCCCCTGAATAATAAATAAAAAATAAAAATAAAATAAAAAATTAACCTGACCCGACCCGTATTCCTAACATTTATATCCCTCTATAAAAACTACTCTCTTGTGACAAAAACAATAACAAAATTCTCACACCCACCACCAACAAATGGACAGTTTATGGCAGGAGTACAACACTACCACCACCACCGGCACCGGCACCTTTTAGCTGCTGGAGAGTCCACGTAAGCCAATGGAGTTCTTATCCAGGTCATGGAGTGACGCCACTCTCAAAACTCTGCATTCTCCGCCGTCTCCGTTGATTTCAAAGTCCGGAGCCACTGGAACCACCACAAACTCTATTTTCACGCCCGACACTAACGCCCTTGACGCGGCCGAGGAGACCGTCACGACGGAAACGCTCTCAGGAAACACGTTCTCGTTCGCCTCGTCCGCCACTTCGCAGCTCGTGCTTGAACGAATCATGTCACAATCGGTAAAAAAAAATAGATTAAAAAACTTCTAATTATTATTATTATTATTATCCTGTTGCTCGTAATATCCGTGCATTATACAACGATAAACACTATTATTACACTTACAGATCACTAATATTAAAAGTGTAATAATAGTGTTTTTCCATTTCGGATCGCTGTATAACTCGTAATTACGAGCTAACAACCGTGATCTGTTAACATCACACGCGAACTACTAACAACACGATTATTATAATTTTAATAGTTTTGTCGTTAGTAGTTACAGGTCGTTAATACAGAGAGTGATGTTAACAGATCACCACGCGGTTAGAATTGTATTAAATGTTGTGTTTATTTATAATGTGGCAGGATCTATCGCCGTTGGCCTTCAGGGAGACTGTCACACAGTAGTGGACCACTGAACCCGTCGCACATGGAGGAAACCGACAGTCCCACACATCTCACCGTCCGACGAGTACGACGACGTCGTTAAGGTAGTATATTTATTGTATCTACAATTTCCATTTCAACAAAAGTAAATACTGGTAACAGTTATACATTACTTTCCTTATTTTTAGATCTCTAATTATTTTCCTATTTTAGCCTTAATTTGTTGGTAAGCCTCGTTAATTGTTCATAATGTGAATATTTACATTAGGGACGAGATCGGTAATGTACCGGTAATGAACTGACACCATACCGAAAAATACCAATACTGAAAATGAGTAACCGAAACCAACTCTTTGTCCAAACAGAATGGTACTGATACTAAAAACATGAAAAGACGAATACAGGTACCTGTACAGGTACAGACCGTGTTCGGTATAGTACCTGCAATGTACTAGAAATTGATAGGCACTAATCAGGTTAATCGGATTGGAATTTATATGTAACAGTTTAATTGTAAATCAATTTTGACCAAACAAATATTATTTTGCCCTCAGTTTTGCCTCAATTTGTTGACAAGCATGTTTCATCATTTACATATTTACTGTACAAATATTATTATTATTATTATTATTATTATTATTATTATTATTATTATTATTATTTGTTTATAGTATTGTGAAATAGGGTGATAGAGGACAAATAAATGATTTGTGTGATCTGTTTTATTGCTTTAGAATCTGAACCGAAAGAAAAAAAGGTGAGACCTTCAGTACTCTATGACTTTAACTTTATTATCCATTCAAGCGACAAGTTTTCTTTTTGTATTTTTTTGCAGCTTTTCTTTTTAGTTTTTACTTTGACCATCATATCCCCAATAATTAACAACTTTAATTATGTAAAACATACAGTTTTTGCGGGCCAACAACACGCTCCAACCGTTGTTTGCCAACAGTCGGAGCGCGTACGTGGCGGGCGGGTGTAGCACCACGTCCGCTGGGAAGACAGTGGGGCGGTGGTTGAAGGAGAGGAGAGAGAAAAAGAAAGAGGAGACCCGGGCCCACAACGCGCAGCTTCATGCTGCAGTGTCGGTTGCTGGAGTGGCGGCTGCAGTGGCCACTATTGCAGCGGCCACTGCAGCAGCCTCGGCGTCTAGTAAAGATGAACATGTGGCCAAGACTAATATGGCGGTGGCTTCGGCTGCCACTTTGGTGGCGGCTCAGTGTGTAGAGGCGGCCGAGGCGATGGGGGCTGAACGAGAACACCTTGTGGCTGCGGTTAGCTCTGCAGTTAATGTTAAATCCCATGGAGATATATTGACTCTCACCGCTGCGGCTGCAACTGGTAAACCTTAAACCAGTGACCTGTTTAGCTAAATAAATTTTGGTTATATCTAATGGTTTGGTAAACATGAAAAAAGTGTGAACGAGCTGAATCATTTGTGAGCTACTCGAGATCGGCTCACTAAAAACTCAAAATGAGCGCAGTTTAAACCTGCGGCTTTTATTAAGACTCTTTTACACGCGAGCCTAAGATAGCCTTTAATTTATATAATATTTATTTTAATGTACTAAATATAAACATTTTTATAATAATAAAAGTAATTGTTACATTAAAGTTATGAAAAAATAATTTAGAAGTATATACTGTGAATAAATATTTTTAAAAAGAAATAATTGTAAAGATATTTAAATAAAATAGTTAATAAGTAATAAATAAGCCGAGCCTGCTTGAGCTTGATATCTTACAAGATGGTTTCATCAAATTTTTTCACTAGCCCGTTTGGCCCATATGGTTTAACCATGAGCCATGAGCCGTGTTCTCTGTTTTTAGCGCTACGTGGTGCAGCAACGTTAAAGGCAAGGGCACTAAAGGAAGTATGGAACATTGCGGCGGTGATACCAGTGGAACGAGGACTTAAAGAAAGTAAAAGCCATGGAAAGAACAACAGCTATGGTGAACAGACTCCCTCAGAAGAGAACTTTTTGGGTATATGTAACCAAGAGCTACTAGCCCAAGGGAGTGAGCTTCTAAAACGCACCCGTAACGGTAAGAACTAAAAATAATTAACATAGTTTTTAGTTGAGTTGGTTAATAAATCTAGTGCTATGTAATGCAGGGGATCTTCACTGGAAAATTGTGTCGGTTTACATCCATCGAACGGGCCAAGTGATGCTAAAGATGAAGAGTAAACATGTTGGTTCTACCATCACAAAAAAGAAGAAAAGTAAGTGATCATACGATTATTGTAATTATTTAGGTTGTTAATATCTGTTTTAGAAACTAAAATGTGCATTTTTTTTCATGAATTTTAAAAAGTTATTATACTGTTTTTTAAACGATGTTTTAAAAATAAAAGATATGGTCTTTTACCTACATACATGTTGGTCGTGTTCAACCCACTCGGCCCATTTGACACATGTTATAAGCTAACATTATGGATGTCACTTATTTGGCCCATTTGACACGGCCATTCTAGTGTTCTTCATAAGGTGCTAAATGGGCTGTGTTTACGGGCTGAGGGGGTGTCCAACTACACACGAACACGAAAATTTGTCACAAGCCCAAAAGGAGTATCAGACACCGACAACGACATGAATATATATGCGTCGACACAAACATGACCTGCTTAACTATGACATAACACACTTGTTTTTTTGGAAAAAAACAAACAAACAAGCGGGTTAAGCGGGTCTGCAAACCTACCAGATTGACTCGAGCCTGCCATGTTAGCTAAACGTGTTTGCCATTTCAACCTAAACTAACCTAAACACGTTTAAACAAGATCCAAACCCGTGAAGTTCATGTCATGTCATGTCAGAATTTCACACCCCTAGCCTTTTGAAGCATTATTTCTCACAATAAGTTTTGTTACAACTAATTATCTGATTAATAAAAAATCTAAACCTATTTGTGGGTGGGTTGCAGATGTGGTGTTGGAGGTGTGCAAGAACATGTCGGCATGGCCCGGGAGACACCTATTTGATGGGGGTGAGGAGCGGCATTATTTCGGGTTGAGGACCATTGGACGTGGGTTGGTTGAGTTTGAGTGTAGGACAAAAAGAGAGTATGATATGTGGACTCAAGGTGTCTCTAGGCTTCTTGCCATTGTAGAAGAAAGGAAGTCCAACAAGTAAAACCAAGAACAAGTGTGGGGAGTTATATTGTAATAACCAATGTCTATGTGTGCTTAGTAAACTTATAAGCATCTACCTTTTTATGCTATAACTTATTGTGATTCAAAATTATGTATAAATGGGTTGATTTGGGTTGTTATTAATTATTTAATTCAGATAATTAAATCGTATAGAAATGAAATATTTTAGGTAAAAAGAAACCGACAGAAAAGGTTAAAAGTCTTATTAACGTCGCGAATAACCAATAATCCATATTGCAACAAAAGAACAAGGAATAAAAGTATTAGTGGTGCTTGTTTAAACCGGTTTTAGATTGAATCAGGCTATGTTTTGCTCTCAAACATCTAACAAGTAAACGAGTAGCTATGTCCGTGAGCTAGCTACTCGAGATCGGCTTGTTAAAAACGTGATTACATGAGCTTGAGACCGGGCACAAGCTTATATCCAACTCATCTAATAAATGGGCTTGTGGGCTTGGGCTGAGCTTCAGATATCGAGTTTGGCTACGCTCACAAGCCTAAAGGAGAATGGAACCCAATGACTATGCAAATGACACACGGGTAAAGCCCGAGCCTGAGCCGGGTTTGATTTTGAAAAACTACTCGTAAGTAAGTCACAAGCTTTAGAAATAGAGCTTTAATGAGCATTGTTCAAGCTCGAGCTCTTAGTCGTTAAACGAGTCGAACTCAACCTTAAGAAATCTCGGACTCTACTCGTTTACACGTCTAATCAAAAGCAGCCCAAATTATATTATAACAAACAACTAAAGTAGTGTATTGAAAAAAATAAAAACTTATTATTTCGGAAAAACTTATTATCTCGAACACAGTTTTAAAATCCATATGTAACACAAAAAAGATGGGGAAAACGTTTTGCATAAAACATATATTGGGTCAGTTAGACACTTGGACATGTCATGTTTTGTCTCGTACGTTAGATATATATATTTTTTCTTGATTGTCATTATCTTAGTCCTACCGATATTGGTAAGAATATGTAGAGAATTTTTTTTGGGTATTGGGTATCGGTACCAGTACCCGTACCTTGTTTTTTTCTAAAAATTTTTATGATTTTTTTTGGGACATTTTGTACGTTTTGGTGTTATGTTTCTTGATTAAAATGAATTTGATATAATTTTTAGTTTTCTTGATTGCCTACCCATGCTATGAATGAATTTTATACAATCAATGAAGATTAGGAGAAAAAACAGAACCAAAGCGGATACCGTATCGCATTCGATACGATAATCGGTATCCGGATTTAATCAAATTTGATATCAATATATTCAGTAGCAGGATCCCTTATGATACGGATTATTACTTAGACTAACCACATACAATAGGAAAGCGTATCAATTGTAGCGTAATACAACTTAAGCAAGAACCAAATATCGAACCCAAAGGACCAACTTTCACTACTCAAATTTTTTCTACTAGATAGCTGATTATTTTGTTAGTTGGTCGAAACAATATACGATTGATTGTGTTTATTCTTGTTTTATGTATCAAAAACCCAGGGTTCAAAGTAAAACGCCACTTTGGTTTGGTGGGGATTGGGGGAAACACATCCCAGATTAGGGTCTCACAATCTCGCCAATGAGAAGTTGCAAGCCATTAGTGGGAGTGATTAACAATATCACTTGTAAGTTGACATTGATCATCAGTGGTAACTATGATCAACAATAACTTGACATATTAGTGACAAGTAGGATCCGTAGTAATTAATCACTGACAAATCGGTCAACAGTGGTATGTTACTCAATATCAATTGGAAGTTGTTATTGGTCATTATTGGTAACTATGGTCAACAACACTTGATACATTAGTGACAAATAAGATCGTTAGTAATTAGTCAGTGACAAACTTGGTCGCCAATGGTAAGTTACTAATAATGGGTAGTAATTTGGAGCAATTGTTAATGATAACTTCGACATAAATAGTAACTCGACTAATGTTTTTCACTGATGTAAAAATATTTGATATTTATAACAAGTTGTGATGATTTGTTTATATATGTATAGAAGCTCTTTGGTCTAACTCTTCTAAGTTGTTTGCATGACACATTTTGCACATTTTGTAATTTGTACTGTCGAAATATTTCAATCTGATGATGATAGCTCATTAGAGATATTTAGACCCTACGATTCTACGAATATTCAAATTTTGCATTAAAAAAAACTACAACTCATTTTAAAAAGAATTCACGTGTTTGATGGTCCCGTATGCCGTATGCCGTATGACTTTAATTCTCCACCTACCTCGCAAAATTCAACGAATATCAAAATGATAATGATAATATGAAGGAATATCAATCAACCTATTAACATCATTATTTTCTTTATAACAAAATCAAATATTATATAGAGGTGTATATGGTTCGGTTTGGTTATTAGTTTCAACTGAATAGTAATTGGTTTTTAGTTAATCGGTTCTTATTATTCGATTATTTTTTGGTTAAGTTTCGCTAGTTTCAGTTAATAACCAAAACCAAATTCGGGTTAAATTCTTTTCTTAGAAATACATGAAATAGGTGCATAAATGCATGAAATGAAGGTAAATAAATGGAATGGAGATATAAATACATAAATGGAGGTATAGATACATGAAATTGTGGTATAAAAACTAGAAATATATAAAAAATAAGTTTTTTGTTAAATTCAGGTTCGGTTAACCAAGGGAACAAAATATAACAGATAACCAATTTTTGGTTAATTCGGTTTGTTAAATTCAGTTCGGTTCCATCAGTTTTTGGTTTGGTTTGGTTAACGGTTCTTATCACTTACGATTTCGTAGAAAAATAAGCACACCTAAAAGTATATAAACATAAAAAATGTGTTCTATAAAAACTTGTATAGGTACAAAATTTGGATACCGGATAATCTATGAACATTGGCAACCACAAAATACCTAAAACAAAATCTTGCAAGAAGATGACAACCCTTATATATATATATATCCACGTTTATTACGTGGTCTTGCAAATTGGACTATAAATATGTTGATATTTTCATAAGTTATCCTCGCATTTGAACCAATTCGTTCCTCAAAATTTATTAAAAAATGGTGTTGTCTACCGAATCTTTAGCGACACCAACATCGACTACTTGTTTTGACAATGGAAGCTACACGGTAGCAAAGAGAAGCATTCCGAAATCCTCAAGTTCTGATACACCAAACCCGCCTTTGTACATTGTTTATCCTAACGAAAAAGGAACTTATCCCGTCATACTCTTTCTCCATGGCTTTTCGATCCCTAACATTTCTTATACCGATCTCTTTGAGTTTATTGCTTCTTATGGTTATATTATTGTCGCTCCCGGTCAAACTTTGGTATTTCTTTATATATGCTAAATTATGATGAATTTGAACCATATAAACCATCATATGATAAAATAGTGGCATACTCATATGCTACATGTTGATTTCTTTTATTCTTTTGTTTTATTATAGATTGAGCTCTTAAAGGGTCTATGTGTATTTTCCGCGGTTGGTGATGTGGACAGTGCGGCCGAAACAGCCAATTGGATAGACGAAAACCTCTAAAGTGTACTTCCAAATGATGTATTACCGGATCTTGAGAATGTAGCACTAGCCGGTCATAGCAAAGGAGGAAAAGCAGCATTTGCACTAGCATTAGGTCATGCTAATACGAGCCTTAAGTTCAAGGCTCGTATTGGTTTAGATCCTGTTGCAGGTCGAGATAATGCCGATAGACTTGAACCAAAAATCTTAAACTACATCCCCAAGAATTTCAACATATCCCTACCTATAGCCTTAATTGGGACAGGCTTGGGTGATGATGGGTGTTGCGGGTGTTTTCCACCCGCAGCCCCTTGGGGATGTAACCATCCGTTTTTCTTCAACGAATGCAAACCCCCTACTTGTTATTTTGTAGCCAAGGACTTTGGTCACATGGATATGCTTGATGATCGGTTGGTTAGGTTGTCGGGTATGTTTGTGTGCAAGACTGGGAAAGGTTCGTATGCGGATATGAGAAGAGCTTGTGGAGGCATTTTTGTTGCCTTTCTTAAGACTTACATGTTTAATGAACCCGATGATCTCACCGCCATCATTGATTCACCGAATTCGGTTGCTCCGATAAAGCTTGATCCAGTATTATGGCTTCAATCATGAGAATTTCAACTTAAGTTTTTGCAAAACTCAATAATGTGATTGTCACTTAGTATATGGTATGTAAAATAAATGTCTCGTGGTAACTATCTATGATTTAATGTAAATTTTTAGTGCTACATGAATACGTAAAACATGTTATATTAATGCACTATAAAATTTATTTTAGCCTTAAGCTAACTTTGTTGGAACTACAAGCCCTTGTTTAACTACCTTTATAATTAGCCATTAACAACAACTTATGTTTTGTTTTATGTTGAACATTCTGTCAACAACCAAACTTTCTTACCTTATGTTCAATTTATATCGTCTAAAAAACCAAAAATATTAAAACATGAACATTTGCTCTAGATGATCCTTCGTCCAATTATATTTTTCGTTACCTTTTTCGCGATCACATCGGATGATTTTTTTAAAATGCATGATGAAGTTGTCGTGTCTTCCTCTTCGGCTTGCTCAATGAGATTTGAAAAAGCGTATGCTACTTTCATTTGAAAAAATATCGTTATCAGAATCGTGCGGCGGTATGAATATCCCGAGATCATCGTTTGAGAAATTAGTCATCGGGGGTTTGAGTGAATGGAAATGGTGAAGGTTGAGTGAATAAAAATTGTGAAATTTTGAGTGAATAAAAATTGTGAAGTGTTAGTAGTATTTATATGTAATAAATTGATTATTAATGGGTGTTTTAATTTCTTCAAATGTCTCCAACAGACATATAAACACACGGTAAACCTTTGCCACAAAGTGTAATTTGACAAACTACCCATATAGTTAGGGGTGAGTTTGTCATGTGATAAACTACCTATGAACCTTACCACACTAGCGCTCTAGCCCCTCTAATAGCCAAATAAACGGACACTACATATACCATTTGTGCATAACAATATTTCTCTATATTTGTTTAGACATGTTTTAAATCAGCATTTAGATGTGTTTAAGCTTCTTGCACTAGATGTAAATACTAATAGGCAAATACACTTACATAAACAAGAACAACTTGAGTTATTCTCGTGTATGCGCCAAATTTCTTCAGCAAAACCTACCGTTTAAGCTTCTTATGCTTTTAACTATTATTTGAATGGAGACAAACGATATTATTTTTTTGAACGTCTGCTTTATAAATAACTAAAAACACTATCAAGAAGCCAGAGGAAGATTACAAGAAAAAGAAGGGAAAAAAAATACAATCACAAAGAAAAGTTTACAAAATTAAAACCACACCATGTTTCCCATTGTAAAGCTGGGAGCTTAGCCCGATGCTTGATCCATAAGAAAAAAATCACATTGATGTCATCAACTAACCTAGCAACAGATGTTTTGTTGTTGTAAATCTTTTCATCTCTCACCCGTCAAATATGTTGACTTGTAGAGGCGAAAATCGATCATATAACTTAATTTGCTCCTTTCGTTAGACCATGTTGACTTGTTGGAGCATTTAACAGTTGTTGTACGCTTAGCAAAACTTATAAAGACTATCAATTAGATGGTCATGAAAACGTATAAACATTGACGGAGAATTAAAGATATATTTTCACTTAGTCATACATTTTCGATATTCTTATGTCTATTAAAAGATATTCTAAAAGCATTTACATCAGCTTCTCTATATTTATATTTATCTCTATAATAGTGTCTCCATCTCTATATGTATAATTTAGAGTTTAACGAATAGTAATACGCTAGCTAAAGAGATGTACTATACATAACCGATATAAATATCCTATATATAAATATCTGTGAGTGTATAATAAGAGAATATTTAATAACGATAAAATGTAAAGATAAATTTAGAGAAATGTGATATTAAGTTAAATACAGCATTCACAGTCCATCCTCCATCTCCACCTCTATAATAACACTAAAATAATTACATTTTTTCTTTCTCTTTTTCAATTAAATAATATTTTTATATTTTTATCATTGCATTTTTTTCTCTCGTCCACTCTTAACTATTTTAAAAAATGTATTAGAAAATAAAAGAGGGTGAACAATGGCTTACCAAAATTACTGATGAACAATAGCATTTTTTTTCTTCTCCACTCACAAACATTACATACAAAATAAATAACTCACTTACATAAACATAGAGGATCGACTGTGAATATTCTTATAAAGGCGAAGATAGAGGCGCTAATTTGAATGCTCTAAGGGCACTTAAGAGTTTTCCCAAAATAAGTTTTTAAAAAGATTTCAAACTATGACCTAAAAAAAATGGTGACATTATATGTAATGTTTTTCCCCATGTGTGCATGTAGTTGATCAATTACCTAAAAAACATACTTAAAACGTCAAACACCATGTTGGTGAGTTCAGTTTTATGACTTGATAAACCATTATAAATAGTGATAACTTGCAGAAGTATAAACCCATGTATAATTTGTGTGAGCGTGTGCTTTTTTAAACCCATGAAACACGTGGAAAACTGGAAATGAGTATGCAATGCATGATCCCTCGTAAACTAGCTAAGTATACGAATTAATATATAATTTCATGAGCCTATAATCAAACCAATGATGCCCGGTGACCTATGCGACGATGCGTATGTTAAGAGTATATAATCTCATTAAAGCTTTAGCAAGAGCAACTAGCCATGAGCGGGGGATCGATCACAATCCCGGTTATACAAAGATAGTCTATTACATAGTAAGAATTGTATATGGTTTTCCCTCAAGGAAAAATATAGATAAAAGGGGGCTGCGAAACTTACCTTTTGAGGGTCTACGTGTACCTCCAGAAACTGTTTATATGCCAATTATTGTAACTTTCATCAAGTATAGATAGAGGTGCACATTTCGGTTAACCAATAACCGGTTAATCAGGTCGGGTACTAACCGGTTTTGAGACCTCTAATTGCAACCTAACTAATATCAACAAAGTGACAAACTCATATATGCTAGATCAAACTAATATATCAAATGCTATTACAAAAACAATTTACCTTATTGTAATCTCTTCTGGCTCATTTACAAACGTGATCGTATCACCATAAGATTTATAAGCTTCTTTCTTAATCATTTCTAAAAGTCCGGATTCTCCTTTCGATTCTAACTGCTCGACTAATAACTTAAACGTTGACCGATCGGGCTCACAGTTTACCTCTTTCATCAGCTCAAAGCAATCCATGGCGACCTCAGTGAGGTTGTAACTCATCAAAGATTCCAATAACAAATTAAACCCTTCTGTCTTAGCCTCTAATCTACTTTTTTCTGCTTTCATATCATGAACAATGATATCAACCTTATCATACAACTCATTCTTTGCTAAAACCGAGATTATTTCACCGTATAATGATACCTCGGGTTTGTACCAATGTTCCTTTTGAATCTCTGCAAATACCTACATCAAGAATAGTGAGCATTAGACCATGGTTTCGATTTAAACTTAGATATAGAACTTAATATTATAAATAGGGGCACGTTCAATACATAATCAAATTTTAAGAAAAGAACCACGAGAGCAGCGAAAGCATGTGTTGGCCAGTGAGAGAGAAGGAACGGGAGGGTAGTTATGCAGTTTGAGAATTGTTATTATGTATCACAGTTTAAGCAATAGATACATGTGTTTATTCCGGTTCTTTACATAGAATTGGTAGTGTAATAAACAACAAACATTATAATATATATAACCGCCTTGTGTGTCACGTGTAAAGCAACAGGCAGAAATGCAGTTCTTAACATATTATTATTAGTTATTAAATGAACACCCCTTCATATATACAATATATAAACCAAATAAACAAACTCACCATAAGGGCCAGCTGGCAATGGTCTTGGCGAAGGAGTTCACGTAATATAGCCATCATATCAAACTTAAGTAATCTACTAAACTTTGAGTCAATAACTTGTCCTAGTTGTTGTTCATCTGCGAAAGATTTATGCGTGCGCTTAAGATATTGAATCGTTTGGATCGCTTCGATGCTTAAATTCCGTCCTTTCTGCAACGGTTTCCTGTTCTTGCTTCTGTCTCTCATTGTGACTCGCATCCTTATTTTATCTTTCTTCCCAACTTCTAGTGATGGAAATCCCATTAAACCACCATAACTCGTACTCCTTATTGCCATGCCTGCAAAATGGGTTTGGGTTGACCCGTTAACTATCTTTTTTGTCTCGTGTTTATAAGCTTTAACTGATAGCATACTGTACACAATTATAAAGATTAATATGTAGATATGTATACTAAATTACAAACTATAGGTTCTTGTAACAGAAAAACTCAACAGCTAGATACAATTAAACCCAAATTATTAAGGTAAGCGATAGCAAACGGAAAAACATAAACGTGCCAAAAAGGGTTGGGTCAAAACTCAACATGGGCCCAATAAATATCCTTAATTCATCATTTTCATAACATGGTAACTACATAATCATAACTAAAAGTCTGAAAACACCAATTTGTAGTAACAAATTGAACAGTTCTACAAAACAACACACTGCCGTAAGATTTTCCAACCTAACTAGAACAAGAAGCTTAGAAACGAGTAACTTACGGGGTTGTGAGAAGATGACAAGGGGTTTTAGTTTCTGCAGTCGTTCAGTCGGTGGATGATTCGGTTTGTTCAGAAGTAGGAGAAACAAGAAACCTACAAATCTCTGCAATCGTTCGACAAATCGATTGTCAGTCTCGGTTGTTCCAAACTTGGACGTTCCAGTCTGCGATTGATAACTGATATGGGCTTGTAATCAACTAAGGGCTTACTAGTATATTAAAATAGTTTTGCAGTTGTAATAAAGTTTTTTATCTTATTCTGTTCTGTGAACTTGCTCCAAATCTAACCAACCATTCTTGAGCCAAATCTCAATAACCCAGTTTTTTGACAGGGCTCAACTAATTAAAAAAATTTCACGAACCCAGTTAGTTTTACAGGTCTCAGATTATGAAAATATCATGCTAATAATTGCCCAAGTCAAATAACTGAAAAGTAGTATTACAGCTCGATAAGCTATGCATTATGTTAAGAGCAGCAACTAGATGTGTGGTCATGAGTTTATGTATGATGCATTACAAATTTACAATATATGCGTAGGGTGAAACTCTGAAAGCATTAGCATGGCATAACATAGTCTTTTTCTTCATAATAATTAAGACTCTTATATTATCCCGTTACACACAGTCTTTACCCAAGTCAAATTATTGAAAGAGTGAATCAGAACACGCATAAGTCCCATTACACACAATCTTTCTTTATTAAGTTTGTTGATGCAAATCAATCAAATAATGTAACTAACTAGATTATACAGAGAAAGCGTTAGCACTAGGGAATTGTTTACATAAACTAACTAGCTAAGCAACTTTAGGAATGCTTAACAACATATTTTTATTTTAACATGAAGGTAGTAACAAAATAAGGGACGAATCCACTCGCCACAAATGAACCGATACTGACCGAGTTCCAACATTCTACTAATTAATTATTAAAGTGAAGTTATTATTATTATTATTATTAATATTTGGGATGAGTTAAGTAAAGTAATTGAAATAATAATTCAACTTCAAGTAAAATTGCAGCAGTCTCCTATATAATAAAATAAAATAAAATTTGGTCACTGCACAACAATATTTCATTGAGACATTTCATCAAACAGTTAGAATGCATATTCAATCAATCAGTAAAATAAGCAGCCTTCATATATTGATGAATTAAGCACCAATCAGATTGTATTATACAAATAAATAAATAATGTGTTTTCATCAAACAGCGAAGAAAAAACGATGAAGATTGATTCATTTATTTACCTATCGGAGTTCCAAACAAATGTTTGTTTATCTGCTAATTGATTTGATTTCAGACAATAATCGACAGGACGAGGTGAAGGTGTTAATCCCCCAAACTCACTATTTCTCATATGGGTCGGGTCGGGTCGGGTTGGGTCAGGTTATCTTGACCTGTTTTGTCACTCGTTACATTTTTATATAACATTTACAAACTAGAGAATTTATAAATTTATTTATTTTATTTTCGTTATTCTTTTATAAGGTTTAGGTATTCATTAACATAATCTATGTATAATTTTTATTTGTTTATTTCTTGGTATGATATTATTATATATAGATATTAAAATTTATGGTTTAATCTAAACGAGCCGAGCTAAGACCGAGCCACGAGCCGAGCTGACTCTGGCTCAAGCTCGGCTTGTTTAGAAATCGAGCCGAGTCGAGTCGAGCTCATTTAGAATCGAGCTTTTTCGAGTCGAGCTTTTTCCGAGCTATTTTCGAGCGAGCCACAAACCACAAGCTTTTTGAACATCACTATTGAGGAGCAGACTAAAGTGTCGTATGAACATATATACTTGCCAGGAATATGATAATTTCCTTTATGTTCCCAAGCCTTCGGCCTTCCCAATCGCCTCATATAAATGTAAATTATTCATATATAATTTGAAATAATAAGCAAAGTATCTGTAAATTATTTTGTGCGTCTTTAAAAAAATAAAAATCCTATTACGATTTGTCTAATGAATAACAAATCAAGACACTTTTTTGTTTGCTCCTTTGATATCCTATAGCATAGCAATAAAGTAACTTATTGTGTACTGTGTACATAGTCCATTAATATTTGCATCAACTTATGAATTATGATTTTACTTATTAAATTTGGAAATCAAATTAACATATTTGAAGTCAAAGGAAGATGTTAGAAGTTCTAGAAAAAGCATAAAACACTAAGTATCTAATTACTTAAGTGGTTTAATTAGAGAAAGAATAAAAATCTTTAAACAAGACATAAGATGATAAAAAAATTTATGTGTCTTAGAAGGTGTGTTATGTTGTCTATCCAAATATATACATGAGTGGCTTTTGCAAATCTTTTGCTAGGTGAGGAGTAATAAACCCCAACATGTTGTGATACCTAGCAAGTTGGCATACATATGTGATGTGTCTTGATTTTATATTTTTTTTAGACTTAAGACCCCACACCCCACATGTTGTGAATAATAATATGACATCATGACTGTAACACGTTAGGTACAATTCACATCGATTACAGACATGAGAGATATTTGGCTTACAGAAAATGTTTTACCTAGATAACCACGAATGCCTTTTGAGCGCATTGGATGTCAATGAGAGGAGAATTTCACTATTAGACATGCTACTAGACATAACTATCAACTTTTGTTAACACATTCAAAAACGTCATGCATAAAACATCTATATTCATCACGGGTACAACGCCCATCCTTCTCTTCCACATGTGTCGTTCTGGTTATCACAAAAATGACATGTATGTGAAGTCACAACAACCTTAGCATTCTTTATGGTAAACTTGTGGTGTGAATCTTTTAATACATGCCTTGACATGGATGGTGAATTGTCATTTATTGACTAATTGGTCTAAAACAAGAATAGAAGTGACACGACTAAGTTTTATCACAAAGCTTGTTAGTAGATATCTTAGATTTAGAATCGAATGAATGAGGGTACCATGTGATGAAACCTAGATGACATGTATTGCCATTTTAACATGGTCCAAGAACCTTAAATATTGCCAAGTGTCGCACTAGAATACTTGGATTATATGAAATAAAACCAATGATGTGTTGTACCATTCATGGACCATTGGCCAATATAATGGAATCCCATATCAATTAACTTTTTTGTTTGGTTAACTTTGAACAAAAAAAGTGAAACTGTAAATTTTATAAAACAACAAGTCAACAAACTTTACAAAGAACAGAACTAGAGTTACACATAAATACATTGGAAAAAGAGAAATTAGAACGGGAAGATAACCACAACCGGGAGTCATCTCAAATGTTCCAAAGCGTAGTGAAGAACACGCATAGATCGGCTTTCTCCTAATGTCGGAGCTTCCTTTAGTTCTCCAAACTCAATGACTAACTTTTTCAACTAAAATTATTGTAATAAGTTCTAAAACGTCCGGTAATTTCTATTTTCCAAAATTTATATTGAAAGAATATAAAAATAAATAAACATAAACTTTAAGTAAAAACAACTTTGAAAATGAAATTACATAATGTTTCTACTAAATCTATTCTAAATAAGTAAATATCTACTTAAATTCTACACTACAACTCAAATATTGTATCGCATCAACCATTGAGACATTGAATTTTCTAGCCTGCTACAAAACTATGAACCACATATTATATCTATATCTATATCTAAATCTATATCTATACTATATATAATATAGGAATAAGAGACCTCTTAAATTTTAAGAGGTACCACTCTTGTTTCAAATTGTACAACTAACACTGCATACAATTTTAAAAATTTAGGGATAAAATAGTCTTTGCATATCCAAAAATAATATACAATAATGATCCTTCAACTTCAATCAAATTTTGTTAATATATTAAATAGTTACATATTTTTCCCCTAATTATTAACCAACTACCCCCACGACATTTAAACGGCCGCAACTTTTTCACACGTTAATATTTTTTCTAAAAAATTACACCATAAAAACGAGCATTTTATTATCTTTAATTTGAGTATGGTATTGTTATAGTTAATTAATTTTTAAAAAAACTAACATATTACATGATTACCCGTTATTACCGGCAATGGGTCGGACATGTTCGACTAATGGTGTTGAACGGGTTAATACAAAAGGGGTTAATTTAGTTCATGTCGGGATGGGTTTAGCGAAAGAGTTCATGTCAAAACGAGCTTTGGGTTAAAACGTTTTCGGATCGAAACAGGTACGTAAAAAAGATTGGGTTAAAAGTAGTTTATTTGAAACTATTGTACATTTCATCTTACTTCTTGTTTGTCGCCACCTGTTATGCGCGTTCAAGCATCAGTTACATGGATGACATTGCTTATACATATCGGGTTGCTCACGTATAGGCATTATGTGGCGCGCTTATTGGCACTGGTTACACGCCCGATGCAACGTTAAATGCATTCCACCGTCGGGTTACGAACGTACCATTGCGAGGTTACAAACGTAATAACACTGGTTGCGTTTGTACATACACCGCTGCATCGCGCGGGCAACTGGCTAGTCTCATATAAATTAAAACTAATTATGATCTGGACCCACGACTCTTAATGGAGATGATATTAAAACACAATTGATTATTCTCTCTCCAATTGTATGACTTTTTCCCATGGCCCTTTAATATTATACTGTATTACTTGCATTTGGTTTACAGCAACTGGTACAATAAACTAAATTAATGTATTAACTGATATTGAATTAGTTTAAGACTTTATGAAACTCAAATTTTTGTTTCATCATCTTTAGTCAAATGTATACAACAAAAGCTCTATAGGTCCTATATATATATATATATATATATATATATATATATATATATATATATATATATATTTTTTCTAATTTCATTCATGAACTGCTTATAAAATGATGACACATGCCACGTTCATAAACATCTTTTGTGTTGTTCGTTTATATTTTTTAAAATATAATTTTTAAAGATACTATGTACTTACTACGTGAGTTGTGATGTACTTATTTTATCGATGTCTCGATTTGAATACTATTCAAAATCGAGGCGTGTATTAATTAGAGCCGGCCCTTACAAAAACTTTTGTGTTTTACTTTAAAGTTTCACATGCTCATACTCTTTTAAGATATTTACATAATAAACTCTTCTAACTTTTTAATACTCCTATCATCTTAAAAGATTTTATTACCTTAATTATATAGAGTCGGCCCTATAGTAGAACTAGGTAAAGTTAGGACTTTGGGCCTCCAAAAAATTAAGGCCTCCGTTTTAACTTTTACATATTTTACATATAAAAATAATCGATTATTAATTAGATACAGCTGATAGCTAATCCAATCTTTGATGTTGGCCTGGTGGTTAAGGCCCACCTCCTTTTTATACTATATGTTATTGACGCAAGTTCGATGCCCTCATGATAAATATTCCTCATCTTCACTTGATTATTTCTAACTATTTAGTTTCTAATTTTCCCCCGGGATATATATACCTTGAACCTTTATTTATTATATATAGATCCAAACTTTATATTATGTATACGGCTCGATAAATTTAAAATGTATGAAGTTTGTAGGTACGACAGATCCCTTAGATTTGTATGATACATAAATCAAATTCTATTTTGTATTTTCATATACGAAACACGAAAGCCAATCGATAGTTTTTAAAAATAAAAATATAAGTTTTATAATTTCATCTAGGCTAATAAGAAAATGCTACCGGTACCGAACTCATTTCGATAACGATACCAAGTTTTTTTTTAAATCATGATTGGGTTACCACTATTGGTATTTATCGAATTTTAGACACCGGTGACGGTATCGAGCTCATCCCTAATTTCATCTCTCTAACTCTCGATAAGGGCCTAAAACTTTCCAGTTTTCTTTAGGCCATCAAAATAGTTGGGCCGGCCCTGTAATTATATATGTTTTAGTTCCCTTAATAGTAAGTTTAACGTTGCCACGTCGAGACAAAAATCCACAGTCACTACTAAGGGGGGAGGGGGTGGTGCAAAGCTCATCACACACCACCTATCACCAACCCCAAATGGTGTGATGGATTTCCACCCCATCACTTGATTTCCAACGGCTCCCTTCTAGATTTTCACCCCATCACTTGCGTGATGGCCATCACGTAACACTCCTCCTCACGCTTGACAGAAGGAACGGCGGCGGTGTACTAAGAGCCATCACGCGTGATGGATGGCTTATCACGCGGTGCCCCGTCCCCCCTAAGTCGCAAGTTGATCAATAATGTTAAACTATTAACGGTTAGCAATAACCGTGCTCAATAGTGGTAGCTTAATTTTTAGTAGTAAGTTACTACGGAAGAGTAAAACTTAATGAACAATATACATAGATTTTACACGGATATAGTTATAACTTATAACCGTCAGCTGTCACACTCCATACGTATATAATTTCCAAGTATAAAACCAACAATAGAAATATACATAGAGTGAATACGTGGCAGTACGGGGTGACAACTTGCAGGCTTCCTACTGGTCAACCAATAAAACCTTATTGTCCCAAACTCACACGACAAAACTCACTCACTCACTCACTCACTCACTCTCTTCCAATTTCCCCCAAATCCCTTCAATAATAATAATAATAATAATAATAATAATCATGAAATTAGGTCAAAATCAATACAATTAAACCTTCTATTTTGGCCTTCAATTCCTCCATCCACCATGTCAACCGACGATCCACCGTTCTCCTCCACCACCGCCACGTCAGCACTCGACAAACCACTCCACCAGCTCACCGAAGACGACATTTCGCAGCTCACGCGCGAAGACTGCCGCCGCTTTCTTAAACAAAAAGGTTGTTATTGTAACTAATTTGTAACTTAATCTGTTAGCAGTGTTGTTGTGGATTGTAACTGTAACTGAATTTTGTTGTGGATTGTAACTGAATAATTTGTTAGGTATGCGGCGGCCGTCGTGGAACAAATCGCAGGCGATCCAGCAGGTGATTATGCTTAAGGCGTTGCTTGAACCGCCCCCCGAGTCCGATGACGGTGGCCGGAAAGTGTACATTCGCCAACAACAAACCCTAGCCACTCGTGTGAGTTATTATTATTATTATTATCTTTAATTATTTATTAGGAAATAGTTAGTGATAATATTAATTATATTATATGGTTAACAAAGTTACAACAACACGCTTATGCTTTATGCTTTTGTGTATTATATTAATACATTATTATATTATATTGTATTACTAGTTGATCCTTGATTAGGTTAGGTTACTACTGTGTTACCTGCTAACTTTGAAAAATAATACAAATTATGGAAAATTATGGAATGTAGGTCCAGAAAGGAACAAGTGCCGATACGGAAATCTCTCTTTCTGCGGAGGAATCAGTTCCCGGTCACCATAATGATGTGGAGAAGTCGGATGTTTTGGGGGATAATGATTCTGCTCCTACAAGGTAACTTCTTAAACCATGTTATTGCTTTCGGATGTAATTATTATATATGTGTTGTGGTTGATTTCGGATGTAATTATTATGTATGTGTTGTGGACCTGTGGTTAACTTCTTAAATCATGTTATTGCTTTCGGATGTAATTTCGGATGTTATTGCTTTCGAATGAAATGCTATATTGTATAGTTTCTATTGTGCTGTGGTTGATGGTGCATGATGAATGTGGGTCAACCTATTAGATAATTGAGGTTGTGGATTATACATACAATGATGAGACTTGTATTGTTTGTAGTGTTATGCATTTTTTTCTTAGTCGTTTCTTGATTGTTGGTTAGTATTATAAACGCTAATTAATGATAAAAGTTAGAAGGGATCAGTTAAGTTTAACTGGATTTATATTTGTATCATGTCTTTTCAATAGTACGAGAACGTGGTATTAAACTTCTTGCCTAGGATATACTATACCCTGCCTTTACTTTACTTTCTTATTTGTGATAAACATACAAATATTCATCACGAATAGGAAGCTAAACTTAAGGCGGTGATATGATATCATAGGAAAGTAGATTAACATCACATTCATGCATTATTGAAAAGACTATAATAGAAATATGAATCCAATTGAATTTAGAAGTTCCCGTTTCTAATTTCTATCATTAATTAGCATTCATTAGACTAACTAGCAATCAAAAAATGATAAAAGTAGAATATGTAACACTATAAATAATGCAAGTCTTGTCACTGTATGTGAGTCCTCAGATGTTGCATTTTTGGAAGTTATGTCTAGTTGTCTATGTTAGGCAGCTTCCACCTTCTCGGATCCTAAATAAACAGTTGCTCAAACTTTGCTTGCTTCAGTAATTTTTACTTAATGTTGAATTTTGAGGTAAACAGAGCATGCTCGAACAAAATTGTATCTTAGCCTGTACTATAAGTTTTACAAACCATATTATGTTACAAGCCAAACAGAAAAACTCAACTCAAAAGAGTAGTCTGACAGGTGAGGGAACCCATTTGGCTTATAAACCCCACATCAGTTGCCCATACAACCGATGTGGGACAAGTCCCATACTTTGCAATGGTTTCAGTCCGTAACAATGCACCCTCCTTAAGGGCCAACGTCCTCGTTGGTCACGGCTGGCTCACTCCAAGCCACCATTCCGAGTCCTCGTTGGTCACGGCTGGCTTCCTCCAGGCCACCACTCCAAGGTTGGCTCTGATACCAATGTTACAAGCCAAACAGAAGAACTCATCCCAAAAGACTAGTCTGATAGGTGAGGGAACCCATTTGGCTTATAAACCCCACATCAGTTGCCCATACAACCGATGTGGGACAAGTCCCATACCTTGCAATGGTTTCAGTCCGTAACAATGCACCCTCCTTAAGGGCCAACGTCCTCGTTGGTCACGGCCACGTTGGTCACGTTACAAGCCAAACAGAAGAACTCAACCCGAAAGACTAGTCTGATAGGTGAGGGAACCCATTTGGCTTATAAACCCCACATCAGTTGCCTATATAACCGATGTGGGACAAGTCCCATACCTTGCAATGGATTCAGTCCATAACAATGCACCCTCCTTAAGGGCCAACGTCCCTGTTGGTCATGGCCACGTTGGTCACGGCTGGCTCACTCCAGGCCACCACTCCGAGCCCTCGTTGGTCACGGCCACATTGGTCACGGCTGGCTTCCTCCAGGCCACCACTCCGAGGTTGGCTCTGATACCAATGTTACAAGCCAAACAGAAGAACTCAACCCAAAAGACTAGTCTGATAGGTGAGGGAACCCATTTGGCTTATAAACCCACATCAGTTGCCCATACAACCGATGTGGGACAAGTCCCATACCTTGCAATGGTTTCAGTCCGTAACATATTAATATATCTATGTGTGTGCATATGTGTACTGCTTACAAACCAAACAAAGCAAGTTTGAGACTTGAGTTCTTAAATCCCAACTGATCTAGAAAATCAAAATTTCTTTTCATGTTTCAGCTCTGTTTTGATATGTTAGTCTTGTGAAGGCTAATGATTTCAGGTTCCTTACAATTAATGCAATCTACAAAGAAATACAAAATTGAGAAATAAGTTTACATGAAGTTTATACTTGTATCTTACTCCTCTAGTTATTTTCGCCCTGAACGCTTTGGTGGCTGGCAACTCACTCACTAGACCATTAAACTTACTATATGGTTGAGACTTGCAGGAGTTACGGTTCTTTACTTATTTTTTTCAGATTTGCATCAAATAATTATCTGAAAATGGGTGTTAGAAAATGTAATTCATATTATACGTGCGGTGTAAGTACATTCTCGTCTGAGTTCACCATGGATCAGATTTCATATAATCATATGTATGTTTAAGGTGTACTGTGTATACCCAATTGTCATTCACAGTTTATGAATAAACTAACACTATAAAAACATACAAACATTGTGTATCACATGCATGATACTCATAGGAAGAATAACATTGATACATGATATGAGATTGTAAATATTACATAAATGTAAATAATCTTAATAGTTATGAATTGCAACATATATTTTTCATCACTCAAATGCTAGATATATTTGATATATGTTGATTATTACTTAATTTCAAGGGGCAAATGATTATCAGATTAAGATTTCATTATTATGTGGATTCTAGACTGCCAACTTTTTACTTGAATCTTCCAGGATTGTGGATGGGATAGAAGCGACAAAAGGACAGATGACAATATTTTATAGTGGCAAGGTGAATGTCTATGATGATATTCCAGCTGATAAGGTATATGATATATCTTTTACGAACTTTTTAGCTGTTAGTTTTTTTTAAACAGTGAGCTCACTAAATGACCAATTTCAGGCACATGCGTTATTCCAGCTTGCTGCAAGCCCGCTCCAGTATTCTCAAGAAGATCCATTTGATGGAAGGATGTTGCAATCTTCTAGCATCAATGTGGGACGAGATTTTCCTCATGTACCCACGCCAGTCCTGCAGACAGGTTTGTCAATTTATAACCAACAATGTGCAATAGCTCAAAGAATTTAAGAACTTATAATTATTATTTTTTAAATACTTGAAAAAATATGATCAAGTCAGAGACAATTATGCTTGTGGGTGTTAAATGTACTTACAGTTTGAATTGTTGGTTGATCTTAGCCCCATTACTTTGTTTAGTTCTTAATTAAAAAGTGGTCAGAGTTGAAATGTTATTAGGCAATTAGATAGAAGTGTTTATGGGTGTAGTGCATGGTTTCATGCATTATTTCTGATCTTTTTATGTATTCTCAACAGTGAGAATGACGGATAGCCATAGGCTGCACAGGGAAGAAAGCCATATATCACGTGAAGATAACTCTGGTAACTATGCAAAATCACAAATCTTTTATCAAATTTCCCTTTTGCTGTTTATGCACTAGAATCATTACTAAATTGTGATATTTTGTGAATCTCCATGACTCTATAGTCTATCCTTGCCACATTGATTTTGCTTTACTTGATTAGACTCAAATGACCCATTTCCTTTTTAGCAAAATTCTTTGATGTTAGTTGTTTGACTAGTTATCAATATAGTATAACGCAATTTGATCCATTTTAAATAGATGGGTTAAATTTCTTTATCTTAATCAGCAGGCTTTCGTGTCTGTGTTTTATATATAGAAATAAACAAGAAAAAGTTCTAGCCATTTCCTTAATCCTTATGTTTCTGTGCAAATAGGGCCGTTAGCGAGCCAAGCCGAGCTGAGACAAGCTAGGGTGGGCTTGGGCATGGCTCGTTTATAAAGCGAGATGGAATGTTGAGCTCGAGCTAGTTAATGGCTTGTTTATCAGTTTATGTATGCGTTACGCGTGCACACACACGCCCATATATATACATAATGCAGAGTTTCTAAACTATATAATTCATTGTTTATATATATTAAAATTTAGGCTTTACTTATAAACAAGCAATATTAGGAGAATTTTCGATTTTTTAATTGTATTTTTTCATTAAAATAGGCATCCTTGATAAATGGGTAGTCATTAGGTAGGTATTTTTGTTATGATGGTAGATGATCTTGTGGCTAAATAGAAACTTGATTAATACCTTTTTAGTGAAGGTGGCATTTCTGACCTGCTTATGATTTGTTTTTTTTTTTTTTTGTTTTTTTTCAATCTCTGACTACTCAAAAAGGTAAAGTAAAGAAAATGTCTCAAAATCATACAAAGCGTATTTAACGTGCTTAAATTCTAATCATTTTATTATTGAACTTATATCGTTATTGAAATAACCCTAAAAAGTGTTTTGGGTCAACCTAACACCTCTAAGTTGTTGAAAATCAAGGATTTTACTTTGCATGGTTTGTTTTGAGCCCGTTCTCTTTTTAACATTTTTCTCTTGTTTTGTAATTAATTTTATAAGCTGAAGGTTCAGCAAGCAGAAAAGCATCCGTCCAAAGATACCTAGAGAAACGAAAAGACAGGTATCTTCGACTCTACGTGCAACAATCGTTTAATTCATTATTTTATTTTCTTTTTCGGTTCTCACGTTGTTGTTAGGTGAAGGTTTAAGAGCAAGAGGAAAGTAGGAGATGTTTATGCTAACCATCAGAATAACCTACATGAGCAGTTTAGTAGGAGTGCCACTCGCTCCCCGCCTCCAGTCAGACCGCCTAACACCCCTAACCGCTTTAACTGAAGTTAAGTTATGTATTCAAGAGTTTAAGTCTCTCTCGCACCCTTGCCGACAAAAGGTAGTGTGGTTTTATTTATGGCATCTCGTTATTAGATTTAGAATTTTAGCTTAAAAGAAAACAGGTCAAGTTGGTTGAACTCGCCATTTGTTCAAAAAGTTAAATTAGCTTTCTAATAATATGGTTTTTTTAATCATATTTGACACACTAATTATTTATGAAAAAAGTTTAAATATTCTGGACAAAAAGTGTTCTATGTCTATGTCAACCGAGCACTACTAGGAGTCTAGGACCTAGGAGTGTAAACGAGCCAAGGCGCTTATGAGCTACTCAAGATTGGCTCGCTAAAAGCTCGAATCAAGAATCGAGTCGAGCTTAAATGGGCTCGAGCCTAAAAATAAGCTTGTTTAATCAATGAGCGCGGGCCCAAGCTTCACTTATCGAACCGAGTTGTTTTGCAAGCCTAAATAAGCCTACATTTATATATAAGTTTATTTTACATGTATTTTTCTTATATGAATTATTATTACATAGAAAACTATGATATAAATAACTAAACAATATATGTTATGTTGTATGTAAAAGTTATAATCTAATATACACAAAAACATAATTATAAACGTGTATAAGTTAAAAATAAACGAGCCGAGCCAAGCTTGAGTTAAAAAACCACTCACGAGCCAAGCTCAAGATTGAGAAAAGCTTTGGGACTTTTCATGCATTTCAATTACATGTGATCTTGGTTGACACTTATGAGCATATCGATACTTTTGAGTTTGTGTAGGTATGGACTAACGGAGGCCGTTCCTGTGAAGATGACGAAGGATGCCAGAAACCTTTTAGCATTCATCAATGGTAAATACGTAGGCATGAATCCAGTTTCCTAGTTTAGTACTTCGGTTTCCTAGTTTGATGTTTTTGAGATGCTGCTTGCTTTCATAGTTTTGTCATCGGGAATAGTTTGTACAATGTTTGTGTTTGTTTTAAGGCGTTTGAGAGTAACGATATCTTCAATAATTGTATTTGACTTTGACCATCTTTAGTTTATGTTTTAGCTTATTAATCTTTAATTTTCCACACTTGTATTTGGTCTTCAAGATTCGTGTTTTCATAGATTTGGAATGGAGGTGCACAAAACAGCAACCGGAACCTATTTGTAACTCGGAACCGGTATTGAAACCGGTTTTTACCCAACCCATAGGCCCCTACTTGAACTGGCAAAACCCGATCCTTTCCTCCTAACAAACGATTTCAACCGGACCCGGTTTTGTCATGACCTGGTTTTGACACAAGATTGTCACCTCAGGGTATAAAGTAATGAAAACCAAAAAAGATTGAAAATTTTGTTTGATTTGATGTTCTTTTTTTTATATCCACAAATCAGTTATCCAGGTAACATAGAGGTTTTCCGTAGGGGTAGTTTGGTAAACTAGCTAACACCTCAATGATACAATTTTCAATTTTGTAAAGACTTTTAAAAGTGTGTGGCTATCCATCCACTCCACTTAATAAGCCATAATTGTTTTGTTGGAAGCAGGTTTTTATTATTTTTTTTTTTCAGTAAGAGGAATTGCATGACGTGCAATTCTCTCGTGCCTCCGGGTGTCCCGGTACTAACGGGGACGGTCAACACCATCCCAGGTGCCTGCATCGGAACTGAAGAAAAAACACCTTAAGCGGGTTAGCTAAGTCGATTCTTCTAATGTTCAACTGTTTCTCATTGATCAATTTTATTAAAAAAGAAAAAAAATTGATGAAATTGGTGAAAGATAAGCATTCATGTGATTAAAAGATGGATAGGAGTAGAATGATGTGACGCTAACGTGGAGTAAAGAGAGCGTGAAAGATGGTCATGGCCTTATGGGTGAGAGAAGCACTCCCACCACCTTTAAGAAACCATTTAAAACGTTTAAATTGTTAATATTTTATGTAAGCAATCTATTATAACCACTCAATAACTAGTGTATTGTCGTTTATCTTCTATCATGACTCGTGAGTCAATGAGTTCTCTTTTCACGTCTACATCTGCATTGATTCATGACAAGTAGGGTGAGGATGTCGTCACTTTTGCAAATGACGACTTATAATGATTCAAACCATACTCATGACACGTGTTAAAAAAGAGAACAAGATATGTAAATGAGGTTTTTTTTTGTAATTTTCAGAAACCAGTGATTCATCGCGGAAGTGATTTCGCGTCATGTTGTTATTCTCTATATCAACAATACCAGATAAACCGTGAAGCATAAAAGGGTCGCAAAGTAATCCTCATTGGAAAGAAGTTTTCGATGGACTAGTATAAAGTCGCATCATTTAATTTTTGACTATCAAACTTTCAAGGAACAAATCACAATTGTCCTTCATGACATCCAAGGTAGCCTAACCTTGATATTTAATTGTTTCAGTATGCATTATGCCTAATATGTTCTTGCAAAACATTCGAACTCAAGGAAAATTTAAATAAAGGTTTATAGCAAACCCATACATGAATTAAAAAGACAATTATGTGGATCAAAGAACATTATGCTTCACGATCATACCATACACGCCTAAGTTAATTATTCAAGATAACGTTAGGCTCATACACTTTTTAGTATATAGAGAAATCAAAATATAAAGGTATGATGATAAAGGGGTTTAAGATCATCTAGAGATAATTACAAAGTTCAAAACGTAATACGCGTTTAAACTAAAAGACCACAAAATATGACTTAATTTATAAAAAAATGTCTTGACAATGAGAATTGAATCCAAAAATGCAAAGCTAAAGATGTCTAATAAACTAATTTCATAAAACCAAAAGATCCTTGTATAAATGCGCTTTAAATATAATTAGTATTTTGAGCCCGCATGTTACGGTGTGACCGTTAAACTGAACTAAAAAACATACATAAAAACATTAAACCACACAAGTAATACTACGTGTTAACTCATGAAATTTAGATCGAGACAAAACATTATCGTAATCATATACGTAATTTAGGTAAACCACATGCCGCATGGAATTTATTCACCCATTTTATTTTCTTTATTAATAAATAAATATTTACATTTAAAAAAGAAAGACTAAAAATCTAAAAAGAAAATGAAAGACTAAATCTGTCCCTTTTAACTTTTGCACCATTTCTTCACCATATTAAACAAGGACAAAACCATGTCTGCTTTGAATAGTAAAACCATCAAATGTGGTTAAGATAACCCATGCATTTGGCACTTGTACTATGTGCATAGAAAGTACCAACATAATTGAATAGTGTTATTTTTTTATACCAAATTTTATAAAAAAAAATCAAATAAGACCACATATAGATAGCAAGAAGCTTAAAATATAACGAGGGAACCTAGAAAACCAACTAACAACAAACCTACAATTAATAAATGACCAACTAACAACAAACCTAAAGTAATTTAGTAGTGTTTTACTGTTTTATACTCAAAAGATAGGTTGTTATTTAATATATACATAATATAATATTAAAAAGGTTTCATTTAATATAGACATAATCTATATCTATATCTATATTATATATAAAAGAAGAGTGATGAGCACAAACGTCTTTTCATAATTGTGTGCGAAGGACAAAACTGACATTTCATAATAGGGCAAGAAAAGTAATTTGTCAATCCTAAAGCTCTTTGTACAACATCATGAAGCTTCAAATTTTAAGACATTACTCTTCAATCCTTTAGAAAACAAAAGGTTATGGTTTACATGTGTTATTATTATAGATTATTATTATCATTATTATGGTGACTATCCACATTCTTAACTCCCATGTGTTATTATGTTTCTATTAACTTTGTTAGCCTATATATAGTGCATTCTTGTGCTTCTATTACACAAACATACATACATACCAATGAATAACAACCTCTCTTTTCTCCACTTATCATACCCTCAACCTCCATTTTCTCCATTTATCATACCCTCTATACACTATTTCTCAAGGTTCGAAGGATGTAATAAGGAAAAGTTGAGGCGATTTGGGCTAAGGAAAAAGATGATAGTGTAAAGTTCGGACTAAACTATAAGCACACTTTTGGTAATGTTGAAAATTTGTAAAAACACTTTTGGTAGTATTGGAAATTTGTAAAATCGATGGATAATACAATATGTATGAAAACAATCCATAAATGGTTTTTTTTAAGAAACATTAGTGAGCATGTTAGCAATATTGAGATTAATAAAGTCTATGGTTTAAATATGTTATTAAGTGATTATCCATATTCTTAACTCCTATGTTTCATTATGTTTCTATTAACTTTGTTAGCTTATATATAGTAGCTTGTTTTTTTTAACCAAAGTTGGTTACCACAACCCTGTCATCGTCATCGGCCGTCAACAATAAGGTGGGAGGATATTGACGAGAGCGATCATTAGATTACTCCCATGGTCTCCTAACATTATGTACTGGTGAGTACCTAATTAAACAATAACAATTAAAAACCTCCAAAATTTTAAGTTGTATTAAATATATATTACTCATAAATTGCACGAGGATTGATGGTATACATTGCTCAATTGATTAATAATAAAACCTCTTCCTCCTTTATAGCTATATAAACATAGCATTAATGGCTTCGTCGCCTTACTTACCGCCGACGAGGCGTCTCAACTTACCGGTAAATCACCACCACCAACCACTTTGTACCTCATGTGAAGTAGTACCTAATTTGTCACCACTTGCAAGTTGGCAGTTTTATACCATAGTAAATTACAAAAGATATAAAGAAAGATATGTAGATTTGCTTTATTTGAAAGTCTACCATGTCTCTTTCTTATGAAACAAAAAAATTACCATGTGAATACTGGTTTCTCGTTACTTACTCATATTCAGTATCCTTTTGATTTCCATGATTTGTTTTTCATTTTCAAAGGCTTTCCGGTTGAAATATTTTCACTTCACCAAGGTCTCACCCACTGCTCCAGTAGTCCGGTAGTCCCCCCTATGTGAATTACCTATACTTAAATAATAATTAATGAAGAATATATCCTTTTCACACCCATTCAACCCTACAGTAAACACACCTTTACCCTCATTCTAAGAAATTATAACCACTATCAAACACATATTAATTACAATAACTCATCAATTTATATTCCTACATACATATTCAAAAAAAATGAAACCCACACTCCATTTACTCACAACTTAATATCTATATTGATACATGCATTCAATGACAGCTTCATATTCACCAACACCCCCTACATAGTCCCACTCCTCATAACCAAACTTCTCACTCTTGATGTCCATGCATGACCTACGACAAAAGTGTAAATAATTAAGACAACATTTAGATGTGAGTTTAGAAAGAAGCTGCGTGAAAATTGGAAATCAAAAGGAACCATACCAGAATAAGAATTAAATGACTACAGTTATTTTCATACACAATTTAGGTTGTTATTACGCATTATACGTCACTGAAAGTTGTTTATCCCAAAATGAACAAAACTAAAAGCAAATGAGTGATATACAAATCAAATAGCAAAAGCAAGAAAGATGAATTCCTAAACCAACCAACTGCAAAGTTTGAAGACTTCCCATCCTGTACATAACTAAATTATACGGTCTGATTAATTTAGACCAAAATTCATAACGATTAACTTCAAGAACGCCATGCAGCAATCCAAATATATAAAAACTACTGCTCTAAATTATTAAACTGAAATAACAAACTAACAAATATCATCCCTAACATCATGCATGTAAATATCACATCCTTGAACATAACCTACTATTTATCATTTGAAGTTGTATTAATAAGATGCCCAAATGTTTAAACAAATATAGTTTAATGATTAACATATTTAATTGCATGTAATACTGTTAGAAGTTTTAGAATATAGGGAGTCTAAAGTGATTAATGACATTAAAGCTGTATAGTGCTATTTGATTATTGTTTCCACTGCTTAATTGATTCTAACAACAATTAGATTCATTTCCGTCAAGCTATTAAAATCAAACCAGCACATTACTCATTACCGGCTTGGAGTGGGAGAAATGGAGTTGGTGCAACTACCACCATGTGGCGACTCAACTACCACCATGTTCTGATCTTCTTTCGTTGCCACTTCCTCTTTTTTTTCTTCTTATGGTGACGTTTTGATCTCCATTGTTGGCTTTCCCATGATTAGTGTTTCTAAATATATAAGATCGCCAACAGGGTCAAATTCTTCTTGTTCTTCAAAAACTGGTAAACCCACCAATTCATCACCAAACTCATCCTCCCAAGATGGTACATGCTCCTCCTCTTCGTCATCTTCCATCTGGTCAAGTGGCTCCACAACGGCATCTTCGCTCGGATTCGTGTAATCAGGTAGCTCCAACTCCATCTATTCTATCACGCCCTCATCATTATTATTCCAAAATTCATCATCTGTTTCATAGACGGCTTCCTGCTCCTTGTAAGAAAAACTCTCATTTTGAATTTTAGCACTTATCTCGTCTAACCTAGCTTCGAGTTCCTCTATCTTACGAAGTCTTTCTCTTTCTATCAACTTATCACGCCTGGCTTCAAATTCCTTAATCTTTTGAAATCTTTCACGTTCCTCTTGTTCGGCTCTTTCCAACACCTTCTATATAAAATACTCCTAAACTGACTCGATCTATTAAACATATTAACTAAACTCGATAAAATAAAACACAAACTAAATTATCCTAAAAACGACTAGACACGCTAAATCTAAGACACGAACTCACAACACACACCACAACTCAAGACACAAAAAAGACCAATTAACCAATTAAGTTCAATCAAAGCTAGTTTCGCTATCGCCTAAGTATCCCCGGCAACGGCGCCAAAAACTTGATGTGCGAAACGCGGTCTATAAAAATATAACCTAACCTAGACACTCTAGTTTTAAATTTATAATCTAGACTATCCTAATGCTAGACCACTAGACAGGCAAGTGTACCTATCAACTGTAGTAAAGCCTAATGAAGTCCGGATATCGAACCCACGGGACACCGGCGACACCTAAACTAGACTCTGACTAATAACTTAAATAATATATTTAATTGATTTTTGTGTTTTTTTTAATTATTAACTATAAATTAAATAATATTTAAACTAAAACTGACACGAAAACTAGACACAGACAAATCGGACTGGAACTCAAATATGGGGAACAACTACCTAGGCAAGGAATCCTACTAGTCAACTCTTAAACTCTCGGAATTGGATTAATGAATGGTACCGTATTCTAAAAATATGAAATTAAGGAATAACTAAAGTATGCTAGATCTCCTCCCGGTCTCACCAACAATACCTAAGAACCCTAAATATCATGTAAGCTCAACGGTTTAATGGTTCGGATCACCTCCCGGTCTCACCTTACCTAACTATGCTAAGGTACCCAAAGATAAAATTACCTCTCGGTCTCTCTAATCACAAAACACCCTAAGGCGTAAAGGAGTATTTTTATTGAATTCAGTTATAACTCGGATCTGTAAGAATCTAAAGGAATCTAAGGTAACTCACTCTCGTGCAATCACTACCCAAACACGCAAAAGATCAAAACAGACGACACTTAATTACCTCCCGGTCTCTCAAGTGACAGAATATAAGGTATCTCTAAACTCTCAATTACCGTTCCTATGAAATACGTTAACTATATACCATAAACTAGTTGTAAACACACAGTAAACAACCTAATATGCATCCATACATGAAAGACATTCACAAAGACGCATATGGAGCAAAAATTGATAACAAATTAATACCAAATACGCATATGCATCACAACTAAATAAAATAAAAACTTTACCAAAGCATGAACCAATCAATAAATAATCCAAAACCAAAAATAAAACAAGTTTAAAAAGTATTCATCCAAGCCCAGGCAGTATAACAAGTTTAGCCCGCCACAATAATAGATGAAACAGAGATATAACAAATAATACGATTCATCGAAAAAGAAATAAATATAGTTGAGCTACTAGCCTGGAAGCTTGGTTAAATTAATTCACGTGCTAGGTAGCTTGCTTCTTTATTCCAAACGCACCAAAAGATGGCTCTGCCTTAACTTGCGTGACTTTTTAATCTGCCCAAGCTACCACCACCAAGGGTGGCGCCTCACTTGATTGGAATTTTTTTCCTCTCGTCTGTAGGGTTATATATATATATATATATATATATATATTATTAAAGACTAAAGCCCACCGACTTTTTTCTCCGAAGCTTGCGTCCAAAGACTCCAATTAAATACCACCACTTACTATAGTTTGCTTTCTGGCCCATTTGTTTTGTTTATCAAAAACAAATTAATCAATTTAAACCTTTGTTCTAACAACAACACATTTGAACCTTCGTAGCTTTCATTATTATTATTATTATTATTATTATTATTATTATTATTATTTTTGACTATTCACTCGTTGGTCTCAAGTTTAGTAAAAATACTCTATTTTAGCTCGTTGTCTCATAAAACCTTAACAACCCACATATGAACCAATTTGGAATAATATTCAATAAAAGCCTGGCTCAAATATACTTAAAAGTATAGGAAATATTTATATAATATTATGTATATTTTAGACCACATCATTGGTTCAATTTTATTAACTTTCCATCGTAGACAGTTCTTTATGTAGTTTGTGTTTGTTGATGCAGTTTGTGTTTGTTTCTTTTTATTCCTTGTAACTTTGGACTCTTTAATAGTTCGATTTTGGGTTTTTTCCCCTTTAAAGTTGGCCTTTATTTGTTTACATATCTAGAATTTAGGGGTTTTATTACTGGAAAATTGGCTTCAAAGATTTATCCCAAAAAAAGGGTAAAAACTAACAATATTAGATGTTGTTAACCATATTACCTCATAATATTTTTATACATTATATGCACTTTAAAATATAAGTTTAATAATATGGGTAGAATAACAAACAATCTATAAGTCAGTTTCAAGTTTCAAATTTTCAAGCTATTAAAATCAAACCAACACATTACCGGCTTGGACTGGGAGAAATGGAGTTGGTTTAGCTTTATTAACTTTCCGTTGCAGAAAGTTGTTGATGTAGTTTGTGTTTGTTGCTGCAGTTAGGTTTCTTTCTTTTTATTTCTTGTAACTTTGGGCTCTTTAATAGTCTGATTTTAGTTTTTTTTTTCTTTAAAGTTAGCTTTTATTTGTTTACATGTCTAGAGTTTAGGGGTTTTATTACTAAAAAATTAGCTTCAAATATTTTCTCAAAAAAAAAAGTAAAAAGTAACAACGAAAAACCACGAGTTTATGATCATATGGATCAAACAAAGGATATGCAACAAAAGGCGACATATTTTTAGTATTTAAAATAAATGCATAATAAGATAATGCATAATTCACACTTATTTTTCATTTGCTCTTAGGGCTTATCGTTTTTATTCTCAGCCTCCTATGTATTTAAGTTCATCCCTTAAAGCCATATTAAATAAAATAACTCATCATTTTATATTGATGAAATGAAACTCACACTCCATGAAGTCACCAATTAACGCCTATTTATGCATGCATTGAACCTCAACATTTCCTATACTATACAAGTTATAATTACCCTTACTTTCCTACAACATCTATGAAACTCACACTCCATGAAGTCAGCAATTAACACCTATTTATGCATGCATTGAACTTCAACATTTCCTACACTATATAAGTTATCATTACCCTTACTTTCCTCCAACATCTATGTTCCTTTCTTGCACCACTACAGCCCATGAATATGGTCTGCTTACCTCTCGACATCACATGCTAATACGCTTGGATGCCATCGAAGTTGTTAAATGTAGGTCTGTGTGCAGGTAATGGCGTGACATGATATCAACACCGGAGTTTGAGGCCGCTCACTACCCCCGTTCGGGTATTGCAGCAAAGCAAAGAACTGTTTTAATACATGATTTCAACTACTTAACTTATTCGATGAACCTGAAACACAACACTTATGGTCCAGAGACAATAATTTCATTCCCGTTCCAGAACGGCCTCACGGGTGCAGAAATACTAGCACACTTGGATGGTCTATTGGGTATTTGCTTCAACGAAACCAGTGAGATGGTCCTCCTGTGGATTTGATCTTTCCTTAATTTTGCACACATTAATCTTTCAATCTGCTCAGCTGAGATAATAGTTAAATAACATATAATAGATTGAAGTTTAGGGTGTTGATATTTATAACATAATTGGTGGACCCAATGTGACTTGGATTAGCATAAACCCATTAGGTGTACGACGCCTTTCGCACGCCGATTGAAAATTATCTCTACAACAATATGTCACATAAGGCAGGCTGGATTATGTAACAAATTGTTTTTGTGTTTGGTGCAATTGCCTCATGCAATGTTTGCTGCTTTGTTGCTCAATTATTTGTAAGTTTTTGTTAAATTTTATATTTATATGAGTTGAGATAATTTAATAGGTAATATCGGACAACAATGAAAATAGCAGAAGGTCTTTCTTTGTTGCATTTAACTTCTTAAATAGCTTCTCACACTCTAAGTGGCATTTTAAACTAAAATGTGTAATGTTAATATACATTTTAACTGTGCAAAGTAATTAATATAATTTGACTATACATTAGACTTAATATATAATTTACGGGTATGGATAGGAAAATGGTTGTTATCAAACCAAGTAACATTGAAATTCATAATGGAAATAAACCGTTTTATGTCACGTTTGCTCAAAATAAAGAAGAGAGAATGACAAAAGTCCAGATTTTCTGTTGCTTTTTAAGCTTTTGAAAACAATTTTCTTTGGTTTATTATTTGGTTGAAAAATATTGAACCAAAATATTAAATATGCTTAGTCATTTTGTTAAGTTATAGTTAATTTATTATTAATTCATGTAACTAAAAATATTTGGGTAAGACGTCGATGCTTCCATCAATGGTACATAATGTTATCAAGTTAGTTCATGGTCAAGGAAGTCAAGGATAATACTTAAGTTAGTTTTACTCTAAACAAAGTTTATGTTATTATTCAATTTAACGGTTCATCAATATTAATTTATATACTAAATAATATAAAAATATATATACTTATCCGGTTCTTGACTCTGGTTCGACTAATCCAATTGGTCGTACGGATATACCAACAAACACGTCATCGCCAACACCTTAATACGATCCCGCCGCAACGCGCGGACACTTATGCTAGTTATATATAAAGGAAGAGTGACGGGCAATAGAGGTATTTCACAATTACATGACAAGGGTAAAAGAGACATTTCATAATTGGACATAAAAAGTAATTTGCCAATATGTCAATTCGTTTTTAAAGCATTTGATGCAAGTTGATGAAGCTTCATGTTTTATGATATTACTCTTTTATCCTTTGAAGATGCAAAAGGTTTAGACTTTAACTTAATTGATTGCCCAATAAACTACTTCATTATTTAGGGATGCAAAAAGTTTAGCCTTAATTTAGTTTCTTGTAGAGTTTAATGCACAATTTAATATCAAATGCAAGGTGTGGAGTGCAAAAACATAAAAAAATAAATATACTATAAGCTTCCATTGATTCTCTTCATACGTGTGTAATTCAATTATCATTCTTATTTCTTCACCATGCTATAAGCTTCCATTGATTATCATGTTATATTAGTTTTGTTTCTATTTATATACACATGATCATTATCATGGTTTGTTCATTATACATGATGTTTCATTTGTGCTTACTGAATTTTGTTTTATTGTATTACAAAGAAAGATTTGGCTTGTCTTTAATATCATATGTTGGAATCTTTTCTCTTGGTTCAGGTGCCACAACTGTTTATGGGCAGGACCTAGCTCCGAGAATTTATATACCCCGGCTGAGTCGAAATAAAAAGGTCCGTATAACTTAAACAAACAATGGATAAAAAAAAGTTGTGAATCAAATATATTTAAAATTCTAGATCCATACCTAAAGTGACGGAACTTGAACATTTTAACTGAGGGGACGGAAATATTGCAAAAGGCAACAAAGAACATAAATCCGAAGAAAAACAAAAACAAATCCAGCTCTTACATGGTCAACAATTTGGTGTAGGCTATGAAAGAATATATAATTAATTTGGATGTTCACTTTTAAAATTAAAGTGACGGAACTTCAACATTTTAATTGAGGGGCCGAAAATATTGCAAAAGGCAAACAAAGAACATAAATCCAAAAAAAGAAAAACAAATCCAGCTCTTACATGGTTAATAATTTGGTTTAGGCTATGAAAGAATATATAATTAATTTGGATGTTCACTTTTAAAATTTTTAAAATAGCATAACTGACCAACTAAATACTCATAATATTACTATGTAAATGGGCTAAAACAGTAACAAGACTAAAACAATTTAACTAGAGGGTCACAAATTGTTCTTTTTTGCATCCACATGCATGTAAATATCAAGGCCATATTATTAAGTAATACTTCCTTACTTTCTCTCTTTTATTAGATAGATAATCATTAACCGGCTTACGCCAAAAATAGGATCACCAATATTTTAATTTTTCAAAAAAGTTTAACCTTTCTAGCTCTATATATATATTGATTTCACATGTATGTTTAAAAGATAGGATAGACTCAAGTATTGCTTAAGATTTTTGTTACAAATATATTCTTCTAAAGAAATATTTTAAAAGAAGTAATATGTTTTATTTATTTGAAAATAGAGTAAGTCATATAAATTTATAACCTGTAAAGTTAGTAGACTGATATAAAGTTAATAGACTGATATAGAAAATAAAATAATTAGATAGAATTAGAAGAAAAAAAACATTAGTCATATTAAATCATTTAGTAATATATAAACTAAAAGTAAATTTAAACCAAACAAATTAAAAATAAATTTACACCTTCAAAAAAGGTATATGCATAAAGTGGCTATTAACAAGTTGTGTTAGAGACCAAAAAGTTTCAATTAATAATAAAATATTAATTTTCTTTCCAAATAACCATCTTTTTCTTCATTTCATTTTCTCTTTACAACTCACCTCATCAAACTTCTATCATTGTTAAAAAAAAGTTTAAAATATAAAAAAAAAATTCACGCCCTTAAAAATTACGTGCCTCAGCCGATTGTCCGACTCGCCCTACCCTATAGCCGACTCTATTAATGGGATCAAGATTTTTTGGATTTCATATGTAATTTGTCTATTTCACAATTGAAAAAATCACTTAAGACACATTTAAGAAGTAAATTTTTATAGATGTCATCCAATTTATAAAATTATTAAGACATGTTGTGGAATTTGACTGGTATAACTAATTAACAGATTGTTGTAGTGTTTATCAACATCAGTGATAAGATTCTATTGTAAGTTACAGTAAACTAAAATATATAATTGAACTTTGCATGCATGATCTAAAGAGAAAGATATATGCTCAGATACCAAATATAGTAAAAGGATACTGAAATATATGAGAGGTAATCTTGTTTGACTAGATTGGATTGTTATGTTTTATGCAAATTGACACAAGAGAGGCCATTTTGTGGTCTTAATACTAACTGCAGTAAAATGTGACTGAAATATAGCCAAGCACATCAAAAGCTCGTTAACTTTTTACATTTTTTATATCTTGCACGTGTACTTTAGCCAAAACTGGGATTGTAAACGCACCGAGCAAGGGTGGCTCATGCTCGGTTTCTCTACAAACGCCAATCCGACTTGTATATCTTAAGAAGCTGAAGTGCTGAGTTCGACCTCGTTTCGTCGAAAACCTCTAGGTTGCTCATCACTCACTGAGTCAGGTCGTTTATGTTTAAAAGTTTTAAAGCATTATAGTGTTTTATATGTATATGCGGGTATCTAGATGTAGCCCAGATGAACTCCATATTATACCTTTTGAATGGTGTGCAGCTTGCAAATGTGTATAGGGGAGGATAGTAATGTCAGTTATACCCTTAGTTCTCTTTGTAATTAAGCTACACAAAGAGGTACATTTGTCTTTTTGGTGCTACGTTTTGACGAGTTTAAGTTTGTGCGGGTGGTAGGGGTTATGTTGTTCGTATTTATTTACCACATGTTTACGCTTACACATTCTGATTAGCTAAATTTTATGTGACAATTCAGACCATTTAGTTATGAGTGAATTGAGTTGGTCAAATGGGTTATAATTGGTTAAAAAATTATTTTTGATGCATAAAACTTTCTAAATTTGGTGTGTAAACGAGTCGAACCGAGCCAAGCCCAAGCTCATTTAGGCTCGAGGTCAACTCCTTTTACTTACGAGATCTTGAGATCGTGTTCAAATTTGGCTCATTTATTATTTTTAATGAATTTATACATTTTTAGTTAATTATTATACATATTTATAATTATCTTTAATATATTTTTTATAGTTATATATTGATAGTATAAACATATATAAAATATACAATATTAAAGTTATGTAAATAATAGGTTAAAGTGATTAGGTTACGAGCTTGAAGATGAATTTTTTTAATACATTTTAATGATTTATGACCTCTAGATTTGTTAGCGTAGGTCTAATTTGCATGATAACCAGACTCACCGCCTAGAAACCCAAAAGCCCGCGTTTAGGTGGTTCAGGATGAAAGTCAAACATATGGTCAACCAAGACCATACACTGTTGTAATTCATCAAGAATCCAAAAAACGGGCATTTGGGACAAAGCTTAGAAGCATTCGTTTTAAAAAGAAACAAGCCATATGACCATGAAATCGTACTGTTTGACCTTCAAGGTCAACGCCAGCCTGTCAAACCCAACCCTAATGGGTGTAACTTAAAGAGGGGCGATATACGTCTATTTATACATCTCGAATCCCGTGTAAAGTTGTGTTTCCGTCATGTTTTAAGTTCGTTTAAGTTCGAGTTTTGTTTATCTTTTATTAATTTAGGTTTTGAGTCAAGTTTTATATATTTATTGTGTTTTAACTCTTTTGGTGTCTTGCATGTTTTACTTAATTCTTTCTATCTTTTCATGCGAAGTTTAAGTACGTTTTGCTCGTTAATGATTACATGATTGTTCCACTTAGCGTTTCAATTTGTTTTCATGTAGATGGTGATTTGTAAGAAAAGAAGGTCTAGAAGGTTCAAAACGTTACTTGGAGTTCAAGAAAGGGATCTAACATGTTTAAATAATAAATAAAAATCAAAAAACAAAAATTCCCCAAAGAGGGCACCGCGCTGCGTTTAGGCAAATGCCCAGGATGCCGTCACGGGGCGCCTAAGCCTCCTGGTCAGCACGTTTTGCAAGTTTTAAGGCGCAGCTCGTTTAATATATAACGGGTGTTAAACCTAGCCGGATGGAAGCAATATAGCAGCCGATTTTGAGAAGGTTTTGAAGGTTTTCAAGTTGTTTTGAAGCTAGGAATCATTAAGATATCAAGGAGCTTCCATTTAATCGATCAAGAAAGGAGTCTTACGGGTTTTATCGCTCTACTTTCTTCGTTCTTGTTATTTATCATGAATCTCTTTTGTTTTCTTTGTTTAGGATTGTTTTTAATAATGATTCTAGGCTAGACTTGATGTCTACCTAGGTTTGATGAACATGTTTAAGACTTGATTCTTGCTTTGGACAATTGTTTGATTATGGTTTTGTTAATTTAATAGTAAAAGACTTGATTTTTCTTTCATGATGCATATGAGTGTTTATTATCTTGATTGATTGTTAATTATAGCTTCACATAGATATTTAATCTTTTGATTGTGTTCTTTAGATTTAGGGTTTATGTTTAATCATTACTTGGTGTTTTGGTTTTTGTGATTAAATGGGCCCATTTGATCATAGAAGTTTGTTGATTGTTGGTTAGGGTTTTGAATGATTTGCTAAATTCCAATAGCTGTAAGGTGAGGAGTTGTTCATGTGTCTTGGTCAATTGCATGCTAGGATAGATAGTGACAATATTCTTGCTTATTGTGTTGATCCATGTTCATAATGTCATGTTAGATTATCAAATTATCTAGGGTTTAGTGTTTCGTAAGATTGCTTGCTTTAGATACTATTAATTAACACTAATTGATGACTTTGCGGAAATCAATTCAACTGATTGCTTAATAATCTAATAATTGTTCTTTGGGATTTCATTTGATTCAGTCAAAGGTCCTTAGGGTTTGTTAGATGAACACGTTTAGAAATCAGTTTCCATAATCATGTTATTTGTCCATTGCTTGATGATTGTTGATGCATGGGATTCTTACCTAGGTAGATTCCTTCTCTGATTGGTTTCGATCTTGTGTTTAGTTGCTTGTTTCTCGTTAACTTGTATATTTACTTTCTTAGTTTAATCTTAGTTTAATATTAGTTTAAAAATCCCCCTTAAAACATAAATTATAAATAGTCGTGTCGTAAGTCGAGTCTAATTAGTTAATTAACGTAATTTATAGAGTCCTGTGGGTTCGATATTCCGGACTTACTTAGCTTAGTACAATTGACCGGTTCACTTGCCGGTGTTTTGTTTAGTTGAGTCTTAGGTCTTGTTTTTATTACTTGTTTAATTTAGTTAATATTTATTGACTGTTTTTAGCACATCAAGGGGTCATAACCCGTTTGGTCAACTAGGCTCTATGAGTCAATTCAACTTCATATAACTTATATAGGTAGGTTAGATGAAAATAGCAGCAAGATGAGTTACTTGCATTTTTACTTGACATAAAAAGTCAACCTTTTGACCAAATAATTGTCTTGGTGACAGTGTGAGACTATTGCAGAAACAATGGCGTATGATCTTGCCATGAGGCTGCTAGAAAAGAGCAAAACTTTTGACAAACAAATTTTATGTTGCATGATTGTTACTAATTTGCATCATATTATGGTGTTTCTGATGCGTGCACAAAACTAAAGACTTGGATGTTCTTTGGCCCAACTTAAGCCGACATAAAGTCTATTGTTTATTTTTGTGCATCACCCCAACACCTGCCACTTCCTATCATACTTGGTAAGTAACATGCGACTCATAATATAACCACATCGTACATATATCAGGTTAAATGATGTTTCACACTGCTTATTAAAAACTACTTTTCGTCTAAATGTCTCATGTATAAAAACACTGCTTTTTTAAACACACATTGTGATGTAGATAAATCTCCGTGAAAAGTATGCCTAACAGTGCAAAACATGTACCAGAGATACGTACGGACCCGTATGACTTTGATTTAAGCTGTCCATACGGATATACTTTTGCATGACACATTAGTAAGGCTCTAGCCTAAGTGTGTAGGCCGATGTAAAGCCGTATGCAAATAATGGCTCTCATTACTTTCTACAAAAAAAAATTACACAACGCATTGTCGCTACTTTCAAAGAATTTCCAACTAAAAAATCATAGTGCTCAGACCATGGCACACCATAGTCTATCCGCTTACTTCAGCATACCAAGATTCTATGTCAAATACTATCGTTCCACGACCATGCGAGGCAAAACCACGTGAAATAAATATAACTATTAATGGTCTCATATGTCATCGTCCTGCTTGCAATGCATGCATATAATGTATATATGTATGAACCCTCGGGTGGGCAAAAGTGAAATCGCACTAATTTTGACGTTATTTTAGTAATCTCGTGAAAATAACATTAAAAGTGACGGGAGGTAATCAGGCATCATGTGGTGGCGTTGATAGCCGAAAGACAAGGGTACATGCACCAATCGGCGGTGTCCCGATGGTTGAGTGTTATGTGTCTTATGTCCAAGGCTTGATGTAAAACTACCATCGAGCCGAGGGTCTTACCGAAAGCAGCCTCTCTATTCCTAAAGGGTAGAGGTAAGACTGTCTACATATCACCCTCCTTACCATAACTTTGCTATTGGTGGGATATACTGAGTACGATGATGATGATGGATGATGATGATGATGATGATGGTGATGATGATGATGATATGTTTATGTTGTCGCAATACTGAAAAATTGGTCATCTGAACCCCTAGCAAGCGCATATACAACTCTACCTACCACAAATACTAGAGGCATTTTCAACACACGATCTGAAGATGTTGTATTGCACTTATGATATTCAAATGAATATACTCTTCTGCATGTAAAACCCCACCTTGAGAAAAAAAATTATACAAGTACTCACTAGAACAAGGGGTCTGGAAAATAGTTTTTACCCAACGAATAACAACCGGGATAAAAGGACCATCAATGGAAAAGCGGAACATTCAATAACAGAGCTCTGTACTTTGTTTTGAAATCCACATATTTAAGGCAACATGCTCTATTGTTGGCTTTTGATACTCACACGGAGAAATGCATTAACACAACCTTCCCAAAACTTCCAACAAAACCCTCAGATGGACATTTGGTTGTCATTCACAATGACCAGCACATATTTGTTACTCACAGTTTCCCGTATTGGATCGTAGATTCATGGAAGATGACAGGTCACACATGGAAAAAAGTATGGGTTCCCCCATAAGGCCTATATTATTAGGGTTGACTATAACATACATCAGCACAACCGACAAGTTTATGGTCGTATCCCATTATGGATATACGAATGAGATAGACACAACTAAGAATGACGACGATTGTACTATCCTTTGTTATACTATGAAGGACAACAAACCATTGTTTATATCAAGACTCTAGCAACCCCATAATTAAGATCTTATTTCTGTACAAACTTTAACTTTCTAGCTTTATCATTCCCTTTATTTTAATCATGCAAATTTAGAACTTTGTGTTCTCAAATCATCTTTCTTTTTTTATTTTTTTTGTTTTATATGTTTTTATTGGTTTAGTGAAAGATGCAATGGATTTTGTTATGTTTACAGTCGATTTGAACCAATAAATATGCCTAACACGTCATTTACCATTACTTCTATGATTCCAAGGCATTCAAATCTTTAATTATATATGACATACATGGAACTCAAAAAATATAATCATCACATGATCATTTGCTAAAAAAAGTTCCTAATTCTCACTGACACATCAATCTAATGCTTCATGTATAAAAATAAACAATCAAATAGAAATCCAGTATAAATCCCAATATAAATCTATGTACACAACACTTAAAGCATGCATCGTGTAAGGTCAATCATTGTTAAGGAATTAAACACACATTCAGTGTTTCAACATTGATATTGTCTTTCCAGCTATTTAAGTCTGTCAAAATCGTATCGTTTTCTTAATTCCCAGCACATTCCTACTTGTGAGTTTGTAATGCCCCAAATAATATTTTTTTGTTTCTGCAAGTTAAGTACCCGTTACGCCACCACGCATATGCAAAATCAAGTCATGTGTGCCCACCCCTTTACCATTTTTAAAATTCGTTGACTTACTGGCTTTGATTTAAGCATTTATTTCATCTCCTTATTATATTTCACCTTTAACTGCTCACTTATTAACACACATTTTGATTAAAACTTTCAAACCCATAAACCTACTTTATCAATAAATGTCACAAAACACGTTGCATCCTATATATACATATATATATATGTATGTATGTATATAGCGGCATTTTGCTCACACTAATAATCCATTACACACCAAACAATACAAACCAATATAAGACGATAACTTGCGCGAACCCGCAGCAACGCGGGGGCACTTTTGCTAGTATAATATAAAAACGATTATTAATATATAGATACAATTAAGTTAATATGGATCACACACCTTCATCCCATCAACATTCACCACCACCAAGGCCCACCCACCACACAACCACCACCAGCAAACGCTGCTTGCGGTTGTCGTAAAATACGAATACACCATCCCATTTTTATATTATATTTACATATTAATTATAAAAACATATGAAAATTACATATATGCCCTCATATGATTGACACATGCCAATATTGTAACTCTGTCTATTACTTCCCTATCTAACAACCTCGTTAGAATGAAACAAACGTCAATGTGAAACATTTAAAACAACTTTAATTTTATTTTGTGACATGTTATCAAGAATTCAAGATTTAACAACAATCTTATCAAAACATCGATTTTAAGTTTGTACAAGAAAACTTATTCTTAAATATGTCTACTTTTTTAATGTAATAAACAAGCTACTTTTACTTGCGAGTCACAATATATACTACAATACCATTTGCAATACATATTACAACAAATGCGAATAAAAGTAAAGAATTCAAATAAGTGTCGGTAAGCGTCAAAACAAACAAGAAATAAGAGCTCAAATTTGGCCAAAACACGCATTTGGCATAGTTTCTTATGACAGTTTTGCTGCTTTTGCACGCTACTAATACGACACGTTTTTTCTATTTCTATGATGCAATAACCTAAGCCAATAATTATTACTGTTTAATCCTCAAATCTCAATATTTAAACTTATCTATCAATCAAGTTCTTATTTTGTTTTGTTCTCACCAAACTAATATTATATAGGTTTAAATAAATGTTTAGGATTATGATTATAAGTTTAAACCACTTATTTTGTATTAATTTTTGAATTTGGACACAAAAACCCTACAACAACTATTGCACTCAACCCCACCAATCACTCCTGAGTTACTACTACTCACTTTCAACTGTACATATTATTCTTGCCATCTTTGAAATAATGAGTAATAAAAAGCAGTAAAGTCAATTTGTCATCAACCACCCCAATCTTGCAATCTTGACACTTGTACACCCTGCATCAACACTTGTACTCTGTGCTGGCACCAATAAATTCTTGTTCTCTTTTATGTTAACAACGAACAGCATCGCATGAAGCTACAATCTTTATGTTTGCAAAAAAGAAAGAAAAAGGGTTAGCTTTATTTTTCTTTTTTTTAGTTTTACCAAACAAATCAAGAAAGTTAAAGATTGAATTTTTATTATAGATTCAGCTGCTGGGATTGTTGGGTTTGTTTTGGATCTTTGTTTTTTCAAATCAAGGTTAGTGATTTGTTAATCTTTTTCTTGTTTTTTTTGTGTGTTTTTGGTTCAAGATTTGGTGGGTTTAATGTGGTTTTGGTTGGTTTTTTGGCAGAGATCTTGTGTGATTATTCAAGGGTTTTGGAACCCTTAAAAGATAAGGTTAAGATCATCATCAAATTATAAAAACCCATTTGAAATTAATGGGTTATTGAGGGTCTTATTATTCTTGATCCATGTTAATTTATTCAAGTTTGTATTTTGGAGATCTGGGTTATTTTTTATTATCAAGATAAGAAAAACCCATTTCAAATTGGGGGGTTTTTGAGGGTTTGAATGTTGTTAATTAGTTAAAGATGCAAAATTTGGCCTAAAAAAGCCCTAATTTTGTCAAGATAAGAAAAACCCATTTCAAATTGGGGATTTTTGAGGTTTTGAATGTTGTTAATTTGTTCAAGTTGCAATCTTTGGTTCAAAAAACCCTAATTCTGGTATTGTGGGGAACTGGGATATTGTTGTTCATCTGTTATGCCCAATGAGGACATTCTTTCCATCTGAATCTTGTAAAGAAACACATCTAAATGCTCTCAATCCACAATCTTGGCTGCAAGTTGAAAGAGGAAAACTTTCAAAAGTCTCGCCTCACTCTCCTTCCTCGTTGTAAGCTTATCGTTTTCTTTTCTTTAGGGGCGTTTGGATGCGCGTTTTGAAAGTGATTGTTCAAGATAACCCGTATGAGTGTTTCGATAAACTACGCTTGCATTCGATAATCTGTTTGTTTAGTGGTTAAATACTTGCATTTTGATATCATCCACAACAAAAATATGATGATACAAATAATTATTATGTTACCCTAATTTTATATATTATTTAGTTATACTTTGAATTTACCAAGCACTCAACTCCATTAAAGGTGATTATTTCAAGTCAAAGCAATAGAAACACTCCAAACATTATCTTCATGTGGTGTTTAGATTTGCAGTTTGATAAATAATTATTAATTACAACTTCAATTAGCATAAACACACCCAAATATTGTATTTTGCATAACATTTTACTATTTTGATTTTTTAATATTACATAACAGACTTTTGAAACACAGATCCAAATACCTCTTGGTTATAGGTAAATAAGTTCATTCTTTTAATTGTGTATACTTGTGTTGTTTGTAGAGAATCTCTAATCAAAGTGCCCGATCCACCGATTCTTCCATTCTTTAAACCTGTTGATTATGTAGAAGTATTAGCCCAAATCCACAAAGAACTCGAAACATGCCCTTCACACGAGCGCACAAATCTCTATTTATTACAATTTCAAGTCTTTAAAGGCCTCGGTGACATTAAGTTAATGAGAAGAAGCCTTAGATTAGCTTGGCTCAAAGCAAGTACGGTTCACGAACGGCTCGTTTTTGGGGCCTGGTTAAAATATGAAAAACGAGGCGAAGAACTTATATCAGATTTACTCCCTTCGTGTGGTAAATGCTCAAAAGAGTTTGGATTGATAGATATCGGCTCTGAGCTCCCGTCTGTAGTAAACCCTAGTTTAACTGACGGTCCAATGGTTGATCAAAAGAATAATGTATCGGGAACGGTCTCGTTTAAAGTCGGGGATGAAAAAATAACATGTGATAGACAAAAAATGGCGAACCTTTCGCCCCCTTTTCGTTCTATGCTTAATGGTTGTTTTCTTGAATCGGTTTCCGAAGACATCGATTTGTCAAAAAATGATATTTCACCGAAGGGCATGAAAGTAATAAGTGAATTTAGCTCAACCGGTGTTTTACCAGATTTACCAACCGATCTTTTACTAGAAATTATGGTGTTTTCTGGTAAGTTCTGTTGTGAGAATCTGAAAGATTCTTGTGATCGGAAACTTGCAAAACTCGTGTCATCAAGAAACGATGCGATTGAGCTTATGGAATATGCTCTAGAAGAGAATTGCCCAGTTCTTGCCGCCTCTTGTTTGCAGGTTTTCCTTCAAGAACTCCCTGATTCTCTTAACGATGAACGTGTTGTTGACTTGTTAACCGGTGTTAACACTTTGCATAGATCGATAATGGTGGGCTCCGCTTCGTTTTCACTCTATTGTTTATTAAGCCAAGTTGCTATGGATCTTGATCCAGGGTCCGATAAGTCGGCTCTTTTATTGGAACAATTAGTGGATTGTGCAGAAAATAGTCGACAAAAGATGGTGGCATATCATATGTTAGGATGTGTGAAATTAGTCAAGAAAGAATATGAAGAAGCCGAATGTGTCTTTGAGATTGCATTGAAAGAAGGGCACGTTTATTCGGTTATAGGTTTGACTAGAATCGGTCAAATCAAGGGCAGAAAGGTTGAATCTTTCAAGAAACTTAGCTCGGTTATTTCAAATCACACTCCTTTAGGGTGGATGTATCAAGAAAGATCTTTATATTGTGAAAATGATGAAAATAGATGGGAAGATCTTGAAAAAGCAACCAACTTGGATCCAACTTTAACATACCCGTATATGTACCGTGCGGCTTCGTTAATGAAAAAGCAAAACGTCCAAGATTCTCTGGCGGAGATCAACAAGATTCTTGGTTTTAAACTTGCGGTTGAATGTTTGGAGTTGAGGTTTTGTTTTTATTTGGTTCTTGAAGATTATCAATCGGCTATTTGTGATGTTCAAGCTATTCTTACGATTTCTCCCGATTATCGGATGTTTGAGGGGCGGGTGCCCGCAACACAATTTCAAACTTTGGTCCGTGAGCATGTGCCAAATTGGACGACTGCAGATTATTGGTTACAGTTGTATGATCGGTGGTCGGCTGTTGATGATATCGGGTCACTTTCTGTAATATATCAAATGCTCGAGTCGGAAACAGCTAAAGGAGTTTTGTATTTTAGACAGTCTTTGCTTCTCCTCAGGTACTATATTGTTAATATTTTTGTTTTTTATATTTACTATCTGAATGCGCTTTATACGTATCATACACGAGCCCGAGACCGAGCTTCATTTATCAAGCTCGAGCTGACTCGCGAGCTTAAACGAGTCTATTATTTATATATTTTGTTTAACATGTATTAATATTTAATTTTATAAAAAATAGTTGTGCTCAGTCCAAGTCAAGCTCGAGCTTGAAAAACTACTCACAAAGTCACAACCTATAGAAATAGAGCTCAGTCCAAGCCGAGCTCAAGCTTGAAAAACTACTCATGAGCCGAGCTTGAGCTTTAGAAATAGCACTCATAAATAGCCGAGCTTGAGCTTGAAAAACTGCTCATGAGCCAAGCTCAGGCTCGCTATGTTTCTATTATGTTTGAATTTAAAATCGACCCTTTTGCTATAAGATCTCAAACTGTACAGCATCTTGTGAAACAAAGGGATTTAATACAAGGGAATTATAATCACTATAAAGTCATTATTAACCAGTGCTTATTTCAGGTTAAATTGCCCGGAAGCAGCAATGCGAAGTTTACAGTTAGCCCGCCAATATGCATCAAGCGAACATGAACGTTTAGTTTACGAGGGTTGGATATTATATGATACGGGCCATTGTGATGAAGGGTTAAAAAAGGCTGAAGAATCTATTAGTTTGAATAGATCTTTTGAGGCTTTTTTTCTAAAAGCTTATGCTTTAGCAGATTCTAGTCAAGATCCTGCCTGCTCTTCAACCGTTGTAGCTCTTCTTCAAGATGCCCTCAAATGCCCTTCTGACCGGCTACGTAAAGGCCAGGTTATGAACAATCTTTTTCCCTTATGAGCGGTGTAAACGAGCCGAGCCTGTGCTCCCTAAAAACTCAATCGAGTTGAGCTTAAACGAGCCTGTGCTCAAGCTTACATTGGAGCTCATTTAGTAAATGAGCTCGAGCTCAGGCTATACATGTCGAGTTTGACTCTTCTAGAGAGGCTTATTTATACAACTTTTATTTAATTTAATAAACATATGTTTACATAATAAATAGCATATGTAAAATTATGATAGGAATTATATAAAAGTATATAATGTTATATATTAAAATTGTAAGCATAAGTATATATATATTTAAGCAATTATAAATGTATATAAATATAATAATAAAATTATCAATAAACAATAAGGAGCCGAGCTGGAGCTTGAAATCCTACTCGCTGGATGAGCTGGATCTTGAAAGTGGAGGTGGTAATTTTGACCTAGGTCAACTAAAAGATTTAAGTCAAAAGGAAACAGGTCAACTCGGTCAAACGTTTTGAAAGGCGCCCAATATGTATTTAAAATATGTTTATTTTTATTCATTCCTAGAAATTAACTCGGGACATGTATCTAATTATATATCAACCTCAGTATTTAACATACCCTTATCAGTCATTCAATCAATATCCGTTTTGTAATCAATCTATATTTATTTCAATTTTTTAAAATATTCAAAAAACATTTCGTTATTTTTCTTGTGTCTTTTTGCTCTTTTCCCCTCTTTTATATATTCATATATATATTATATACACATAAAAACATCTAAAAGTTAAATCGCTTGTTGACACTTAAAACTTGTGGCAGGCATTGAACAATCTTGGAAGTGTGTATGTAGACTCTGGTAAACTAGACCTTGCAGCCGATTGCTACATTAACGCCCTTAAGATTCGACACACGCGGGCCCACCAGGGGCTTGCGCGTGTCCATTATTTAAAAAACGACAAACCAGCTGCGTATGAAGAAATGACAAAATTGATTGAAAAGGCGCGCAACAATGCATCTGCTTATGAGAAAAGATCAGAGTATTGTGAACGTGAACAGATGAAGATAGATCTGGAAATGGTTACTCGATTAGATCCTCTTCGGGTTTACCCTTACAGATACCGTGCAGCAGGTTAGTAGCTCAGTTTGTATATAGCTATGTTAAGATTATCATTTAATTTATTTCAGAGGTGGCACATTCGATCTGATTATTTATGAATGGGTCGTAATGGGTTAAGCGAGAAATATTAAAGATTTATCTTAAAAGGAACACATGTCAAGCGGAATGAAATATGCTAAACGTAAAGATGCTAAACGGGTCGTGTTAGTGGATTGGCGGGTCAACTCCGACATGAACCCAAAAGTTTTACATGAACCCAAACATGACACGAACCTGGAAATCGTGTCACACATGAATAAGACACAATGCTTTTTAACCTGATTTTTTTTTAATTCTCTTATTAATACGTTAAAGTTCTAAATTTGCATATTATTTTTATTTTATAAAGCATTTATGTTTAAACCAGGCCTATTTATATTTTAAATTTTGGTATAAAAGAACTCAAATAGTTTTAAGTCATTACTTAAAACACATTTTAAATGAAATAAAAAAAATGGGTTAAGCAGGACAACCCACGACACAACCTGTTTAGCTAAACGTGTTTACGGGCTCGACCCGAAATCGATACGAATCCGGTTAGACTAAACCTAAACCTGTGAATATTGTGTTAGGTTCGTATCATGTCAGAATTTCACACTTAAACCTCACAGTCCATTTAAATTAAGAAATAGTTTTCTATCGAAATAAAATAGTGTTTCTAATTTTTATGTCCTAATTATTCTTTTAAATAAATTAAGTTGATTCGTTTTTTTTAAGTCTTTGAAACTGCTTAAAGATTTTCTTTATATGCGTGTGGGCCCTACATCTCATTTGGGTTGTGGTCAAAATCCAGTCTTGATGGACAACCACAAGGAGAAAGAAGCGATCGCGGAGCTTTCAAAGGCGATAGCGTTCAAAGCGGACCTGCATTTGTTGCATCTACGAGCAGCGTTTCATGAACATATTGGTGATGTGGCGGGTGCGATGCGGGACTGTCGGGCTGCTCTCTCTTTTGACCCGAATCATCAAGAAATGCTTGAACTCCGAAGTCGTGTAAACAGCCAAGAACCTTAATTATCCAAGAATTTAGTAAAATATTAGATGCAATGTTTACACAAATGGTGATAAAAGTTTTTTTGAGTTTGTGTATGTTGCAAATGTAACACTTGATGGATATTGTAAACACTATTTGTTTTCTTGCAGTGGTATGTGTGTCTTATTTTTTTGGAGTTATACTTTACCGGATGTGAATTTTTAAAAAATATTAAATATAAATTTTGTATTTTTTGTCATTTTATAAATAAGACAAAATGGCAAAACAGGTCCTTTATGTTTTTATGGTTTTTCAATAGTCGTCCTTTGGAAAACATAATGACTGAAATCATATTCTGTGTTTCCAAAATGTTTCACATTACGTCCTTTTCCACTAACCCAGTTAAAATTTTTCGTTAACTTTAGTCATGTGCAAAGCATGTGAGGGTAGTGTAGGGTAATGTTGTAAATTTACATATTTATTTATTAATTAGAAATAAATTAAATAAATATACTTAAAAACAAATCTCTCTCTCTCTCTCCAAAACACCACCGTACACTCTCTCCTTTCATAATATAAATGTATCATCAATTCCAACTAAGTCAAAATATGATACTTAAAAGGATAAAGAAAGTAAAAAAAACGACTGAAAGTAAACAACCCAGCCGTGAAACCAAGCCGATGACCAGTTTAAACGGTTTCAAGATTTTAAACCGAACCATAAACACTCATAATTGTTACGTGATCAATAGAGTCCGCGTTCAAAGACCCGCTGCATCGCGCGGGCACTCGTCTAGTATATATATATATATATATATATATATATATATATATATATATATATATATATATATATATATATATATATATATGTTTATAAGTGTCGGCTTAACGAGTTTGGATGCTTAAATCAAAATGAAATTTAGTGACCCTTTCATAACCATTATGAAAAAATAATTAATAAAAAAACGCTTACAATATACTTCGTTTTTAGCAGGATTGGTTTTGCTATTCAAAAGGAGGTTGCGGCGCAGCTTGTTGTCCGTTTGCCTGCCACTTTATTTTAATCGTTTTATAGTAAAATATATTATCATTATTAAAAAAAATATGCTTTGAACTCATGACCTACAGGTAACCAATGGCCAAGTTTGCAACCAAACCAACGCATAACTTTGAGTTTTGCCCATTATTATAACATATTTATATATAAATATATAATGTTTTTTTTGGATTTCAAAACCTTAATTAATAATTAAGTATAAACCTAAAACTCTTATCTGATTTCGTTGGCCTACGGGCCGTCCCTAATGTTTATGAGTGTTATAATTCTTTACATAAATTTGAGTGTGTGCTAATTGCTAAACCACCCTTTATACTCGTGTCCAATCATGGTGTTGCTTCCTTTGAAGTCTAAGAGTTTGAGCTTTGCTGAACGTAATATAGCCCCGTTTAAAAAAAATAATAATAAATAGAAAGAAAGATGATGGAATGAAATTGCATATTTCGTCTCTTCGACTTCAACTAAATACATTTATCACCTTAAGGCTTAAAAGTCCACGGCATTTAAAATACTTAATAAATAAAATATAATTGGTAATTTGAATATGTTAGCATGACACGGCCACTTCACCAACTTACCATAAAATAATAAGTGTATCTAAAACTAGAAATATATATATTCTTTGATTTAAAATCAACGGCGTGAATTTCATTTTGTTAAAGAGAAGATAATATATTTTTAGAATTAAGGTATTTAATAATCTAATTGGTTGATTAAGATTATAGATGCTCGTTATTGTCACGTGTAAAGTTTTGAACCACGCAAAATATTCTTTTAAAAAGGTGGTGTGACTAATATTATCCAGGGGTGCGAGATAGCTTTCAACTTTTACGGCGAAGTGTAAAATTGGTGTAAACTTTTTTTCTTCTTCAATTTATATATTTGGATACACCTGAGCAAATATTAAGATACTTCTATATTAAAAAAAAAAATTAGAGATACCTCTGAGTATTTCTTCTAAATCTGCCACTGGTATATTATTTGAACATTATAAAACACAAACATAAATATAGAACAGAAGGGGAAACCTTTTCATTAAGAGATGTGGATATGTAAATCACAATGAAACAAAAGTGGAGAAGAACTAAGAAAACGGTAATGTCGAACCCACAACTTTGTATGTGACGTGGAGACGGTTTTGCCAGCTCTGGAGTCAGCATTCTGTGATTAAACTTTGTAAGTGATAATTACATATTTTTATATCTAAAACTAGGGGGGAAATTTTGATCAATCAATTTTTTTGACATTGTGTATACGTTTGCCGCCACGCCCTTAAGACCCGACACTGTTATTTGACGGAATTTCCATCTATATATCTTGATTCATTATTTTGAATGCTTAAGGGAAACAAATCGGGTAAAAGTACCTGAATGTGAAGGTTGGAATAGAATTGCTTAGTGTGGAAAAATGAAATATGGAAGTGAAGAGGTAGGTCCCAGCAGAGCCCAGTTGGACCCGCAAGACTCACCTCAAAGAGGGACGTCTGCGCAGTTGAACCCGCAAGACTCACCTTCAACAGGGACGTCTGCGCAAAGGCTAAACTCGCAAGACTCACCTTGAAGAGAGACGTCTGCGCAGAAACCAACTGGATCCGCAGGACCCACCATGCTAAGAGACGTGACGTCCTTACGCGCAGTACGCAAGCTGTTCCCGCAGGAAAAGCCTCCCAATGGTCGACGTACTCCGCCTGTTCCCGCAGCAACGGATACTAGCCATCAGGGAAGGCTACCCGCGCAGCAAGGCTACACGCACAAGGCACTTAACTCTTAAATAATTCAGTAATGTCACCTGAAGAAGGAGTGAGCAAGCCGGAAATACTCCCGCCCAAAGCCGGGAAAACTCCCGCCCAAATGAGCCAGTCCGTACAATACTGGAGGATTTTTTGTACTGTACCTGACGAGGTATGGACAAAATATCTGACCAAAGCTGCGACAGCTCACTGACAACAGTACAACGAGCATCATGCTCTATTACTTAATGTCACTATCAGCCGCTGCCTACTCACCAACCTGTCGTAGCACGTGCATAGCCTGCAGTTGGTGGAAAAGGAATAGTACACAGCCGGCCTGGTCACTATCAGCCGCTGCCTACCCACCAACCACCAGCATGGCATGTGCGTAGCCCACAGTTGGCAGAACAGGAATACTATTCAGCCGGCTGTACCTTCTTGGAAACCTACCTTCGACTATAAATACTCCAACACCTTGGAATGGTATGGACATTATCTTATCATCTCATTATCTTATCTTCTCTAGCAATCTCTTAATATACACTTATATTCAAGAGCAATCTAGTCTGATTCTCACGCCGGAGGGTGGTCACAATGAGGTACCCCCCCCCCCTTCTCAGTGACGAGCTCACGGTGTCTGTTTTGCAGGTCATCAGAAGAACCATCTTTGCCGGACCTAACCCTCGTGGGAAACATCTACTTAACCCCAGATTATCCGTAATTTGCCCGGGGTCGATTAGTGTTTCTTCAGGAAGGTTGAGAACACGGCTGCAATTCATTCGGGTAAAAGTAAGGTGTAACTCATTGATTGGTTCTTTGAGTTTGAATACTTCGGGAGCACCCCTTCACCCTTACTTTACTTGAACTGGATTGGTCTTGTAACGTTCGTAATTAAAAAAATCAAAATAATCTATCCTTCTTTTCACACTTGTGATCAAATAAATAAACTATAAACCAATAATTATAAGTTTGTTCCGGACGACAAAACGGGGTATTGATGCTGGGGAAAAGGGAAGCTCACGTGGCAAACTTTTATGGTAGTGAATACCGCCTCACATACTCGGCAACGAAAAAGGGAGGGATGTAGTGGCGTTCATCGGTTTGGTTATCGATTTATTTGATTTGTTCGGTTATGATATATTTTTATCCCTAATTCAAAATAACAATTAATTTTATTTGTGTTTTAGATTCGGACAACTGTTTGGGTTCCGTACTACATCAAAATATTCAAACAAACCCAACATATAAACCCTAAAACCAAAATTTTAAGATTATAATAAAACATCCAAATCGGCGAATTATTACATACTTTTAAACATACAACTAGTCAACCATAAAATAACCATTCTAAAACATCAAAAAAAGAAAAATTGAAATATTGATATGGATATGGATTATTGGACTACATATTACACATGGACTTAAAAAAATACTTGGTCATATCCAAAATAAATTTATGAATAGTATTTATTAAAAGAAAAAAGGTTTAGGGAAGTTCAGGACGACAAGGCAAACCCCATAAAAAAAACTCGTGTCAAATGCGTCCATTTGTATCATAAACAACATAATGAAATAAAAACATACTGGTGTTTCAACACTTAAAGGAGCGTTCAAAGCACACAAATCCTTAAAGCGGGTTCCACACTAGGGCCTCTCTACACAACTCTCCAAAGGGAAAGAATTTTGAGAAATGCAAATGAGCCCAAAAAACATAAGCTTGCATCTTTATATATAGATGTACTGATCCAATCATAGCTTGACACGTAGAAGGTTTTTTGGAAAATAAATCGTTGTTACCCACAGCAAAGGCACAACTGTGCGTTTGCATAGGCACGCCTGTGTTTAAGGAGGCTTTGTGGTCTCTCTCTGGCAGTTCGTAGCCACCTCTTACCATGCAACAACGACGATATGGCTTCCGGACTTCATCTTTGTGTTATTTGACTAATCTAACCCTTCAACTTAATGATCAAACGAATTTTTAACAACATAAACATCCATATCTATATAAATAAATCTCTAACACCTTTATTTATATACCAAAAATAAGGTTCACGTGACAAAATTGCTTTAGGGATGCAACATTGATGTGTGTGTGTGTGTGAGAGAGAGAGAGAGAGAGAGAGCATGATGGTATAGACGAGGCACTTGACCCTGATAAGCCTTTAATCCACCTAAGCGTCTCAGAATGGTCATATCTTGCACAAAATATTTTGTATTGATGTTTTTATTTGTTTTTGTTTTTTTTATAATTTTAATATTTACCATATATATGTAACTAATTTTATTTTATTTTATTTTATGTTTACCATACATATATGAGTGAGAAAACTTATAAATATTAAAAAAAAGGCTGCCTTTATAACTTAGTACATAAACTAAAAATTATCATAAATTGGATGTGGCTCAGTGGTAGAGCACTCACTTTATAAGTGAGAGGTAGGGGGTTCAAACCTCACTATCACTAATTTATATGGGAGATATGAGGGATGACTCTGGCTTGCCATGGTTCGAGTCCTGATCTCACCCGGTTTTACCGGCTCTTCGCTGTCGTGCCATTTGGCGGGCGTGAGGGTCAGGTTTTATCCGGTGAATCCCTCAATAGGTGGACCGCTAGGGGCTCTGTCCGTCCGGACTAGTGGTCGGCTCGGGCTACCTTTAGCCTATGACGACCGCGTACGAAATATCCGACGTTACTTTGTTGGTCATTCGAAAAAAAAAACTAAAAATTATCATTAAGTTTTCGCTTTTCAGTTGTTCGTGAATAACTTTTAATTTGATCTGAGTTTATAAATCAGACTAAAAAGAGTGAAAAAATAAAAATAAAAAAGTTGAAATTGAGGGTAGTTGTTTGAATAATGTAAATAAATCTACCAAAAACCAACCAGTGGATCCAATCAAGTTGTGAGGCCCACTTAATTCCAATGGCCCACCACCCGCATATACGTCCACCCAACAAGTTTCTCTGCTCTACCCAATCACGACTAAACAACAATCAATAAATGCTACTAACAATTTACATATTATTTTATGTGTATTTACAAAAAAAAAAAAAAGAAAGAAAGAAAATGAAAAACTAGGGAGCATATTTATTCCACATCACAACATTATAAACTTAAGTCTTTCCTTTTATTATGAAAATCCGAATATTACATATGTAACAAGTTAAAGAGTAAATATAGGGTAAAAGAAAAGGGGTACATATCACAACCAACCACTTGTGGGGCTGTATTCACTTGGGTTATATATATTAAAATAAATAAAATAATGTGAGACGTACATCATTTAACAACAATAAAGCCCCACCAATTGTTTTTATTCTATACTTTATAGAAAGCCTATTAAATATTTAAAGAACTAAAATGTATTGAAGAGTAGAAGGATCGGATAAGTAGTGTCTAGAACTTTCGTCTATCTTCTATGCTTATGTTCATTCTATGGGTAATTGATGACGGGAGGGATGTACACACAACTCATCGCTCGCTTGAAAACTATTTGGAAAATATTTGTTTAATTTATGTCTTGTTTGCAAATTAGCCGGTTAGCTCGGTTCAATTCAATTAACTTGAATTACACACACATATAAATATAAAATTCTTTTTTAAAATTCCATAACTTCAGTTTCATAATTTCATATGCTTGGTTCAAAATTTTAATATTTTAAAAGAAAAATATTTTATGTACATTATTTTCAATTTCAAGCTTATTTCTAAAAGAAATTTACAAGCTATTACAAGTTTCTCTAAAAACTACTAATTTATTTTCATTTTCATCATATTAAACTTCAAACTTGGTTCTTGTAAAAATTTTTAAAGAGCAAAATAATTAAGTAACGCATGAAACTCGCTTAATGTCGATCGTAACATGCTCGAAAAATGCTCACTCAACTTTGGCTAGGTCCAAATGCTTTTCTTTTCTTTTTTTTTTTTTAAATAATATTGCTAATAAAACAAATTAGAGAATGAGATAACAACAAATAAAAAGATAGCATACACATTTAACACCACCCAACCGTTCATGAATTGTATTTATTTGAGCTAAAGTAAAAAATAAAAACAATGTCACATCTTCATCGTACGACAATAATAAAGGCCCATTATTTGTTTTTATTCAATAATTTAGGAAGAACCTTGTAAGATTTTTTTTTAAAAATAGAAATATTTTAAGGAAGAGAAGTTTCCCGAGAGTAGTGTGTAGAACTTTCTTCCTTCCATTCATAAGCTCACTACATATATATTATGGGTTTATTATTTTATTACAACTCACTCCCAATTCCCAAATTCTATCATACTTCTTTGTCGGAAACAACAAACCAAATGTTTACTTGCTTTCTTTTTTATTTTTTTCCTCCAAGTCTACTTAGTGTGTTGTAGTGAATACACGCTGCTTGTTTGGTCGTTATCGATTCGGTTTGTTACAGTACCGACATTTGTCATAGCGACCAGCGCGTGTAAATAAACAAAAATGACACGTGTTTGGTTTGTTGACGACAACTTAGATTGTATCAAACGAATTTTAACAGCTACTGTAAATGAATCGTGCTTATGCCATATCTTATCATATCTTAAATGAATCATATAAAGTTTACCCACAATCAAATTTCACATTATCATAACACATCTAATTTGATATGAAATGTAAAAGCCTCACTATCTACGTGCTATATACGTAACGAACTCAAATCTTATATTTTAAACTAGGGATGAGAGCAGTACCGACCGGTTTCGGTCCCGAAAATCCCAGTCCCGAAAATCATAAATTTTTTTACTCGTACCGAAATCTTTGGTTCAGTACCGGTACCATACCGAACTCAAAACTTTGATACCGATAATACCAAATCGATATCGATACCAATCGTGACCAGTACCGAATTTGTTCATTCTTATTTTAAACATACAATTGTGAAAAAAAGATGGTATTAAACTATTAATAAGTAAGAATAAATACAAAATGCAAAATAATGTCGCATCTTCGTCATATGACACCAACAAAGCCCCACCATTTGTTTGTATTTAATAATAAAATATAATAGAATCGATAAAGGAAATAATAATAATAATAATAATAATAATAATATAGAAGGTTCTCATATGTTAAGTAGTGTCTAGAACTTTCCTCTTCCTTCCTTCTTAACCTTCTAGCAATTTCCATTACATTTCACCCCCAAATTCAATAAACATAGAAACTTTCCTAAAGTAGATAGATAACTCATTAATTAGCTCATCACCAGCCATGAATCTTGAAGCTGTCAAATCTTATTATCCATCCATCTTTAGATTTGAAGAAACACTAAGTGACCCCGGCAGATTACGAATAATCTTAGGGTTAAGTAGATGTTTCCCACGAGGGTTAGGTCCGGCAAAGATGGTTATTCTTCTGATGACCTGCAAAACAGACACCGTGAGCTCGTCACTGAGAGGGGTACCTCCTTGTGACCACCCTCCGGCGTGAGAATCAGACTAGATTGCTCTGAATATAAGTGTATATTAAGAGAAATAGCTAGAGCAGATAAGATATGTGATGGTATAAGATAGTATATGATAAGATGTGATATCCATACCGTTCCAAGGTGTTGGAGTATTTATAGCCGAATGTAGGTTTCCAAGCAGGTACAGCCAGCTGTATAATATTCATTTTCTACCAACTGTGGGCTACGCACGTGCCATGCTGGTGGTTGGTGGGTAGGCAGCGGCTGATAGTGACATGGCCGGCCGTGTACTATTCCTTTTCCACCAACTGCAGGCTATGTACGTGCCACGACAAGGGTTGGTGAGTAGGCAGCGGCTGATAGTGACATTAAGTACTAGAGCGTGCTGCTCGTCGTACTGTTGTCAGTGAGCTGTCACCCTGTGATTGGTTCATGGGCTGCTTTGGTCAGATCTTGTCTATTTTGTCCATACATTGGCAGGTATAGTACAAAAGATCCTCCAGAAGCGTACGGACTGGCTCATTTGGGCGGGAGTATTCCCGCCTTGCTCATTCCTTCTTCAGGTGACATTACTGAATTATTGAGAGTTAGTGCCTTGTGCGTGTAGCCTTACTATTAGTGCGGGTAGCCTCCGCTGATGGCTTGTATCCGCAGCTGCGGGAACAGGCGGGGTACTTCACCATTGGAAACATGCGCGTAAGGTCTTCATCTCTCTGAGCATGGTGGGTCCTGCGGAACCAGTTGGTCTTTGCGCAGACGTCCCTCTTCAAGGTGAGTCTTGCGGGTCCAACTGGGCTCTACTGGACCTACCTCTTCAAGATTAGATTCCATTCATTTCATCTGTTTCTTACTGTAATTAGATTCCATTCATTGGGAACATGCGCGTAAGGTCTTCATCTCTCTGAGCATGGTGGGTCCTGCGGAACCAGTTGGTCTTTGCGCAGACGTCCCTCTTCAAGGTGAGTCTTGCGGGTCCAACTGGGCTCTACTGGACCTACCTCTTCAAGATTAGATTCCATTCATTTCATCTGTTTCTTACTGTAATTAATTACTGTTCTTCTTCTTCAACTAATCTGGGTTTTTCTTTCTGTACACCAACTGTTCGATCTTTTGCCTCAATGTACTTTTTCAATTTTTCTTTCTGGGTTTTGCTTTAAAGTTTAGTCAACACTTAACTAACCTGTTTGGTTGTGTTTTCTTGGTGAAAAGTTTGAATCTTGGTGATCATCTTGCTGTAATTTTGTTTTCTTGGATAAACCCATCTGAGGTTTTGAATAAAGATTGTTAATTTGTGATTTTGGGGGCTTAAAGATAGTAAAAATGAACCCTTTTTACTCAGTTGTTAAAGAAGAGTACCCATCAAGTGGTGATATTAATAATGGTGGTGGTGGAAGAAGAGAACAGCAGCCAATGATGGTGCAAGCTCCACAGCCAATGGAGGGGCTACATAATGCTGGGCCCCCACCTTTTTTGACAAAGGTTTATGATATGGTGGATGACCAAACTATTGACCATATTATTTGTTGGAGCAGAGGTGGTCAAAGCTTTGTGGTGTTGGATCCACAAGCCTTTTCAACTAATCTTCTTCCAAGATACTTTAAGCATAATAATTTCTCTAGCTTTGTCAGGCAGCTCAATACTTATGTAAGTTGTTATTTTTTCTCTAAATCTCAGATTTGTTTTGATTATGTTGAAAAAGGACAAAAAGAAATTTGAAATTTGGTTAAATTTGCAGCTAAAATAGATGGAAGTTGTTGAAGATGCATATGTTTCAAAGATTTTGATTAACATATGTTAGAAATTATCATGATTTCATAATCCATTCTTGTTTGAAAGAACTTTTTTATTTTTATTTTTATTTTATTTATTTATTTAGTTATTGTGAGGTTTGTTCTTAATTATGTGTATGGTCTACCTACCTCATGTCCCCTATCTTTCCTAATCTTACATTAATTAATAGGTTTGGAGAAGAAAGCTATTTCTGGTATTGGTTTGGTGAAATGAAAAGATTTACAAGTTCTCAAAATGTTCAAAAGTCAAAACCAAAAAAAATGTTTGTAACCGACTTAATCGTCCAAACCGAAGCAAGTTAACCGGTTTGGCCAGTTTGAGATCCAATGATTCAGTTTTGCGGTTTAACGGCTTGGTTCGGTTGGGTTTTTTCAAACTTGGAACCGGCCATGTAAACCAGACCAACTATTTAACCATTATTATTTTATACATATTTTCTATTTTTGGAATGTGTTGTTATGTATATCAGTATTATGTATTACAATCATGAACCATCTTTTGGGTTTTAAATTCTTTTAATACAAACTTATTATCAAACCGTCAAAATCGCCAAACCAGTAAAACTGGCTGACCCAGCATGTTTCAATATCGAACCGAACCATTAATATCTGTCTCAGTTTCTGATCAAATGTTTTGCCTTTTTCATATTTTCTTCTTTTTCGGGAAATTCTTAGCTTGAGGGCTTTGGTTTCTGAGTGCAGGGATTTAGGAAGATCGATCCGGACACGTGGGAATTCGCAAACGAAGCATTCACAAGAGGTCAAAGGCATGTTTTGAAGAACATCAAGAGAAGAACACCAAACTCTCGGGCTTTATCTCCAGTCAACGAAACTGGAAAGTCGAGCTTAGATGAAGTCGGTCATCTAAAACAGGAAAAACAGGTTTTAATGATGGAATTAGTGAAACTCAAACAGCAACAACAAACTACCCGGGCCCAACTGCAGGCCATGGAGCTAAGATTACAAGGAACCGAGAAAAAACAACAAAAGATGATGAATTTCTTGGCAAAAGCAATGCAAAACCCTGAGTTTGTTCAGAAACTGGTCCAACATGGTAAAAGAAAGGAGTTTCAAGAAGCAATCAAGAACCAGTTTGGTGAGTCGAGTCGAACGGGAGGCAGGTCAACGCTCGGGTCAAAGCTGATAAAATCAGAACCTGAAGAATTCATGGAAAACTCATATTTTCAAATGTCTGAACTTGAAGCACTTGCTTTAGAGATTCAAGGGTTTGGTAGATTGAAAAGAAATCAAGAACACGAACACGAACAAGAAAGTAATAATCTTGAATTTGATGGTGGGGAGAAAGAATTGGATGATGAATTTCGGGAAGAGTTGTTTAGTGAAAGATCTGATGAACAATCTGTTGATGATGTGGATTTCTTGGCTGATAAGTTGGATTTCTTGGGCTCGAGCCCCAACTAGGCCCGTTAGCCCGTTGGCCCGTTTAAAAATGGGATCTTTTTAACTTTTGAATAACTGTTTCTTGAATCTTGATATTGCATTGTTATTTATCTTATCTTTGTAGTTATGAACACATGAGATGATGATTGAAGATTATGTTGATGATGATCTTTGACAGATTTAGGGTGCGGTTTTCGGTTGGTTAACTTCATTTGAACCATAACTATATATGTCTAAACAGTTAATGTTTACAAGAGTTTAATTCAAGATTTGTTGTTATTCTCAGGATTTGATGTCATTAGAAGTCTATCAAGAATTGATTTTTTTTTCTTTATTTAACCTTTTCTTGATTATATCAGATTGGAAGCATGTTCTTGGACTGAAATCAAGTTCCTTGTTCTCATTATATCGCAAAGGTTTGTTTGTCGATTCATAAATGAAGTCGACTCGCTTAACGCTAGAATTGAGTCAACTTAAGCGAGCCCGATCCTTAATTGGAGCTCGTTTACTTTACAAACTTTTGAGCCTAAGTTGAAAGCTTATTTAATAAGTGAGCTCAAGCTTAAATTGAAACTTTATTTAATAAATAAGTGTGAGTTGATGGTTTCCTACTTTTTTTTGTGATTCCTCAATAAACCTTCCTGAATTAATAAACAAGTTGGGCCCATGCTGAGCTTAAGTTTGAGTTATCATAAGTCTATGCTCGCGTTCGGCTCGGTTCAGTCACATCATGGTCCCTTATTTTTGGCTTATAATGTAAATCTCTTTGAAGACATGGGCGAAGCTTATGAGGGGGCGGCGGTGTCCCCTGTCACCCCCGTTTTTTCGCTTCTTAGGGTAAATTTTCGTGATTTCATCGACAAGTTTGTATAGGTATTGAGCCCGGCCACCCTTCGGTGACTTCGGTCACCCCTATTACTTAGCCCAAGCTTCGCCACTGTCTGAAGATAATGTAAGAGATTCTATTGTTGCGGACTTGCGGTTTTGGAACGTGAGTAGTCCTTATCTTTCGTATATATTTATTTTTTAGTTACTATATTTATATTGTTGTCAGTCAACAGAAATACCGGTAGCCCAGATGATGAGATCCAAAGAATGGGTCATTTTGATTCATATTAAAATGGGTTGGGTCAAATGGCCCAATAGTGTTTGTGTTCGGTAGATTTGTCATTAGAGTGTGACTTGAACTTTAAGGCCCATTTACTAAACTGTCTTAAAAGCCACAAAAGCATGTTAAGGCCCATGAAGTAACGCATTGCTTGTTTTGGGTTGTAGGAATAACTATTTTTCATATTCTAGAGCTCGCAAAACGAATCATGTTATTATATGGGTCGTGTTTAACATAATTGTTCAATCCACCTAGTTTCCAAGTAACCAACAAGAACCTTTTCTTGTTAATATAACTTATTATGAGACTTATATTTTCTTATGACTAAGTATCGTAATGTAATGTAATGTAATGTAATATACGTTTTTGCTATCATGTCAAATAAACGATCTGGTTTCCAACATTTTCTTAAGTCAACATAAAGAGAAATTATGCAAAGAGTTAATAAAATGAAATTTTTTAAAATAATATAATCAACATGGTAGATATGAAAACGTTATACAAAATAACTATGCCGTGCTCATCCTTCAACTCTCACCATTTCATGTCATCTTAGTGTCATGTCATCACCCACCATCTTTCATCTCATCTTTAAATTAAGGAAATATTACAACTATTACACTGATTTACGAGCTATCTAATGACCAATACAATGTCAAACATAGAAAATGTAACACAACGTGGAGTGGTCGTAATATGATTTTATCAAATTTGAATGAAACTTTAAACAGTTTTATCTGTTATGTGGTACTTTTTACCTTTCTTTTAAATAAGAGGGTTTTCTCACTTTGCTATAACATTTATCAGTCACTAAATGATAAATGATTGGTCCCCTTTGGGTCATCATATAACCTAGAAAATGATGATCATCATGTCCCCTCCTCATTTTTATTTGCTTGCATGATTCAAACAGAATACTTACAACTGGACAAACACAAGTATAGCTTGTTAATATTCGTTTGTTTAAGTTTAACCGCATAGATTAATAGACACAAAATGTAAGCACATAAATTTTCTTACCGGTGTTTCTTTTGTTAAAAAATATCTTTTCTTATATATTCATTCATTAAAATTGTATATTAACATAAGATATCTGAAATCTAACTTGCTAAAAATATCTAATTCAAAATAAACATAATATTCAGTTTCATATATGCTTTTTACAGGCATAACTATTTTACTTGGAAAATACAATTTGTATATTTGTATGTATATAGCTTTTGGACATAAACAAACCTTAGTGAAAATATTATTGAACACAAATGTATATGAATGCACGTTGCGTATGTTTGTGCTCATTCATTTGATAACAAACATACAAAAAACAAGTTTTTTTTTCTTTCGGTTTATGAACATTTTATTTAAATTTGATTCGTAATTTATTATTTATAGCCCTATACATATTCATATAAAAATTTTTCGTTACATGAAAAATAAATTGTTTTGCATAAGATAAAATTAAAGGTGCATATAGAAAAAAATCTCTATTAAATTCATCTTTCAAAAATATGTATAAAATTGGGTGTAAACACATAATTGAAAACGTTTGCATGCAATAATAAATCTAACTAACTATGCGTGTGGACCTCTTATGTCTCTCTTTAGAGTTTGGAGACAAATGAAATGATCACAATAATATAAACAAGTACTTGTTTCTATCAAGCTTTAACAACTTGTACTTTATTTAACAACAATTGTACACTACTCTTGATTCGTCTTTTACTTTCGGAGAAGTATATTTTTATTTGCATAAATAAGAAGTTGCTATAGTTTGCACCATGTTACATGGTGGCCAACATTAATGTACATATTTGGCAAATCTAGTAGACTAAACTTAATTAGAAAGTAATATGTTTTATTTGTGGTTGAGGTTGTGGTTGGACAAGGATCTTGTCTAATAGTTATGATTCCTATGACGAATGATATGTTTGGTGGATCATATATATAATATGCCAGTTGTCGACGTACTGGATTCGAACGACAAATCCTTATGATCTAAACATACATCATTACAAGAAATTATTCATTATATTTGGTAAATGAATGTCCATTAAGCAATTAGGGATATAAGTTGGCATGGTTTTGATTTTTAGGTGTTACTGTCAAGTCTTTGCATGTTAGATTTGACGTCATTATCAATTGCTATTGTCTTCTTCTAACTATTCAGTGAATTATGTTTGAATCATGACTCATTATAAGTGATAACTATTAAGGTACAAGGCATATGGGTTTTTGGTTTGGGCTTACAATTAAGTGATCATTCTAGATTCATACAAATTTAGTCTATTGGGCTTGGACATATCTCTTCGTATACAAGGGAGGACAATGAAAGAGGTGGGCATAAACCCGGTTCCTGATCCCGACGAACCAAGTTTCAGTTTCACAGAGAAACCGTACCTGGACACGCCGGGACCAGTTCCACCTTTACCCGGTAAAACCTGGACCCAACCCAGCAAAACCCGATAAAAGCCCAACAAAACTAGTCAAAACCCGCTAAAACATTCAACCATAACCGGAATCAGTTTCTACCCGACCCGATTATTGACAAATTCTGAAAATGGTTAATGTATAATTTTTACTTGGCTGATACACATATTCTTCATATTTTAAAAACTAAATCAAAATCAACCATTCCATTAATCTCAAAACGATTACAGTCTGGTAACAGGTAAACGGGCAACAAGCTGCGACGCAACCCCCTTTTAAATAGCAAAGTTGATCCTGCTAAAAGCGAAACTTTGGAACTTAGGGAGCGAAATGTACCACGCACGACCCACTAAACCATGCTTAGAAAATCCACAGCCTTTGGGGCCAGGAAACCAAATGTATTAAAAGCAAATAGAAGAAACATGTGTTGATTCTCTAAACAAGCTTTCTCGAGTATGCTTTTATATTAAGTTGGTTGTTCGAGTGTGATTCTCAAGACCGAAACTTCCAGCGTCCTTTGGCGGGCTTTGTATGATGTTTGTATCCTACATATACACTCGGAGCTGAAAATCCATCCTAGCTACTTTCTTCTGAAATCTTATCATACAAGTTTTATTTATCGACAGACGTCAATTAATCGTTAAAGCTTGTGACAGCCATTAACATTCATAATTACAACTTATGAGATAAATAACATTTAATAGAAAGGGTGTATTTAGGAAGAGTATCTATCAAGTGGCAAGAACTATGCTTTTATTTTGTACCTAAAGTTGAATTACTCAAGCATAAAACCAACCTTATCCACAAAAAGTTAAAAAGAAAAATGAATATTACTTAAAGCTACCTTCAAAAAATGAGAGGAAAATTTAAAAAAAAAAAAAATATTTAAAAAACACAAGGACATTGGATTCTTATTTGTAAACGAGAGATCAAATGTGAATATCCTAAATAATATGCATGTAGGCCTAAATATCTCATAGATAGTAACGGGTCTGACAATATACAAGACACCGATTATATCAATTGATTATTAGCTTTTGTTTTTAAGTGGTTTAATAATTCTACAACTAATTTCTTTATACGGAAAGAAAATTGTTATTGTTAGATAATCATGCCTTAAGATCCAATCAACCAACTTTTAAAACATATTATTATCAATTTCCGCCGTCAAAAAATCCATTTCATTTTAATTTAAAATAAAACTAACAAAAAAAAGGCTTTTAACACATCTAAAGTTAACCAGCGGGGCTTACCTCAATGGTTAGAACATGATGGATAAACCAGATGTCTCGGGTTCGAATCCTGATTTCGATCGGATTTTACCAGAGCATTAAAACATGTCATGCCTTCGGGCGATGTGAGCCAACTGGGTTTTACCGGGAAAGCCAAGCCAAACTCGGATGCAAGTGTGAATCCCGATCATGTCAACATAGTTGGTCTGAGTGGGGTGGCGGGGCGAGACGTGTTCGCGCAGTGAGATAACTTAACTGTGAAAGTCACCATTCGAAAAAGGGTGGCGGGGCGCGACGTGTTTGCACAGTGAGATAACTTAACTGTGAAAGTCACCATTCGAAAAAAAACACATCTAAAGTTAGAAATGAGCGTAATTGCGAGTAAATATTAGTGTGTGTTACTATTTTTAACTGAAAAAAATGGTGTACACCATTATTGAGCGTCCCTTACCGCCCAGTCTCACAGCCAACTATTAAAATAAATCAAGTCATAAAGAATGTAACAAAATGAAACAATAAATCAACTAGGTAGTACAACTGAGTCGTAGTACAAATGGATTCACATATCTTCCTTCAAACCCGCTGCTAGCTAGAGTGGACCAGACCCAGGAACCGGTTAACTCCATAAAACGGCTTGATTTTGTTAATTGTAAGTTCAACACTCGAATTGAAGCATTATTTCATCGTTTTGGAGCACCGTTTCAAACTAAGTTTACATAAATTGGTTTGTATTCTCATTCCGATCAAAAGTCCTAAAACATTAGTTTGAAAATCAGGAAAAAATATAGCCTCATTAAGTCATTTTTATACGGGGACCATTGGGGGCCAACTTTATTAAATTTGAGACCACCAGTGGCGATAAAATGAATATGGATTATTATCGGTCAATATTATGCAATAGGGGTTATTAAAATCCAATAAACCTATTTGTTTACATCTTTATCATTATCTTTTATCTTTCCTCTCTCACAACCACTTTCAAATATATTAAAAAATAAATAAAGTATGAACAATGTTTCTCCAAATTTACTCATCTTTTAAAAATTTTCTTTTACCTTCACTCAGAACTACTTGCAATCCTCTAAAACAAAGTTAGAGATTTCTCTCATAACATTTTAGAGAAGCTATTTTGAATGCTTTTATTGATGCTAACAATTTAAATCCATTTCTCCACATCTATATTCATGTTACAAATGTGTATCATTCTATAGGTTAGAAAATTTTAAATGGTATCATGTCACATAATGTGTTGAGTTTGGATATGAAAAGGCAATTAATTAAGGCTTTTTGGTTGCCATTTGGCTTTTGGTTTGGTTTGGAATATAAGGAAAAGGTGAGGCAAGGAAGACAGCTTCCAAAATATAATTCTGGTGTGGTGGGGAATGGGAGATATGTATGAGTATAAGATCAACTTTATACTGTTTAATGGGGATATCATGCATGGGAATGAATTATTGCAAAAGAATAACAAGAGAGATGAAACAAATCTTGATGAAAATAATTGTAAACAAGAAAGCAGTTCAGATTCCTTATTATAACCTATCAATCAATGTTTTTCTCTGTTTCAAATAATGATTATTGTTCACACATACATATTATATTACTCACCTGACTATGACTACATGCCTTCCTTTGTGACTGATCCACTTATTTTTTGTTACACGTATTGATATTATACGTAGATGATTTTAGTGTCTTCAAACTATTTTGTTTAATCGAGATTTACTCGTTCAAAATCATAAAATCTTTTAGTACTAAGAAACCATTAAAGTTTGAGGGGCGAAACCCCTAGACCATGGGGTTTTTCCAAGGTCCCTTGACGAGGTCCGAAGATTGGTCCTTTATGACTGTGATGGCTAAAAGTTAAATGATCTTATGAGGTAGCCAATTAAGATTGTAGCAAACTAGCGAATATGGCAAGTACTCGATAACAAGTGTGACCGGTTAAGTTGCTATTAATGGACAAGCCATCAATAACAATAGAGCTACTTACCTATGGTATTCTCATCGATATTTCTAACAAATGATAATTGCAAAGCAGTTGTAACCATCGATCTATAATACCCACATGTCATACCCAATCACGAAGGGTTGCACGTGTCAATAGAATCGTTGTGATAGTTTGAATCCTAAAAAAAGAAGAAATATCTGGTCTATTTTAAACAATTAATTAATTGGTTTGAATTCTCATATTGAAGAACATCAAATTCTTTAACCAATTAATTAATATTTTCGTTCGGTCTTATTCAATTACTATATTCGTTTATACGCGAAATATTTAGTCTGAAAATGGACTCATTACACGATTCAGCAGTTATCCGAAGAATATGAAATCAAAACCTACAATTTACATTATATAGACCAAGAGGTCATTGGCGTAAAGTAGATTACAGCTTAGAGATGTATATACTAGCACTACTAGAAACTAACTAATAAGCGGCATTAAAATCATCGACAAACAAATTAATTGGTGGACCGCGACAGTAAATTAATTACTTTCCCCAAAGGTCTTTGACATTTGAAGTTTAACTATGTGGTTTCATAAATAGGCATGATTAGTTGTGAGTAATATTTCTTGTGATGTGAGTGTATTTCATCAGCAGAGAATTAGGTTGGTAGTTATCGTATTACATATCATGAATTTGTTCCCACTGGTCTTGCATTAATATTAGATTGTTTGTAACTTGTTGGTCCAACTGATATGATAGATTTAACTATATTGGCACAATTGTTGATACATTTTAACTTATCCTTTACAACAACGATTCAAATATTCCATCACAAACATTTCATGGTGACATGTTCAAACCATTGGTGGCAACATCAACTTGGTTGCTACCGATGACTTTTAAAACATCAAATTCACACTTCAATGATCTTCATTGGTACTAGTTTGTTACTACTAAACCAAAATGTTTAGAAACGAACTTAGAACCCCCATTAAAACTTTTCCTTCTCACACGATACGGTAATTAAATCATATGATATGATATGTAATTACTATTAAGAAAATAAACTATTTATTGTTTAATCTAAAAAATGAAAAGAGTATATCTTATATGAGTTTTCCAAATATAGTAATCAAACAAAACCCTAATGCTTAATTATAATTAACATGAAGAGAAAGAAAATTTTAGTTGGATTTGTGGGGTAAAAGGGAAGGTTTGAATGGGGCCTACTGAATAGGCGCTTTAGCTTTTACGCTTTCTACCACATCATTCAGCTACCATTCCATTGATTCTTACATGCTTTGTTAAATATAATATCCACTACTTTTAGAAATTTGGGTGTTTTATTGAGGAACAATTAAAAGGGGTTTATCTAAAAGTGTCCAAAGTCTTCCCAATATATTATGACTTCATTTTGTCTCAATCTTGAGTCATAATATTCTTTAAACCTACACAACACAATGTGGTTAAAAGACCAACAAAAGAACAGTGTTATATGACAGGTCTTTTTTTTATGTTTTTTGAAGTTATTGTAATAGTTATTTATGAAGCCCATGTGTGGTAGTCAGATTTTAACATTTACTCTAGTACATGTGCTCTTAAAAAAATCCGTAAAAATTTAGTAGACCAACAAAGCATTTGTCATATTTAGCACGCAACCTAGAAAGACCCGCTTTTGCCAATAAGCTTTAGTTTAACTAGCATTGAAGGGGACGTGAAGATTTGAACCAGAGATTGCAAAGTCTCAAATTCGAATCTGATCCTAACTTTTTGAAGAAACACTAAGTGAACCTTGGACAGATTATAGATAATCTGGACAGATTATAGATAATCTGGGGGTTAAGTAATGTTTCCCACGGATGAGGTCTAACTGAGAAGGCTGTTCTTCAGGAGACCTGCAAAACAAACACCGTAAGCTCGTCACTGAGAAGGAGGGGGTTCCTCCTTGTGACCACCCTCCGGCGTGAGAATCAGACTAGATTGCTCTGAATATAAGTGTATATTAAGAGATTGCTAGATAACTGGGTAGCAGATGATCTTACAATTCCAAGATGTTGGAGTATTTATAGCCGAAGGTAGGTTAGAAGGTATAGCCGGCTGAATAGTATTCCTGTTCTACCAACAGTGGACTATGCACAGGCCATACTGGTTGGTGGATAGGTTACGGCCAACAGTAACTATGTCGGCTGCACTATTCCTCCAACTGTAGATTATGCACGTCCTACCTACTGTGGATTATACGCAGGCCATGCTGGTTGGTGAATAGGTTACGGCCCACAGTAACACTATTTCACCAACTGTAGGCTGCGCATGCCCTGCAGTAAGGGTTGGTGAGTAGGCAGCGGCTAATAGTGACAAACAGTACTAGAGGGTGCTCCTCCTCGTACTGTTGTCGGTGAGCTGTCACCCTGTGATTGGCTCATGGGCTGTTCTGGTCAGATTGTCTGTCCTATCCATACCTTGGTAGGTATAGTACAGAAGATCTTTCAGAATCATACGGACTGGCTCATTTTGGCGGGATTGTTCCCGTCTTGCTCATTCCTTCATGTGACTACTGAAGTATCTATTGTCTTGTGCGTGTAGCCCTGCTGTCTGCGGGTAGCCTTCCCTGATGGCTTGTATCCGCAACTGCGGGAACAGGCGGGGTACTTCACCATTGGGAGGCTTTCCCTGCGTGTACAGCTTGCGTACTGCGCGTAAGGTTCTCTGAGCATGGTGGGTCCTGCGGAAGCAGATGGCATTTGCGCAGACGTCCCTGTTCAAGGTGAGTCTTGCGGGACCAACTGGGCTCTGCTGGGACCTACCTCTTCAAGTCCCCCCAGTCCAATGTTCTTCTCATGAATGTTTAATAAAGTGAGGTGAACTTTTGGACTTTGAGCAAGGGGTTTTGAAAAGGCTTTTTAGTTTTAAGGTTCTCCGTGGGGATTCTATTCTTCCCGCGGGTTTCCTAGTGTCACTTGCAAAAATTCCCGATTTTTTTGCTTGATCTTTGGGTATGATGCGGGTAGGTATGTAACCTTCTCGCAAGGCAGGAGCGTTGAGTCTCACTTGTATATAGTCTCCATGAGGTTCTGGTGGTTTTCAACATAGTGATCAATTATGCTAAGACCACCAATTCCATTACGGAGTTTCAAACAATATAATTCTCGACGTTCCCGTTATGCGGGGATGTTATTCCTCTATCCGCAAGCATTGCCTAGAAGATCCTTCTTGGTTTCAATTCTCTGCGGGTGCTAGGTATGTGAAGGGTTTTGCCTTAACACTGTACCCGCACCTGTCTTATAGTTACTTGGTTGCCAAGGTATTCTTGGCTTCAATTCCCTGCGGGTGCTAGGTATGTGAAGGGTTTTGCCTTAACACTGTACCCGCACCCGGCTTATGGTTACTTGTTTGCCAAGGTAAGGGGTGTTTTCCCGCTTACTTTTGAATCTTTTTTGAATTTTGAATTTCAAAATTCGAAGAGTTGGTAGAAAGATAGGAACAGTCCAAACGTCTGAAACGTCGTGCGACGGTTTCTTCTGACTGTGTCAGGACGTGCAGGAAGTTATGGTGACGTGACATTATATGGTCATTCCAGTCTCTTTTTCAGGCGCGTGGGCGCGATTTTTCGGGCGCGTGGCCGCGAAATTGCTGGCACACGTCCTGTCAACAGCTGTTGCCAGCCTGCTTTATGCCACGTGTCATAGTTTCATTGCACCTTCGATTTCTCTCTCCTCCGCATTAAATTCATCGCATTAATTGCGATTAGTATATAAAGGGGGAGAGGGTTGTTTGCAATCCACACTTTCACCCTTCTCTTCTTCTTCTTTAGCGATTTCCGGCAAATACTCCCCTTTTCAGGCTAGCATTTTCCCGAAATCGCTTTCTTTTTTCTGCACAATGTCTTCTCGTGATCTTGAGTCTTCGGCCGATGACAAGAGTACTGCTGGTGAGTGCCAGTGTGCTCTGCCCGGCGATCAGTACCGGTATGTTGTTAGGAAGTTCATGCTCGATCCTCTCGAGCCTGAGTTTCCTGAACCCCACCAGACCGTGTACGATGCCCCCAGTGGCAAGATCGGGGTATATGCTGCATTCTTTGTTTATGGGAACCTTAGGTTCCCATTGACAAAGTTTGTTTACCGTGTCCTCGAAAGGCACGGTGTTCATCTGACCGAGCTGCACCCAATGGCGATCGCGAAGATTCGCCACTTCGAGTGGGTGTGCCGGATATTGGGTGTTGAGCCCTACGTGGACCGCCTGATGACCTTCTATACTTGGAGGTGCATCCAGGGGTGGTACACCCTGACAACCCGAATCAAGGGTTTGAAGATTTGCGCGACAGAGCGCAGTCTCCGATCGTGGAAGTGGGAGTTCTTCTACATTTCTGCTCGCGCCGTCCCCATTGCCATGAAGTTTAAAAATGGCCAAGCCATTCCGAACCACCATGCCACAAACTACCAGGAGGCGGAATGGTTTGCAAAGATATCCCTGGTCCAATCTCCGGTTTTCCGGTTTCCGGAGTCCGGGATGGTGATGTTGGGGATGAGCCGAGTGTGGAAAGAGGCTGACGCGCAAAAGGTTCCCATCGTCCTCGAATACGGTTCGAACTCTATCCCTTACGGTATGCTCCGTTTCTCTTTGCTTATACGAGTTTATCTTCTAACTGTTTATTTTCTTTCAGAGGGGAACAACTTGGAGTCGCTCCTGTACCCGCGGGAAGCTGACGGTCCCGCGCGGATGGGTACTCGTGCTCTAGACGAGAACGAGTTGCCCATCCTGGAACAAATGGCGGATCGGTTTGTGGAGGTCTATCCGCCGGGCCAAGAGATCCTGAGCCACCGGCGGCCAGGTAAGGCGATATTCTATCCTCAACCCCTCAATGCTGTACCCGCTGCTGGAATTCCTTACGTCCTTTCTTCTTCTGAGGAATCCGCAGATGGTCCTCCGCTAGTGCGGAAGAGGAAGGCTGCCGGCGGGAAAGGGAAGGAGAAGGTGGCCTCCACAGCTGATCCGGTGCTTCTATCTGACACCGAGTCAGATAATGAAGAGGTGGCGGGGAACCCCGGTGGTGAGAAGACCACTGCTCCGGAGGCTACGACTGTTACCTCCGGAGAACCGACGACGACGGTGACAGGCAGCAAGAGACCGGCCCCATCGGGCTTGTCCCCGCCCCTCCGTACGTTCAGGCTCAAGAAAACCCGTAAGTACAAACATTCTTTTTGTAGATTTATCACTTCATAAATTTATTAACACTTATCTTCTTGTGCAGGCGTGGATGTTGACGCATTCCAGGGTGGAGCGCAGGGGAGTACCTCTCCGCCAATGACGGTAGGCTCGGTCAGCCTACCTGAGGCGTCGACCCAGGCACCTTCGCCTGCTTCCGCTGGTCCAGTTGCTCAATCCTTTGAGCCAACTGTTCCAGCCGAGATGACGTCACCGCCGGCGGTGAGTGCAATTTTTACAGCATCGTTCACCGAGCCGGCGGTTACTGTTGCTGCTGACTCTTCGGCGGCGTCCGCGGCGGACACCATGCCTCCGCCATCGACTGCGGCGGAAACCATGCCGCCTCCGCCATCGGCCTCGACGGCTAGACCTTCAGGTACGCGCGGGGCTTCTCGCCGATATTTGTTACCTTCCCATCTGCCTGACCTTTTGGATGGATTTCCCTTAGGTTCAGGTGATGGGTTCGGTGGCTATCGGCCTGTGATCGACCCTACAGGTGCGTAGGGTTCTTTTGTCCTTTTATGTAATTTTTATCATCTTTTCCTAACTGCTTTGTTTCTTTTGCAGTGTCGGATTCCAATAAAGTGTATGTTCCAAGATGGAACATACGCCGAGGAACAACCCTTCGCACACCTGTGGAGTGCGTGGACTGGGCTCGCCACGCTGCTCCCCATGGTGCGTTGGGGGAAGCCATGGTTAGCTACCAGGAGGGTAGGCTAACCAACGAGCTTCGGGTTCTCCTGGCCCGGATGCAGCCACGCGTCGAGCTGCTTTGTCGTGAAAACGACAAGTTGAAAGCAGCTCGCGTTAAAGAAGTATCTCAGGCGCGTGCTCTCCGGGAGGAGAACCAAAAACTGACCGCAGTATCTGCGGAGAAGGAGAAGGCCTTCAAGGCCCTCGAGGTTGAGGTTCAAGCGCGACTCGAGGCCCGCTCCAAGGCTGTCCAAGCTGTTAACGAACAGCTTCGGCTAGCTAAAGAGACTGCGAGGAACGCGACCGAGAGGGCCACCAAGGCTGAAGCTGTTGCTGAGCCTCTCCGCCTGGAGAATGAAGAACTTAAAGCTAAGTTAGAGGCTCTTCAACAGGCTCATGATGCCTTGGCTATGGAGGATGCGAAGAAGCTTCAAGAGATCCTGGACCAGAGGGGTGTGCTTGCGCACACCGAGCGGAAGCTTAAGGGCGTTGAAGAGGCCGCTGCAAAGGATGTGCTTCTCGCCAACCTTAATAAGAACGAAGCTGAACGCGCCTGCACCCAAGCTCTGGTTGCCAAGGAATGGCTTCTTCGAGAAGCGTTGCCTCAGGTATTTTAGCTTTATGTCGTCACGCTTTCCTTTGTATAATAGAAGTTCTTATACTTGTACATTTTTTGTAGGTTGTGCATCGGGTCTTTTCAGAGACATCTTACGACGATGCTATGAGCGCAGCCCTCAACGCTTCTCATGAGGATGGGGAACGGACCGGCTTCCTGCTTGGTCTAGGGTTTGCTGAGAAAGGCGTCCCGCCTTCCAACTTCCCTTTGTATAGCGCGGATACCGAAACTATTTATGACCAAGCAGTGAACCAGTATGCTGCCTTCCCGCATCCGGTGGTGGAGATGGTAAATGAAATTGCTGCTGATGATGATGGGCTTGCTGTCCTTAGAGCTTTCCTTGAACCGTCACCCTCTGCTGATGGTGCGGGTCCAAGTGGGAGTGGTCCTGAAGCATGATCCAAAAGATCCCTTTCCGCCACTAGCGTAGATATTTGCTCTTGTACTTCTTTTGTATGCGGGTATATACCCAGCAATGTTTGTAATATTCAAGTTGATGAAATAAAGAATGTCCTTTTCTTTGTTTATTTTACGCATGTTTACACTTAGCAATTTCTTTAGTACTTAGATAAGTTAACTTTTTGACATGGTAAATTATAAGTTTATTTTTGCTTCCTCTTTCATGATTGTGCGGGTGGGACCGTCACTTGCACATAGTAGGATGGCTAAACTTACATTTATCCTGCGTGGAAGTTTTCCTTATCTTTTCCTTGAAATTTTCTAAGTGTTCAGAATAAGTTAACCTTTGAACGTGGTAGATGATAGGTTGAAGTTTTGCTTCCTTGTTTGTGATTGTGCGGGTAAGACCGTCACTTGCACTTACAAGGATGGCTAAACTTTACTTACATCTGACCTGCGTGTAGGTTTTCCTTATCTTTTCCTTGAAATTTTCTAAGTGTTCAGAATAAGTTAACCTTTGAACGTGGTAGATGATAGGTTGAAGTTTTGCTTCCTTGTTTGTGATTGTGCGGGTAAGACCGTCACTTGCACTTACAAGGATGGCTAAACTTTACTTACATCTGACCTGCGTGTAGGTTTTCCTTAGAACTTTTTAACATTTTTAGCGTTGTGTTTATGCGGGTTTTGCCGCCTTCCACACGCAATTACTTACTTCTTCACGCATTGGTGCGGTGAATACCGGCACATGGGAAGTTCATAAGTTAAAGGTTAGGCTATCAATACATTGTGTAAGGAGAATCATTTCCATTAGAAGTGGCTCTAGGCCTTTTCTTTACAAGTTTGGAATTGATCTACATATAACATTTGCGTAATTGAGCTCCATTCCATGTTCTTGGGATAGGAGTGCCATCGAGCCTTTCAAGCCGGTATGCGCCTTTTCCCAGGACTTCTTTGATAATGTATGGCCCTTCCCAGACTGGGGCCAGCTTTCCTGGGCGCTCTTGGTTTGAAGCCTCGTTGTTACGCAGTATGTAGTCTCCTTCATTGAAGTTGCAGAGTTTTACCCGCGTGTTGTAGTACTTTTGCATTTGTCGTTTGTAATTTTCTTCACGCACTGCGGCTAAGTCTCTGCGTTCCTCGGTTAGCATAAGGTCTAACCGTCTTTCCGCATCATTGTCCTCTGGCTGGATCAATACCCTTGGTGAGGGTAAACCAATTTCGACTGGGATCATGGCTTCAGTGCCATAAGTGAGACTGAACGGGGTTTCCCCCGTACTGGCCTTTTTCAGCGTTCTGTTTGCCCAAAGGACGTGCGGGAGCTCGTCCACCCAGCCGGATCTGTGTTTCAAGAGTCTTTTCTTTATGCCATCGACGATGCTCTTGTTTGCTCTTTCCACCTCACCATTACCTTGCGGGTGTGCCACTGAGGTAAAGGTGTGGGTGATTTGAAGTTCTTTCAGCCACTGCTGTAGCTTCTTGTCAGCAAAGTTGGTGCCGTTATCGCTCACCAGATTCTGTGGAAGTCCAAAACGACAGATAATAAATTCCCAAATAAATTTTTTAATATGTTTTGCGGTTGTTTGGGCTAAAGGTTTTGCTTCTATCCACTTGGTGAAGTAATCGATGGCTACCACTAGGAACTGAACATTTCCTGCTGCTGTGGTAAATGGGCCTGTCACATCGATGGCCCACTTCTGAAATGGCCACGAAGAAGTGACTGGAACAAGTTCGTTCTTCGGGCGATGCGTGTTGGGTGCGTAAAGCTGGCAAGACCTGCATTTTCTAGTGTATGCCAGTGCATCCATATGCATCCCCGGCCAAAAGTATCCCGCATTGTTCAGCTTAGCCACAACAGCGCGGGGACCTGCGTGAACTCCACAGATGCCCTCGTGTACTTCCCTTAAGAGGTAGTCAGCATCTTGGTTGTCCACGCATCTTAAAAGTGGGCCAAGAAAGTTACGTCTGTAAAGGTTGTCATTGATGAGTTGATAATTTAGTGCTTTACAGCGTAGTTTTCTTGCCTGTGTTTTTGATTCTGGTAGTGTTCCTGCTGCAAGGTAATTTATTATTGGTGTCATCCATGTTTCTGTACCGGTTTGGATGACACAAATTTCCTTGTGCGGGACTGATGGTGCTTCGAGGAGTTCAATGCGGATGTCCTTTCTTAGTGGGTGAAGGCCAGTGATGCAAGCTTGCTTAACGCATCCGCAGATTTGTTTTCGCTACGCTTAACGTGTATGACTTTACAATCATTAAAATCACTCATAAGGGTTTTTGCCTGGGCGAGGTACAGGGCCATTATGTCGTTCACAGCCGTGTACGTCCCATTTATTTGGTTGGCCACCAGCATGGAATCCACGTGGGCTTCCAAGTTTTTCACTCCCATTTTACGCGCAATTCTCAATCCGGCCAAGAATGCTTCGTATTCGGCTTCGTTATTCGTACTTGGGAAATCCAACCGAATAGCGTAAGTATATTCTTGGCCCGCTGGGTTGGTTAATTTTAACCCTGCGCCTGAACCCTCGTTGTTGGCTGCTCCATCAGTATAGAGTCGCCAGATATCGTTGATGTCCTGTGCTGGGGAGGGTTGAGCCTCCTCCTGGCACTCTTTCTCCCGCGTAGCGGGGACTTCTGCAATAAAATCGGCCAGGACCTGGCCTTTTATGGCTGGTCTTGGCTTGTACTTAATTGCATATTCTCCCAATTCAATTGCCCATTTGGCTAGACGTCCCGATAATTCGGGTTTGCCTAGAACGTTTGAGAGTTTGAAGTTGGTGAGAATGGTGATTGGGTGGCCCTGGAAATATCGTCTTAACCTGCGTGAAGCGTGTATAAGTGCTAAGACTAAATTTTCGAGGGTAGAGTACCGGGTTTCTACGTCTGTTAGTACACGGCTAACATAATAGATTGGCATCTGGATGCCTTTTCGTTCTGTTAGCAGTACTGCCCCGGTTGCTCTATCTGTTGCGGAAAGGTATAGGATTAACTCCTCTCCCGCTTGTGGTGCTGTAAGTGTTGGGAGTTCGATCAGGCGTGACCGAATCTCCTGAAAAGCTGCTTCCGCTTCTGGTGTCCAGCGGAAGTGCGTTTTCTTTAAGCAGTTTCTTAATGTTGACACGAAAGGAAACGACTTATCTGCATGGTTTGCCAAAAAGCGATTAAGTGCGACTAGTCGTCCATTCAGTGTCTGAGCCTGTTTGATGGTGGTAGGTGATTCCATTTTAACAATGGCTTCGACCTTTTCAGGGTTCGCTCTGAAGCCATCTTTAGTAACAATGACTCCCAAGAACTTCCCTTCTTCCATCCCAAATGAACACTTGCTCGGGTTGAGCTTCATGTTTATCTTTCTGAGCGTGTTGAAAGTTTCTTCAATGTCTTTCAACATCGCTTCTGGCTCGGGGCTTTTGATGACCAAATCATCCATATAGACTTCCAAGTTTCTCCCGATTTGGGCATGAAACTCTTTGTCCATCAGGCGTTGGTACGTGGACCCTGCATTCTTAAGTCCGAAGGGCATCATTTTATAACAAAATGTACCATCGGGCGTCAGAAACGCGGTTTTGTCCTGGTCATCTACGGCCATGTGGATTTGATGGTACCCCTTATACGCATCCAAGAAGCATTTAAGGCGAAATGGTGCCAACGAATCCACCTTAAGATCAATTTCTGGTAACGGATAACAATCTTTGGGGCATGCTTTGTTCAAATCTTTGAAATCTATGCACATGCGCCATTGTTTGTCATTCTTCGGTACCATTACGGGATTTGCAACCCATGTTTGATATCTACTAACGCGTATGATGCCTGCGTCAAGGAGTTCCTTGACTTGGGTTCTACACGCGTTAGTTTGTTCAGGCCCCATTACTCTGCGCTTTTGTACGACTGGCGTAACTGCCGGATCGCACTTGAGCTTATGCTCCGCCTTACTTCGGGGTACACCAGTCATGTCAGCTGGTGTCCACGCAAAGATGTCAGCGTTTTTCTGCAGTAGGCGTTTGAGTAAGGTGCGGGTGGGATCAACGATTGTTGGTCCAATGGTAACGGCCTGGTCGGGGTATTTGCCATTGAAGGCCCATTTTTCCGGTTCGGTGATGGTTGGTTTAGCCATCTTTGATTGGGGTTTAGATGAGACAGATGCGATGCATACCTGGGGAATGCCAGTGATCATCGCCACACCCTCAGCTGTTGGCCATCCCATCATGCCGTGGACTGAAGATACCACGGCGTTGAATCTTGCCATCCCGTCTCTTCCGAAGAGGATGTCGTACGTGTGGTGTGGCTTCCTCATCACGACAAAGTCCACAACCTCTGTGCGGGAGTGTTTTCCATCTGTAAGAGTGACGGGGAAAGATAGGATACCCAGGGGGGTTTCTGTACTGCCGTCAAACCCTTCCATTGAAGCGTAGACCGTTTCCAGGCGTTCTTTGTCTTCATCATCCAGCTTGTCAAAGAACTGCCTGTACATCACCGTCGACGAAGCGCCGTTGTCAACAAGAGTGCGGGAAGTGATGTAATGCCCCAGCTGGCTTTTGATGACGATGGGGCCTTCTTTGCTGGGGCCTCCTGGCACTCGCGGGAAGCGCACCTCAGCTTCCTTCCACGCGCATGGTTCTGTCGCTCGTCTTTTTCTTCCTCCGACCTTGCCATGAACCATGTTGATGCTGATGTCGACGGGCTTTCGTCCGTTACCTCTGTACCGGTTGTCACTCCTTCCTCCCTTCCTGATTGATGCCACGAGATGTGCAAGTCTTCCATCTTTGACAAATGCTTCAACAATGTCTTTCAAGGATGTGCACTCTTCAGTACCATGACCCTTTGTCCCGTGGAAATCACAGGACTTGCTTTGATCCGCATTAGGTTTCTGCCGGATCAATGGGGCTTTTGGCCATGGCAATTTTTCCGTGGCAAATATCTCCGTGACGCTCTTGGTGAGTGGCGTCCACCGGTTTTTTCGGTTAGAAGGGTGTGTGTTGTCCCTTCCGCCAACAAGAGGGCGAGAGCTGGATGAGGTGTCAAAGTTTACCCTTGACTGCCAAATACCTAGCCGCCTCTTTTTGTTCTGCCGGGCGATCCTAACGTTGTTCTCCCTTGTCCTCTGCGTGTAGAGGTGTGTACTCTGGGGAAGATCCCTTCCCAGTTGCTTTTCCGTCTCGGCAAAGCGCTTTGCCGCTGTCATGATGGCATCCCAAGTTGATTGCATGCCATCCTTACCCGTCAATGTGCGGATAAGTTCTGGGTATTCGGCGCCTTGGATGAAGGCGGCGCGAACCAGATCCTCACTTATGTTGCCGAGAATTAGCTTTTTGGAGTTGAAGCGGGTGATGAAGTCTAGTAAAGATTCATCCTCCTCTCTCACGCAGTTGAGGAACGTCCACTGCTCTTCAGTGTACTTCCTCTGTTGGCTAAAGTGCTGGCTGAACTTGTTCTGAAAGTCCGCCCAGTCATATATGTGGTGGATCGGTAAACGATCGAACCATGCCCTGGCCGCTCCGACCAGAGTCATCTGGAACATGTAGCACCACGTGGGTTCCGTCCAGTTGCTGACGGTAGCCCCCGCAATGAACCTGTTCAAATGGTCATCTGGGTCGGATAGACCATCATAAGTGCCAATGTTGGACATCTGTTTGGCACTTCTCGGGGCGATTGCTTCCGCAATGTCCCTTGCGAATTTCGACTTTCCTGCATTTGTAGCAGTTGGTCTAAAGGTTTTGGAGAAGTCACGCGGGTTTCTCTCCGCGATTGGTTTAAAAGCTTCCCCAAAATTCCTTTTTGGTTGGACGTCCGTTTCCTTACGCTTCCCTTTCGCCTTATGGCGAGGGTTCGCGTCGGTATCGGACTCCAACTCGTCTGAGTACTCGCAGTCACTGCTCATATTGAGGTGTTGGCGAGTACTGCCGAATTCGTCAGCCTGTTGAGCTGAACGCAAGCGTTCATCCAATTCGGCTTGGAATTCTCTTTGCCGTGCTTCGGCCCACGCCTTCACTTGATCTAGTGTTTGGCGAGGGGCCCTTGTTCGTTTTTCCAACTGGGTGTCGGTGAACCCCAGTGGAATATTTACTGCACTTGCTCCGGCCTTGGTGGTCGGAGTAGTGTTCGTAAGGATTGTATAACCGCCGGTGTTCCCCCCAGTTGCTGGGGTTGTTACCGGGGTTTCTTGGTCGGTTACTGGCCTTTGGACCGGAGTAACGTTAACCATTTCTTCAGAAATTGTGAAAAAACTAAAATAGTTCTAGCTTTTATGCACGGATGGCGCCAATGAAGAAACACTAAGTGAACCTTGGACAGATTATAGATAATCTGGACAGATTATAGATAATCTGGGGGTTAAGTAATGTTTCCCACGGATGAGGTCTAACTGAGAAGGCTGTTCTTCAGGAGACCTGCAAAACAAACACCGTAAGCTCGTCACTGAGAAGGGGGGGGTTCCTCCTTGTGACCACCCTCCGGCGTGAGAATCAGACTAGATTGCTCTGAATATAAGTGTATATTAAGAGATTGCTAGATAACTGGGTAGCAGATGATCTTACCATTCCAAGATGTTGGAGTATTTATAGCCGAAGGTAGGTTAGAAGGTATAGCCGGCTGAATAGTATTCCTGTTCTACCAACAGTGGACTATGCACAGGCCATACTGGTTGGTGGATAGGTTACGGCCAACAGTAACTATGTCGGCTGCACTATTCCTCCAACTGTAGATTATGTACGTCCTACCTACTGTGGATTATACGCAGGCCATGCTGGTTGGTGAATAGGTTACGGCCCACAGTAACACTATTTCACCAACTGTAGGCTGCGCATGCCCTGCAGTAAGGGTTGGTGAGTAGGCAGCGGCTAATAGTGACAAACAGTACTAGAGGGTGCTCCTCCTCGTACTGTTGTCGGTGAGCTGTCACCCTGTGATTGGCTCATGGGCTGTTCTGGTCAGATTGTCTGTCCTATCCATACCTTGGTAGGTATAGTACAGAAGATCTTTCAGAATCATACGGACTGGCTCATTTTGGCGGGATTGTTCCCGTCTTGCTCATTCCTTCATGTGACTACTGAAGTATCTATTGTCTTGTGCGTGTAGCCCTGCTGTCTGCGGGTAGCCTTCCCTGATGGCTTGTATCCGCAACTGCGGGAACAGGCGGGGTACTTCACCATTGGGAGGCTTTCCCTGCGTGTACAGCTTGCGTACTGCGCGTAAGGTTCTCTGAGCATGGTGGGTCCTGCGGAAGCAGATGACATTTGCGCAGACGTCCCTGTTCAAGGTGAGTCTTGCGGGACCAACTGGGCTCTGCTGGGACCTACCTCTTCACTTTTACTGTAGTGGGCATTGATAAGGCATTGGGCTTTTCCCTGAACAAAAGATAGTAGGCCCAAGGCAAGATAGTAGGCTTGGAGTCTTGGACTCCCCAGTGTTGTCTACGATATAACATGGGCGTATGAGGTCGTGTTTTACCATTGTATTACCATAGATAGCCAGACTTTATACATTAGTAGTTAAAAAAACACACTCTCTTCATCCCCCCCCCCCCCCACCCCCTCCTTCTCTTTCTCTCTCTCTTGAGTAGGAATGAGATCGGGACCGTATCGGTACCGACCGGTCACGGTCTCGAAAATCCCGGTCCTGAAATTTGGGAATTCTTGGTACCGGTACCGAAATGTTCGGTTCGATACCGGTACCGGTACCGGTACGGGACCGGGACGGTACCGGGACTGAAGGTAAAAGTTCGCGAAATACCGGTCTTGTCCCGTACCGGTACCGAAACTCAAAAATTTGGTACCGATTTCGGTACCGGTACCAACTGGTACTCATCCCTACTCCTGAGTTTGTCTACACAATTTTGCTAACCTCACATGTTTAGTCTGTAATGCAATCATCACCTTCTCTGCCCACATCTCTCTCTCTCTCTCTCTCTCACCTTCTCGCAACATATCTCTCTCTCTCTCTCTCTCTCTCTCTCATTATTTATATATATAATAAAAAAAATGAGAACTCGTAAAAAGATAACACATTATAAAGAGCTAATCATATATGGTCAGGAAAGTATAGAGGAAAACAAGTTAAATGTATCTAAAGATAAAACGATCGACAAGTAATTAGTTCTTAAATTTTTGAAGTTACATTAATTGTATCTATGTGTATGTAAATAGGGTATACAAAAATGATTTTACTAAAAAAAGAGTAAAAATAATTTTGATGCAGAATTTTTCTGTAGTGCATGGTAATTAAAAAAATTATAGATCGAATAGAAAAGAAAGAGCGTCTCCGAACAAGCTTTTTGGACAAATTTGCATCATTTATCAAATATGCAATTATAAAAAGAATGCAAAGTCAATCAAAAAAATTGATGCACATTCAATACAATAATTTTTTATCATACATTCGTATAAGACAACTTGTATCCATGAAACTGATAATTTCACATGATCTAGAAATCGCTAATCTATATCTAATTAATCATCAGTGCATCCAAACAAACATATCTGGATCGTCAATCGATCAATTTTTTACTTGTTCTTCATGAAAATTCTTTTTGAGCGTAACTATGAATTTGAGCATAATTATGAAAAAACAAATCTAGTTTTGAGTGCCATTAAATTTAACTTTGAGCGTAAGTTGTATAGAAGCTTAAGCGTAATTCGCGTACGTAATGAACGGCGATAAGAGATTATTGTACAATTATCCTCCCTGTGTATAATTAATGTAAATTTTATAAAGGTATTTTAACATTCACTACAACAATTTTTTCTTACCCGACGGCCTATCCTGACAATATATCGTGGGTATAGGTTGGTCACCAGAATATATGGTCAATAACTTTTGTATATGTTCAAAAAGAAATAACTTAACTCATGTAGATACACTCATGGCTCTGCAAAATGAGGGTTATAATTGTAAGATATATAGAAAGTTATGAACCCACATGAGTACATTGATGACAATACAATTACACACAAGCCTACCTATAAACATACATATATGTACATGTGTAGTGTACACACGTACAAGCAAATATCTTAGTTTTAGGGTTTTGAAGTATGTACGCTTTAGATTTGCATGCATATATATATAAAGACAGACATAAAGAGAATAAGCAAGAAACATGAGGTAGCTAATAAAAGGAGTATAAGAGCATAGCTAGATAGTGACTCCCTTCACCTAAGAATAATTTCCTCATTATCCTTTGGCTTTTTCCAACAAAAAATTTACAAAATTTAGTCTCTTGTAGCAAGAGAGAGTAAATAGAAAGCTACTTATTTAAAAGAGCAGAAGTTGTTTCTTTACTTTGTTTTATTTTCTCCTGTTTGATTCTTCATCCCTTGGCTTCTTCTTCTTCTTTCCCTTTCTTGAAATCTCAAGAAAACCCTGAAAAATGATGTTTTCATCATCAGTTTACTCCACAAGCAATAAAACCTCAACTTCTTTATCTGATCAAGATGCTGCTACCAGCACTGTGATCACAAGCAAGATTCATCATGATCAATTCACTCCATCAATCACACTTTCTTCAATTTCAAATCATACTCAATATCAACATGATCACCTCTACCCTAGTCCTCAAAAGATCAAGAAAAAGAGAAACCTCCCAGGAAATCCAGGTGTATATTTTGCTAAATCTTGATGATCTACATATATCTATCTATATATAATTTTAATTTGTTAACCATGAGAACCTGTTATCGGAACACTGTGCTAGCTTCATGGGTCAACAAGAAAATTAAAGACTAAATTTGCAAACTTGTTTCAATATTTGCATAAGTTATTAATGATTTCATAATAAATTCTTATTACAAAAGTTGAAGACTTCACCTACCATCCCCTAGTGATTTTAAGTGCTCAATCAACTTTTTGTAAGCAAATAGTTTATAAAATATAAAATCTTTGTCTTCAATAGAAAATTTATAATCAGTTTCCAACCAAAATTTATGATGTTGATTAACTTTTATCTTATCTTTATTAATGAACTTTTTTTTTCTTTGGAAACCAAAAAGATCCAGATGCAGAAGTGATAGCATTATCACCAAAAACACTGATGGCAACCAACAGATTTGTTTGTGAGATTTGCAACAAAGGGTTTCAAAGAGATCAAAACCTTCAACTCCACAGAAGAGGTCATAACCTGCCATGGAAACTGAAGCAAAGAAACAACAAAGATGAGATCAAGAAAAGAGCTTATGTGTGCCCTGAACCTAGTTGTGTGCACCACCACCCTTCTAGGGCTCTTGGGGATCTGACTGGGATCAAGAAACACTTTTGCAGAAAACATGGTGAAAAGAAATGGAAGTGTGACAAGTGTTCTAAGATCTATGCAGTTCAATCTGATTGGAAAGCACATTCTAAAACTTGTGGCACTAGAGAGTATAGATGTGATTGTGGAACCCTATTCTCCAGGTAAATGTTCATATCCTCTCATTAACATTTATTTATTAAACTAAACATGGTTAACTCAGTTAAACATTCATTGTTAAGGTTAACTCACTAGTTATGATTATCATGTAATTTTCATATCTAATTATTAACATCTTATTTAAATATTTTATATCTTTTTGGAAGTTTTCATGAAGTGTATAGCTGCTGAATTTAATATGCGTAGGTATACATGTCTATAAAACTTCCAAAAACAAGTCTTTTGAAGTGTACATAGTCTTTTCTCTGATAAGTTGTTATGGTTGTCACCTGTTTTGTCACCATGCAATATTTAATCTACTTTCTTGTCTTTTTTTTAAAAAGCAATACAGCATACATAGTTGGAAGTGTGAAAACGTTCTATCACGTCACCACCTTCCTATGTATGTTGCCTCTCTCACAGTAAAAAAACGTTCCGTCACGTCACCACCTTCCCCTGTCCTCCGTTGTCACGTAATCCGTTTGAACCCATCCTTGTACACGGATGAAGAGCCTTAAAACGCCCAAAGAAACAACATGGTCCAAAAACCGCCCTAAACGTATAGTGATGTCTTATACTTGTTCTTTTCTCAAACTAACAATTGTGAAGCTACATCTTGCAAAAATTAGCAGTTTTTTAATTATAAATTATGTAGGTTTTTAACTTGTAAATTTCCATAATTTGTTCAAAATCATTCCTATTCTATAAAAACTGTTCATATATATTTCAAAAATCTTGTCTAAAAGATTGACCAATGTCTCTATAAGCTTTTTAAAAATCTTGTCTAAAAGATAGACCAGTGTACTTAAATCGGGAAAATTCTCATAACGTCCATTTTGACCAGGGTGGTCACGGTTTTGTCTATGACCATCATTAATTCCACAAATATCCACTACAATAGCGTCGGTTCCCTCAAACTTATTTAATTATTTTAAACCAATAACTACATGTCACGTGTGTTTTTTTTACCGTCAGACCTCTCAAATATACCATCGGAAGACAGTATATAATGTTTGAAGAGGGTATATACCGTCGGATCTCGTATTTAGTGTAACCATCTCTTTTATAAAATCATTTATAAAACAACTTTAAAAAAATAGTGATTAATTTTTTATTTTAAAAAAAAAAAAAAATCTTTTCCTAAAGATTGACCAATGTATCTAAATTTGGTGGTAATTTGACTCATTTTTTTTATCTTTTGCAACTCAAATTGAATGAGGTGCACGAAGTTGTAAAAAATGGTAGTGATACTAGTCAATTTTGGGTGGCTCATGTGGCTCAAAATGGTGTACGTTTTGCATGGAATATAATTGATGGACAGAAGTGTCAAAAGGGGCATTAAAGACAGATTTGCAGAGTTGATTATTACTCCCACTGTTTATTCTGTTGCTTTTAATGGCATAATATTGATACTGAAAGCTATATATATAGCCAGTCCTACTACTATACTCCGTATGTTTCAATTATTATTCATTGCCTGCAAATTTCATCATTTACTCCTTGTATGCATGCAGATTACATAATCACAAGCCATCTTTAAAACCTATACTTACAAAGAAATACAAATAATATATGTAATATAGTATCAAAATTCTTAAGATCTTTGTAACTCATTTTTTTTACATAATTTGTATGAATTCTCTTTTAAAAAACAGGATACTATACTTGTGAATGTAACCCTAAGAAAGTAACATGTGTTAAGCGGCTTCGACTAGACGTTTATAGGTTATGTACAACATTATATGTTTCTCAATTGCATGGTCATGCTTTGATAAGTTACAAAGTTAAAAATTGGTAGGACATGACAAGTCTGTTTATTTGAGAGTTGAGGTATAACCGTATAAGGTACACATCAACTCTCAAGTAAAATAGCAACTTTTAGCTATTTAACGTGTCATGTTCTAGCATTTTTTTAAGTATTTAATGTGTTCTTGTTAATTGAGGGTCGAGTATATTGTATATCGTTACTGGTAAACTCTAAAAGTCTCATAGTTTAAAAACGAGTATATTAGGTTTATGATAATTGTATTATAAACTTACATAAGTATGTTAACATGAGCAATTACAATATTAATCCTCAACTCATACTTTATTTGTTGCACACCATAAAAAATTATCTAACATAATTTATTTTAGCACGAGAATTTGATGGTTTTTCTCATATTTTAACAAGTATTTTAATTATAACAAATAAAAAAACCCTATAAAATATTTAAAAGGAATAATAAAATAAAATAAATAAAAAAACCAAGCCAATAGTGTGTTACTGTTTCTGCTCATGGAAATGGAATTATTGTCCCTAAATATCATAGAAATGGACAAACATTTACATGATATTTATGGAAATGAGTTGCATTACAATGATGATATTTCCTTCTTTTGCTTTTAAGCTTAAATCCTATTCATTGAACTTTCATAATAACTTATTTCTATTTTATAATTAATATATATCACATCATCAAAATGTAACTTACTTTAGTTTTCATTATATATATAACGTATTACTTAAAATTTTAGTTTTTTACTAACTTGTTTATTTACTACATTTATGGTTTATAGGAAGGATAGCTTCATTACTCACAGAGCCTTCTGTGATGCCTTGGCTGAAGAAACTGCCAGACTCTCAGCTGCAGCTGCAGCAGCTGCAATTTCACTACCTAACAATCACCACCCTTCTATCATCCCCAATCTTACACAAACCCCCTTCAACATTCAACTACCTTCACAAAACCCCCCTTCTTCCCTTTTTCATTTCAATCACAACCTAAACCCTACTTGGGTGGACCCCAACCCAACCCGAATCAAACCCGAAACCATCCACCAATTAATTCCCACCATTTCCTTACCGTATTACCACGAACACGATAAGGAAATGATGATCATTTCCAGGCCGCCGCCGCCGGTATTTCACGGCGGCGGCCATCTTTCCGCCACCGCGCTGCTGCAGAAGGCTGCAACGGTGGGTGCGGTGGCGGATCACGTGGGGTCCACGATGGGCGGGTTGGATATGGGTGAGTTGGCCCACGTGACAACTGCTGTCGTGCCGGCGTACCACCAGCACGTGGGCATGACATCAGGGAATATTGCCACGTGGCAAAAGACTGACCGTTTGACCCGGGATTTTCTTGGGTTGACTGGGGATCAAGAGGTTGACCATCATGGTGGTGGGGTCGAGGCTAACGTGAACGTTAGGGGTATGCTAGCGTACACCGGGGGTATAGAGATCCCAGCCGATGGAGGGTTCGGTACAAGCGCGTCGGATGCATGGGGCAACTGTTAAAGCTCAAAGTACAAGCGTTCGCAACATGGTTTTAGTCGTAAAGGGTAAAATGGTAATTTACCAAAAGCGGAAATGACAAAATTACCCCTGGAGACCAAGAAAGACCTTTACAAGTTATAAGTGCAAACTCTTATTTCAAATTTTCTCATATAATTTTCATGTTCATTATTTTTCTCTTTTGTTGGGAATTTTCTTGAATTTAAACATCATTTTAATTTGTGCTTTATATCGTGAATTGTTTCTCAAACTACTTAAATTATTATATTCAGTTATACAAAACTCTCTCACACAAATATAGGGAATCGGTTGAGAACGCTCTAAATGTGATGATGGCATATTATTGTATTACCGATAAACAGATTCACGTCCTTGTCTGTGTGGTTAAGCTATTGAGTCGTTAAGAGAAGACCCAGATACAAATCCTGAAATGAGATATATTATTGATGTAATTTATGAATAAGAGTAAATGGGTGTGTGAGTCGTCATTCAAAAAAAAATTAACGCATTCAGGTGAAGATTATAGCATGTAAAAACTTTAACCTTAAAAATTTTAATAATATATCACTATTCCAGTCAAAAGTGATTTTTGTATTTGAATTTCTCTATGCATCAAACTGTTAAAAGTGTATGTTTGAAAAAATATAAAGAAATATCAACAAATTAAAAATATTAAGTTTCTTATGGACCCAAAGTAAAAAACAAAAGAAATTTTCACGATATTATGCTATGTAATATTTAGATAGACCATAAAAAAGTAAATACAAAACGGCCTACTTTAGTTAAAAGTTTTTCATGAGTAGCATTGGTAATACCGAAAGTACCCCTGTAGACCAAGAAAAGCCCCTTTTGAGCCACCGAGTTTGCAATTGAGTTCCCAATCGTATCATAATTTCCATCTTTTTCTTTTTTTGTTTTTGTGAATTTTCTTGAATTTAGAGGGGTGGGGGTGGTCCGTGATGGATCATCCATCACTCGTGATATCCCCTAGAACACCGTCGCCGGTACCCCTATCACGTGTGATGGGGTCCAGCGTGATAATCATCGGTTGAGACATGATCTAGTTGAAGTTATAGGTTCTTTAGGTTTGAAATTTTCGGATTAAAACGAGGTGTAGATTGTTTATTATAATTTTTTTTAATTATAATTTTTAAGTTGTAATTGTTCTATTTAAAATATTGTTTTTATTTTTTTAGGTTATAAAAAAACAAAAAAAAATAATAATTAAACCATCACACCATACCACCACCTCAACTAAATTCCATCACTACTGATGAAATATGATGTGATGAGGTGGCACACCACTATAAGATGTGGTGAGTGATGGTTTTGGAAACAACCCCCCACCCCACACACAACCCACTATAGAATGTGGTGAGTAATATCATTCATAAAATCATTTTGACTAAAGTTCATATTTTACAGTCAAACAGTTGTTTTTCAAATCATATAAAAAACTCTAGAAAAAAGTCATAACAATGAGAATTTTTTACTGAATACCGATACTGATCGAACACAATAAGTACCGATACTCATTAGAATATTCTAGCATGTTAGAATTGTAAGCAAATTAAAAAGAATCCTACAAAGGGCCCCAATATAGGGATTCGCTTTGTGCCCCAAAAATATTGGACCGGCCCTAGGTGAAGTATTCGCCTATTCATTATATGGTTTCAATATTTCTGTACCGGTATTTTCCGGTAAGGTACTAGTTCGATATAGTCTCATTCCTGATAACAGTATACAATTTACTCAAATTATATCGAATAATGTGAATAAGAGTAAACAAAAACAATTAAACTGATACAACTTGAAATGAACCATCCAAACCAAAGCATGTCAACTGATTTAAGATCCAAGCGATTCGTTTCACGGTTCGGTTTTGATGGTTCGTCTTTTTAATGGGTCGGTCCCGTTTTACACTTCAGGGTCGGTCCCGCTTTAAACTTCAAAGTTTAAATTTTATAATCACATATGTATCACAATTTTATAAAGAATTGTTACACCGCCAAAATCAGTAAACTGGCATGTTTGGTTTTCTTCAAAACTATAGTTAATACTAAATCTTGTAGCCAACAATCATAGGGTCCCACAAGTGAATGTAAATAATAAAATAAGACGGTTTGAATTAGTGGTGTGTTAGACCCAACCGGACCCGTATGATGGTATTCTAAGGACATGTTGTAAATAATCGTGTCTGATTAGTTCATGTCTTACCTAGTTTATGTAAAGAGATAAAAGGTCAGGCCCGGGCCCATGTCATGGTATTATAAGGACCCAAGAACCGACCCTATTGTAAATAATCATGTCTGATTCAATTCAGGTCTCGCGAGTCTTACCAAGTTTATGATTACCCCTAGGTTGAATAATTAAGGAGTTAGAAGTTGAAAATAGAATAAAGAAATGGAATCAATGTCAAAGTAAGATAGCCTAGCCTCCTTTCCTTTTATAAAGGAAGACTAAGGTAAGCGTGAGCATGAGCATGTATATAAAGAAAGTAGCTAGTAAGTGGTGGTCCGTCCGGTTGTAAGAATGATTATGATGAGTGCCAACACACGAAAATCATACAAAGGAATTAATTAAAAGACTCCATCCAACAATGTCAACGCCCAACACAACATTCTTCCTAGCTAGCTAGATAATTCTTTCTTAAATTCCGTGCACTCCGAGTGGGCCCACAAATCAAACACCGATGGTCTAAGCGTGTCAGATTATCGTTTTCGGTTCTCCATGTGCATCAACATGTTGTAATATGACTTGACATTGTTGTACAAACAATGTTTTGGGTCAGCCGAACCCGGCCCATGTTCAAAGTATATTGAGGGTGTGATTTTAACTTTCCTGATCAAATCTTACCCAATATAAATTTATATATAAATGTCGCAAAATTTGTACATCCCGACCCGGCCCATCTTCAGAAAATGGTGTAAACAACGAGCGTCTTGGGAGCGGAATGTAACTTTCTTGATCATATCTCACACAATACAAATTTATAAATAAAAATTGAATATTTTGTACAAACAGTGTTTTGGGTCAATCAAGCCCAATCCGGCCCGTTTTTAGAAAACCGTGTAAAATATGAGCATATTGAGGGTGGAATATATCATTTGTGAATTGTGATCATATCTCACATAACACAGTTTATATATAAAAATCTAAGAATTTGTACAAATGGTTTTTGGTTTAACCAACCTCGACTCGGCCCGTTTTTTTCAGAAAACGTGTAAAGGATCAGCATAATCAGGATAAATATAAATATCTTGATCATATCTCACACAATACAAACTTATATATAAAATTCGAAAACCTGGTACAAATAGTGTTTTGGGTCAACTGAACCTGACCCGGCCCATGTTCAAAGAACGGTGTAAAAGATAGCATATTGAGGGTGGAATAACATAACTTTCTTGATCACATCTCACACAACACAAATTTATAAATATTAGTCGAAAAATTTGTACAACAAGCGTTTTGGGTCAACCAAACTCAGCCTGACCCGTTTTCAGAAAATGGTGTAAATTGTGAGCATATTGAGGATGGCATATAACTGTTTTCAGCTAATACAAATTAATAAAAATAAAAATAAAGAATTTGTACAGGTAGTGTTTTTGCCCGGCCCGTTTTCAGAAAACGGTGTAAAGGTGAGCATATTAAGGGTGGAATATAACATACATTATCGTATAACACATAACACAAATTTACAATTAATAATCCAAGAATTTGTACAAACAGTGTTTTTGGTCAACCGAACTTGATCCGGCCCGTTTCAAAAAAACAGTGTAAAGGATGAGCATACTGAGGGTAGAATACAGCTTTCTTGGTCAAATCTCACACGTCACGGATGAATAAAATGATTTCATAAACTTTGCATTTTGGGTCAACCCGGCTCGTTTAGAGAAATGGTGTAAAGGATGAGCATATAGAGGGTGGGATAGTGGTCCTATGACAAAGTAGGATGTGGGTTTCATGGGACATGCAAAGCTTTTAGAAAGTAAAGAAACATATGTTAAGGTACATTACATACTATTTGCCTACAATAAAAGACTGTATATCAACCAGACAAACCAAAAGTTTTATGTACTCTTTCTTTCTTTATCTTACAAAACTTGCACTTGATCTCATTTTTCAAGATGATTTCTCATCTCACAATTTCTACTTTCTTTTTTTCTACCTTCCAATCCCAATAATTACCGACTGCTTTTGCAAATTGCACAACTTTAAGTACTTGAATCGCGATATCATATGGATGTTAAAAGAAAAGTTAAAGAGGAATATAACACGAGACGACCCACCAAAAAAGACTAGAAAACGACAACTGGCCGAGTGCAGTGAGTGTAAATGTGTACTGTTTTATTATTAGGTATTCATATATTCCAGTTTTCATAAACTAGATCAAATAAAATTTAACTGCTTACTGAAATTTGAAGTTGCATTAATCAGTTTTAAGTGTTTGAGTAAGCATGTTTCTAAAAGAAACTAATTATTAATATAAATGTTAAATTATATAAAAATATCATTGCCTTATAATCACTTGGAAAACACACATTAAACCCCCCCAACCCCCCCCCCCCCCCAACCTAAAAAAAAACAAATTAGGAACAATATACCACAATATGCATTGATGTGTAAAAAAACAAAATGCTGGCCCGAAATCGAATGCAATGCAAAGTTGCCATGTGTGATCAATCATGAGTTGTGGAAAAAGAGAAGAATATAAGCAGTCAAAAGTACAAAACATGTGTGAAGATGATATGAAACTAAATCTAAACTGAGAGAAAACAAAAGTGTTACACCTGTGTGTGTGAGAATCGAATCGATTTGCATATTGGGACCAATTTCTTTAAACAAGTCGGTATCAATAGATGTCACGTTCCACTTATGAATTTTGGGCCATTAAACTTTAACTCCCAAAACTCGCTCCATTGAATCTTGAATGTCTGCAATAAGATATAAAGCACGTTAGCATGTGTACTGAACATGTAGAATAAAGCCTGTCTTGATCAAGATTGATTTTGAATTCAATGATTATTTGCTTTTTGTGAACTCGGACATATATTTTGTTAAAGTGCGTGAATTGTAGTGTAGATTGCGCCTGAAGTTGAATAGAATATTAAAATATAAACATTAGAAAATATGTGTTAGGCATTGATATATAGATCACAAGTCTCATTATGAAGAAAGATTGAACTATAAGAAAATCAAACTCTTTTAAGCCGATGGGACAATACAGGGTCAAACGGTTATTTTGACCTGTTGGGGTTGAAACTTGTTATTTTAGAGTGTGGGTCAAACGGGTCGGATTAGGTTGGTTGAGCTGTAAACAGTAAACACCCTTTTGTCCGCTTTTTTAAAAAAATGGAAAACAATCTGTGCAGTAAATATGATTATAACCATTATATCATTACACTAATAATATAAGTTTTTGAGTAAAATTTACCAGAGGTTATAATAACAAAAAAATACACTTTGGCAACTTTGACCCGTTCCTTTTTCATCTAATTTTGTTCGTTTTGACCCGTTTGAGATATATCATAACCTTCATGTGTTCTTATTAAGAAATCAATGCACAAACTGTTTTGATCGAGTAACATATTCAAGAAAAGGCAAGAATAACAATACACAGTTAAGTTCTGTTAAACGTATATTTAAAGTAAACAGAAGAAAGTTACCTGATGAAACGAATACCATCTACCAAAAGTAAAAACCAAACAGAACAAAATGTTACATACGAATTGATAACATACGATGCACATGAAAGATTTTGCCATGCACAGCATGCAAAATACTTTCTTTCTGAGAAGTACATTCACGAAATCGATTTGTTCACTAAATATATCACAAAATGTTTGCTTGGTAAGCATAAGAATCAGAACAAAAGCACTTCCGGACCGGACCTTATCTAAAACAAAACAAGAAAACAAAATTCAAAAAGGTGGAATGAAGACAAACTTCTTTGTTACTATATCTACAGAATCATTTATTTAAGTAATTTAACTTATGTGTTACTAATATTAAAAAACAAAGCATAATATTGAAGGGTATATTATTATTATTCATTATTAAGTTAGAATGACTAAAAAATACAAACCAACAAGTACTGACAGATAAGAGCAGAATTCATGAGTATGGAAAGGAAGATAAGTGGATCAATGGGCCAGATAATATTAGTACTGGATCCTATTCCATGTGATGCATACCAGTCCAAGTTCACTATATTCTTGGCCTCCACTTTCTCAAATTAAAATTTAATTGGTAAGATTATTACTAGTTTTTATGTTCTTAGGTATGTAGGGGTGTGCATGAAACCGACAACGTTACAAAACCGAAATAATCGAACCTTAACCTGAATAACCAGCATAACTGAACTGAAGTAACCGAAAAAAATATTCAGTTTTGCAGCTTTTGCTATCAAATAAAATCCAAAAACTTGATTTTAATTCATTTATAAGAAATTAATAAATGGTGTAGCACAGAAATTTTAGGTCCAGATATTCAACAATCAATTAATTATTAATTAACAAAAAAGTTAGGCCCAAATTCATTATTCCGGGTCATTTTTTTTTTGGGCCCAAAATTTCAAGCCCAAACGGTAAAGCCGAAAAAACGAACCCATTGTAACAACCAAAAACCTAAACCAAATGATTATCAAAAACTGAATTTTTATTCAGTTTGAGCCCAAACCCAACCCATGCACACCCCTACTTGGGAGAGTGGGTCAGGCACCCGAAGGTTAGTCAACGGCGTATTATTAGTTATTTCCTTTCAACACAAACTGCATGGGTCCGATAGTCACCCAGCCAGTCCATTAGACAATAGACATGTGCTACTATGCAAATTCCTGATAAATTATTCAACATGCATCAACATACATGGATACATATGTATATTGGCAAACAAGCAGGAGGCTAATGCTTGTTTTGTCTATCAATCGCATACAATGGTATGAATGAGTTCATTACATATCGCATTTCTCTTGAAAGATTCATAAATATGATCAAAAAAATAGTATCATAACACCAGCAAAAACATCACCGTAAACGTCATACGAATAATCAAAGCCGTTGAAGATTCATCTAAACCTAAGTAAGTCCAAGGGTTTAACTCATCATAGTATTAACAAAACTAATAACATCAACGTTATGATTCATTCAACTAAATAGAAAATAAGAAAATAATGCAGCTAGTAACATTCTAGCTTATATTAATAACAGCCATGTAGCAGCTAAAATTAATTCATTTGTGTGCTCTATGCTACTTTTTAATTCTCCATTTCAGCCGTTGATAACTTAATATTCTTAACATGTGTGTGCTTTGTTCTACTTTTTATTTGCTATGGGTCAAAGCCCAAGTAACAGCCCAACATTATTCATGTCCAAGACTTCAAAAGCTTATATATATTATTATAACGTTTTAGCTCGTTTCTTTTATAAAACCTACAAATTCAATTATAATTTATAAATTGATTGAATACGATTCGAGAGAAAATGACTAAAACAAAGTTTATCTATTTTTGTAAGATTGATTGTGGAAATAAATAAACACTTGCATTTATGTTGGTATCGTTTATTTGTTTATCGAAGTTATTGTTAGTTTTATCGATCACAACGACAAGTGCTAAGAGATTTTTCTTGTAACAAAGTACATGAAGTCCAGTTTGCATAATTGGATTGGTGATGAATATTTGAGCTATAGTTTATTCATTACATCGGAAAAAAAGAGGTTGCTTACGAATATACGTCTAGAAAATGTAATAGATCGTTTTGAAAAAGTGAAAACCCGTAGAGAATAATTGTAAGGATATATATGGCCTTGAGCGCCGGAGAATAATGGTGTTAAGAATATGAATGAATATTATCATGTGATCCAGTGAATATCCACCCAATCTGATCCATCATTTTGTGGATTTGGATAAACTGGATGATATGATGGAATATAACATATATGGATATGAAAGGATTACTGGATGGATGAAGATTTGTCATCTGGCTGAAAAATTAAAAAAAAAAATTAATATACAAACATATATATATTTCTTATAAAACTTTTAAAATGAAAACAAAGTTATAGCTTCTACTATAACCTTGAAATCATTAATTGTTGATGGAATATTAAGTTTGATATACTAACTAGCTGTTGATGCGTGCAAGAATTTGGTGGGTTTTGATGCACTCGTTGTAGCAAACGAAAGATAAGATCCAGCAAATATGTTTAGAAGTAACTTTAAAATAAATTTAAGCAAAATGAGTGTAAAATAACGCAAACGAATTAAAAACTGGGATCTATAACATTTCAAGAATAGTTTTTTTTTTTATATATAAAACAACAGAATTATAAAAAAAAATAAAAATAAAGGAAAAGGAAAAGGAAAAAAACTAAACTAAACTAAAAAACAAAAACAAAAAACTAAAAAAGAAAGGGAAAACCGGAAAATGCCCAAGAGCAAGGGGAGTAGAATTTGAACTCGGGAGAACTAAACACACATACACATACAAACTATGAGCGGGTTAAGTATTGAGTAAAAACGAAATCAACTATTCAAAATAAGTGGGTAAAAATATTTAGAAGGTTGTATGTAGGATTTTTAAACATGTGAATTCCAATTTTATTTATTATTTTTTTACAAGCACACCATTGCTCATAAGATAGTTCTAAAACATATTGACATAAATAGTACCATAATTACAAAAGATTAACACGATCCGTTTATAACTCAAATTCATTTTGGCTCCTGATAAAAAATTATGAATTCGTCAATGCACTAATAAACATCGAACTATGATAGTTAAATACCATTTATTATTCTTTTTATGTGCACGTTTAGTTACTCGATTAACAGGTGATCAATGTTGATATAAATAAATAGAAGTTAAATAAATATAAACAACGTCGTCCGGTATAGGTGCTAACAAATGATATGATATGAGGGTTATGCTTTTAGTATGTGCGTAAATGTTTAGTAAAGTATATTTTTTTAGAAACCAACTTTTAGACGAGATAACAAAAATAGTTGCGGAAACATGATATAAAATTTATTAAATTTTGAGTTGTCACATCTAATTTGTCTAATACGATCGTGTCTGATTTAATATGTTGAACCCATCTAATTAAACAAGTTATGTTTAATACATATGTCGTGGTCGTGTTAATATGTTGAACCCGTTTAATTAAACAAATTAATCTGTGAGTTTGTATAAAATTATACTGAAAAGTTATTTTTTAATATTTCAAAAGGGATACTAACTGAGAAAGGCTTAACTAAATCTATCTTGAGTTTTTTAAGCCAAATAAGAAAAAAAAATATATATATTGACTCGTTATAATAATGGTTGTTTAAAAATTTAAAATGTCTAATATTAAAATGGTGAATGGATCAAAGTGTTGAAATAATAAATGCAAAAATATTATTTATATGTTCAGTTTAATTTGATGTATGAACAGATACGGTCGATCATGAACATGTCGAAGGAATCAAACATGCACGATTTGAGGTTTAAAGTATTTTCAATGTTGCTCCTTCAACTCTTATTTATTTGAACTTAAATGCTTCATGTTTCAATGTTGTATATTTCCAACTTGAGTGAATGTTACACGTCTTTTATGACGGGCTTTGGATTAATCCATTATTAGGTTTCTAATCAAGTGTTACTTAAATACACCACTTGTTTAGGGTTTTTCTTGGTGTTTAGGGTTTTTCTTGGTGTTTGATCGACTGATATAATTTAACTATTTACTCGATTTACTCATCTATGGATGTGTTTAGCTTATTAGAAGGTATTAGTGTTATGCGATAAATAATGGTTCTTTTTTAGGTTGTTATGTAATTGTTTTAAATTAATATTAGACGACAAACTGTTAGTCGTATCTAACTATTTTATAACTGATAGCATGTTTTAACTAATTTAAAATAGTTTTTTTTATAAGATTTAACTAACTTAGCAGATTGATGGCTTTATTCTTAAGATAAATAAATGCGAAAATCATATTATCATGTGCATGTAATGTTGTATGCACTAAAAGAGAGATATTTAACATAACTACATTATATCTTAAATCTTAAATATATATAAACGAAAACTTCCTATTTTCTCAAGTCACCAGATTGCTTTATTTGTAAATGGTGATTTCTCATTCATTTGACCCGAATTCACGGGTATGGGTCTCACCAAACCCAGATAGTCATTAAACGGGTTATAACATCTCAATATATTAAAAATTAATCTCACCAAATATATGATATAAAAATCATATAAAAAAATGTATTATTTATAATTATGAAACAATTTTATAGTAAAAAAAATAAGCGGGTCATGGGTTTTATCAAACCCATATAGCTTTTAAACGGGTTATAACATCTCATTTATTTGTAAAACACTTTCATCATCAAAACCTAAGTATATTATTAATTTCCTTACAATAAATAAAAGTAAATTCCAATAAACATATATTAATATTAGAAACACGTAAAATGTAAAACAAACCCCGTAATCAAACCCTATTTAATTTCTCAATATGGATTTAGTTACACGATTATTTTTTCTTTTAAGTTTAACTTAAATGAAAAGTTTCACAAAATAATATCCAAGTTATAACAAATGAACATAAACGAATAAATATAAAAATTAAGTAGATAAATCATTCAACGTTTCATTAAAAAATGAACAAACTCACCAAAATTAATCAAAATATGTTCAAGTATATTATTACTTTCTTACAATAAATAAACTAAAATCTAACAAAATACATTCACAATATTAAAAATGAAATTTTAAACAACCTCCGTAATACGGTGGACAAAAACTAGTATATAGATAAAGATCAAGTTTTGGTGCCACAACTTCTTTTAAGAAACCCATTGTTTTAGTATTTAGGAATTTAGTTTCATCCTTTAAACAAGTTTATTGGTCATGGTGAGTTGGCTCAAGTGTGTTTGGCTAAGTTCTTGGTGGATATGTTGCCTGCCAGGGTTCGAATCCTCTTGGCTGTTTATATGCATCATTTGTTTTTTATCTATTTGTTATTTTATCACATCACAATTTCGAAAGGCCTTTCAATATAGATTTTCTTCAATGTTTTTTTTAAGTATAATAATACGAGGAGCTTCAATGTTTTTTTAAGTATGATAATACGAAGAAAAATTGAGTTTTAGATTTAGTTTCGGTATCGCAACGAATTTAAGCGATGCCAACCAAAAATGCAACGCTTCGTCGCCGCAACACCCGTGTTATTGTTTATTTAGTTTCGATACCGTAACAAACCTAGCCAATAACGAAATTATTTTTTATGTTTACTTCTAGTACGATAACGAACCTAATCGTTACCAACCCAATGTATGTTGACTCGCCGCTGCAACGCCCGTGTTTGTTTTTTAAATATGTCAATTTTTCGAAACCGTTTTTTGGGTTTAGTTCCAGTGTTGTGGCGAACCTATAGATGTCGACCGAATTTTCGTCACAACTCCTATAATTTGCCAACCGAATAAACATCGTTTTACTTATATTATTTTGTGTGTCTAAGCTATACGTTTACTAATTTATTTTTCTATCAGATACCAACCGTATGTGTGTCGCTTTCATTATATGCTGTACACGTGCTGACACTATTTTGGGCGTTCACATAATTTTTTGATTTAGTGCAGGTGTCGTGACGAACTTAACCAATACCGACCGAATTTGGGTCAAGCCACCGCCGCAACGCGGTGGGATTAAACCTAGTATAGAGATAAAAAAAAGCAAAGTTTGGTGCCACAAAAGGTTTTCAATGCTATTATTTTGGCCTTTTATATAAGGATATAGGGTGTGTTTGGGATTCCTTATTCAAGTCCAAAAGGACTTCTTGTAAAAGGACTTATCAAATATAACTTTTTAAGAAGGAGTTTTCAAGAAAAGTGTCTGGATTAACTTATAAATAATAAGTCAATAGGTGATAAATTGATGGTGGTAGGGTTTAATTGATGGTGATAGGGATAGTTGCAAAGGTTAAATTGATGATGGTAGGGATGTAGTTGAGAGCCGTAGATTTTAAATTGGTGTTAAATTGATGATGGTAGGGACGTAGTTGAGAGATGTGGGTGTTAAAGTGATGGTGGCAAGGTGTAGTTGAGAGCTTGGTGGTGGTAGGGATGATTGAGAGCTGCAAGGCGCCTTCTCATCAAACCCAAAGGTTCAAAAAGTTGGGATTCCTTAACTTTAAAAAAACTTCATTTTTACACTTGCTGAGAAGTTAAAACCCAAAAGAACTTTTGGATTACCAAACATCTTTTAAACAATTAACTTCTTCTAAAAGTTAATAAAGCCAAAAGGATTGCTAAATAAAGAACCCCAAACACAACCATAATTACTTTTAATCATCACTCATTCTACCTATTTGGTTCAATGGCTTTGGTTAACTTACCTAACTCTCTTGATCATGCTTGCTCAAGTTCAAGTCTTTTCGGTAACAACTTACATATTTTTTAGTTATCCCCAATGTGTATTGTAACAGGTTATATATATATAGATAAAAAACAAAGCTTTGTGTCACAAAAAAGTTTTCAAGGCTATTATTTTGGCATTTTATATAATTACTTTCAATCATCACTCAATTTGGTTCAATGGCTTTGGTTACCTTACCTAACTCTCTTGATCATGTTTGCCCAAGATCAAGTCTCTTTGGTAACAACTTAATTTTTTTAGTTCTCTCTCATGTATTGTAATAGGTTTTATTATTAGTTTTTTTCATGGAAGTTTTTTTTTTTTTTTTTTTGCTTAAACATATATGATAATCTAATAAAAGTATTCTTTAGGTTTGTTTCTTGTACCCTTAATGAACTTAATGAACTTAATAGATGCTAATGAAATTTGCGTCAACTAGTTATGTATCAAACTTAAAGCATTATACACGGATATTTATATTGTTCTTATAATTCTATATTAAAAATTGGCTATGCATTAAACGAATCTTTTAATGTTTTGAAGTTAAGCTTATTTGGTTTGCAATTTTTCAAAAATGTACATTCTTATTATTCATTTATAAAATCAATAAAAATGTTCCAATGTTCAGTCTTTATATATTTCCGGAAAAAAAAAGTTACCAATATTTTGAGAACGTGTTAAATAATATTATACAATTTTAAACTTTTTAATTAACTTACTTAGAGCATGTTTGAGATTGAGTTTGAAAAACGTTTATTGCGTTATTGGTTTTTCAAAAAGTCATTTTAAAAAACCAAGATTTTAGGCTTTTAAAAAATGTTTTTTAAACCTTTCAAAAACCTAAAATAAAAAATATTTTTGTGGTTGTCAAACACCTTTTAATTTATTGGCTTTTTAAAAAAGCCAATAAGCCAATAAGGTGTTTCAAAACTCAATACTAAACACGCTCTTAAGTTTAAAAGAAATATTAATTAAAGAGTTAAGTGCAATTTTAGTACATGTGGTTTGTTCAATTACGCAACTTTAGTACCATTTTTAATTTATTGCAAATGGCTACCCGACTTTTCTAAAACTTGCAAATTTAGTACTTTTTTATAACCCCGTTTATATTAGTCTGTTAAGTCAGGGGCTCTTTTGTAATTTCATTTTATTAATATATTTTTCCTTTTCTTTTAAACGACACCCCCCCTATATCCATAAAACCTATATCCCCAAATCATAAAACCAATTCACACCCTAATCCACAAATCAAGCCATTTCTCCCTAAATCCGTTGATCATGGTGGTTTGTCGTGTGGTTCCGTACCAGATCGGACAACTAGACCGGCTTAAGAAGCTCGATCTGTCAACAACGAACTCTCCGGTTCGGTCCCGGACGATTTATCGCGATTCGAAGCGGATTTGTTTAGCGGAAACGGTAATTTATGCGGTCCACCGGTTACATCAAAATGTAATCGTCTGAATAAAAAAAAATCTAGCCGTTATTATCGCCGCGGGCGTTGTCGGTGCTGCGGTGTTGTTGATGTTAGGGTTTGCGATCTGGTGGTGGTTTTTTCTCCGATCGGGTAAAAACGGTAAAAGTTACGGCGGTGAGAGTGGAACAGGCGGTGATGACCGGAGTAACTGGGTCGATAAGTTACGAGCGTATCGGTTTGTTCAGGTGTCGTTTCAGAAACCGATTGTTAAGATTAAGTTAGTGATATATTGGCTGCAACTAATAGTTTTCATCATCATCGTACTCAGTATATCCCACCAATAGCAATGCTATGGTAGGGTCTGAGGAGGGTAAGATGTAGACAGTCTTACCTCTGCTTCCGGTGAGACCCCCGGCTCGATAGTAGTTTTGCATCAAGCCTTGGACATAAGGCACATAGCACTCAATCATCAGGGACACCGGCTGATTGGTGTGTTTTATAAAGCTATATTGAGTTGTTTAAAAGAAAAGGAAAAATAAATTTAAAAAACGAAATTACAAAAGAGCCCTTGACTTAGCGGATTAATATAAACGGGGTTATAAAAATGTACTAAGTTTGTAAGTTTTAGAAAAGTCGGGTAGCCATTTGCAATAAATTAAAAAATGGTATCAAAGTTACGTAATCGAACAAACCATAGGTACTAAAATGACACTTAACTCTTAATTAAATATTTTGTTTTTATTAATATGAATTTAAAAAATCAACGGTTCCATTAGCGTAAATCACGTTTGACAAACGAAAAAGGACAATGTTAACATCAACTCCCGCCTGCCCAATCCACGCTAGTGGGATAGCAACAGCAACTTTCCTTTTTGGTCTTCGTGATCCAAATAATATTTTATTATTGATAAATATTAAAAATATGTATACTTCTTTTACTAATAAAGTAATAACATAAGGCTGAGTTTAATGGGGTGAACCGGGGCGCGGCCGCTGATGTGGCTCACGAACACCGCTACACCCCTCAGGTGAGCCGGGGCGTGGTTGGCATCCGTGGGTGGGACCACGGGGCTTATAGTCGTTGGCGTGTGGGGAAAATCAAAAAAATAGCCGTTGAAAGGCCAAATAAAGTGTGAGTTTGGGAGATGATTGGTCGTCGTCGGAGGAACCACGGAGGCGGTGGTCCGGTGATAGGTAGTAGTGGTGTGATCGGTGGTTGGTCGTCGAAGGAGGAACCACGGGGGAGTACGGTGGTGGGCTTGTAAGAGGAGGATGGTGGCGGAAGGCGGTGATGGCTACGGTGAGGCTATGGTGGCGGAAAGTGGTGACGGTGTTATGTTTTGTGTGTGTGGTATATATGCAAGTATAAAAGAGAAGGATTTAAGTTTAATAAAAAAACTGGATCAAGCCCCGGATCACCTGGACCATTACACCCTCCGGGGCTTGGTTGAGGGGCTTGATCCAGTGTCATGTCATCGCATACGTGTCGGGTTTTAATTGGATCAATTGGGGCTCAACCAAGCACCATTACCCTTAGCCTAAGAGTTCTTGGTTAATAATAAAAAATTAACCTTAATCGATAATAATATACACAAGTAGATGCATATTTATAGTTTTTTATCGGTATAACTAGTCGTGTGTTTTTCACGGGTGGTGCATTTTTCTAGAATAGAAGTTGATGGGTTTGGACTATCCAGCACAGTCTGCGATCGTAGATGCTTAGGGACCTCTTTTGTTATTAGTATTGTTAGTCGTTCAAAACTAAATAATAATAAATAACTAGATGTGTGTTGATATTAATGTCATTATGTGTACTAAACATTTTTATCATCACCATGTGTCAAAATCTTCACATGTCATGTATAAATAGAGTTTATTTGGGTGTAATTGCTTAACCTAACCTACTTTGAGAAATTCGATTGGATTTTAGTTTTAGAAAATATTGGCCACAGACGTCTTTAATGGCTCAATATCCATATCAACAAAATTACAATTTGGTTGGACCGGTTTGTACAATTTGATCTTTTACTATTTTAAGTATACTACACTTTTAAAAATTTTGAACTAGCAACACCTATAGCAATGTTGAATCTATAATATATATAAACAAAAACATAAAAATCCTACGTGTCGTGATGTGGTCGCTCCCCCTTTTTTTGGAGTCACCAGATTTCCTTGATTTTTAAATGGAAGCTTCTCATGCATTTGACCCGAATTCATGGATATGGGTCTAATCAAACCCATATATTTCTTAAACGGGTTATAACATCTCATTAAATTAAAAACTAATATCACCAAATATTTAATATAAAAATCCTAAAAAGTAGGGATATACAAAAATTAATATATGATTTATTTAAAAAAGATATATATTATTTATAATTAAAAAACCAATTTTATAGTAAAAAAATAAACGGGTCTTAGGTCTCATCAAACTCATGTAGCTTTTAAATTGGGTTATAACATCTCATTTATTTGTGAAACAATTTATCATCAAATCATATATATATTATTAATTTTCATACAATAAAAAAAATAAAAATTTAAAAAATAAATGAATATTAGGAACAAATAATATAAAACAACCCCTGTAAATAAACAAAACATTTAAAAGCTCTATGGTTGTTTCTTACATTTACTTAAGCCACCATATTGTTTTATTTGTAAATGAAGACTTCTATGCATTTTATCCGAATTCAAGGTATGGGTCTCACCATACCCAGATAACCTTAAACGGGTTATAACATCTCACTAATCTAAAAATAAATCTCACCAAGTATTTGATATGCAAATCATATAAAACAGGGATATAATAAATATTAATATTCAATTTTTTAAGAAAAATATATTATTTATAATAACAAACAATTTTATAGTAAAAAAAATAAGCGAGTCATGGGTCTCACCAAACCCATAGTTTTTAAACGGGATATAACATGTTAGTTGTTTGTGAAATTATTTCATCATCAAACCCTAAGTATATTATTAACTTTTTTTATAATAAATAAAATTAAAATGCAAAAGAATATGAATATTAGACATGAAAAATAAGCACAACCCCCGTAATACGGGGGATAAAAACTAGTTATCTATAAAGCGTGTGATAAAAATTACTTACAATGCATTTGATAACTAACATTTCAGAACTTAAAATAAATATAGACAGAATTACAAATTTTGTCCTTTAAAAAAAGCCAAAAACCGGTTCGTGTCCTTTTCTAAGTTTCCTTGCAGGCGGTGTCCTTTAAACTTTTTTTTTCTACACGTTATGTCCTTTACGCTAACTGGGTTAGAAAAACTCAGTTAAATGCCCTCACGTGAGACGCATGTGAGGGCATTTTTGTCTTTTTGCCTACCCTTCTTCTTCTTCTTCTTCAGATATGAACACCTCTAAATAAACCCAGATTCCGGTCAAACTCGCCAAGGGATCACCACCGCCACCATAGCTCCGCCACCAGCCACCGCCGGAGAACCCATAAACCCAGATTCCGGTCAAACTCGCCGGAGAAGACACAAACCCATCTCCGGAGAAGACACAAACCCAGATTCCACTCTTTATCCCCATCTCTTTCTCTCATCTCTCTTTCTCTCATCCCCATCTCTTCCAGATCCAACATCAGGGCAGCCACAAAACCACAAAACCTAATTAACCTACAACAACAATTCAACATAATCGAAGCAGCCACTTGCACACCATACCACCAAACAACCATAATAACACCATCGCACTTAATATCTAAAATTAGTGTTCTAAATAGCTTATTAGGTATGAAATTAGGGTTTCCGACGGACAACAACCACATCGCCGTTAAGATCTAAAATAAGGGTTTCCGGCGGAACACTAATCGAGGTCTTGGTACACTTACCGTCCCTTTATTCATTTGGTCACTAGTCCGATTGGACTTCTAATCATCGTCTAATGCTTCAATCACCACCAATCGCTACAAAGGGAGCTTCTTTTGGTCGCCGGAAACGAGAAGGCTTGTACCCTCTACTGCCGTCGCAAACAAGCAACCTCGTGATGCCCAAACCATGTTAGTATACACCGGTTTTGTGGCTGCCCTGATGGTGGTGGTGTTAGTAACGGTGGCAGGTGGAGGTCATGGTGGCTAGGAGAGAGAGAGATGAGAGAAAGAGATGGGGATAAAGAGTGGAGGTCATGGGAATACCGTAATTGTTACCGGATCTGTGTGTTAATAGATACAGAAGAAGAAGAAGAAGAAGAAGGGTAGGCAAAAAGACAAAAATGCCCTCACATGCGTCTCACGTGAGGGCATTTAACTGAGTTTTTCTAACCCAGTTAGCGTAAAGGACATAACGTGTAGAAAAAAAAAGTTTAAAGGACACCGCCTGCAAGGAAAGGACACGAACCGTAATTTGGCTTTTTTTAAAGGACAAAATTTGTAATTGGGTCTAAAATATATGGTAACTTAGCCAATCATCTATCTTTGATAAGTGTTAAGTTTATCAATATTTTATATTTAAAGAATATAACTTATAATTTTACTTGATTTTTCTCAAATAACTTTTGTTTGCTAAAAGTTTTAAATACAAAGCTATGTTTTATTTTATTTCGTCGTCATTCCGATATCAATTTTATTGTATTCAACATAAAATAAAAACTTTTAGCATCGTAAACGGAATTTACACGTGCTTGGGTTGGTAACTTCGACTACCCCGTGACAATAGGTGATTGCTTTTAAAATTGATAATATTAATTATATTTAAACAACTAAACGAAATGGTTAACTGATAAATGAGTGTGAGTGATGGGTAATTTCACAAAAAGATGACAAACATTTTTTATCAAAAATCTACATCATACCGATAATGTAACCATAGCGTGCCCGTATTTTATTTATCATTTTCGGTTTTGGTATGAGTGGGTTTTGATTTTTTTCAAGATGTTGTCACTACAAGTTTCAAACCAGTATTGTACAGTATTAATATAACAAAACACAAATAAAGAGTAAAGAGATAAGTTAAGGAAATTCCATTCTATATTGGTGGAGGAAAGAAATGGAGAAGGTACCACCATAGTATAAATAGGTTTGTAAGTTCTTGTCCCACATCGCTAAATTACAAAACTAGTGAGCTCTTTACAAGAAAGAAAACTCATATGTTAATGTTCTTATAAGACATATCACACCCAGTGGTCCTAGCGGAGAACGCGCACGGGCTGGGGCGAAGTGCGATTGACGCAATGTGGCGCTTTGATGGCACACTTTGCACTTCGCACACGCTCGCAAAGTGTTTTTGTTGGGAATTAAGATTTTTAAAAATCCTTCCATCGCGATACGCGACGGGTTTAGATTAGTCTTATCGCATAGCGCGATGAAGTATACCTTATCCAAATATATGGCGGGGTAGCGATACGCGATGAGCTGATATAGCTACCCATTTCGTACCGCGACGTGGAGGTTACACGGAGGACACGTAGCAGGCCTAGGGCTGACTCGGCTTAGCTATAAGATTCTTCGCGATACGCAACGCCTTTCTATTTATGGCCATCACGTATCGCGATGAGGTCCAAAATCAACTATAAATAGGAAGCAAACGGGACGTTCATTCTTTGCACCAAAAATTATGATCTCTATCTAATTCTCAATACACACATACATATTAAGTATTTAGTATAATACCCGAGTTGTCGTAACGATACCCTATCCGATCGAAAGAGATATACACGAATCCGAAAGCTCTGCCTATTAAGGTAAGACATTGTGCCATCGTGTAAAGTTTCTACTCTCGTGATTATCGTTATGATTATTGGTTTTATACCAATCTAAATATACTACATTGTGTTTATCCTAGGTGCTTAATATCAAGAGGCGTTAATAATTGTAAACTTGCAATGTGAGACATTCGAGTTTTTATACCACTCACATTTGTGTGAGACAACTGTTTTCTAACACTATCATGATGATTTCAAAACCTATAAAACTCATGATAGATGGTCTAAATGGTTTCAAATATATTTTTAAAGTATTTTAAATACATTACAATGATTAAGTCTATGTAGACTTACGGGATGGTTACTACTGGTATTGTGGGGTTTTGTATACAAGGCTTGCCTACTGGGCTATTACACATTACTTATTGGACAAGTGTTAGCCAATAAGTAATATGACCACAGTCATAGATACGGTCGAGTGACAAGTACCTTTCGGTAATTTGTAAGCAGGCAGGTGTAAAAACATCTTAATGCTGTAACTGTAAAATGTGTCATTTACAAATGAATGTACTCACCAGTATTTCTTGCTGATCAAATATTTTTAAACATGTTTCAGGTGACTTGTTAGAGACAAAGGAACGATGCCTGCGGGCTTCTAGCTTAAATAAGTGGTTTGTCACCAGAATAAAATAAACGTGTTTGTAAATTAGGGTTTAACCCTATAAAACTTATGTTTGTATCAAAAGGGATTAAATTCCCGGTTTATCATAATAATAAACATGGTGTTTTTATAACTCTGATCATTTTTCCTAACTACGATTCTGATGAAATATTCCGCTGCAAAATAATTTAATAAACACCGATACCACCAATCAATGTTCACGACTTCCCTCCCAGGGCATAGGGGTCGGGGTCTGTGACAATTAAGCTGATAACCAGCCGAACAAGATCGTATCAATATCAATTTTCATTTTTATGGTTTTTGGTTTAAGTATGAGTCTGTTTCAATATTTTTCGCTACGAAATTCATAACACCATGCTATCGCTATTATTGGAAAAGTATTATGTTTTTGTTTTAACTTATTTTCAGTACGACTACGTGTTACTATTCTCATCTCTATTTCTGTGGTTGATGTTCATGATTTGGTATGTTTTTGAACCTTTTCTTACATATGTATTCACATGATAAATGAGGTACACTTGTCACTATTATGTAAATCCTCATTTAATTTTTTCGCTTTTATTTACTTGATGATAAAGATGTTTGCTTCATGTTTCTCTATTCTTTAATTTCATACTTTAAGTGTCAAACAGGTTGATGGGTTGATATGTTATAATTAAATTGTAAACATGTTAATTAGATTTGTGGATTGTAAAATCAGTATAACAGATTAGTGGTTAAATAAGTTAAATTAAACAGATTGTCAGTTCAACTTGTTTAATTGAACGAGTTAACCAAGTCAGCTCAAATATGAACAATTTATAAAACAAGTTAGACACAACAATCCAACATCTAATTTTATGTGTACGCAAAAAAATGTTATCCCTCCTATAAGTGTTGCCAATTATGGACTACTGGCAAATAACAGTCCCGACTAACGAGTTGGCTGATGACGGTCCAATCTTTTAACATGTTTTTCCACGAGCTGTGACTAACAAAGCTTAATCTTCGGTCGCATGAAAAACATTTTTGGTCATAAAACTCACATTTTTGTCCCAAACCTCTTTGTAACCTTAAATCGGACATTTAGGAACATTTTTCTAGTAAAAACCCAATTATTGTGGTTGTCGGTACCCTAAAACCATTGTCGGAGTCAGCGGACATCGGTGGTAAAAGAAGAGGAACACAACAACTCTGTGATGGTGATGCGATAGTTTGAGGCAAATCCGACAAGTATCCAACCACTTAAACGACAAACTAGAGCTCCAACGACGGGGACAGACGAAAGTTCATTGGTTTGTGGTGGTCAGGTTGATTTTTCCGATGGAAAAGGTGGAGTAATCTGACAAAAACGTTTTTTCAACGATCAGAGACTAACGTAGTTAAGCTTCCGTTAGTTGCCACTCATTAGATTAAAATATGTTAAAAGATGAAACTTCCAACAACAACCTATTAGTTAAAGTTGTTATTTATCGATGATCTAAGATTATTTAAATCCAATTTTCTTATTTTATATAACCAATCTTCTATTTTCTCCGATGATGTATATATTTTTTATCAACATTTTTTATTTGATACTATAGAATAATTGTTACAAGTTTTTTTTCGGTTGAAAATAACTGTAAAAATGTTTATTTAAAAAACTTGTTACAAAGTTTATTTAATCTCGTTGAATATTTAAATTTGTATATTAGACATGTTGTATAAAGAAAATTTTAAATGGTGTTTATAACTTACTAAAAATAAATATATCTTATTTTTTTCAAACGACCAACTAAGTAACGCCGAGTACTCCGTACGCGGCCCCTATTGGCTAAAGGTAGCCCAAGCCGGCCACTAGTCCGGACGGACGGAGCCCCTAGCGGTCCACCTATTAAGGGATTCACCGGAAAAAACCCGATCCCTTCGCCCGCCAAATGGCACAACAGCGAGGAGCCGGTAAAACCGGGTGAGATCAGGACTCAAACCCTGGCAAACCAGGGTCATCCCTCATATCTCCCATATAAATTGGTGATAGTGAGGTTTGAACCCCGTACCTCTCACTTGTAAAGTGAGTGCTCTACCATTGAGCTACATCTAATTTATTATCTAGTTGATTGTTTAAAAATGGAAAAAGAAAATCCAAAAAACTTTAGCTTAACTGGTATTGGAAGAAAAATAAAAATTTATAATAGAGAATTAGAAATTGTATGGTTTCATGTTCGAATCGGCGATGGGTTTCTTTTTCCGGAACAGAGATGATGGGTACCGTAAGTTTAGATTACCAAGCAATATCTACGACCACAAATGTATATGGTCAATTTTTGTTTTTGGTTATCTCGAGTAATTGGTCTTTATTTGTTTAATAAAAGGATAAAAAAAGGAAAAGAAAATAATCATGTGTGGGCGTCACGTCTTTTGCAGTAGATCACAACATAACACGTGGCACTTCTAGAGGCGTGGATTCTCTGACTTGGTCATTACACAATTTGAATTTTTTTAAAAAGGTTATTTATGGCTACTACACTATCGAATACTATCATATTACACCCTGCAGTTTTTAATTTACAGTTTTGACACTTAACTATTATTTGTATACACAGTTTGTCTTAAAATACTGGGATACTAACTTAACTATTTAACGGGATGACAATTGACAAACCCATTGCATCGAAGACTACTAACGAGATCTGTTACAAACTCTATGCTTTAAAATTCGAATTTTAAAGTAAGACTATAAATGAAAAACATCAAGCATAATTGCATATTTATTCCAAGTATGTTGTATTAAAGATATATTTATAGTTTTTTATATTTTTCTATATAGTTTTTATAACATTTGTAGTAATGTGCATTTTTTATATTGACTTCATATTAATATTCACATATTTATTTGGGTTGTAATCTTGTTGGTTATATTATTTTCATATAAATTTTATCACATTTCAAACTTTAGTTTATTGAATAAAAGTAGCACAACTAATATCATCTTCATCATGATTTTCTTTCTCACTCAAAATTAAGTATATATATATATTTGAACGCCGACAAATGGAAATGTCTAGGTACTTCGTACGGGGTGAATTAATGACAAAAAGTCACTAACAACAGGCCCAAACCAACCACACGGAGCCCTTAAGCGTCTCCAAGTTATCTCCAATTTTAGGGAAAACCCGCCCGTCTGAATACCCGCTGGTGGTTAAACCCAGACACCTTCAGGATCGAACTGGATATCACAAAGATCTCAATCTTTCTTCATTGAGCCACTCATGTCCCCTCCAAAGTGTTGTTAGGGGGGGGGGGGGGGAGGTGATGGCATCACTCATCACACACCCCCACCCGATCAAATTATGCCAAGTCACCAACCCCAAATGCATCACATTTTGATGGAATTTGGTAGGGGTGGCGTGGTGTGATAGGTTTTGGTATATATACATACATATATATACATATAGGTTTTTGTGTGAGTGAGAGGATTGTATTTGGGATGTATATATAAGTACATATAGAGAGAGAGTTCCATCACTCAAACCCACTTAAAGCGTGATGGCCATCACGCAAAACACCTCCATCAAGCTTGATAAGGGAGTGGCGGCGGTGTTCAAAAACCCATCACGCGTGATGGGAGCTCCATTACGCGGTGCCCCGTCCCCCCTTAGTGGGGTTTGAACTTGGGTCTTCATTGAGAAACCCAAACTTCTTACCACTACACCACACTAAAAAGTACATATATATATAATACTAACTGATAAATGAAAAATGATATATTTTAAATTAATACTAATCAGTAAATGAAAAATGATATATTTTAATCAGTTACGTAATTACAATACCTAGAATATTTTTTTACTGACTTATATTAAATAAACATACTCTTAAGACTTATAACCTTTATTAAAACACCTTTTATGAAGGTTTCATAACTTTTTTTTGGTTTGTTCCTTTTAAAACCAAATAAGTCTTAGCTTACAAGTAAACTCAAAGCTTCACCGCCCAAAAGGTGTGTTGTGTGCATGCGGCCCTTATTTTCCTGTTTTTTTTCTTTTTATTGAACATTATTAAAACTTTTATATATAACACAAACCAAGCTACATCTGGATAATAGGTAAGCGAGCAACAAGCTGCGCCGCTATTCCCTTTTGAATCGCAAAGCCTATTCTACTAAATATAAATCCTTGGTTCCTCGGGCTCTGCGAGTCACTGTGGACCACTTTCTGCACCCGCTCCAAGAAACGAACCGCCTCGGGAGCTAGGGATCCAAAAGTGTCGAAGGCAAATGGAATGAACACGTATTGATTCTCCAAACACGCTGTCTCATGCTTAGCAAATAGAATTAAACATCAACATTTTATTAATAACAAGAGACCAGCAAGTGACTGGTCACTACAAAACACCTGTGTAACACCAAAATTATACAACATTTATTTAAAATGAAAAAGTAAACCACTCCTTTGAATATAATCTGACCATTTTGTCCATGTTTTTAACCCAAAGGAACGCTAGCTTTTTCGTGCCTTCTTTTATGCTAGTGATCGACGCCCTTGTGCTATTGAAGGCTGTTTCATTTATCGCCTTCCATAGACACCGACGTGTTAAAATAACTGAATGGATGACTCGTATTTTGCCTTCATTCTCGTTTATATTGCGGCCATATAAGTTTAATTTACAAAACGATATGTAATTCAATACCATAGAAAAACACAGATAATTCATTGTTTTGCTAGGAAAAAAATCATTTAACCTAGTTATTTATACATATTAAATTGGTCTGTCATATAATTGTGGAGACATTGTTTCACATTAACAAAAGAGTCTACATGACATGCACGTCAACTAACAAATCACTTTACTATGTTAAATTAAATGTTGCACTAATATCTAACGCTTATAATTAGTTTCACGTATAAAAGTACTATAAACAAGTTTCAGAAACTTTTATATTCCAAATTAATCCGAGAGTTATTTTCATAAAATATAAAGGAAACTACATAAGTTTATGAAATATTATACTCTTCATTATTTGTAATATAAATACAATATAGTACAACAGTACAACTTTTTAACAATATACAGCTTGAGTATACTTTTCATTTTATTATATTAGACCAGGTATAATGAAACATAATAGGCTTCAATTTCCAGGTCACCAAAGGGTTTAGGGTGCTACGGGCGAATGCACTAGCACATTGGCAAACGTTAGAGGGAAGGAGATGTGTTAGCCAATAAAAACAAGCTACATTGTTTTGGGGCGCCACCCGTGGCCTTCTATTACACCCAATTTTAGATTAATAAAAACTGCACTTTAGTATCGAAGTAATTGTGAGGTAGAAGAAAATCAAAGTACCATCCCCTCTTTTTATTATTTTTTATTTATCTATTTGTTTATAATTTCTTTATTTTATTACAATTACCTTATTGCTTATTTTATTTTTTAAATTTCATCATGTCTATACGCGCATAGCTATAAAATCGATTACCACACGAGTGCTTGCTCCAGAATAGTATCATGACGAACATAACCAACTACAAGCGAACAAAATCCGTATTATCTAACCTACATCAATATTCATTTTATTTTGATTGATTCGAAAACATTTGTTAAACATTATTAACCTTTTAACATGGGTCAACATGAACGGGGTAAGATCCATGAAACCCAAATCAGATCTAACATAGTAATTTACAATAGGCTCGGTTCCCGTGTCCTAAAAATACCAATAAACGGGTATGGGTCGGGTCTCGCTGGTCTGACCCATTTGCTCCTTACATAAACCATATAAGATCCAACGAAATCCTAACCAATCAAACCTGGTTATTTACAATAGAGAGGGAGAATACCAGTTCATGGGTCTCAGTCAAAATACCACTTAAAAGTTTATATGAAATGCAAAGAAAGGGTGTAAAATTGTGAATGCGACATAATACAAGGACTGAAACATACCACCTCCTTTTGAAAAATATCAAGCAAAGCAAAGAACCAAGAAGATGAACAACAAAAAAAGCAAAAAGGTTTTATTAGTTTACCAGACAGTTCCTTCCTTTGTCAAACTTATTAAGTTTCAGAGAGAGAAAACAAACAAACAAACAAACAAACAATTAACTCACAGACCAAATCACGAGTTGCCGTCTAGCAACAACAATCACAATCAAGACCTAGGGCTCAGAATACAATACTTAAATCTCACTGCACACGTCACCACCAGCATTCTTCTTCTTCTTCTTCTTCTTCTTCTTCTTTGTTCAAATCGAAACCCTAACTCATTGACTCCGTCTGATCAGCAGCTGACTTCCTATTGAAAATCGGTTGACGGATCTGATTTTGCGGCAGTGGTTGGATGAGAGGTTAATAATAATAATCATAAAACAATGAAATGGGTATCATTGCTTAAGGACATCAAGGAGAAGGTTGGATTCACTGCTGCATCTCCATCGTCATCCGCCGCTCCATCACCCTTAAATAATAATAATAATAATAATAATAATAATAATGATATCAACAGTGCAGGATCGTCATCGCATAATTACTTCTCCTCTTCTACTCCAAGGTTAGGGTTTATTCATGCTTCCTCATCTTAATTAAGTTTACCGATTCAATTTGGACTGTTTTACTGGTTTTAGGGTTTAAGTTATTGAGATCTGAGAAGAAATTAGTTTATAAGTATCTGATTTAACTCAATTGATATGAAATTATGAGTAAATTGAACAGCCGGTCCTACTCTGTTACTACAATATTTTGATTATCATTGTATGTTTGTTGGATAAAATATGGGACAGAGGGGGATAAACTATAAGTTGATAAGATCCGTTGTTTATTTAGTTTTGCCGTTTTTGGATAGTTTACGCGACTCAATTATAGTTACTATGCTTCTTGTTTTAGATGTCTTAGTTACTCTTTTGTATAATAAGTGGTTACTTACGATAAATGTGGTCTTTTATATAATAAGATGAAACGTATAAAGTGAATTTTAATGTTTTTTTTATTCTCTCGATGTGTTTGGTTCTTGAGATCTAAATGTTAGATCGTAAATAATTATTATTTGGTAAGGTTTTTGTTTAGCTGAAATTGTCATAATTTTAGTTCTAATTTGTCAGTTAAATGACTTAATTTTAGTGTTAGAAGTTCTAAACGCGTTTTAGTCAGAGCACAAGATTTCCGATAACTAGATTAACTATTTAAATAAGAAACTGAAAAGAATCTTTGTGTCGACGTTTAAATGGAAAATTATTTGGTTGAGCTACCATAATCATAAGCATTTCTTTTTGGCGATGGTTATCATAGTATTTAACTATTTATTTGAAGAAACTATACTAAATTGAAGCCCTTAACCTTCCTGGAGTAACAAACATACACACACAGAAATGATGAACTTCTCTATCAAACAGCTTACCAGTTCTCACAATTACTGTTACCTTCATTTGATGTTCAATGTATATGTTAAAAAGGCCATGATTCACTTTTGTCACTACACATCTCAGAGACAGATATGAATTGGAATTGGACTTCAAGAGGCATTGGGAAGAGTTCCGATCGTCATCTTCAGAGGAGGTTTGTGCACACAATTTACCTTATAGTCAGTTAAAAATTGTTGGCAAATGTAGACATGCTTGATGATGGTATTTTACGATGCAGGAGAAAGAGAAGGCCTTGAATATGACCGTCGACATCTTTTGTAGATTTGTAAAGCAACATTCTAATGTATCACAATTGATTACCATGTATGAAAACAACTTCACCTTACTTTATCTATAGTATTTATAAACTGTTTTTTGTTCACACACACATTTGTTGTTATCCCGAAGTAGACCTTTTTTAACATTATTATTCAGCATTTCAGCTCATGTTACTTCACCTTTTAGTGTTTATATAGCTTAATAACGTCAATATGATATCTCAATGAAGTTATGAATGAAAAATCTCAGAGATTTGAAAGTTACTTTAGTTCTTGAAAAACATTTTTGTTTTGTTGATTTCTAATGAATTAAACTTTTTGAAATGCTATTCTTATTGCTTCGATTAAAACCTTTAATTATACTACACCATAGACTATTTGTCTGGAAGTATAAACATAGTTATTATTCTGATCTTACAAGTATTGTTGATTTACAGGTTAGTAGAGACGCACGTATTTTCTTTTGTCGTGGGTAGAGCATTTGTTACCGATATAGATAAGTTAAGATTAAGCAACAAATTACGATCATTGGAGATCCAAAGTTTAATAGGTTATTTTTCTGAGATAACAGAGGTTTGCCTTCAAAGCTCTCTTTATATTTTTGAAAGTTTCAATCTTTTCAATCTATAAGATTATTTTATCTGCATTTTTGCAGGATGGAATTCAGCCTGGTTCAAATCTCTTGCAGGCAGTTGAATATCTTGTATCCGGGGTACGTTTTCCCCCTATTTCTAGGCTAAATAATATTTAACTTGTCAAATGTAATATCTTATTAATATGATTTTATACAATGTTGTTTGCAGCCTATTGATAAACCATCTCTCCTTGATTCTGGGATCTTATGTTGTCTCGTTCATATTCTGAATGCACTTTTGGGCTCTGATGGAATATTTACAAATCAAAAAATTGCTTCCACTGAAGACGAGCCGGAAGTTATGGACAGCACAGGTCCGGATCGACGGCTTGAGGTATTCTATGTTTTTATGTCTTTATACTGTTATCCATTCATTTATATTTCACTTTATTTTATCATATAATTGAATAAGTATGTCTTACAAATGTTTTTATGTTTGAAGGTAGAGGGCAGTGTTGTGCATATTATGAAGGCATTGGCAAATCATCCTGCAGCTGCTCAGAGTTTAATTGAAGACAAATCACTTCAGTTACTGTTTGAAATGGTTGCCAATGGATCTTTAATTTTATTTTCAAGATATAAAGAAGGTCTAATACCCTTGCACAGTATTCAGCTTCATAGACATGCAATGCAGGTGATCATTGAATTATATCTTGAGACATTTAAGAGGAAACATGGTTGTTTTGTGATTTTTTCACCCTTTTTAAGTTAATTTTTAGTTTTATTTTTGTTTGCCATCTTATTGTGTAGATACTTGGTCTTTTGATGGCTAATGACAATGGAAGCACGGCCAAGTACATAAGGAAACATCAGCTGGTAATTGTCACATTTTATCCTGCTGAAGTATATTTGTTTTTCAACATTTCCTTATAAAGAACCTTTTGAGAGTATACACTCCTTTTCTGTTACACCAAGATGACTAATGTGATACAATCATTATTACATGCAGATGAAAGTGCTGCTAACTGCTGTGAAGGACTTTAAACTAGAAACTGGAGACCCTGCATATACAATAAGCATTGTGGACTTGTTGCTTGAATGCATAGAATTGTCATATAGACCTGGTCAGCTGCTTCCTTTATTCTCTTCTGGTTTAAAACACTGATTATTATTTAAGAACTATCAATGCTGAATATAACTTTTTTCTTGTAATTTTCAACTTATTGGCTTCTGCTAAAACAAACTGCATTTCAACTTATGCAATGATAAGCCCTTTTTTTTTAACTTGTGGAGGTGGAAATTGTCAACCTACTTAAATTAATGGGCAGATTTGGGTTATGTTCTATAAAATATAACAAATATTGCTTAAAGGAAAGGGGTCAAATCCGTTGAATGGGTCAAGCGTGACATGCTAATTAAATCATATTATTACTGGAAAAGTATAACTATGTAGTCTTACTTGGCACACGAGTTAAATATAAATAAATTTGGACAGAAGTGTTTTGGCTAAACCCACCTTGACTCTAGCCCTGCATTCTCGGGTTTAAAATATAAGGAAAAGAAATGATAAGACTAGATAGAGGAAGAAATGAAAAGAAATTATATACTTAAAATGCATTCTCGAGTTAAAAGAAAAGAAAAGAAAGTGTTAATTACATTCTTGAGTTAAATTGAAAGGAAAAGATAGAAAAAAATTGTAACTTTACAATTATGTCCTCATAGCAACATGGGGTAAATTAGTAATATGGTAACGGGCTATAAACTTTCCTTCACAATCAGACCATATTTGGCAGGAAAGTTTTGAAGGAAAAAAGCTCTAACTTTTCTTTCAATTCTCTTTCTTTTCTTTTAATGAAAACACTCAAGAATGAAAAAAGAAAAGTTTTCTTATCTTTTCTTTTCCAAACCTTTGAATAAAAAACTCAAGAATGCAGTGTAGGGGTGTGCATGAAACCGACTTAACAAACCCATGCTGAAATTACCGACATAACCAAAACCAACCCAAAACCAACGGTTTGGTTTTATGCTTTTTAAGAACTTGAATTTCTGGTTCAGTTTTGGTTTTGCATGTACTGAAAACCTAAAAACCAAACCAAGCCATAAAAGCCGAACCAGCTTTATAATGGAACCGATCTTGTAAGAACCGGAAATATCGACTTTTTTTTATTGAACTTATAGATTACAATTTTATTTTGGAGTGTTAAGTAATTAATACAAATTTATAAAATGTTGTTTCCAAATATTTTAGCCCCAGTTTCATCTTCAAGGCCCAAAAATTTCAGACTCAAATGGTAAAGCCAAAACCGAAACCAAACCCATTGTGATAACCAAAAATCGAAACAAATGAGCGGTTTTTAAATACTTCAAAAAACCGTGTGTTCAGATTAAGCCCAAAAGCGACCCATGTACTGTACACCCATACCTGACTCTACCTGTTTTGATCTGTACCAAAAAATTATTAAATATAACTGCTTACTCAACCTGCCGATCTTAAATGTTTGCTTTCAGATTACTGCATTTCATATTATTTATTGGTTTTATGGTTCTTGATTATCACAACTAGTTTAGGAATCAGATTTGTTTGTTTTTAATGTGTAAAGTTTTCTCACAATTCCTATTGAAAACAATATGATCTGTAGAGGCTGGTGACATCAGGCTGAGGGAGGACGTTCGTAATGCTCATGGGTACCAGTATCTTGTGCAATTTGCATTAGTACTTTCAAAAGGTCACAACTTTGAAACTACTGAGTCAGCAATGGATGGCACCTCATCACAAGATCTGTCACCCACGTTATCCAGATTGCTTGATATTCTAGTCAACTTATCTCAAACAGGTCCAACTGATTTCAGGCTGACCGGGTCAAAGGGTAATCGCAAAACCCGAACTTCATCTTCTGACCGCTTCCTGGATGACAACTGGGGAAAAGATAGTTACAAAGTCAAAGATATTGACGCCATCCAAGTTTTACAAGACATTTTTTTGAAAGCCGACAGCCGGGATCTGCAAGCAGAGTTGTTAAATAGAATGTTCAAGATTTTCTCGAGCCATTTAGAGAATTACATGCTGTGTCAGCAGTTAAGAACCGTGCCCTTATTGATATTGAATATGGGTGGTTTCCCATCCTCTTTGCAAGAGATCATTCTCAAGATTCTTGAATATGCAGTGACAGTTGTTAACTGCATACCCGAACAAGAATTACTTGCACTTTGCTGCTTATTACAACAACAAATAACATCTGAATTGAAGCACACGATTTTATCGTTCTTTATAAAGTTGTTATCATTCGATCAACAATACAAAAAGGTGTTACGGGAAGTTGGTGTGCTGGAAGTTTTATTAGATGATCTTAAGCAGCACAAGTTTCTATCGGGCCAAGAACAGGATGATAGTAATTATGGTGATGAGTTAGACAAACAGCCAAACTCCAGCAGCTTTAAGAAACATCTTGACAATAAAGATACTATTATTTCATCTCCAAAGTTATTGGATTCGAGTTCGGGAAAGTTTTCCCTTTTTGAAACCGAAGGCACGGTATCAGTTGCTTGGGATTGTTTGTTTTATTTGTTGAAGAAAGCAGACCAGAATCAAGTAACGTTTCGTTCTGCTAATGGTGTAAACACTGCTCTTCCTTTTTTGGTGTCTGATCTTCATCGTCCTGGTGTTCTTCGCGTGCTATCGTGTTTAATAATCGAAGATTCTTCACAGGTTTGCTAAGTTTTATGTTTTGACTTTTAAGCTTCTATGATCAAGATAATATTTTAATCTTTCATGAAATCGTGTTTATAACTAAACGTACTGTGCTTCAATGTCCACACTATTAATATTAAGGACGTAAAAGATAACCAAAATTGGCTCAGTGTAATATTCGTTTTTTTGTTTTGTGTGGAAACAAACCCTTACAACTTTTATTCGTTTTTTGATTAATACCCTTAACCTTTAAAAAAGCATTGTTGGTTGCATGGAAGAAATTTGGTGAAAGTTGTTTTACCTTTTTATCCGGTTGACTACTTTTAATCACAAAGTTCTTATCATTACAGTTAACTTTTTGGACAAATGAGCGAACACGAACAGTTAAACGAAGGGGATTTTCTTGTTTGTGTTTGTTTGTTAAGAAAATGAACGTGTTCATTTTCGTTTATGTTCGTTCGTTAGTAGTATAAACAAACGGTTCATAAACGTAAACGAACATAAACAAACATATATAACTGAACAAAGATGAATGGATATAATCATATAAACCAACATAACTAGATTAAATTGTAACGGGCCGAACAATTTAAATGAAAACATCATTGGACAAGCTTAAACAAGCATAAGCTAGCGAACATAAATGAACGTGAACAAAAACAAATGAACGTTCACAAACATGAATGAAGTATAGCTTATATGAAATTCAAACGTCTTCGCTTCACATGCTTTATATTATTTAAAACATGCTTATGTATGCATTCTGTAATTTTGTTTTTATATTTAATTCAAGTACCCAAATTGACCCACAATTTTATATTCCTTAAAGGTTCATTCTGAGGAACTGAGCATACTGGTTGATATTTCAAAGAGTGGAATGGTTACAAGTGCTTTAGGTTCTCAATACGACCTACAAAACGATGCCAAATGTGATGTTTTTGGAGCAATATGGCGTGCTCTTGGATCTAATACTTCTGCTCAAAGAGTATTTGGAGAAGCCACAGGGTTTTCTCTTCTGTTAACAACACTACATAGTTTCCAGAACGATAGATCACAGATTGAGCCGTCTTTTCTACCCATTTGCATGAAAGTTTTCACATACTTACTGCGTGTAACAACAGCCGGAGTGTGCAATAATGCTGTCAATAGGGAAAAACTTAACACAATTTTATCTTCACACACATTTTATGATCTTTTATCAGAGTCTGGTTTGATTTGTGTGGAGTGTGAAAGGCAGTTAATGCAGTTGTTCCTTGAACTTGCACTAGAGATAGTAATTCCGCCCTTTTCGACCCCTGATGCTAATGATGTTGGAAACTCGTCTTCTAGCTTTCCAATAATTACTCAATCAGGCCCCTTTGTTCCTGATAAGGAGAGAATATATAATGCTGGTGCACTTAGGGTTTTGATCCGTTCATTGTTACTTTTTACTCCAAAACTGCAGCTCGAGTTGCTGAAATTTATTGAAGAGCTTGCTTGTGCGGGCCCTTTTAATCAAGAAAACCTAACATCTGCTGGTAACTAACTTTCTTTACTTGTTTGTCCTGTTGAGTTGACTCATTCATAAGTTATTAGGTTGAATCTGACATTTGTTAATTTGTTCAGGTTGTGTAGAACTTCTTTTGGAGACAATATATCCCTTTCTTTCGGGCTCATCTTCTCTACTTTCCCATGCGTTAAAGATTGTTGAAGTACTTGGGGCTTACAGGTTAAAACCTTTTCATGTTGTGAAATTATATCTCAATTCTCAACTGTTCCATCTTTCCATGAAATAATACTATGTTTCTGGTTTCAGGTTATCACCGGCTGAACTTAGAATGATTATAAGATGTCTTCTACAAGTGAGACAGAGGAACACTGGTCATATTCTTGTTAACATGTTAGAAAAAATAGTTATCATGCAAGACACGGCTTTAGAAAAACTATCTTTAGCACCCTTTGTAGAAATGGATATGAGAAAAATCGGTCATGCGTCGATACACGTGTCATTAGGAGAGAGATCATGGCCTCCTGCTGCAGGATATTCATTCGTTTGCTGGTGTCAATATCGAAATTTCTTAAAATCCACCGTGAAAGACACAGAATCTTCCAAATCCGTGTTTTCTAGAAGAAATACAACAACCAGGCGCCCACAAGTTTTGCGGATTTTCTCGGTTGGTTCGACAGATGGCGGTGATACATTCTATGCAGAGCTTCGTCTTCAAGATGATGGAACTTTGACACTCGCAACCAGCAATTCATCATCTTTGACTTTTTCAGGGTTAGACTTGAATGAAGACCAATGGCATCATCTTGCAGTGGTTCATAGCAAACCGAATGCTTTAGCAGGATTATTCCAAGCGAGCGTCGCATATGTTTATCTTAACGGGAAGCTTAGACACACGGGACGGTTAGGATATCCTCCCTCGCCAGCTGGCAAGTCTCTTCAAGTAACCATTGGGACACCGGTAACTTATGCACGGGCCAGTGACATGTCGTGGACCCTACGGTCATGTTATCTGTTTGAAGAAGTGTTGACTCCAGGTTCTATATTTTTTATGTATATTCTTGGCCGAGGGTATAGAGGTCTTTTCCAAGACATGAATCTTTTGCAGTTTGTTCCAAACCAAGCTTGTCGTGGGAGTAGTATGGCCATTTTAGATTCTTTTGAAACGGATTTGGCTTTGACTTCTAATAGTCAAAGGGGTGAGAGTGGTTATAAGCAAGGAAACCCTAGGACAGATCGTAGCGGAATGGTTTGGGATTTTGAAAGATTAGGGAATCTTTCATTACAGTTGTCGGGAAGGAAACTTATATTTGCATTTGATGGAACCTCTACAGAAGCTTTTCCGGCTTCTGGAACTTTGTCAATGCTTAATTTGGTTGATCCATTGTCAGCTGCTGCTTCCCCCATTGGAGGTCTGTTATGAATTATATAATAATAATAACAATAACAATAATAATAATACCAGTAGACGTTCTAAAGTTTTTAAATGATACTTCTTTTCCAGGTATACCGCGCTTTGGACGTCTTCATGGTGATGTGTATGTATGTAAGCATTGTACAATTGGGGAAACCGTGCGTCCGATTGGTGGAATAGCTGTTGTTTTAGCCCTAATTGAAGTAGCAGAAACTCGTGAAATGCTACACATGGCATTAACACTGCTTGCATGTGCACTTAATCAAAATCCACAAAACATTAGAGACATGCAAGCATTTAGAGGCTATCACTTATTAGCTCTCTTTCTTCATTCAAGAATGTCGATGTTTGACATGCGTTCACTCGAGATATTTTTCCAAATTGCTGCTTGCGAGGCTTCGTTTCCTGAACCCAAAAGATTAGAAGAAGTTCATAACAGTATCTCACCTTCAGTGACTGTTAATGAAACCACCTTTGATGAGCTTAACTTAACCAAATCGCGTGACGAAGTTTCTTCAGATGGTTCACGTGATGACATGGATGATTTCTCTATGCAAAAAGACAGTTTTAGCCATATCTCAGAGCTTGATAACGACATACCTACCGAAACATCAAATTGCATTGTTCTTTCAAATGCTGATATGGTTGAGCATGTGTTATTAGACTGGACCGTTTGGGTAACAGCTGAAATTCCAATACAAATCACTCTTCTTGGGTTTCTAGAAAATCTTGTTTCAATGCATTGGTACCGGAATCATAATCTCACAATTTTGAGAAGAATTAACCTCGTACAACATCTGCTTGTAACACTTCAAAGAGGTGATGTTGAAGTACCTGTTTTAGAAAAGTTAGTTGTGCTTTTAGGTGTTATCTTGGAGGACGGCTTTGTCATTTCAGAACTCGAACACGTTGTTCGGTTTGTGATTATGACTTTTGACCCTCCGGATCTGACTTCACGTGGTCAAATAACGAGAGAGCCAATGGGGAAACATATTATTGTTAGAAACATGCTGCTTGAGATGCTAATCGATCTTTTAGTCACGATTACATCAGAAGATCTTCTTGAACAGTGGCATAAGATTGTTTCATCAAAATTAATTACTTATTTTCTTGATGAAGGTGTTCATCCCACAAGTATGAGATGGATCATGACTCTTCTTGGTGTTTGTCTTACATCATCTCCAACATTTGCTCTAAAATTTAAAACAAGTGGCGGGTATCTAGGATTAATGAGGGTGCTCCCGAGTTTCTATGATTCTCCCGATATATATTATGTTTTGTTTTGTTTAATATTCGGGAAGCCTGTGTATCCAAGATTACCCGAAGTCAGAATGTTGGATTTTCATGCTCTAATGCCGAATGATGGAGATAATGTGGAATTTAAGTTTCTAGAACTTTTGGACTCGGTAATTGCAATGGCGAAATCGACATTTGATAGGTTCTCTAAAGTAGATGGCGGGCTTGTGGCGGAGCTTGTGGATGGGAATACAGAAATGAGTGTGGATCTTCAGGGTGAGGCTTTGATGCACAAAACTTATGCTGCTCGTCTTATGGGTGGTGAGGCCTCGGCTCCGGCGGCTACAGCATCGGTTCTTAGGTTCATGGTTGACCTAGCCAAAATGTGTCCGCCTTTCCTTGCTGTTTGCAGACGAGCTGAGTTTATGGAGAGTTGTGTGGATCTTTATTTCTCGTGTGTCAGGTTTCAATTTCTTTTTCTCTCTCTGTTTTTTTTTTTATTTTAACTTGGTATGGTTATAAGTGCACAATGCACGGGTTGGACTGGTTGGGTAATCGGTTAATATGCGTTCTGGTCCAAACAAGTTATTTTATAGTGCAGGTCAAAACAGGTCGGGTTGGGTTGACTGACCAACTTTTATCCGGTCAGTTTTTGTGAAATATGATTACAAAATTTGTATCTTTTAAATGTTAATCTAATCTTCTTGATTTTTAAAAAGAGGCCCTAATCATTTGAAATAGAGGTGAGTTGAATAACTATCTACTTCTTAAAAAGTTATAACAGATAATTAATGGGTTAAATATGATTGCCGAAACAGTTTTATTACCGCGATAATATATTTTGAATCTTCAAATAAAATTATTAGGGGTTCTATGTGTTAAGAACACACCTTAGGCAACTTTCAACCGTTTTGACACATCTCCTTTTAAGCTATTTTAATTCTACCCACTTGAGATTAAAATTAACCCAAATCTGGTAACTTTTCACCTATAATAATATTTTAATCTGTTAAGAGGTAAACCATTTAATCTGTTATTAATAAGCTACAAAAAGGTTATAGGTTCATCCTCGATAGATTATGCTGTTCTTTAATTTGCTAATAATTTTAGCTTGTTCATCCTATGTTTTTAGGTCTTCACATGCAGTGATGATGGCGAAAGATCTGACAATAAAGACAGAAGACAAAAACATTAATGATGGTGATGATACTAGTAGTTCTCAGAACACGTTTTCTAGCTTGCCACACGAGCAAGAAGAGTCTGTTAAAACCTCCATAAGCCTCACAAGCTTCCCTCCTGTACAAGGAAGTGCAAGCTCTGAAGACATCTCTATTGCAACCGACAACATCGACACAAACAAATCCGAGACTAAAAAGTCAAGTGAAGAAGTTGACCAGCTATCTGACAGCAAACCGTTTAATTTCCATGATCTCAAAATCGCTCCAGTTAATGTTCACCAAACGAGTTCACAATCACTGGATTCTCCATCGTTAAGTATATACGATTCACCAGTTTTATCTGAGAGATCAAATTCGAATGTGTATTCTCGGTTTCCGTCGGTACCGTCTCCATCACAGGTTCTCGGTTTTCCATCTTGGCTTGGATCAGCTGCATCTCCTTCCATGGAATCTTCTGTATCTTTGACTGAATTCGAGTCAACTCCCGACCTGAACCCTTCATCCCAAATGCCAACTAATTCAGTTTCTACAGTTAACCCAAAACTGCTTCTTGATGTGGATGATTCTGGTTATGGCGGCGGTCCCTGTTTCGTAGCTGCAAACGCGATTCTTGACTTCATGGTGGAAGTTCTTGCTGACTTTGTAACCGAGCATATGAAGTCAACACCCATTATTGAAACCATTTTGGAAACCGTCCCTTTGTATGTGGACTCTGAATCTGTTCTGGTTTTCCAAGGTTTGTGTCTTACCCGACTCATGAACTTTCTAGAAAGACGGCTCTTGCGTGATGATGAAGAAGATGAGAAAAAACTAGACAAAACCCGATGGTCTGTGAATTTAGACGCGTTGTGTTATTTGATAGTAGATCGTGTTTATATGGGCGCGTTTCCCCAACCGGCTGCTGTACTGAAAACACTCGAGTTTTTGTTGTCTATGTTACAGCTGGCGAATAAAGACGGTAGAATCGAACAAGCACTGCCAGCTGGCAAAGGGATTTTGTCAATAGGAAGAGGAACAAAACAACTCGATTCTTATGCGCACTCGGTTTTCAAAAACATGAATCGTGTTACAATGTACTGTTTCCTTCCTTCCTTTTTGATAGCAGTTGGTGAAGATGAGTTTCTTTCACGATTAGGGTTACAAATCGAGCCAAAAAAGAGATTATTCACCAACGGGTCACAAGAAGATGGGGTGATTGACGTATGCACGGTTTTACAGTTATTGGTGGCGCATAGTAGAATAATATTTTGCCCGAGTAATCCCGATACTGAACTGACTTGCTGTCTTTGTATAAACATGATCTCGCTTTTACATGATCCGAGACCGAATGCGCGGAACTTAGCTGTGGACATTCTCAAACAACTTCTGGTGCACCGGCGGGCTGCACTTGAGGACCTGCTTGTTTCTAAACCGAACCAAGGTCCGGTTTTGGATGTTTTACACGGTGGGTTTGACCTTCTCACTGGACGATTGACCACATTTTTTGATTGGTTTAGCATACCTGAACAAATTGTTAATCGAACTTTGGAACAATGTGCTGCCATCATGTGGGTCCAGTTTGTTGCGGGGTCCGTTAAGTTTCCCGGAGTTCGAATTAAAGGTATGGACGGTCGTCGTAAACGAGAGATCTGTAGAAAATCTCGGGATTCAATGAGATTGGATCAAAGACATTGGGAGCAGGTTAATGAAAGGAGAATTGCATTAGAACTGGTTCGTGACGCAATGTCAACCGAACTACGAGTTGTTCGTCAAGATAAATATGGGTGGGTTCTTCACGCCGAGAGTGAATGGCAAACACATCTTCAACAACTTATGCACGAGCAAGGTATATTCTCACTGCCCAAATCGGGTTCACCCGACGAGCCTGAATGGCAACTTTGCCCGATTGAAGGCCCGTTTAGAATGCGTAAGAAGTTAGAGCGTTGCAAATTAAAAGTCGACCCGGTTCAACACATTTTAAGTGGGAAATTTGAAGCCGAAAAGGAGAAAACAGAAAACGAAGATACCCGTTCCGATGCCAATTCTGATTCTGGTCCCGATTTTGTTAATCTGTTGTTGAATGACGTGAAACAGGAATCGTTTGATGATGAAATGTATGATGAATCGATATTTAAAGATGCAGATGGTGTGAAAGTTTGGAATAATAATAACAATAAAAATATCGATAGGGACTTGGACGGTAGCATCAATGATGAAAGTCTTCATTCGGCTGCTGAATTCAGTATGAAGTCTAGCTCAGCAACCTCACCGTTCTCAGAAAGTATTCAAGAAAAGTCGGTTTTAAGTTCTCCAAAGAAGTCAACTTCAACAAGATTTGATGAAATTAGGGTCAATGAGGATAAACAAGATAAGGAATCGAGTAACAACGTGGAGTATTTAATCCGCCCTTATCTGATACCTTTTGAAAAAATAAAGTTCAAATACAATTGTGAACGAGTCGTGGGTCTCGATAAGCATGATGGAATATTCCTGATCGGTGAGATTTGTTTATATGTGATAGAGAATTTCTACATTGATGAATCAGGTTGCATTTGTGAGAAAGAATGTGAAGATGAGCTTTCGGTTATTGATCAAGCTCTTGGTGTAACAAAAGATTTCTCTCTGAGTACAGACTCACAATCAAAGATGACGTCAGCATGGGGTATGCCGGTAAAATCTCATAGTGGAGGGCGGGCTTGGGCCTACAATGGTGGTGCATGGGGAAAGGAAAAAGTGGCTAACAGTGGTAACATACCTCATTTATGGCGAATGTGGAAGCTTAATAGTGTTCATGAAATTTTGAAACGGGATTATCAGTTACGTCCTGTTGCGGTTGAGATATTTAGCATGGATGGATGCAATGATCTACTGGTTTTTCATAAAAAGGAGCGTGAGGAAGTTTTTAAGAATTTGTTGGCCATGAATCTTCCTAGAAATAGCATGTATGTTGTTTATCTCGCGTATAGTTAGTTTATATCTTTGTCTAGAGGTGGAAAAACATGCGGTTTGGGTAAGGGGTCAAAATGTTTTAGACTTTGATATGGGCCTTATCGGGTTGGGTTGACCTGAATCACTTTTCTGTTTAAAATCTTGATTTTTATACAACTACTAACTTGTCATTAAAAATCTAATTTTTTTGAATAAAATGATGAGTTTTTGTGAAATAAAGTTACAATTTCTTTCTCTTTCTGAGTTGACTCATTAAGAAGTTAAAGCAGCATCATTTCACTCTTAAAACTTTGGGTTTACATATTACACTATAATTAATTGAGGTTCATGTTGGTTACTTATTTGTGGAACCACCAGTTAATTGCAAATGTTATTTGTAGGATTTGTTAGGTACCCTAACATCTTAATAAAATGTGGCAAAATGGACGTGTTGGTAACATGTCAGCATGCAAAGTTTAAAGGCCTGTCAAAATGGTTCAACTAGGGTTGACCTACCAACACTATATTTTGTCCTTTTATTTGAAAAAAAATCATTAATGTATTAACTATTAATATCTTAATATATTCTCTTAAACAGGTTGGATACAACAATTTCTGGTTCAGTGAAACAAGAAAGCGCTTTTAAGATTATGGCCAAATCCTTCTCCAAGAGATGGCAAAATGGTGAAATTAGTAATTTCCAATATCTGATGCATCTCAACACACTTGCGGGTCGTGGGTACAGTGATCTTACACAATATCCAGTTTTCCCTTGGATTTTGGCGGATTATGAAAGTGAAAGTCTTGACTTAACGGATGAAAGATCTTTCCGGAAGCTTGACAAACCAATGGGATGTCAAACCGAGGAGGGAGAAGATGAGTTCAAGAAAAGGTCGGTTTTGATTTATCTAGAACCGTTTATTTACAAATGAGCCGGGTTATGCTTATCTCTAACAGGTCAAATAATGGGTAAAAATTCTATAAAATAGGCTTTTAAGCGTACTGAACGGACACGAATGCGACATGTTCGTGTTCGTTCGTTTAACTATAACCGAGCAACGCTCGAACACGAACAACTAAACAAACGAGGTTTTCTTGTTTGTTTTTGATTGTTAAGAAAAAGAACATGTTCGTGTTTGTTAATGCTCGTTTATCAATACTATAAAGTATAAACTCACGGTTCACGAATGTAAACGAACGGACATAACCGAGCGAACACCAATTAAAACTTTAAGTAAATTGAACATCAATCTATCCAGCCCAAAAGATTAATTAAACGTAACTAAACTGTATTGGGTAACATGACGACATCTTAATTTCATAAACTAGACTTCATTAAAATGGGCCTAAAAAATTTAGTGGATGTATTATTATGTATTAACAAATGTAATTGAGCAAACACAAATAGATATTCACGAACATTAATGAACAAATGAGGCATGTGTTTATGTCTGTTTGTTATTTAATAGACGAACTTAAATGAACTTACTGTCAGAATGGTTCACTTTAGTTCGTTTACAGGCCAATTATGAAACCTCCAAAATCACTATTCAGAAACTTAGTTAAACAAATATGATTTATCCTTTTTCTTATAGAAAAGTTGGAAACTTTGGAAATCGGGTTTGTTGTTTTAACTAATCTTTTCTGCTTTACGGCAGGTATGAAAGCTGGGACGATCCCGAGATACCCAAATTTCATTACGGTTCTCACTATTCTAGCGCGGGGATTGTTCTTTTCTATCTTTTAAGGTTGCCACCATTTAGTACAGAGAACCAAAAGCTGCAGGGTGGTCAGTTTGACCATGCTGACCGTCTTTTCAATAGTGCACGTGACACATGGTCAAGTGCTGCTGGAAGAGGCAACACATCAGATGTAAAAGAATTGATCCCAGAATTCTTTTATATGCCAGAATTTTTGGAAAACAGATTTGACCTTGATCTTGGAGAAAAACAATCAGGCGAAAAGGTCCGCTTGTATATTACTCTCGATCTCTTCTTTTTGTTAAACGGACGAACATGAACACGCCTCTTTCGTTCGTATATGTTTGTGAACATTCGTTTGCGTTCGTTTATTTATGCTCCCTTATGTTAGCTTGTTTACGTTTGTTTATATATTTTATTAATATATTTAGAAGCATTAAAATTTGGTTTAGTTTTATGAAAGTAAAATATCATCTTTACAAGTTAGTACAGTTTTATAAATTTTTAGGCTCAATTTGTATCATATTGATGCTCACGTTTACTTTTTAATTGGTGTTCGTTTGGATATGGTCGTTCATCTATGTTCAATTATGTTTCTTTGTTTACGTTTGTGAACCATTCGTTTATTTTTTTTCCAGGTTGGAGATGTCGGGTTGCCTCCTTGGGCCAAAGGTAGTGCACGAGAGTTCATCAGAAAACATAGAGAAGCTCTTGAATCCGATTATGTTTATGAGAATTTGCATCATTGGATCGACCTCATTTTCGGTTATAAACAGCGTGGCAAGGTGCGTGCTAATTTTTTTTTTAATAATAAATTGCAGTAATTGGTTTAACTAACTTTTGTTTCAACAGGCGGCTGAGGAAGCTGTAAATGTTTTCTACCATTACACATACGAGGGAAGTGTAGACATCGATGCAGTTACAGATCCTGCAATGAAAGCTTCAATTTTAGCCCAAATTAACCACTTTGGTCAAACACCAAAACAACTGTTTCAACGGGCCCACCCGAAGCGAAAGAGTAATAAAAAACCGCCAGTAAACCCACTCAAATACTCCAATTACCTCGTCCCACATGAGGTTCGCAAAAGCGCATCTTCAATCGCACAAATCCTTACCTTAAACGACAAGATTCTCATAGTTGGCCCCAACAATCTTTTGAAACCGCCAACGTACTCGACGTACGTTGCATGGGCTTTCCCGGACCGTAGTCTGAGATACATGAGTTATGATCAAGATAAGCTCGTTTTGACTCACGAAAATCTTCATGGTGGGAACCAGATCCAGTGTGCCAGCGCTAGCCATGATGGGCAGGTCCTGGTGACCGGTGCAGATGATGGTCTGGTCAGTGTGTGGCGGGTCGGTGGCTCAAGTGGGCCCCGTGCACCACGAACCCTACATTTGGAAAAATCTCTCTCGGCTCACACCGCTAAAGTCACGTGTCTTCATATATGCCAACCGTACATGGTTATAATAAGCGGTTCGGATGACTGCACCGTGGTTTTATGGGACCTTAGCTCGTTGGGGTTCATTAGACAGCTTCCTGTGTTCTCATCCCCGGTCTCGGCTATTTATATGAATGAGTTAACCGGTGAGATCGTGACGGCTGCAGGTATTATGCTCGCAGTTTGGAGTATAAACGGTGACTGTTTATCGGTTGTCAACACGTCCCAACTACCGTCTGATTTCATTGTGTCGGTGACCACGTGTATGTTTTCTGATTATTTGGAAAACAATTGGTATGTGTCCGGTCATCAAAGTGGTGCGGTTAAGGTTTGGCAAATGGTTCATAACTCTAGTGAAAGTGTCCAAACCACCCCAACCCAAACCCAGACGTTTGGGTTAGGTTTAGGTGGGCAGGTGCCCGAGTACACGCTGGTCCTACGAAAGGTGCTCCGGGGTCATAAACATCCGGTCACCGCCTTGCATCTCACAAGTGACTTGAAACAACTTTTGAGCGGTGACTCGGATGGCCATTTGATATCATGGACATTACCCGATGAAACATTGAGAAATTCTATTAGACGGGGGTGAGTCGGGTGACTATGATAATGTTATTGTCTGTGCCCTAACGGGTTTTGTGTTTGTCCTCCTAACACGAAACGGGCTGGCCTTAGAAGGACGGGACGTTTAACGTGATGGAGAGTGAAGTCATGGTACATGGGCTTTGCGGGAACATGGGGTTGTGGTTTTTTGTTTTATGAAATGATGAACTAGTGTACATAGAAGATGGATTTAGATGGATTTTGTATAGTTTTGTCTGTGGGAGGAGATGAGTTGGGAGTTTTAATTTGCCCCTATTTTGGGTCGGGGAATATAGTTGTGATGTGTTGTGTTTTATTTTGTTATTTATTTTGGGTCGGGGAATATAGTTGTGATGTGTTGTGTTTTATTTTATTTTACTTTCAACGACAACAATCGAATAACTGCTACTGCCGACGGATCACACGAGAGGAGGTGGAGGATGCACTTAGGAGGATGGGAAGGTCTAAGGCGGTTGGCCCAGACAACATACCCATCGAGGTGTGGAAGTGTCAGGGGAGGAAGGAGTCATGTGGTTAACTACTCTGTTCAATAGTATTCTCAAATCAGGTAAGATGCCAGACCAGTGGAGGAGCAGCGTTGTAGTTCCTATCTATAAGAACAAAGGAGACTCCCAATGTTGTGGTAACTACCGAGGAATCAAACTACTAAGTCATACTATGAAGCTATGGGAAAGAGTGATTGAGGTTAGACTTAGACGAGAAACTCAGGTTACGGTCAACCAATTTGGCTTCATGCCCGGGTGTTCCACCACAGAGGCAATACACCTTATAAGAAGATTAATGGAAAAGTATAAGGAGAAGAAGCGTGATCTACATATGGTGTTTATTGACCTAGAAAAGGCCTACGACAGTGTGCCACGACAGGTGCTCTGGGAGTGCTTGGAGGGTAGAAGAGTGCCAAGGAAATACATAGAGATAATTATGGATATGTATACCAGGAGTGAAACAAGTGTCCGTGCGTCGGTGGGGGATACTGATTTCTTTCCTGTAGAGGTAGGTCTTCACCAGGGGTCAGCGTTGAGCCCGTTTCTTTTTGCAGTAGTCTTGGATGAGTTGTCAAAGTCGATTTAGGGGACTCTCCCGTGGTGCATGATGTTCGCAGACGATATTGTGTTACTTGCTGAGAAAAAACAAGATCTAAACATGAGGCTTGAGGAGTGGCGAACAGCCTTAGAGACGAAAGGTTTAAAGATTAGCCGATCTAAGACGGAGTACCTCCACTGTGATTTTGGTGGGATAAACGACAATGAAGACGCACAGATCACAATTGAAGGGCAGGTGGTCCCGCAGGTAACGAAGTTCAAGTATTTAGGATCATTTGTACAGAGCGATGGGGAATTAGTGATGTGACCCACCGAGTTCAGATAGGATGGTGTAGATGGAAAGCAGCCACAGGTATATTGTGCGACAAGAGTTTCCCGACTAAACTAAAGGGAAAATTCTATAGGGTGGCAGTTAGACCTGCAATGCTATATGGAACAGATTGTTGGGCCATCAAGAAGGCACAAGTGCGGAAGATGGAGGTAGCAGAAATGAGAATGCTACGTTGGATGTGTGGGCACACAAGGCTAGACCGAATAAGAAACGTTGTGTTTCGCGAGAGATTAGGGGTGGCGAACATAGCAGACAAGATAAGAGAGTGGAGACTGAGATGGTTTGGACATGTAAAGAGAAGACAGACGACGAATCCTGTTAGATCCGTAGAAAACATTACTATAGAGGGGAGGAGGGGTAGAGGACGACCGAAATTGACTTGGGATGAGAGGATTAGGCATGATTTGATAGACCTAAACCTCTCCGAGGACATGGTTGAGGATAGGAATTCGTGGAGAAATAGAATTAAAGTTAAGGATTTTTAGAGAGAATTGAATACCTTAGGGCTTTGACTTTACTTATTTAGGTCACATACCATAATGGTATTTCCCTTACATATATTATTATTATTATTATAATTATTATTAGCTTTTATATAGCTGTTAAACTGTGAACTTATTATTAATATTATTATAATTAGTAATAGTTTTTATATAACTGTTAAACTTTGATTTCCTTTATTTTGATTCATACACATGTACTTAGAGCCGAGGGTCTCTCTGGAAGCCACCTCTTTATTCCTTTGGATAGAGGTACGGTGTGCCTACATCCCACCCTCCCCAGACCCTACTTATAGCTTTGCTGTCGGTGGGATTTCACTGGGCATGATTGATTGATTGATTGATTTATTTTGTAAGGATATGAAGTTATGAACATACATATATGATTTCAAATCCATATTCCAAACTTAATGGCAATTGCTATGGTTTTTAATGCATGGTTCCATGTATGGAGGAGCTCGGTACTTGTACCGAAAATGTTTGGTTCGTTGGTAAATACAGATACCGATTCTGCAACCTTAAATAATTGGTCCTCGAATGGATACCGGCGGTACCTACTATCAAAACGGTTTTGATACCTGGTACAATTTACACATCCTTAGTTCTGTGTGATATTTTTTGAGTTTACTATCCATCATCACTTTCAAGTCTCATATATCGATTGTCATCTTTCTACCTCTGACCCTAAATTATTTAACAAAATCAATATGACGCCATGGGAATCCACCACCTGATGTAGTTGCCGAAACACAATTTACGCAACAGATGTTCCCAGGAACACAAGTGACACCCGTTCCAATCTAAAAAACTGGACCGGGCAACACAAAATGGAAACATAAGAAAAAACCCGGTTCGGACCTAGTAGGAAAACTGTTGGAAAGATGGTTAATTTATGAGGAGTACGCATTGACCCGTGCGTCCCTCGATATCATCCAGAATGTGTCGAGTATTACAGTTGCTAACAAACCTAGCTCAATCTCGGCTAGTACCAAGCTTTAGAGCATTCTCAGCCCATTCCCTATATTTGTGTGAGGGAGTTTTGTAAATTATATGGTATGGTTATGAGTGGTTGTGAGTAGAGGAGAGAGAAAATGTTATATGGGAAAGTTAAATTTGGGGTTTCACTGTTTATACCGTATAATATTTTAATATTTTCTAAAAGTGGTTGTGAGTGTAAGGGAGAGAAAGGATAATGATAAAGGTATAAAAAAATATTATTTAATTAAACAGAAGAGAGAAAATACAATGATTTTTAGTGTAGTTCTATGATATATATGGATATATGGTAGGGAATGAGTTGGGAATGCTCTTATGTATAAAGTTAAAAGGCCTCAAACCACATAAATATTTTGTTTATATTCATATATAGTTACTTTTCTTATATGCTTACAATTGTGATTTTATATATCTAATATATTGATTACTAATTTTCCTTATCCTAAATGTCTATCCAATTATTTTTAGCAATCGCTAGTCGCTAGTCGTGGGTGGGGTGTGAGCTAGCGATTAAACGGGATTAATCAAAATTAATAATGATTAATCGACGCTTAATTGGGATTTATAGAACCATGCAAATAATAGAGTTGCGAATGCAGTTGTGAGTTCATACCTTTTTTCGCTTAACAAAGCTTAAACTCAGCTAGTTGTAATCTTCAGTTCGATTTTTATTATTTATTGTATTAATTATATAACTTATTTATTGATATACGTAAATACGGATTTATATATGATTATAGTTATGATTTTATATATATCACATAACTTATCTATACTATATATATACAAATTCAAGTGACACTTAAAATTTAAGAGGTACAAGATACCATGCAAAAGATAATGCACAAAGTTATGAAAACGCATCTGACTCATTAATGCATGTTACAGTTGGCTCATGAGGATATAGCTCAGTTAGTAGAGCTCCGTTCTTGCAATTGGGTCATTGCGATTACGGGTTGGATGGCTAATTGTCCAGACGATAATAATAGTATTTTGTACATGAACTGGTGGCTCATTTTTTCTAAGTAGTGGGGAAGAGGACCGAAACATGCCACTGAAAGACCTTACTGAGACAAAGATGGATTGTCAAAAATGGATGGTCAGTTAGGTCATATATAGTATGGATTGTACATGTACGGTATTTGGAGTCGGCGACTCTCCACCATCTCCGTTCATCCCTTTGAGCGAAATACGGGAAAATGAAGGAAAATCTAGTCTATGATATGATTACGTTTATGATTGAATACATTAACTGTGTGTAGTGTTTGTGTTGAGGGAGAATTTCGGTAGAGTAACAAGACAAATCGTGATAAAACAAGAACTCGGTTAGAGAATTAGAATAGTTTACAAGGTATATATAGACGATGGGCTATTCGTGTGTCATTCGTTATACATACTATAATTAATGACCTTCATACGTTATTCACCATTCATTAGCATCCCCAACGAATGTGATACAAAAAATATGGACTCATTTGTTATCATAACACTAACGAATGAGTCATTACATAAATTACCAAAATACCCTCTATACATTAAACTATTCCCAATTAAGTTAACAAAGACTGAGACGACAAAACGATCCATCAACATCAACCCTATCATGTCTATCCCGTAGGAACTACGAGATTACCCCAAGGATGCCTTCGGCATCCAGGGGTCACAAACTGACCATAGAATCTTGTTCAATAAGTGGAACGCATTGGCTATTCGCTCTCAGGTTGGATAGTAAAGGTGGGAGAATGACAATCTCTGTTTCTTTAAACCAGTGTTCATAAGGCCAAAGAGTAGACGGAAACGGGAGGAAAGCTCTTCGATATTGATTCTCCTGAGCTAGAATTAAAATCAGATTTCAACCCAACACCTTTTGAACCTTTTGAATGAGATTTTGAGAAGAGCTGCTCTTTGGTGAGCACAGTACGATGAAAGATACCGCCTTTAATGCACTATCATGTACGTTAACTTTAATTCCTTAAAAAAATAGTTACAAGTTTGTTATTTCAACATGAATTAACTTTTGCTAATTTATAGAATTGTTATATATTTGCCCCCTTATTCAAAACCAAGTACTCCACGACTTTTTGACGACCTTAACTTTTTCAAACGCCAATATATATATTTTTAAGATTACACCATAAAAACAAAAAATTTATATATTCTCTTTAATGTGAGTATATTATTGCTATATTTTATTAAGAGAAATCTGTAATTTGCCTCCCTGGTTTATATCGTCGCTGTATGGGTTAACCACTGAAAAAGATTTTACGAATGTTCTGCCACTGTGTTTCTCCGGCGGGTCAGTCTGTGCCCAACCGTTAAATATTTTCGTTAAAGACTGTTGAGATGGAGGGTGTTTTGGTCTTTTTACAAATGAAAATTTATCGATAAAAATGTGCCATTCTGTTTATTATTTTTTTTAAAAGCTTGGAAAACCAGGTTGACGTTAAAAATGGCAGTGTGACCACCGGGTATTTTTTTCTTCCCTGCTTCCCCCGTAAGAAATCTCCCTACTTCCTCTTCTTTTCCTTTCACCTCTCTTCCTTACCCATATCAACATCTCCTTCTTTCTCAACACTCCTTCTTCACATATATATACCCACCACCACCGTCGCCATTTTCCATCTTCATCAACACAACACTTAATCCTCCATTTTCATCCAAGACCTGAACTCGTAGCCCCCTCCACTGTGTCTCCGGCTCCCACCATCGCACCGGCTCCCGTGTTTCCGGCTCCCACCGTCTCCGGCTCCCGCTCCCCGTCTCCGGCTCCGTCAAGATAGTTCTAATAATCAATGTGAACTTCAATCGGGCTATATTAGGAGTCCAATTGATATTAATCTTTGGATAGAGATCCGGATCCGAGAGATTAGGGGTTGGTTTTTGGTTAACTTAGGCCCCGGCCATAACCAAATTAAACCTTCCACCGTACGTGGAATCTTGGGCCGCGTCTCCGGATGCTACCTTAGTGTTCGGGGGCCGGGGTCGGAGCGTAAAATCCCGAAGATTATAATTTGGGTGTTTTGATATATGTGTTTATGTGTTATGTATTATGTAATATATATAAAAGAATGGTTGTGGTTCATTGTGTGTTCGGGCTCGGGTTTGGGGTTAACTAAAAAACGAGTCGGTTCGTTGTTTTTCGGGCGTATAGTTTACTAGAAAACGATCCGTTTCGTCGTTTTTGAGCTAAAATTACAATAAAAAACGTCCCGTTTCGTCGTTTTCGGACGAAAAGTTTACTAAAAAACGAGCCATTTCGTTGTTTTCGGGCGTATAGTTTACTAGAAAACGAGCCGTTTCGTCGTTTTTGAGCTAAAATTACAATAAAAAAACGGCCCGTTTCGTCGTTTTCGGACGAAAAGGTTTACTAAAAAACGAGCCGTTTCGTCGTTTTCGGACGAAAAGTTTACTAAAAGACGGAGTGGTTACATTTTTTTACAAAAAAATGGTTTTAAAAAACGTTTAAAAAAACGATGAACATATATATATATATATATATATAATATACAGAATATATATTACATAATTATAAGTATATTACATAATTAAAGTTCAATTCAAGTGGTGAATATATATTACATATTGTATAGATTTATTAAATGTTAGTTCAGTTCAACTGGTTGGTGTTTTGTGTTATCAAACTGGGGGTCGGGGGTTCGAACCTCACCCTTTACACGAAATATGGATATTTAGTTTTAGGATTAATTATAGGCTCAGGGGCAAAATGGTCATTTCAGCGTTTTTTGGTCAGTCAACTCACGGTCAACTGACGGCAGTGGCACAGACTGACCCGCCGGAGAAACACAGTGGTAGAACATTCGCAAAATCTTTTTCAGGGTTTAACCATCGCTTGACGATATAAACCAGTGAGACAAAATGCAGATTTCTCTTTTATTAATTTTAAATATATTAACATGTTACGTGATTACCAGTTATGACTGGCAATAAGTCTGGTCGAGCGAGCTCAAGTTATGTGTAAGATCCAATAAGGGTCAGAACGGGGCCGATACAAAAATTAGTTAATTTACTATATATGTTAGCTTTGTTTATTGATTTTCGCCACCGGCTACGCGCGTTCAGGCATCACTTACAAGGATGCCATTGTTAATCGTACCGGGTCCGATAAACGCGTGCCCAACACCAACTAACGCGCGTAACCAATCTTGGTAAGCCCTAACCCAGCTCGCCGCACTAGTAATCGACGTGAGTTACACGCTCGGTTAACGTGCAACACTATGCCAATTTCGGATGTTAAATCTACGTTTACACGCATACGGGCTTTGCGCGACTTACGGGTCCAATTTCAGGTTATGTGTGCATCGGCATCGGTGATTAATGGGACCAACACTGATTATGCGTTCAAGGTCGGGTTGCGCGTGCGTCCCGCTGCATCGCACCGGTACCTCATCTACTAATATATTATTATTTACCTCTCTCTCTTACTTGTTCACACACGCACTAATAATTGTATGCAAAACACATTATCACATATATATAATACAACACTAATGCACTATATCGGTTTTTTTTATTTTTATATATAATATAACACTATTGCAAATATACAATACAAACAAATGTATATACGCTATTCAACCCTATATCAAATATTAAAATGCACACTATTGCACATATGCATTATAAAAAGTCGATATATATTACATATATGCATTACAACGAGAGTTTTTTTTGTGGTGAAGAATAACAATATATAAGAAGGATGAAAGAAACAAAATTTTAAAAATAACTTTTTAATTCAATTAAAAATACTTTATTATTAGTTCTCTCTTAAGAAGTTTTATATATATATATATATATATATAATTACATTTGTATAAACATGACATTTTTAGGCTTGCGAGCCTTGCTAAACTCGGCATATGAAGTACGAGCTTATACTTAATGAGCTCAAACAAGCTTTTTGTTTACCTCGAGCTTATTTAAGCTCATCTTGTTTACAACTTAGCTCGATTCAAGCTCTTAGCGGGCTGATAAGAAATAAATTATTAGTGGCTTGGCTAGCTTACAACCTAGTATCAAAGATATTGTTCAAGGCATTAGCGTAATTTCCTGAAGCTAGAAGAATAAAATAGAGCCTTGGACCTATTTGACTTGGCCTGTTTGTTTTGTCACTTCTCGAGTACTAACATGAGTAACTTTAGGTACATTTTAGGTATGTAGTCACACTAAGGCTGAGGGGTGTGGGGGGGCGCGAGAGGGGGGCGCGAGTGGGGGCTCAAGCCAATAATATTGTGACGTGTGACAGAGAGAGAAACTTGATAAGATGGGTGTTGGTAGTGGTGCTCGCGCCCCGGGACATGGTGTGGAGGGGCGCGAGAGGGGGGCGCGAGCGGTTTTTTTTTTTATTTTTTTATAAATGTATTAAAAAAAACGTATTATTAAAAAAAACTCAAAAATTATTTAAAAAAACACACATAAAAAACTCAAAATTATTTAATAATAATAAGTCCATATAAAGAAGTGGATTTGACTTCCGTTGATGAGAGAGAGAAGAGAAGAGAATAGAATAGAATGTAAGAAAGAAAGAAATTATTCAATCGGATACAATTCTACTTTGACGTCCGCAAGGCCAACACACTCTCTCTCTCTCTAAAGTTTACAGCGAAAAACAGTTCGGAATTTGTCTGTCTGTCATCTTCTACTTCTATTTCTAACCTCAAAACCCTAATTCTTACACAATATTATTATTATTACTCTGTTTGTTGCATATAACGAACAAAACTGAACAAACAACACACAGTGGAGAAGAAGAATAACAACAATAAGTGTAGGGATCCACATCACATCACTATTCAATTCTTCCTTCCTTTATCTATCTCGTAAGTGTTTTCATTATTATTATTATTATTATTATTATTATTTTATTTAAATTTTTTTTTTTTTTAATAAACAAAGAGCCCAACGGCTCTATTTACGCAACCCAAGACACCTTTACGCCCATTCCCAGCCGCTACTGGCCTTGCGCCTGCCTCTTTTTCCTCGCTCGCGCCCCTCTCCGCGCCTCGGTGGTGTGGTGCTCGCGCCCCGGGCGCGAGCGGATAGGCTCACGCGCCCCTCTAGCGCTCCACACCCCTCAGCCTAAGTGAAGACAGAATCTTGTTATGGGGGGTGTCATTGAAGTTGCAACAAAATAGGCCCAATATTTACTCATTTATTAATTAAATAAATATATATATTTAATTTTCAAATATATATAGGAGGACTTGTAACTTGTTGGGCACAAAAACCATGTGATAATAACACCAAACTCTTTTACTTACTCCATTTAGTTTCCCTGTAATTGTAT